>NC_088805.1:13470835-14095835 GCF_011386835.1 Chrysemys picta bellii | reverse complement strand
CCAGCCCTCTACCCTGCACCTCCCCACAACATCCAGCCTTCTGCCCTGCTCCCCCACCCCCCAGCCCTCTCCCCTGACCTCCCCCCCAACACCCAGCTTTCTGCCCTGCACCCCCCACACCTCCCAGCCCTCTCCCCTGAGTTCCCCCCAACACCCAGCCATCTGCCCTGCACCTCCACACATCCCTCCAGCCCTCTGCCCTGACCTCCCCTCAATACCTAGCCTTCTGCCCTGCACCTCCACACATCCCCCGAGCCCTCTGCCCTGACCTCCCCCCAACACCTAGCCTTCTGCCCTGCACCCCCACACACACCCCAGCCCTCTGCCCTAACCTCCCCCAACACCCAGCCCTCTGCCCTGCACCTCCACACACACCCCAGCCCTCTGCCCTGACCTCAAGTTGCCCCGCTCAGCCCACTGCAGGCCTAGGTGAACAGAACCCCAGGCTGGAAGCGGGCTGAGCAGGCTGGCGGCGTAAGATCAACATTTTAATTTAATTTTAAAGGAGGCTTCTTAAACATTTTGAAAACCTTGTTTACTTTCCATACAACAATAGTTTAGTTATATAATATAGACTTATAGAGAGAGACCTTCTAAAAAACGTTAACATGTATTACCGGCACGCGAAACCTTAAATTAAAGTGTATAAATGAAGACTCGGCACACCGCTTCTGAAAGGTCGCCTACCCCTGGTCTAACTACGCTCCACTATTCTTAGTTCCCAGGGCTTAGTTCAGGGGTCTATAGCTCAGATGATCCTGAGGGCCGCATGAGGACTAGTGCATGGGCCTGAGGGCCACATCACTGACCCCCCCCCCCCCGCATGCTGCCTCTGGCCCCGCCCCCACTCCACCCCTTCCAAGTAGGCCCCACCTCTTCCCACCCCTTCCCTGCCCCATTCCAATCCCTTCCCTGAAGTCCCCATCCCAATGCTGCCCCCAGGGGATGCAGAAAGGGTGCAGATGCAGCGGGGGCTGAGGGCAGGGAGTTGAGGTGCAGGAGGTGTGCAGGGTGCTCAGGGCAGGGAGTTGGTGTGTGGGGTACAAGAGGGGTGCAGCAGGTGGCTCAGGGCAGGGAGTGCAGGAGGAGTGCGGGATGCAACAGGGGGCTCAGGGCAGGGAGTTGGGGTGCAAGAGGGGTGTGGGATGTGGCAGGGGGCTCAGGGCAGGGAGTTGGGGTGCAGGCAGGGTGTGGGATGTGGCAGGTGGCTCAGGGCAGGGAGTTGGGGTGTGGGATGTGGTGGGGGCTCAGGGCAGGGAGTTGGGGTGTGGGATGTGGTGGGGGCTCAGGGCAGGGAGTTGGGGGTGCAGGAGGGGTGCGGGATGTGGCAGGGGGCTCAGGGCAGGGAGTTGGGGGTCCAGGAGGGGTTCAGGGTGTGAGCTCCAGCCTGGTGCCGCTTACCTAGAGCGGCTCCGGGGTGGCAGCAGCGCTCACTGGGGCCAGGGCAGGCTCCTGCCTGCCTTGGCCCCGGCTCCGTGCTGCTCTGTTCCAGGAAGCAGCTGGAACCGTGTCCCTGCAGCCCCTGGGGGATGGGGAGGGGCTCAGGCTTCCCTGCTTTTGCGGCTCTTGCCGCTCTTCTAGGTACCTCCCACGAAGCTCCCATTGGCCACAGTTCCCTGTTTCCGGCCAATGGGAGCTGTGGGGGGCAGTGCCTGGAAGGAGGCAATGCCAGAGCCCTCTGCCTCCCTCCCCCTTCCCCCGTCCCGAAGGGGCATGCTGCCGGCTGCTCCAGAGAGCAGCACGGCATTTGCAGCATCAGGAGGCAATCCCACGGGTAGGCAGAGGGGCGGGGAGTTTGGCTGGCCACACACAAGAGCCCCGCGGGCCGCATGTCTGAGACCCCTGGCTTAGTTCCTTGGCTGTGGTCCGCCAGCCCCATAAAAATACCTATAATCCCTCAATAGTACATAAACATTTGCATTAATATACTGATCTCCTAAAATACTTCAACTTAATTAAATAAAGTTGTACACCTCTACAACGATAAAACGCGACCTGATATAACACAAATTTGGATATAACGCGGTAAAGCAGTGCTCCGGAGGGGCAGGGCTGCACACTCTGGTGGATCAAAGCAAGTTCAATATAACGCGGTTTCACCTATAACGTGGTAAGATTTTTTGGCTCCCGAGGACAGCATTATATAGGGTTACCATATTTCAGCGAGCAAAAAACAGGACGGGAGGAGCCCCGCCCTAGCCCCGCCCCTCCCACTTCCCGCCCCCCCTGACCTCCCAACCCTCCCCCCGTTCCTTGTCCCCTGACTACCCCCTCCTGGGACCCCTGCCCCTAACTGCCCCCCAGGACTCCACTCCCTATCTAAGCCTCCCTGCCTCTTGTCCCCTGACTGCCCCAACCTTTATCCACACCCCCACCCCCAGACAGACCCCTGGGACTCCCACGCCCCATCCAACCACTCTCCACCCCCTGACAGCCCCCCCCAGAACTCCTAACCCATCTAAACCCCTCTGCTCCCTGTCCCGACTGCTCCGATCCCTCTCCGCACTCCTGCCCCCTGACAGCCCCCCCCCAGAACTCCCAACCCATCTAAACCCCTCTGCTCCCTGTCCCCTGACTGCTCCGATCCCTCTCCCCACTCCTGCCCCCTGACAGCTCCCCCCCAGAACTCCCAGCCCCCTACCCCCCGCTCCTTGTCCCCTGACTGCCCCCTCCTGGGACCCCTGCTCCTAACTGCCCTCCAGAACCCCACCCCCTACCTAAGACTCCCTGTTCCTTGTCCCCTAACTGCCCCCTCCTAAGACCCCCCCCAACTGCCCACCAGGACCCTACCCCCTACCTGTACCCTGACTGCCCAAAACTTTCTCCACTCCCCCCAAAAAGCCCCCCCTGTTTCTTGACTGCCCCCTCCAGAACCTCCCTGCCCCTTCTCCTGCCCCCCTTACCCTGCTGCTCAGAACAGGGTGTTGGGCTCTGTGCGAGCCGGACACGTGGCTAAGCTCCCCAGCACAACAAAACCCGGTCCCTGGCCCTGCACAACAAAACCCGGTCCCTGGCCCTGCACAGTGCTGCCGGACTAGGCTGCAGGGGAGAGCTGCCCTTGTATCAGCACAAAGTGCTCTCGCTCCCGTTTTGCTACGCTGCATGGCAGAAACCGCTCCCAGTTGCAAAAGGGGAGGGCTGCACTTTGTGCTGAGACACTTGCTCAGAATGCAGGGTGGAGCTCCTCTCCAGCTGCTCCTGAGTCCAGCCCGGGACTTTCCTGCAGCCCTCCCAGCCGCTCGCTCTTCTCTGCCGGGGGAGGGGGGAAATCCCGGACATTGTGAGTGCTTTACAAATTCCCCCCGGACGCTATTTTTAGCACAAAAAGGAGGACATGTCCGGGTAAATCCGGACGAATGGTAACCCTACATTATATCGGGGTAGAAGTAATTTAATTCAGTAAGGTTTATGCAGGATATTATCCTATTATCACACTTATAATCTGGGTATTTGGTAATGAAACTCCTCCCCTCACCCCAATTTTTCTTTCTAGTACATCAAGAACTTCATCAATGACACCTGGCAAGAGCGATACCACTCTGACATCGATGAGCAGACCCTCACGTTACTGTGGTCTTTCATTGTCTCTACCTTTAGCATTGGGGGATTCTTGGGAGCCATCAGCTCAAGATACCTGTCTGCAAAATATGGAAAGTCTGTATCAAGTAAAAAGCGCTTTTAAAAATTGTCCTCTATAACAAGGTAGAAAAATTATGGTTGGCTTTGAGACAATTGTCCCTACAGAAAGGAAGAATAGTTCATATTTTTCTAGCCAAAAGTGTTGCATTATTTCACACCATCCCTCCAATTAATGTACATATTTCAGTGACAGTTCCCTATTTCCCTCTTTTATCCGAGAGTTCAGTCCATAATACTGATTAATACCTTCGCAGAAAAATGTAGATTAAAATTGACTGTAAAAGTGGTCTGCTAGCCTAGTGCTCTGCAATCCAATGGAGGAAACAAGATTTTGATTGCTGTCAATGCTGCAATAGTAAGTGTATCAGCTTCTGGAAAGGAATACTTCATGTTACTCAACTTTTCATCCTGCCAGTGAATTAATGAAGGGTACTGACCTTCTCCAAAGGGAGTTCTGACTAATCCTGCCTGATCAAAAGGATTATAGGATACAAGGACAATTGGGGAAATACTACATACATTGACAGGGAAATTACTGTCCATTACTTTTAAATTCAAAACAAATACATTGGGTTCCTCAGCATAGTTTAATTGACTTTAATATACTTGCCTTTACGTGTTAATCTTAACTGGCACAAATCAGCACCTTTCTTGGAAGTCTCAGTAGAAACTAAGGAATGAATTAAAATGGAGATAGAGCTACTCTTTGCACCCTAAGATGTGGTCCCTCCAAAACATGGTGAAAGTACATTAGTGGAATAGGGCAGAGAAACTTGCACTGCCACTGCCTGGTGTATCTGTACAGTAGATAAACAGGATATTCCATATTTCACTGCCATCAAATATAATCTCTTTCATGAGCACTATATTCACATGACCAGAAAACATAATATCCAATAATGGTTTGGTTCAGGAGGAGCTGTTACGTTTCTAGGTGGAAAAGCCCCTAAATTAAGAAGGATTTAGAAAATAAAATACCTATTTATGAAACGTCCAAGGGAAAATTACTTACCTGTAGCTAGAGAGACAAGGTGGGTGAGGTAATATCTTTTATTGGACCAACTTCTGCTGATGAGAGAGACCAGCTTTTGAGCTGTAGTTGGCAATCACCCATTCTTGGGCCTATGGCCCTGCATAAAGCCAAGATGGGAACAACCCAGTCTCAAAGCTGTAGAGAGCCAGCCCTGCAATGAAACATAGGTACCAGGCACTACTCGATTTTTCATCCTTTCCACAGTGGAAAAAGAACAATTACAAAAGGTACAGTGGCTTGAAATTTATTCAAGGTGTAAATTACTTTAAAAAGGAACACATTTATAAAAGGATAAAATGCCTTTGAGTTTTCTAGGGTTTTTTAAGTATATGCCCAGGGATAACATATGGGGACTCAGAAATATATATAAAAACTAAAGCAGTAAAAGGAAAAAGAGACATCCTGAAAAATTAAAATTCCTAGAAGGCAAGAGAGTTTGGAGGCCCCTAACTTACTCACAAAGAGGTTGTATAACACCAATAGACCTAATCTTCACCCTTGTCTAGAGGTAGAATCTAAGCAATTCTGCTTAATGAAACACACACACACACACTCTGAATATCTCCTGGATGGAACTGATTGCAGGCTTTCTATCACAACAAGTTTCTCATCAAATAAGCCTCAACATGACCTTGAGATGCAGCTTGGTTAGATTATAGCAACAAGAGACTCAGCCACAATCATACACACATGGTCTCTTAGAAAGAGTAGAACCATGGCTGACTAAGGTGGAACTTCAGCACTGTCTTTGGAAGGAATATAGAATATTACCATAACATTTTAAAAGTAAAAAAAACCCGAGCTCTCAAATTCAGAATAACTAGGATGAATGAGCATCAGGGAGTATCTGATATAAAAATCTCTCCTTTCATCCAGTGGTATAGACCAGTGGTTCTCAAAGCCGGTCCGCCACTTGATCAGAGAAAGCCCCTGGTGGGCCTGGCCAGTTTGTTTACCTGCCACGTCCACAGGTTCAGCCGATCGCGGCTCCCACTGGCCGTGGTTCGCCGCTCCAGGCCAATGGGGGCTGCAGGAAGTGGCGCAGGCTGAGGGATGTGCTGGCCGCCCTTCCTGCAGCCCCTATTGGCCTGTAGCAGTGAACTGCGGCCAGTGGTAGCCGCGATCGGCCGAGCCTGCGGATGCGGCAGGTAAACAAACTGGCCCGGCCCGCCAGGGACTTTCCCTGAACAAGCGGCGGACAGGCTTTGAGAACCACTGGTATAGACCAATGCCTTTTTTCCCCAGGAGATGGATTTTCTGATGTATGTCATCATTATGCTGTTCAATTTTAGTGCATCCTTGAGAGGGGTAGTCAATTGTACAGAATTTCCAGGGGTGAAAGTAATATTAAACTCTTACTGGTAAGGGGGGGCCCAGCTCCAGGCCCCCAGAAGGAGCTGGGCCTCGGGCAGAAGGGGTGGGGTTGGGGGTCAGCCTCCCACAGCCAGCCCATCCGCACTGCCTGGCTTGCGCTGCCCGGGGGCTCCAGCCGCTGCCGCGGTAGCAGCAGCTGCGGCCGGGATCCCCAGGCCCTTTTAAATCGCCACCCCTGGGGCATTGCCCCTTTCCCCCACACGTCGGCAGCCCTGCGGCAGCACTTTAATGTTGGCTGCATATCAGCTGGTACCGGCTTCTTACTGGTACACCATACTGGCCTACTTTCACCCCTGAGAATTTCTGTCAATCAGATGTTATAGTCCCTACTAGATAATACTGAGGACTCATACACCCAAGGCAACCAGGTGTAAATCATCCCTAGCCTTCTTCCTTCAAAAAACTGGCTAAATGTGCACGTCCTTGGGGAATGAGATCTGACTGCATTAAGAATGCTTCCTGAAGTTGCTGGGATTCTTCTCCCCTTAGCAGGCATAAGAGGAAGGGGTGGAGGAGGAAGGCACAAAAGAGTAAAAGGCCAAAAGAAAAGAATAGGTCAAAGTTCACTGACACAGCATAGCTGCTAGCATCAATGAGGGTCATTAATCAGCACAGATAGCATCAATAAAAATGAAGAGGAAACAAAAAATGTTTGAGGAGGTGTGGAGATCATGGGTGTTGCCAGGATTGTTGGCGACCTAATTCAGGTATGAGTAAGTGCCTCGATATTTTTTCTTTTTAAATAAAGAAGGCTGGCATTCAAACACTGGTAAAGGATACAGACACTTTAACTGTAGGGGATGTGTCCAAAAAGAGCTAGGCTGTAGTGCGGCTGAACAGCAGGGAAGCAATCTCCAGAGGAGCTCCTTCACAAACTGTGTTCAGAAAGGAACTGTCTAGGTGAGCACTGTGGGGTTCCTCCGCAGGGATAGTGCCAGATACCCTTAGAGAAACCAAAATCTCAGAACTTTGAACTTAAAGAATTCCCACCAAACAGCACAGATCCATGAGTGGGAGATCTGTTGGGATGGGTATCTTTGAAGAAATATTATTTCAAAAATGTTCATTACCGCCTCTGCTTTACCTGACTGAAGTGCTCCCATATACCGTGGAATAGTCCCACTTTACGCTTAGATTACACCAATTTCAATATCAATTTAAGTAATGACTCAACAGCACTGCATAAGCAACTGCTAGGTCCCACTTGCAAATTCTCGATTCAATGATAAAGTCACCACTATCTGTATATTCAGAGGATAAAAAGAGGGTATTTGGGGAAAGCAAGAGAGATGGTGTTGCCAGTTTTATGAAAGTCTCTTATGTGCTGTTACAGAAAGAAATGTCTAACGTTCAATAATCTGCTTCTGATAGCAGCTGCATTTTTCTGGGGGTTCAGTAAGATGGCAAAGTCCTTTGAGATGATTTTGATTGGACGTTTCCTTTGTGGTTTTAATTCAGGTAGGTTGTGTTTGATTTCTACTTGTATAATAATCAGTTGGGATCCCCCTGCTTTTGCAAGGCTGTAAACCAGAGGCAGGATCAATATTCCTAAGTGTCAAAATGAAAGGGGTCAATAAGTTGTTATAGGGTGAAAGAAAAGAGATGATAACCCAAAGGATATGGGATAAAAGGGTTAAGAGAGAGAAATAAGAGAATGCATTTGGTTGCTTGAGCCTGTTTTCCACATAATAATATTCCAGGCTAAGGGAAAACGCTTTGGAAGAGGGAACTTTAAAAAAAATAGGCAATAAAGCTGACAGCAGAAATATTGCAGGCCTTGCAAATAATAAAATAAATAAATAAAATAAAATATTCACTTTGTACTGCTAGTATCCTGCCCAGACTGAAACCGGTTTGCCTCTTATATCTTTTATCCCTATGTATGTTTATCAAAATTACATCTCAGTCTGACTACACAGAATATAGGAACAACTTCAGTTAGATTTCTTACTTTTTAAAGAGTAAGCCAGAATTCATCCTCTTTTTTTATTTTAAAAAGGGTTTTGGTCTTTCCTAATTTCCACCCAGACAGAAGAATCCTCCTTTTAACATTAGTTTGTGATATGGAGCCACAGAACTGATCCTACTTCCATTAAAGTTAATGGCAAAACTAATTTCAGTGGGACTTCAGTTACATTTTCCTTCTTTTAAACAAACTTGTCCTTCCTCTTTTCCCCTATTCAAGGTTTGGGCTGCTGTTTACATGGCCAGTATTTGGGAGAAATTTCCCCTAAGAAGCTGCGTGGATTTACAAGTGCCACTCTCTCTCTTTTTGCAAACATGGGGAAATGCTTAGGACAAATTGCAGGACTAAGGTAAAATAAACGTATTTATCTTCACATCTAAATGTCTATTCATTCTTTAGTTATCCATTGTTATCCCATATAGTTTAATTCAGTCTCCCCATTTTTCACTCAAAATATTTGGTAAGTTTCCCAGAACTGTTTGGGGTTCTTTTGGGTCTTGTTTTAACCTATTCTCTCTAGTGAACTTTTAGGAACTGAATCCTTGTGGCCTTTACTGATGGCTATCAGTGGAATCGCAGCATCAGTGCAGCTGGTCACTCTCCCATTCTTCCCTGAGTCTCCACCCTACCTCCTGGTGCAAAAGGGAGATATGGAAGGCTGCCAGGAAGGTAACATGGACCACCTTAACTCTCAACTTTTTTTTTCTAGCTTTGTCCAGTTACTCAAGCTGGAATCTTGGAAGAGGAAAGGATTCCACACCATTTTGAAGAAACAAAATACCACTTGTACACTGTACTTTCTTAATGCTGTCATCAGGACAGTTCAGATACAAGTATTAGTGGGGGTTAACATTGTTATTAAAATTAGTGGCCATAATTTCTTTACTCTGAGATATAACTAGTGCAAAAATTAACATGAATGCTATACTGAGTTGTGGTTATAGTCAGAAAAGTGACAGGGTAAGAATGGGATCTTACTACTGAACAGATCTGATCCCTGTGTGTTTTCTGAGCGGTAACTTTTTCTTGTTAAGAAGGTAAATATTTATCTGTCTAAACTACTAGCCAATAATAACATTGCACAGCACAACTAATAGGTAGTAACTATAATCAACTGAGATATGAATGAATTTATTTAAAATTAAACACTTTTTTTAAGCCAGCTGAAATCAGACACCTTTATTTTGTATAGTCTTTCATACTAATGGTATTCCAAAATACTATCCTAATAGACACTAGATAAGTTAAAGAATTCGATAATAAAGCCAACAACAGAGGAAGAGAGAAATGAACAGGTATAGGCAAGCAAAATTTTTTAAAATGACATTCGAGGAAAAAAAGCAAATGAATGAGGCAGAGAACTAAGAGAAGATCATTTCAGACAGCAGGAAATGGAAGGGAAAGGGCTCTCACACCAACAGTGTGGAGATTGTGAAAGGGAGCAGAAAAGATATTGTTAAATGAGGAGCTGCTGGAAAGTAGGGTGCAAAAAGAGGTCAGAGTTCCACATTTCTCTTAAAACAGGACAGCTACTGATATTATCAACACCTGATAGGGAACAAAGTTCATGTGTAGCTTCACATAAGCTGAAGTATGGATGGCTGAACGGATGGTCCTATATGTACTGATTCATTTAAAGAGTGACAAGGCAATGGATGGGTTTAATAGAAAGCATGGTGGAGAAATCCATCAAACAATGACATAAGAACTGACTGATGGATTGAGTAATTGACTTATTCACTGCATACTTTGATAAATATGCATTAGAATGATGGAACAATGGATCAGTTGTGGATGGATGAACAGATTAGCTATTTAATATCTTCCTTCATTATCTGGAGGTTGAGAGACAGCAAGTTGAAGAGATTTGGAGAGAACACCCTGTTAGTGTTCTGAACACCAGTGAGCACAGAGAAATAGTAAAGAAGGCCTACAAGTTTAGAAATATTGGTGAAAATAGATTCAACATGGGAAAATTATACGTTACTATAGCCCGCGGTGGAAAATACTAATTAAACAGTGAATGAAGAAGAAAACTAGGAAAAAGAAATGCCAAGAGAAATATGAATGATAGTGGTGCAGTAAGCAAGATATTGTGGTTGCTATGTGCTCTGGCTGGGGGAGGGAGGGGAGGGAAGCTGTGTCTTTAAATTATGAAACAGAAAGGAATCACCCTCTACTCCATTTGGTCCTGGTGTTACTACTCGATGAATATGATTTGCAAAACTGAATATCTCAACACTTGGAAATATTGACAAATTGAAAGGAGTACAGAAAAGAGCAACAAAAATGACAGACTGGGGACGGGAGGGTTTGAGGAAAGAGAAAAAGTGATAAAATATATAGTTTAGCTAAGAAATACCTAAGCAGAGACTGGGGAACATGGTAATCATCTACAGGTATTTGAATACCAAGAACTGAGAGCTTTTTACCTGTTTATTGCGGGGTTGCCATTAAAACAAAAACACATTTACAAAAGACATTACCACAAAAATTACCACATTTTCCCTTATACTAATAAAATAGGAGATCTGGGGTAAATTTTTGATGGTTCTATTTTCACTAGAAGTAATGGTATAGAATTAAGATCTTAATGATAGGTTTAAAAAAATGCCAAGAAAAACTTTGACTGCAAGCCAAATTCAGAGATGCGTCTATGTAAATCACTGATCTTCCAGCTCCCTCCATGTGTAAATGAGACCAATTTAAACCCCTTAGACATCAATACAATGTGTGTAAGTAGGTCTAAAGAAGACTAAAATTAGTCTAAGGAGGCCTAATGTACACATCATTTCGGATTTCTGCTCACACTCCCTTAGCGAAAATTAGACTCTTTGAAACTCAATCTACTTACTGACATAAATTACATATCCTTACATACCATTTCTCAGTTTGGCCACATTTCTCTGACTGTGAGAGTCTAAGATGGTGTATAATACACATCAAGGAGATGAAAGAAGGTGTGAATAAGTAGAGAGTACCCTTAAAGTTAATTTAAAACTAATTAGATTGACCCTCCTATTAAGCATTTTTCTTTCATCTCTTCACACCCCTTGTGTACAAGTTAGACCAACTTAGATTTTCTGAGATTCAGTGGCACAAATTCAGAGGTGATGTATAAGGAGTGTAATTTATACATTGGAAAGTGGGTGAAAGTCTAATGGAGTTGATTCTAAATTGTTATAAACTTAGACTGCTTTAGATTTACATAGTTCCACATCAAGTATCAGAGCGGAGCCGTGTTAGTCTGAATCTGTAAAAAGCAACAGAGGGTCCTGTGGCACCTTTAAGACTAACAGAAGTATTGGGAGCATAAGCTTTCGTGGGTAAGAACCTCACTTCTTCAGATGCAAGAAGTGACGTTCTTACCCACAAAAGCTTATGCTCCCAATACTTCTGTTGGTCTTAAAGGTGCCACAGGACCCTCTGTTGCTTTTGATAGTTCCACATATTATTTTGGTCCAATGAGGATATTAATAATAGTTACTGTTTCTGGTAGCAGCCACTACAGGTGCAGGAAGTAGATGATGCTGAAGAGATCAATGGTTGTCTGACCCCCACCCACCTATACATTACATATCCTAATCCATACATGTGAGTTGATGTCACAGATCTAGTGTTCCCTCCTCCCCTTTTCTCTGCTTCCAACCCAAATTCAAAAGATCTGGATTCTCTCAGCACCTAGAAGGAGAGAGGATTCTAACTAATTGATCAATGACCATGCATGGAGGACCCGATGAATCCACTGATCAGTTAGTAAAGGACTGGAAGTCTGGTGAAAACATCAGTGAACAAATTTAATGGGTTTATCTGTTTGTTGCCTAATAATTTTGAGAATTTTTTCCTTTACAGCTTTGAAGCAGCTTTGGGGTGAAGGGAATCATCAAGAAGCAATTGATGATATGGTGAAGGAGCAGGCTACAACGAAAAAAATGAAACCCATGAATGTCCTGGAACTCCTAAAAGACCGATCCTTGCGATGTCAGTTGTGTTTATTGATCGTCATTGGTGTTACCGTACAGCTTAGTGGTATCAATGCAGTTAAGTACTGTATTCTCCTCACTTTAAACATTATTATAAGTCATCACTAAGGAAGCAACATATTGTAATACCAGGTGTATTGAAAGATATGAGGCGAGCCCACATAGTCTAAAGATTCAACAAACTTCAATGCAGCCAAAGCTCTGACACAACAGCAGCCGCTTCCCCTAAAGGTGCAGACAAGTACACAGTCCAACAAAGCATTTGTTACATTTTCCAGTCCCCTAGCTTCTTTCAAACCACACCCACCAACAATCCAGCTAATGGGAAGGGAAGTCCATTACAATATGTACACTTAATAGTAGGAGGAGCAAAAAATGAATTTGAAAAGCAACAAATCTAAAACTGATAAAGGGATTACACTGTATTTTAAAAAACAATGCATAATTAATGCACTCAGTTCATTGCCACATAATATCACTTAGTCCAAGAGTTTAGTAGGACTAAAAAATGACTTGACATTTATATGGACAATGAAAACATCCTCAGTTCAGTATATACATTTGTAATTTACAGAGTTATATATACCCTTATGCTTCAGGACACAAGTCAGCAACTAAGCGCTGGGGATTAGGGAAAACCTTTTGCTATGGGCAGTTTATACCATAATTGTCCATTGCAGGGGATTAGGGAAAACCTTTTGCTATGGGCAGTTTATACCATAATTGTCCATTGCAGGGGATTAGGGAAAACCTTTTGCTATGGGCAGTTTATACCATAATTGTCCATTGCAGGGATTCCTAGACTGAGCTTAAGGCCAGAAAGAATCAGCAGATCATGTAGTTTGATCTCCTGCACACCACAGGTCACTAACCCCCTCCCCCCACCCAGCTACCTCTACATTGACCCAATAACCTGGATTAAATTTAAGTATTACAATTGTCTTCCAGAGACTAAACTATTGTGCGCTACAGGCAGAGAAAAGGAGGGACCAAACTGCACCTAAGGCCCCTGCAGTGGCATGGAATTGATTTTGTGAGATATACCCAAATGAACTCTTGCACCTTTTCTCTGAAGAATCTACTATCAGCCACTATCAGTAAAAGAATACCAAGCTAGTTAGACCCAACATGGCAATATTTATGTTCCTGTGTAAGTCTTCAAGACCATTGGGCACCATGAGTTCTGTGTTTCAGCATAATAACGTTCCATTGGTTTGTTGCATGAATTTTTTTTTCCCCTCGAAATCCCTAAGACCACTGCAGCTTTCATGAAACCCACCTAACCGTAAACAACAGCGGCCTCATTTTTATTATTATCGTTGTTAATGATACAATTTTTCTTCCTTCTGTAGCCAGAAAAATTGGACCAGATCTTCAGCTGGTGTGAATCAGTTCAACTCCATTGACTTCAATGAAGTTACATCAATTTATACCAACTGAGAATCTGTTCTACAGTCTTTCTAAGGATAGCAGGCTTTGTGCACTTGCACTATGGGAATCTGTCACATTTTGCAAGTCTGCAGTTGAATGTCTGTGACTCAGTCTTACTCACCTCATTCACCCGCAACTCCCCTGAATTTCAAGGAGAGCTGTGTGTGAAAGTGGGGAAGGGGTTTTGACTCTTCAATTCCTTTCTCCTGATTCTCAATTTTCCATTTACACTGGGGGCACGGGGGCTACGCCTTACATTGACAGGCAAAGTTTACACAGCTCAGAATGGAGGTTAAACATGCATTAGGATCATAATATTTTTCTATTACTAGCTTGAGCCAAAAATACTCAAGCAGCTTGTAATTCCCCAGTTCCTGATTTTGTGATTTGGCAAAGTAATGGACTTTCAGTATGTCCACAAAGTTGGAAAGCTCTTTAGGTAACTAATCTTCCACTGAAACTATTAAAATCTGTTTCCATGTAAACATAGAATATCAGGGTTGGAAGGGACCTCAGGAGGTCATCTAGTCCAACCCCCTGCTCAAAGCAGGGCCAATCCCCAGCTAAATCCCCAAATTGCCCTCTCAAGGATTGAACTCCTAACCCTGGGTTTAGCAGGCCAATGCTCAAACCACTGAGCTATCCCTCCCCCCTTTCACATAAATGTTAGAGTAAGAGCTCAATATTAACTAGACTATTAAGTACAAACCAGGTTAGTGGGTGAGAAGCACTCTCTCTGCTACCTGGCCCATTACTCAAACAGTCTTGCACAGGTGTGCTTCAGTAATTTATTTTTTAAATGGTTTCTTTTGTTACATTTTCCAGATCTATTTCTACGCCTTTGACGTGTTCCGTACAGCCGGATTTACTCAAGATCGTATCCCCTACATATCTCTGGGAGCTGGGACCTGTGAGTTCTGCGCCGCTATAATATGTGTAAGTCACATTGCAGTGGGAGTTGGCATATGTAAAATGTCCAGAACCTGGGTGGTGGATAGTTCTCTGAATCAATGAAAAGGGAGGTTCTATTTCTGCAAAAGGATTTTCCAATAGGAAGTAGTGGGCTTCTCTCCTGTTCTTTGACTGCATCAGATAGTCGAGTATAGACAAGGCACCAGCATTTCTATCTCCATGTGATCTAACCTGAGTCAAAGCAAGTTCAGATGACAGGACGGAATAAACACCAGGAGACACTAGTGCCTTGTCTACACTAGTGCTTCCACTATTGCTCTTACTGGAGGACATCCGCTAGTGGCAGTGCAATGGAGGGAAATTATAATTTTTAAAAAGCTCTGGCATTGGGATCCATGAAAGACATTGCATCCCCAGCTGGTAGTAACACAATTTACTGGAACATCTACAAAATAGGGGTGAAGCTTGGCAAGTGAAAAGAAGACCTGGTAGAAGAACTTCAACTCTTTACTATGGGCCATTTAGAAGGCTGAGTTTAAGTTCTTGAAGCAGAATTGAGGCAGAGGTGAGGACTAGACCTCTCGATCCTCTTAAGCTCAGGATATGTGCCCCAGATTCTATCTCTGACAAACTCTTCACTTGTATACTTAGCTCATCCCATGTTCCCGCCTAGTGTCTACTCAAAGAGAGCTCGTTCAATGGAATTCACCTTTCTAGGAGTTCTAGGGAGGCATCTACACAACAGGAAGAGTAGAATGGGCTCCTGAAAAGGACATCATTTCTGTTCCATGTCTCCTTTCACTTGGGAGGGATCCCAATTGCCAGTTCCATTAGGAACTTGCTTGAAAAAGAGTTGGAATCCGTGAAAACTAGAGAAGAGACAGGTCCTGCACAAGAAAGAGCTGCTGGCACAATGGGACTACTAGTACTGTTTTTCATAGATTACAAGACCAGAAGGGACCACTGTAATCCTAGTCTGACCTCCTGCATAACATAGGCCATAGGACTTGCCTGAATTAGTTCTTGTTTCAACCACAGAATATATTTTAAGAAAGAGATCCAATCTTGATTTAAACATTTCAAGTGATGGGGAATCTGCCACAACATTTGGTAAGTTGTTCCAATAGTTAGTTACCCTCACTGTTAACACTTTGTGCCTTATTTCGAATCTAAATTTGTCTAGCTTCACCCATTAAGGCAGCCTCTAGCCATTAAGGCAGTTTTGAGGCAGCAAAGCAAGACACTGCGTTCAGAATGGAGATTTGCCTGATGAGGTCAAATAGCTTATTGAGTCACGGTGATTAAGTAACACGTTTTCCTTGAAACTTTTGGTAGGGAATTTTTTTCCCCTGAACAGCTCTAGTTTTCATATTGGCAGGGGCTACATGGGAAGTCAGACACAGGAAGAGGAAAAAGACAGAAGGGCATATGCCAGCATCCCTCACCAAAATATAATAGTAGGATATAGAAAAGACCAGTGAAGTCTGGAACCTGATTACAAGTTTATGGACCTATTACACGCAAGACAGATTAATCCTGGTGAAGAAATACCAATACAAAAGACAAATAGGAAAGGTAGTTTTAGTGGCTGACTACCACTTTTGCATTTTGTGCCCTTCAGAGCTTCATCATTGATAAGTTTGGCAGAAGGATGCTGCTGTTGTGGGGATATGGACTGATGGCTTTGATACTCATGCTCCTCACAACAACTCTCTCCCTACAGGTAAAGAAATGTTCCCTTTCTCTGTGTTCTTTACCAATAACTTTCCTAGTTGGGATTCTTGTCTGCAAGAACAAATAATATCTATAGCACTCATTCAGTTAGTTCTTAAATGTTCTATTTGTGACTTTCAGAATAGTCACTTCCAAAAAAGGAGAGAAAATTATCTTCAGGCTGAGACTCCTTAAGGTTTTCCAAACCATGCTGGCAAGAAATCAGCATGGAAGTCTATTAAGGTATTAACAAACACAGTCTACTGTCCCTTTGTCTTCCCCTTTAGCATCAGTTCTTCTGGATGCCCTACTGCAGTCTTGCTCTGATTTTCCTGTTCATTATCATCTTTGCAACTGGACCAGGTTAGTACATAGATGGGCGGGGGGGGGGGGGGAGGGGGAAGGGGGGAGAGAAAGAGAGAGAGAGAGATTGGAAAAGAATGAATCATTTAATATACTAACATGAAGGGACTATATACTGATAGCTGAACAAAATTAAATTCATCATAATATAAATTTAAAATATTTATAATATTTTGCACAATTATAGCCAGCGTTTGGTATTCAGATTAATACTAAGTATTACTATTTATCCCATCACTCTTGGGAATGGCCTAATAGCCATTCTGGCAGCATGTTCTAGCCACGTCCCTTCCTTTCGCAATATGCCCCCTAACACTGGGGGCTGACACATTATAGAGCCATTCTAGCTCCTCTGTGTTGCCTGGGAAACACCCTTACAATGGAGGTATTCTTTGGAAGCTAATTCTACTAACTATTTACTCTTAAGAATCTGACTGTAGATCAAATATGAAATATAAAGGCTATATGTGAATGTTAGTAGCATGACCTTGATTGGATCACACCTTTATAAATTACACTGTCATAACTTCTTTAGTGTCAGGGGCTGGACAAAAATTAAACAAGAGAAGTTCTTTTAAGTCACACGGATCAAAAAAGGAAGTTTACCAATGAAAAAAATCTGAGTTCCTCCACTTGGAAAGACAGAAAAAAGAATTTACTACTAAAAATACTACTGACTGTGCATGGACTATTAGAATTCAATGCCTCTGATTCTTTCCCCCCCAGACCAGTGTAAACTAGTGGTAATGCCACTTATATCAATGGAGTTATACTAGTCTAAAATTGGTGTTAAATTGGAATCTAGTCTAATATCTGTAAACTTTACACTAAAACTTCACTGGATTTAAATTAGCTGAGAAATGAACAAGCATTTATTTTTATGATTTAATTATTATTCTGAGAAATCTTTTCCTTTCCAGGTGGAGCTTCATTCCCAGTCATGATTGAACTCTTCACCCAGTCATCCAGATCATCTGCATTAGCGATCTCCATGTCTCTACACTGGGTAGGACTCTATATGATCGGGATGATTTTCCCATACGTAGTGGTAAGTGAATCTAAATTGAGCTCTTCTTGAGGATGCCTGATTAAAAAAAATGTTTTGAGACTATTTCTGTGCCAAAGCAATGGCATCACAGCACACCGGCATATCAGGAAGCCTGGGTTTTGGAACAACCGTAACATCCTTGCTTCCTAGCCAAGGGTAGACATGCCTTAACACAGAACTCAGCCCTTATCACTGAGGTGAAGAGTGTGAGATTGCTCCATTCTTTGAGTGCTATATATGTCCTTCATCACCATTTGAAATTAAGATATCTTCTTTAAAAACTTCCAAACTATAAACAATCAAGGCTAACCAGGGAAGAGAATTAACTTATTTTCCTCTCTCTTTTGGTTTTCAGAAAAGCCTCGGTACCTTCTGCTTCCTCATTTTTATGGGCTTCATTTCGATCTCATGGATTCTCATCTACAGGTTCCTTCCAGAAACAAAAGGCAAATCAGTCATGGCAATCAAAGAGGAATTCAAGCATTTAAATTTCAGGAAGAAATTTCAGGCCATGAGAGAGAATCCCTCTGACAAATATACCTCATGTACCAAGTTATGACTGGACAGAAGAGGAGTAATTTCTTAAAGGGACAGAAAATGGTGTCACACACAGACAAATATAAAAAAAAAGAATGTTAGCTTTAATATTTTACTCCTATTATTCTGTATTCCATATTCATTTCTTCGTGCAAACAGACTTCATAGAAGATCGCCCCATGTGATTCTATAACACGAGTGTCTTTCAGTATCTAATGGACACCATCACCAGTCAAATGTGTACTTGCATACTTTTAAAGTCACCCAAACCTTAATTCTGCCCATGTCATACCATTGTAAGGACACTAAGACAATTTGGCTTTGCAATATATACACATATTATAGATAATAAATAAGACAGTTTATATGCCTGAATTTGTTACCCTGTTGGTCACTTTGACTGTGCTGTCCTATGGCTCAGTAACCATGTCAATGGCGCACACTTTCATCCAAAATGGGTAACTCATAGACAACACTGAATCGGAGAGTCAACTGATGTTAAAACCAACAGAAGATCACTTATGTTTGTATTCCTGAAGTATCATCATTTTTCCTATCCTATAATTCAGGTTGGACTGGGTCAGACAACTGTTTGCTTATGCGCTTAATCCAACCCTTCTAAACCTTGTCCAGTCACTGACAATGAGGGCTGGTCAGGAGTTTACTGACAATGGTTTTTTGACAGAAAATACCCATTTGCAGAGAAGCTTTATCAGGTCCAGGATGAGATTTCCACAGTGATTTGAACCTGGGTCTCCAACATGCCAGGAGAATGCCCTAATCAATGGGCTATATCAGGAATTCAAACCTGGGTGTTCTATATCCCAGATGAATGTTCTAATCACTGATCTATAGAGTCAGTCTCTCTCTCTCCTCATTTTGTTGGAGCTGCTCAACTTTGTATAAATAATTAAATATTCATTGGTCAGACAAGGAAAGACACTGATGGAAACAGATTTGAATCTAGGTGCCCTATTGTAGGGGCACTCACCTACCACTGGGCTACTAGCTAGCTATTCTGAGGTCTCTCTCGCCCCCTTTTTTTTTTTTTTTTTTTTTTGCACAAAGCATTTCAAAAGATCTGGTTTTCCTTCTGCATTGAAATGAAAACAAAATTCTGAAACCTCAGTTTTTTAAGAAACAATTCTAGTTCTCCAGTCAGACCTACTGAAAATATTTTAATTCAAGGTAAACAATACAAAAACATTTGAAAATGTATGAGAATGGCATGACATGACATTCCATGAGCAGCTCTGTTCTGAGTCACTTCCCTGATCTCAGTTACTCAGAGTATTCTCACCAGCAAGTGGAACAATACCCTGTGGAACATTAACAAGAGAACTGACTGGAACTGATGTTTGGAGCACAGGTCAATTCTGAAAAATGCACGTTTTTCTAAGAAACGTGTATTCAGATGACTGGAATAGCAGACGGGTATAGCGCAAAATACACTTGTCCATGCATTTGCTATATATATATCATGAATGACTCAATAGTGAATTGGGTAAGCATAAATGTCAGTATATTTAAATATTTAAATGTTAAAGGACCTGATCTTCCCTTCCTGTTTTAGGTTCAGAGGGAATGAAAATAATCAAAAGCCACATAAATGTCCTAAAATCTGTTAGAAGGGAAGAATCACCAATATGGCACATTGTCCCCTCCTTCCTGAGAGTGAAATACGCCACATTACTGTGCATAGCAAATCTAGAGCGCTGGGAATCTACACTATGCTCCAGTGGAAGCATGAAGGGGACTACAAACTAGACAGTTACTCAAAAGTTTCAAGAATATGAAAGTAATCTTCTTTAAAAGAGATCAGGTGTCTGGTGAGACCATGCTATAGACCAGGGGTCGGCAGCCTTTCAGAAGTGGTGTGCCGAGTCTTCATTTATTTACTCTAATGTAAGGTTTCGCGTGCCAGTAATACATTTTAACGTTTTTAGAAGGTCTCTTTCTATAATAAACTATTGTTGTATGTAAAGTAAATAAGGTTTTTTAAATGTTTAAGAAGCTTCATTTAAAATGCAGAGCCCCCTGGACCGGTGGCCAGGACCCAAGCAGTGTGAGTGCCACTGAAAATCAGCTCGCGTGCCGCCTTTGGCACGCATGCCACAGATTGCCTACCCCTGCTATAGATCTACACAGTAAGGCTAAGTCATGTGAATTTGACCACTTAAAACAATAGAGGTTCAGGTGGGCCAAACCTGAGCAGTACTGTGACCTGATGGTCAAGGTTACAATGCCTGGAGCGGGGAGCCAGGAACAGACATGTGGGGGACAAAAGCCACCACTATGCCCAGAGAGTCGCAGACACAGAAAAAAGTCACAGACAGGAAAATAATGCTATTGGCAACTTTTTCACGCTGTGAGAAACTTTGCAACCTTACTGAGAACCAGGTTAAAACAAGACAACCACAAGAAATGGAACTGACTTTGCAAAGAACAGTGGTTATTAGCAGGAATAGTGAAAAGGATGCTTCCCAAATTAGTGTTAAATTGAAGTGTTAAAGTAGTAAAACTGAAGGGTATCTAATTAAAAATGTATACTGAGGCACAAATAGAATAAAAGGGTGAGATCAGATTTGATTTCTATAAATGCGGAGGTAATTTAAACACAAAAAATGTCCAAGCACAAGGATAGCCGTGTCAATTATACAATAAGAGCACATGGTCTGCAGAAGTGAGTTACTCTCTTCACAAAGTAGTGCAAACCAAAATACATTCATAGACACAGAACTGGAGGACAAAGTTCTGATGAGGATGAAGATACAGAAAGAGCTTTGTTGGGTTCTTTTATAATTCACAAAGGAAGTTTCCATAACAGATTGGTTTGTTGTGCTGAAAATAAATGAACAAAAAGTGAATTTCAAAACATATAATGAAGCACAATACAATCATATCAAGCAAATATAAAATGGCTCGTGACCACCCCAATGTTTAAAAGTAGTAAGTTTGTTTCATACAGAAGTCACAAAATGAGCCCATGTGCAAAGCAACCCTGTCATTTCTGTATAAGGAAAGATGCCACTCAATAGAATCTGAACTAGAGGTACAATGTCGCATCATGCTCGCCATCATTCAGCAATACCGCGAATAAATGCTCACAGGAATGACTGCTGAATCTGTCAGCATTATTTCATGAAGATTCCCACATCATGCTAAGAAATCCCCTTGGAGCAAAAAAGGGGCATACACAGGCGGGCAGGCAGGCAGGCAGGCAATGACAGCATAGCAGAGACGATACAATAAAAGGCAATGCATTCATAGAACACCTTCACAAGAAGAGAGCCCTAGAGTCTGATTCATCGTTATCAGTTAAGAAACAATAATTAATATTCCATTATGAAAAAGTTGCCATTCCAGACCAACCATGGCTTGTCTAAAAGAATTCTTCTAAACACAAATAAGACCCTTTTTATAGGTCTTAGCTCTATAGCATTTATGTGAAACCTTAACTCAGAGCTGGACCATTTCTCCTGAGCCATTTTATATCCCACATATCCTTCACAACCAGAGAGGCTTATGTTTGTTCTTAGAACAATCCAGAGAAAGGTTAGGCAGAAAGATTATCTAATATATCTGAGTCCTGGAACCACCTAGTTTTGTTTCTGCTTGGCTCCAACTCACAGAAGAAACAACTATAAGAGCTGAAGCCAGAAGTGGAGCCAGAGGACCACCTAGAGGCAGGAGGCAAGAAAGCCAAGGAATTTTATTCCTTGGTGAAGGGAATAGGACTGTGGAGCTTGGAACTCCCATTTTGAAGAGCTTTCCTGTTTGTGATGTCTGTGTGGAAGTTAATTCCAAGGTAAATCAGTTTCTCTGTAGGAGCCAGAAAACTTGCCAAGGTTCACAATCAGACCTAGGGTCAGGAAAAGATTTAAAGTTAGGAATACTGCTGCTCCTGTTTCTAAGTGAGAACTGCCCCAGACTATCTAGTGAATAACTGTGATTGCCTGCTTCCAAAGGTGAACTCCTACAACTGCAATGAGTTTTGTAAAAACTCTAGGGGTTGAAGAAAGATGGGGAAAGACAGCATAGTACTGGCAATATAGGGCTGAAGGGAGAAACTGAACAAGAGGTACTGTGGAGCAATCAGCACACGCAGATAAGCATCGTGTAGAACTATGGATGCTAAGTAATAGCCTGTACTTATAACTAGAATGACTAACCAGGTCAACTCCAGTTTGATCTGCAGGGAACTGACAAACTGTAACTATAGTGAATAGGAAATGCCCAATGAGTGGAGGAAGGGCTCATTGGTCCCGATCTTCAAGCCTAAAGGAGATGTGCAAGAACGCAGTAATTACTGACCCATCAAGTTACTGAGTCACACGATGAAATGGCCAGAAAGAATTATGGAGAAAACTCTTCAGGAGGAGCTGGAGCTTCAAGTAAGCAATAACGAATACGGGTTTATGCCAGGAAGCTCAGCACTGGATGCAGTGTTTTCACCCTGAATACTGAAGGAGAAATACAAGGAATTGTATTTAGTGCCTGTGGATTTAGAGAAGGCCACCAGCAGCTTGACTGTGAGGCTCAGTCCCGGCTGCTTGGAGCCCCAGCGGTTTCTCCGCAGGAGGCTGCAGTACCCACCTGCCCGGCCAGCAGGGCCGGCTCTAGGTTTTTTGCCGCCCCAAGCAAACAAAGTTTTGGCTGCCTCCCGTCCCAGCTCTGGGCTCTCCCCCACCACCCACACCTCCCTGCCGCCCCAGCCCTGGGCTCTTCCCCCCCACCCCGACCCGCACCCCCCTGCCATCCCAGCCCTGGGCTCTCCCCCCCCCCGAACCCACACCCCCCCTGCCGCCCCAGACCTGGGCTCTCCCCCACCACCTGCACCCCACTGCTGCCTCAGCCCTGGGCTCTCCCCCCCCACCTGCACCCTCCTTCCGCCGCAGCCCTGGGCTCTCCCCCCCGCACCTGCACCTTCCTTCCGCCGCAGCCCTGGGTCACTGGTAACTCACTCCCAGGGAGGGTCATTCAGCAGGAATTTTAGATGTGCACAGAACACAGTCAGGATTGGTTCCCATATGGTTACAGAACTGCAGTAAAGTGGAACAATTTTCAGCTTGGGTGATTGGAGGATATCTGAATGCATATTATAAGACTGTCCTACATAAATGAGGAAAAGTTGAGGTGCCTTTATTATTCTTTTGTTCCATTCTTTCTTTCTATGGGGAATTTGCCAATGCAATATCACTGTCTTCCTTTTAAACAAACAAACAAACAAAAAAAGGCAATGGCTGTTGAAAATAGCAATTCCAGTCCTAATAACCACTGGGAAGCATTTCTTGCTCAATTTTATTCTACTTTTTCTATAGCAAGCTACAGTGGATCGGTATATTTGATTTGGGAGAAATGAAGTAACAGCCACCCAAACTGAGCTTGAGCACTCCTGAATTTTGAGGTGTTCAAATCTGGAAGGCAGGTGCTGCGGGGGGGAGGGGGCTGTGGCTCCGCAGGGGAGCACGGCAGCATGTATGCAGCAGCGTGTCTGGCGCTGCGTGAAGCCAGACACGCTGGTCTGAGTGGCACGGTAAGGGGGCTGGGGGGTTGGAGAAGGAGTAGGGAGGTTCCGGGGGGGCAGTCAAGGGACAGGGAGCAGGGGGGGTTGGATGAGGCGGAGGTTTGGGGGAGCAGTCAGGGTCGGGGGTTTGGGGGGGGCTAGATGGGTCAGGGGTTCGGGGGGGCAGTCGGGGGACAGGCAGCAGTTGGATAGGCATGGGAGTCCCAGGGGTTTGTCAGGGGATAGGTAAGGGGTGGGGTCCTAGGGGGAAAGTTGGGGGGGGTCTCAGGAGGGGGCAGTTGGGGACAAGGAGAAGGGAGGCTTAGATAGGGGCAGGGGTCCCAGGAGGGGGCAATCGGGGCCAAGGACCAGTGGGACTTAGATAGGGGCAGGGGTCCTGGGAGGGGGTGATCAGGGGACAGGGAGCAGGGGGGTTGGGGTTTCTGTGGGGGGGCAGTCGGAGGGAGTAGATGGTGGCAGGGTGGGGCTACCCTCCCTCCCCGTGGAGTGTCCTATTTTTTGAATGTCAAAATATGGTATCCCTACTCACAGTGCAGCTCTCCATTCACGGCAGGCTGCAGCATGAGGTCTCAGCTCCCTCACTCCCTCCCCCTCTTTCCTGTTGGTAGTGGCCAAGGGAATGCTGGGAAAAGTAGTTCTTTCCCTGCTCCAGGGCTGGCTCTATAGGCAGGGAGCTAACCACGGAACTACAGCTCCTCAGAGCCCCCTGTTGGTTCTCAGCTCACCTGCTGGATCCCTGTTGCCCCTGCAAATGGGCTGCCCCAAGCACGTGCTTGCTTTGCTGGTGCCTAGAGCCGCCCCTGCCTGCCAGCCTAGACTGAACTGAGCCGCTCCCTTTTGAACTCCCTCCACTGAGAGCATGCCCAGCAGGAGCAAAGGGGCATGGTTTCCTGTGTCCAGAGCATCTCCTTAACCCTCACCTCAGCAGTGCAGGGTTTGTACATCCCATCCCAGGGAGGCAGAGCTAAAAAAAGAATTATGTAGGCAAACAGCAAAAGTTGGAGGAAGACTATAAAACAATGAATCAGTCAAAAAACTCAAAAAGAAAATTCAATTGCTTAGCTGGTAGACCCTGATATCCAGTTGCAGCGCTGGTTAGGACTGTGTCCACTGCTAAACTGATGAAGCAATTATATTGTCTTAAGTAATGACTAATTTATAAGGTACTTCACTTTTATAGCAAAAGTCCTAAAGTTCAGTGTCCAAATTCCATCCAGGGCATCCTCCACTTCCACCAGATAACAACTCAGAACTAATTTTCAATTTATACTGAAGACAAAATAAGTTATGATAAACAGGATCCTATTTAGAATTTAAGCCTAAACTAACTTGCTCCCCCTCCCCCAATCAGTGAGTACTCAAGAAAAAAAGTTCCTCATCAAGAAGACCACCTCATTTGATTGGACTGCACATAACTGTTGGTTCAAATATTTAATCCAACCCTTCTAAACTTTGTACAACAGCTGAAATAGACTTTAGGTAACTGAACACCTTGAAAGTAAAATTTAACTTGAATCACGTGGTGCCAGCATGCTACTAGTGCGACAGCATAATTCAAGTAAGGACACCCAAAGCACACTTCATTCCTTTCACAGGAAAGAGTCCGTGATCAACAGCAGTCAGCCCTTTTGTAGGAGATGGCTAACTGTCTCTCAGACCTGGTGAGTACCTGCTCAGTTAATCTGGGGGCTCAATTTAGTAGTAGCAGACCAAAGAGAGAGATAAAACTAGAAGAATAGGAAAGATTCAACATCTTTAGACTGTTCTGTGTTAGTAAAGCATATAGCACAGTGGAGTCCTGGACCGTGACAGGGGCTGTTACATGCTACCACAATACAAATAATAATCTTGTTTCCCTAGACCACCACTGAAATCTGTTGCCTCTTTTCATCATATCATACTTAAAATGACTGTATTTAATAGTTTGTTTTTCCAAACCAATGCCATTAGTAGACTAATTATCACTTTCTTCTCTGACCATCCAAATGGCTCCTAAACTGCTCCAGTTTATGAGGAAAAAAGATTCAGGAGTCTCTTGTTTCCTGTGATGGTAGAGATTAGCTAGTCCATCTTTTCAAAATGACTTTTCAATCTATGTAGGGATGAAATCCTGGCTTTATTAAAGTCAATGACAAAACTCCCATTGATTTCACTAGGGCAAGAATTTCACCCTAGGTACGTACATTAGCATCTGTTGTGTCCAGGTGCCGCCAAAGAGGCAAGATGTTAATTTATCTTTCTTTCCTGCCTGTCATTGAAAGATAGGACTAGAAATCAACCAGATGAAATTCAATAAAGACAAGTGCAAAGTACTACACCTAGGAAAGAAAAATCAAATGCACAAAACCAAAATGGGGAATTGCTGGCTAGGTGGTAGTACTGCAGAAGAGGATCTGGGGGTTTATAGTGGATCACAAAATGAGTATGAGCTAACATGTCACAGTTGTGAAAAAGGCTCATATCATTCTGGAGTGTATTAACAGGAGCATTGTATACAAGACATAGGAGGTAACTGTCGCACACTGTTCAGAACTGATGAAGCCTCAGCTGGAGTAATGTGTCCTGTTTTGGGTGCCACACTAAGAAAGATGTGAACAAACGAGGTAATCCAGAGGAGAGGAACAAAAATGATAAAAGGTTTAGACTGCCTAACCTCTGAGGAAAGGTTAAAAAAACTGAGTACTTTGCATCTTGAAAAAGACAAATGAGTGGGGGCCCCGATAGTCTTCAAATATTTTAAGCGCTGTTGTAAAGAGGATGGTGGATCAATTGCTCTCCATATCCACTGAAGGTACGAACAGAAGTAACGGGCTTAATCTGCAGCAATGGAGATTTAGGTTAGATATTAGGAAAATCTAACTATGAGGATAGTTAGGTACTGGAATAGGCTTCAGAGAGAGGTTGTGGAATCCCCATCATTGGAGGGTTTAGTCAGGAATGGCTTGGGTGAAGAGGTGGGTTTTCAGTTTATCTATGAATGTGATGAGGTTAGAAGCCTCTCCTGTTTGGTCTAGTAACAAGTCCAATGGTCTTGCTTTGGTGCTCGTGAAGGTTCTAACTCCTACAGGTACAAGTCTCCCCCTACTGGTCAACAGTTTGTTTGTTCCAGTGGAACACAGCTGCTGTAGCAAACCATGGTCATACTAGGTGAAATTACCTTTAACATAGTCAGGACTAGTTCCATGGGAGGGTTTGAACTAGATTGGGCATTCAATGGGGAGCCAGTGAAGAAAGCACCATATTGAGTTGATGCATTCCTAATAACTTGTGGGGTTTTTTATTTTAAAAAAAATAGAGACCCGTCCCCAGACTACTGTAAGCCTCCTTTCTCCCCCACATTGTCTGTCCTCACCCCTTCCATCTCTGCTCCTCTCATCTATGCCGCCACCCCTTGTGTCCATACACCACTTGCTCGATGTTCTCCCCAGACCCTACCATGTCTAACCTACACACAGTATAAGCACCAGTGACCAAGCCCTTGAGAACCCCTTGCCCTTCCCCTCCCCACACTGTGGGCAGCCCCTTTGGCACTGGGCTCACCTTGCTATGCTGTTGCTTCTGCCTGAAGCTCACCGCCCTGTGCCAGGCAAAGCGAGGGGAAGGGAGGGGTGCGGATCAGAGGGAAGCACTGCAGGAGCAGGGCCCACTGTCCTTCCCTCCCTCCTACCCTAGAGGAGGAGTCAAAGCAGGGCTGAGCCCAGCACAGCTGGAGCCAAGGTCTACAGTCCCAAGCTGGGCATGTAGCTGGAGCAGCGGAGAACCTTGCTCTGGTTGGCCTTGGCCACAACAATCATCTACACACACAGTGCTCTCCGTCTCCAGCAGTCTCTCCCAGTGATAGACCTGGCACCACTTCATGGCAGCAGACAGCCAAGTCAGAGCCTCGGCAGCAATGACACAGCTCCCCGGGTCCAGGTCCCCATCCTTCTCTTCTGAGCACTAGGCTGCCTCGGCCCACTGATTCCTCTGGGCCAGCATGCACTCCTTGCTGGCCATCTCCCTCACAGCTGCCTCCTCCACATCCATGCTGATGAACTCGCTGAAGTCCAGCTCACTCATGAAGGGCTCATGATAATAACTTGTGTTGCTGAGGAGGTAGTCTGCTATGTTTTGAATTAGCTGGAGCTTTCTTAAGTCAGGGAGCTTCATTTCTGATTATAGACCATTACACTAGTGGAGCCTAGATATTACAAATGCATAGATCACTGTAATCTCAGGTCTAAATCTGATAGCATTTGGATAGGACTACACCTTGGGACCATTCAGAAGCGGAAGCTATTGCAGAGTACCACCGCTTCTTTATTAAGAGGAGCTGCATGTTGGGAGCACATTAGACTTAGACGAGAGCTCTCTAATCTCATCAGATTCCAGTAAACTTCCAGGTGGAATTCAAGGTATTGGTTTTAATCTATGAAATGCCTAATGCTCTAGGATCTGATTAGTTGAAGAATCACCTCTTTCCCCAGTACGCAATGCCAGAGTTAAGATAAGCAAAGGTGCTTCAGATGGCACTCCTTCAATATAAACATAAGGGAGCATGTGGCAGTGTGTGCTCTGTGAAGGATCCTTGGTCTTGGAACTCACACTCCAGAGACCGGATTTGTTAGCTTTTCAGGCATAGAACAAAGGCCATATTTCTTCTCTTTCCTCTAGAACTGCTGAGGAGTTTGTGGGCTGAGGTTGATATATTTATCGGCAATCCTTTGTTTATGGATTTTGTGATGGTTAATTTACAAAGTAAGTGCCCAGATTACTGTATAGGTGCCTCTAGTTCTATTTTTAGAAATATGAAGAAATAAATTAAATCAAATAAATAGGATTAGAAACATTTTTCTAGCCAGGCAAGACAGAAGTGGACTGGTTTTGCCACTGTGGATCTAAACGCTGACTAATGTAACAATCGGAGGCAGATGCCTTTGATGGGTGTGGGGGAGGAGCATCACCACATTCTCATCTGAGTTCAGCTTCAGCCAGCTCCTGTACATCCAGGTACTGATCTCAGCTAGGCAAGAAGGAACCTGGAAGGTGGTGCAAGTTAGGTTTGACATGAAGGAGATGTAAAGCCAAATGTTATCTGCATACTCCTGTTCATACTCCTACCAACGAGAAAGAATTAAGCATTGTAGGATCCTCTGCATGTGAGGGTCCTGGAGGTAGTGAAACAATTGCCCACAATGATCCCTTTGGATTTGGTCTGTGAGTTAAGAGCTAAACCATTTCAGGACGTTTCCATTCAGCCCAACAGGCACTCAGAAGCAGGACGGGAGGGTTTAGTGGTCAACAGAATCGTATGCCACAGCCAGGTCTGTTTGCAGTGGTGGTGGATGAGCCATGTTGGTCCCAGGATATGAGAGACAAGGTAGGTGAAGTAATATCTTTTATTGGACTATTTCTGTTGGTAGAAGGTACAAGCTTTCAAGCTACAGAGAGCTCTTCTTCAGGTCTGGGGAAGGTCTGTTTCCTTTCCCAGACCTGAAAAAGAGCTCTGTATAGCTCGAAAATTTGTACCTTCAACCAATCGAAATTGTGCCAATAAAAGATATTACCTCACCTACCTTGTCTCTTACAAAGAGGTCTAGCAGGTTGTACGTGGGTGTATTTCCCCGTCTATTGACAAAATGACTTCATTACCAAA
Organism: Chrysemys picta bellii; assembly: GCF_011386835.1. Taxonomy (NCBI): domain Eukaryota; kingdom Metazoa; phylum Chordata; order Testudines; family Emydidae; genus Chrysemys; species Chrysemys picta. Next base: position 14,066,674 of record NC_088805.1, on the reverse strand, counting down.
GCATATCTAAGTATCTTATCCTGACCTGAAGCCTCGTTGACAGGGATCTGGATTGTTGGACATAGTGGGGGTGGGGAGAAAGAAAGGCACAGAGTTGTGGAGGGAATCGATCGGAACACACAAATACCCACTTCTACAATTATTCTTATATCTTAAGGAAGAGAAAGATTGAAGAGGAAGGCAACCACCATTTATACATATTAAAGTCTTTTTATTAGTGCAATTGCAGTCTGTTCCCAGTTATTACACACTTTAAGCTTTATTAAATTTGAGTCTATTTCACCTTTCAAGTAAGATAAACATGGCACAATCTTTTAGTCGTTACCCTGCACATGAGAAGGCAATAGAAACAAGGACAAAAGAATGCAGCAATGTGACCCAGACAATTAGTATGAGGTAATTAGGCTACATTATGAAATCTGATGTACCAGAGCACTTAAAAAAGCTCAGCTCGTCATATTCCTTGATTTGGAATGTTCAATCTTCTCATATTTGAAACACTTATTGCATCTACAGAAGCATCTTTTGAGCATCCACAAAGAATGTAATTTCAAAATTACTACAGATGCAGCTCAGAGGGATGTTTCAGAAATACTGTAGTAAATAAGCACCGTCTTTCATGTGATGTTTACTCTCTAGGATCTTCATTCGGTAACTTATTTCCCACCACTCTGTGCAGTGCAAAGCACCCACGGCTGCCACTGAGGTTAGTCCGGGGGCTGATCTTAAGAGATGTTGAGTCTTGCCGCTATGCACCCTGGAAATAGCTATTTTTATGTTATTACTTTTTAATATTACATTTAGCAGTTAGTGATTAGGAGTGCAGGTGAAAAGATGAATGACTAAGTTGCTGTTGCTGGACCAAGGCAGTGAGCAGTTATCTTCATGAGTTAGGTCAGAGAAAAACTATCTGCCATATTGTGAGAAGCTCAATTTACAGGAAAGAGCCATCTGCCACAGAAGTCACCTACCTCCAACCCCTGCTTAACAATGAAAAACAATTACTCCACTGTCACAAACTGAGCTCATCCAAATAAGCCTCCTGCCATACAAACTGAACTAGTGATTTCTCTGACCCCTTATTCTCCTACCACTGACCATGCATAAGGTGGCAGTGGCATGAAACAGCCTAAGTGCCATGACACAGTGGAGTGAAAAGCAGATGAGTTGTTTTTATCCTTTTTTCGCTGTATGAAATTTGTTTGGGATAATCCCTTTTATGGACCAATAGTAATCTCTTAAATGGCCTATTTAGACCTTATTTTATAGCACAAACCAATATGCTTCAGATAATATTACTCCCAGTTAGGGCTGTATTCTTTGAATATTCAAGCTAAATAATAATTAAGAAGCTCATGCTATATTTGGCAGCCTGATCAATGTAGATTGAATCAACAGCTTTTGTTTAAATAGAGCCCTATATACTAGGCTAACTATAGATTCAACATTTGAAACACTTCTGTGCCAGGACATATACATATGTTCCCCATGGAAAATGTTGATGCATAATTATTTGTATGGAATACATTTGTAGATAAACCTGTAATGTTAAAAGCCTGGCTATGTTTTGCAATACAATACAAGACTCATTTTATATAGCATGTCTTACTAACTACATCCCAAAATGTTTTGAGTTAAACAACAGCAGAAGGGGAACAAAATGAAAATGTGCAGAGAAAAGGTGTGTACTACCAGGTAGGTCCCTTTAGAGGGAGGAAGGGACTAGACCCTAATGGCTGTTCATAAACAAACTGCCGATTCAAGGTACTAGAATTCCATCCTACCTGGACTGACACCCTTTTTCCTGTCAGCTTGTCACAACGGCAGTCAGATCCACATAGCGACAGCCATGCCGCAGACAACATTTGATTTAATGTCTGCTACCTTACTTCTAAGCAAAGATATGTAGATAATTTTGTAATATACAATGATTTCCCTTGCACTAGGTAAGATTTAGCCTTAATCTGGTCCTGTGGCCAATTATTCTGCTTTTGGCATGGGACTATGGGCTTTTGGAAGAATGTTTATATCTGAAAGTATCTGTAGTGAATAATACATACTTTCAGAGTGAAGAGGTGAGTATGGCAGACAAGGATGCAAGACCATGAGGGAATCTAGATTTATGACAAGCTGATGGAGCATTGCCTTCTCTTTTCAGATTCAGTATCGGGGATTGTTTCAAATGATCTTTGTGCTGGGAATTGGTGGAAGTTTCCCATTTGGGTTCCATATTTCTGTGATCAACTACCCTTCCATGGTAAGCAGAGACTCCCCAGAGGGAGAGTTCACATGGTAGAGGGGTCTGAGCTAAGGATACTCTCAAAACTTGCTGAGCATTTCAACAAACTCCATTGCCATTTCTTCAAATATCCATTTTGATCCATAATGAAAAGTAAATATCATGCGGGTAGAGCACCTTAAACCCAACAGACAGTACTTTAAGAAAAAAAAGAGAGAGATTGTTAGCCCAATAGCATAAGGAATATTCTTTCTTGCAATCTAAAATGAGCAACACCCAAAATGACTTTCCTACATTTCAGAAATGATTTGCCAAAATGTTGGGAGGTATTTATGTGATTATAGGCTAAGCTTCAGGGGACTACCTGGTACAATCAATTTGTGTGCAAGCCTTTTATCTTTAAAGACTTGGGTTTAAGTTCTCCCTTACGTAACAAGTGAAATCAAATGTGGTGATCTTACTGTTAAGCCACTACACCTTAAAGCACAATTTTGCAGTCTCTGCTTAAAGGTAAAAAACTTAAATCCTCTTTTAAAGGGGGCTTAAAAAATTGTTTTGGAAACAAAACTCAGTAACCATATTCATTTACGAGGTCATCAGGAGACCAGCAGGAGGCCCAATTTTCACTAAAATGAAAGGTGTTTCTTTGGTGTAGCTCTGACAAACGTACACTTCCTCCTAGCTCAAGTCCACAAACCTGCATCTGTGTTGTGAATTTACAAAGAGATAATTTGGTCAGCTTCATCAAGTCTCAGAGGATAAAGACTTTTTCCTTAGAATTATGTCTAGAGTAAAAGCCTTCCCTTGAGCCTGCTGAGGGGACTTTTTCCTATTGTTCCTATTGTTCCCAATGTGCTAACAGAAACAATCTCTTAACATTTCACAACTAAAAAGGTGCTGCAACAGGCTCATTACTGATTCCAGAGTACTGTGAGAAGGATTCCTGATAGAAAGCAGCGGTGATAGCTTCTTGTGTAGAGAAGTTAGCTTTTTTTAAGAGAGCGGATTTCTACTCTGTCACTAGAAGTAACATTTTAACTAGTGTGTCTTCCAACTGAACAGCAAGTTGGGCAAGCTGTGTAGTTTTCATTCATTCACAGAAATTTGCACTACAGGGTGAGGAGACTAAACTTTTGAATATGTAAATGCTTTTTCAAAACAAAATTACATCTTTTTTAAAAAGTGAAAAAAAGATTAAGAGTATCAATTTTTCTTCTGTGTTAATTGCACTTGAGTGAGCTGTATGAATGAGGAAAAAAATCTGCCGTAAATGAGGCTAGTATCCCAGAAATGTCAGAAAACTAAAGTAATCTCGTGCATTAGAGAAAAGAGTTTCTGCTGGTGAAAAATATCTATTGGCATTCCATCCTTTATCTGTAAGTTTAACCAACCATGGCTGTGTACAGACACTGCAGTCATCAGTGGGGAATGAATACCACTTCAACTAAAGCTTTGAGACTGTACAACACCACTGCATACACAAGTAGGCAGTTACAGTCCCTGGGGCCAGCTTGTAGCATGAAATATGATCACATGCCTACAGCAGTATGTTTCATGCACTACACTAGCTCAGTGTCAGGAATGACGGCCTCCAGGTGGGCCTGGGATCAGCTAGCTAACCTCAGCTAAATCCCCTAACTGGCCAGATCAGCCTGATTGGCTGATGCCAGGACAGCTCTTCAACCCAGCAGTAGCACTGGGCTGTGGCAGCTGCTCAATCCACTTCCCCATAGCTGCAATCTCTCTTCTATCTGCTTTGCTCCCTTCCCAGCCCTGTGTCTGCCCTTCTGGCTCCCAACTCCAGCTCTAACCCCGGCTTGGCTCCTGGCTCCCTGCTATTAGACCTGACCACGTCCGTCATGATCTCAGTGTTGCCATATCTCATGATTTTATCACAAGTCTCATGAGACTTGATCTTTCTTAAAACCGTAGCTCCAGAAATCATGTGATTACATTAAAATTTCAGCTTCCATTTAAAAAGAAGTGTTTAGCCCTCCTGCCTTAAAGGCTCAAAAACCAGAACAAAAATAAAAAGAATCAAATTATATTCCAAATCTCATGGTTTTTAAACCAATCTTATGATTTGGGGGGAGCTGACTCATGATATTTCAATAGTTAGGATTGGCAATACAGCTAACTCATCCTGAGTGCAAGGTCTACAACAGTTCAAGTCCCATTTAGCAACAAACAATGGCCAAATATACAAAGAAATCAAAGACTAAACACTGGACCTTCATTACTAAAAGCACATAGCTCTGATACTTGAACTAAAAGAAAGCTCCTTCCGTTGTAATAGACTGTTCTGGTTGCTGGATCTAGCCAACCAGGAGGAGATATGATAAACCATACTAAGCCAGTCTATTACATCAGAGTTTCCCAAGGCTTCCTGAAATTTCTACATTTCAGAGATGGCTTCATAAAAAGCCTTGAAAGGATTATAAAGAAAATAAACTCAAGGTGCAATTTCTAACTTTGAAAGTGTCTTGAACATCCAAACTTACAAAAGGTTTAGATGAAAATTTGGCAAAGTACGCAAATAACTTTAGCTAATTTGCTTTGACAGTGAAGGTTACTTTTTAAAAGAGGTTCAAAACTACAACAATGGATCAAAGTTGAAGCACAGTAACAGAATAGTATGAGGAAAGTCCATATTTACTATTAATTAAAAATCTCATTTTCTCTCTCAGCACATTAGGACTTTTATCAATGAAACCTGGATAGAGCGATATGGCTATCCCCTCCATCATGAGACCATCATGTTGTTGTGGTCCTTCATTGTGTCTGTTTATGGTATAGGAGGATTACTAGGGAGCCTATGCTGTGGCTACCTTACTACAAAATACAGAAAGTAAGTATTTCTTTTAATATCTTGATAATCAAGGCATGTGGGGGGAAATGTACTAGCAAAGCACATCCAGTCAGCTATTCTTTTTCCATAGTCTGACCATATATACTTGTATTAAATTGCTTTAATTTGCTATCATAGCCACCCAGTGTAAGTGGTAACCAGTCTTTCTTTCAATGCATTTAAATAGTATGCTGATAGTGAAGTGTGGTCCCTTCTGAAGATGCACTTACCAGCACTCCATTGACTAGTGCCTTGTGGGGAAGTAACATGTGGCACAATTTCCTCACATCAAGATCACATATGTCTCCAGTACAGAATTTCTAAGATCCACAAATCCAGAAACAGAAGCCGTGCATATTCATTCAAACACAGGTTTCCCAGGAACTGTTACAATACTTGGACCAGCCTGAATTCAACTTTTGAGAGATGTAGCTTAAACACTCAGGGGTAAACCTGAGACATTAAAGTGCTTGTTTACACTTTGGGAATCTGACTTTTATTCATTCTGGAGTGAATGTTGTATTAAAGAATTATTAGTACCTATTCTAATGAAAACCTGAAACTGAACAGAAAAGAAAGTTAACTTTACCTATAGTTCTGTATAAGAGACTGCTCCATTGTTAGTAATGTCCTCTATTAAAAGTCTGTCCCAAAGTAACTCCACCATAGATGGAGAAAGGATTCCTCATGCATCTGGTATAGGGTGACCAGATGTCCCGATTTTATAGGGACAGTCCTGATATTTGGGTCTTTTTCTTATATAGGCTCCTATTACCCCCCAACCCTCTGTCCCGATTTTTAACACTTGCTATCTGGTCACCCTAATCTGGTGTGTTCTCAGTATCTTGTGTGTAACACCAATAATTTCATTTGCAGAGAAATTGGCAAAACAGATCTACTGGTGTGTTCCACTTAAAGATCTGCTCCGCCACCCTCTGATCCAGAGGCCCCTCTTATGGGTCTCAACCATCTTAGCCTGACTGCAACTGTTCTTTCCTGCCAGATAAGTGCCAACAAAAAGTTTCTTGTGGAACACTGCCTCATCCCACACTTGAAGGCCTCTTGATACTAGAAGCAAGATCCTGCTCCTCTCCACTTATTTATGTAAACCTTGGTAGCCTAGCTGCCTGAATTAGAACCACCTTTTAGGTATAAGGTTTCTGTATGCTCCTAATGCATACAAGATCACATTCATCTCAAGAGCAGTTATGTGTAGCAACTGGCCTTGGAGATACCAACAACTTTGAGTGAAAAGCTACTCCACACAGGCTCCTTTTCACAAGTGCATCCAGAGTTATAATCTGAATCAGATGAATCTGTGAGACCTTTCCAAGAATGCTGAATGTCTCTGGACAGTAATCTAGCCAGTGTGTTTCAGAAACCACTAGTTACCCAGATGCAAAAGTCTACGTGATTCAAGTCGGAGACATCAGGGTGCACTGAGGTGACATGCCATGGTCACCGCTTACTACTGCAGTCATCAGGCCCAAAATTTACAACATAGTCTTTACTGAAGCCTCTCTTTGGTATATCTTTTCTGCCAGATCCACAAGTCATGTCTACAGTTGGCTCCCATAGAGTCAAATTGTTTCTGGTATTTTGCCGGTAACAAGCTGGTATTTTGGATATTGCACCATGACTTCAATACACCAATGGCAACCCCAATACTTATACCCTTCAACATATTGTTCTTGATCAACCTGTTGTTCAAGTATGACTACACATGAACTCCCATCCTACAGAAATACTACAGAAATACTGACATATGCTAAGCATTTATAAATGCACATGCTGCCAAGGTACGAATTTTACAATTCATAAAGTAAAAGTTCTTGAATTCTGAAAGTGAAGAATCATTTAATTTCTCCTGGAAATATCGAGTTTTGGTATCCATTTAAACCAGAGGTTCTCAAACTGGGGATCGGGACCCCTCAGGGGGTCGTGAGGTTATTATTTGGGGGGTCGCGAGCTGTCAGCCTCCACCCTAAACCCCGCTTTGCCTCCAGCATTTATAATGGTGTTAAATATATTAAAAAAGTGTTTTTAATTTATAAGGGGGAGTTGCACTTGGAGGCTGGCTATGTGAAAGGGGTCACCAGTACAAAAAAGTTTGAGAATCACTGATTTAAACCATGCCACAAAGGAACAGTAATTGCTATACCATACTTACAGTTAACATATTTAAGAAGTTACGTGCTTGTATGTTGGATAAGTAACAGCAAATACATTAATCTAAAACAATACAGGAGATACTCACTTCATACCATTCTCTCTGTGTTTTTGCAGAAAGAAGTGTCAGATTGTCACTAACCTGATCATGCTAGTAGCTGCACTTTTCATGGCCTTCTGCAAGATGGCCAAGTCCTTTGAGATGATTCTGATTGGGCGCTTCCTCTATGGCATTGGTGCAGGTATGACCTCTGTATACATCAAAAGGGAGTCTCTTGCTGTCCCAGTACAGTCTCCTTTCATTATTATTATTCTTTTAGAATTATTTTATATTACCCACCAAGTATACTTGGCATGTCACAAAAGACACTGAAACATAACAGCTGATCAAAGGTGCAGGGAGTGGAAATGAATAGTGGGAAGAGCATGGGATGAGACAGTTAATATTTTCCTCAATTTAATGGGCATCTCTCTTCTTTCCTGTCCAAGGTTTCTCTCTCACTATACATCCTCAGTACGTAGCAGAAATTTCACCCAAGAAGCTGCGTGGATTTTCAAACGCCACTCTGTCTGTTTTTCTGACACTAGGAAAAGTCTCAGGGCAGATTTTTGGACTAAGGTAAAACAAAATCATCTACCACCTTTCTATGCAGCAGCAGAAGCTGGTCTTAAGTCTTTAAAAAAAAAGCCATCCTCTAAAATCCTCAATAACGCCTCTCATTTTCACAATTAAATGTTTTATCTTAAGCCAGTAGACAGTATTTGACCAAATCTGAGATTTCCATGTTTAAGACATTGTACACAGAAAAATACAAGTAATTAACCATAATCTGACATTTTTTCCCTCTATAGCCTTGCTACCAATTGGCTTACCTTAAAACTTCCTGAGGTTTATTTGAAATATCTTGTTGAGATCTAGCACATGGGATCACATTTGAGATGCACAGCATATTAGAAAGTTATTCCGTTCAAAATTAGCATCACAATCTCAAACTTCCTAAAGTTCATTGTGGGACCTAATGATTATCATTAGAAAGTTTTCCAAAGTGCTGCTGAGTTTCACAAAATTTTCCAGACTGTTGACTCAGTTACCCTGCTGCAATGCACTCACCACTGGAATTTGGCCCATTTGCTGTCTCTCTGCTTATCAGTCAGAAAAAGCTATTGAATATTAATGTAATGGTTTGACCATGACTGCACTTTTACATGTACTCTCTAGGGAGCTATTAGGAAATGAATTGTTGTGGCCATTGTTGTTGGCTTCTACTGGACTCACGGCACTGATTCAACTGATTATGCTCCCATTCTTCCCTGATTCCCCATCCTACCTTCTGATACAGAAGGGTAATGAGGATGCCTTCATGAAAGGTAAAGTACTTACTCCGCTCATTTCAGTAAATCATCTAATTTGTTGGAGTGTTAGCCATTGTAAGCAAGGAGAGTAGAACCCAAGTCTCCCACTACCTGAATAAAACTGTGCTCTTAATGTTCATTTTTATTAAATAAAAATTTTAAAATTGTTACATTTAAGTCAACTCAATATTAGTGTGAGATGACATACTGACAGCCCCGAAGACAAAACTCTTCTAGCTATCTACAGAACAAGCACAAGAGTAGACTTCCACACATTGCCCCGACAGCATACACCAAATCATGATGTGGTGAAATCAGCTAAGGACAGGAGACTAATTAAATCTCTGTGATTCAGACAGAATAAAAGGATGTGTTAATACACAGTGATGGAGATGAGCTGATAGATTAAACTATTTCGTTTTTCCTCCTGCACAGCCATTAAGCAGCTCTGGGGTGAAGGAGATCATCAAGCAGAGATTAATGACATATTGCAGGAAAAGGCTGCAATGAAAAGCACCAAAACCTTGCGTGTCCTGGAACTAGTTAAAGAACGATCCTTGCGCTGGCAATTGTACATTTTGGTCACCATCATGACCACCTTGCAGCTTAGTGGCGTCAATGCAGTTGAGTGTTTTCCCTGTGTAAAAACTCAGAGTCATTGTTAGGTAGCATTAAAAAAAAGCCTAGTTATTTGTTACACTATTATATTCTATGACACATGTTAGGCAGGAAGTCAGACTAGATGATCATAATAGTCCCTTCTGGCCTTAAAATCTGAGAATCTTGGTCCTCTTCTTCCTGATCAATGGGGGTCCCTAGTTGTTGCCATTACAATTCTGCTCTGACTTTTCTAATATGGAATCCTGAATGCATTAGCAAGTTTACCAGCTCCACCAAAGAGCCACATAGGCCACTCACTCAGATGTGAGGGATCCTCCCCAGAATTGCTAACAAGCTAACAAGTATTGGGGGGAGGTATTCAATGCCCAATTCTAGGGTCAGTCTGCACCAATAAAGATGATGGACTAAGGCCTAGTCTTCACTTACCGGCTGGTCCGGAGGCACGCAATCGATGTTCTGTGATCGATTTATCGCGTCTGGTTAAGACGCGATAAATCGATCCCGGATCGATCCCGGAAGTGCCCACAATCGGTGCCGGTACTCCAGCTCTCCGAGAGGAGTACGCAGCGTCGACGGGGGGAGACTTCCAGCCGCGTCTGGACCCCGGTAAGTCCGGACTAAGGTACTTCGAATTCAGCTACGTTATTAACGTAGCTGAATTTGCGTACCTTAGTCCGAAGTCCGGACTAAGTGGGGACCAGCCCAAAGACACACCATTGTTGCACCACATTCTATGTCAAAACACTGCTGACCCATTCCCCCTAGAGTCCATAGGTTGGAGTCTGCTGGTGAGGTCAGAGGTACTGAAGGCTAGAATCTGAAAACTGAGACAAGGATGAAGCTTTTCATTCAGGTACATGAAGATCTAAGAATATGTAATCCTCCAAAAGCAGCAAGAGAGACATGATGTGCATAATTTTGAATTATCAGTGTGCGAAGCTAGAAAGCTGTGGTTGTAGAGATAGGAATGGATAGAGCAGACAGAACTTCACTTGTACAAGGAGCTTGTGACATGCTATCACATGTACAGTGAGAACTAGATGGCACCAAAATGCTTTATCAATGAACTGCCTCTGTGTTTGCAGACAGCCCACCCATTAGTAAATTTGCTTTATATTAGAATAATTTTTGTCCGATTTCTGCCTCACATCTGAGGAGTTTCACAGCATGCCTCCAAGATGATTGTTCACACTATTTTCTCTCTGCCTTTTTCAGATCTATTTCTACTCTTTTGAAGTGTTCCGTACAGCCAAGTTTGAAGAAGATCTCATCCCGTACGTATCACTAGGAATTGGGATGTGTGAATGCCTATCATCTATAGTGTGTGTAAGTCTCACCAAACTGGAGTTTGTAGGAAGAAAGGAAAGTGTTTAGAGAGAGCAATTTTTTTTAATGTGTGGCTTTGGCAGAGGGGAGCTAGGGGGAGAGAATCACTCCTTTGTGTAAACTAACCAAGAAATTTTCTCCTACTTCTAAGCCACATGAAGCTGAGAAAGGCAGCCCTTCTCCCCAATTAACTTTGACTTGCTGAATGTCTTTGTCCTCATTTTTACTCTGTGAAATAAGTTTCACATCCTGCTTTAACCAATCGTGATTTTGTACAGATAACTGCTTTGTGAATAGATCGGAAGAGAAAAGGGCACAGGTTCAATGGCCTGTAAAGGGCAAAATAGTGGATTACGTGAAGCCATGTGAAATTTTGGATTGATACAAAATTGTGCAGTTTGACACAGATCTGCACATAACAAAGAAATTTATGTAATTTGCCAAGAAGCTGGTGCATGTCCGATCACTGTCATTCTGGGTAAAAAGATGTTATCACCTGTAGGGAATGGCTGTCAATTGGCTGTACACTTTCCCTATTCAGAGGCAGAAAAAGTTACCAGCTCCCACAATGAAGGAGACTAAAGTCCATGAACTATTTTATCCCCTCAATTTTTAAGGAATTGCAGTGGAGGCTCTGGGACGTATAAGCCCTTCAAGAACACCTACTTTCTGCCTTCATTTCTGGGGTAAGCCTCAGGTAGTTCAATCCTATGTGTTGACTTATGACCTTTTCTCATGACACAATACAATAATTATTCCTGTAAGTAGGACAGATATATATAGATCATGTCCACACACACTGCATTCTTGCCTAAAAATGGATTCTCTCTAGATATCCAGGAATCAAGACTGATGTACAACGATTAAAGTAAAATATACCTCTTGGCCATGGTTTTAAGGAAGAAATACTCAAGTAGAAAAATATTTCTGAATAAGTCAATAGGAGATGCTGAAGTAAAGCAGAATCAGTCCAACCATACTGTATAAATTAATCTTTCTGGTCTAAAGGTACAGTCCCCAGTACAAGTGATAAACTGAAATATCAATAAAATTCATCTGATGTTTAGAGAGTCTCATCTGTTTGTATTAACTGAATAAGACTTCTGAGAAGAATGTTAGGAGCATGAGAAGTAATCAGTTCATTTGGAGTTGGAATTAACCATATTTGTGATGTTGTGTTTTCCAGAGCTCCCTTATTGAGCGATTTGGCAGGAGGATGCTGTTGTGCGGAGGATATGTACTAATGATTTTCGTGTTAGCACTCCTCACTATGACTCTCTCCCTGCAGGTAAGGAGATTTCCTAATCGGTACTTTTCCAGCATCAACCCCCATTTCTGATCTTTCCTCCTAGGCAAGATTTTTCACAACAGAATAACCACCAAAGTGAATTTCATTCACCATGGTGGAAAGCAGGAAGCGGGGCCGGATTTCCAATTAGGCATCGTAGGCACGTGCTTAGGGGCACGTAAACATTAAAAGTGGGGCACTGTGAGCCACGACCGGGTGGGGCAGCTGCTGAAGGTGCTGGGAGCCTCCCAGCCCCTTTCCAATCTCAGCCACCCAGCTACCTCCGCCCCGTGCTGGGGAAGGAGAGGGAGGGCGTGGCCGGTGCCCCATTCACTTGCACAGGCAGAGCCGGAGCATGGCTACCACACTGAGTTGCGGGAGGGACAGAAGACACCTAGGGACTGTTTGCCATGGGGAGAGGTACAGGCCCCCGCTTGCGCCTCGCCTTGAGCGGGTGGGCTGCGCCCTAGCTCAGGCTGGGAGTGCTGAGCGTGGCGGAGACGGGGGTGCTGAAGATGCTATGCCTAGGGGCGCATAAGGTGTAAATCTGGCCCTGGCAGGGAGCATTCTATTCTACCATATTATTAAAGAGTCTGCTCTCACTTTGCTTTCTCACTCTAGCATCAATTCTTATGGATGCATTACTTCAGCGTCACTCTGATCTTCTTGTTCGTTATCTGCTATGGAATTGGACCATGTGAGTACATCCACTTTAGACGATGGTGAGGGAGAAACTTTGCACCATACCACTCAAGTGCATCAGAAGTGGGGTAAAGAATGGAACACCACTGTGACATCTCTAGAGAGCAGCAAGGGAAGGGGGTTTAGCTATCTGAATACATTAACAGAAGGAGACAATGTGTCCATAAATGGGAAACGTGGAAAGAGCACATGAGCATGTCAAGTTTTACTGCCGATCTTTTACTGGCTCTTAACTCAGAACGTAGTATCCTCCTCTCCCAGAAAATTTGAGACCCAAATCCCAGAGGAAGAACCCCAGAGTACTCTGCTACTAACAATTCCCCCAACAGAACATTGATAAGTACATATTTAGCGATCACCTCCTTTGTTAAAATATTGAACTGATGCACTTTCTGCCCATGGAGGAGCATTGATGGAAGAGGCCACAAAACAGATAAGGGATGTGGATTAACAATTTATTGCATTGATGGTGCATACCAATAAAATATAAAACCACATAGATCACATAAAAATCAGAGAAAATATGCCAAACTGTGCACTACAATCAAGCAGATTAAGGGTATGTCTACACTACGAAATTAGGTCGAATTTATAGAAGCCGGTTTTATAGAAATCGGTTTTATACAGTCGATTGTTTGTGTCCCCACATAAAATGCTCTAAGTGCATTAAGTCGGCGGACCGCGTCCACTGTACCGAGGCTAGCGTCGACTTCCAGAGCATTGCACTGTGGGTAGCTATCCCATAGTTCCCACAGTCTCTGCCGCCCATTGGAATTCTAGGTTGAGATCCCAATGCCTGATGATGCAAAAACAGTGTCACAGGGGGTTCTGGGTACATGTCGTCAGGCCCCTCCCCCTCCATCAGAGCAACGGCAGACAATCGATTCGTGCCTTTTTACCTGGTTTACCTGTGCAGACAACATACCATGGCAAGCATGGAGCCCGCTCAGCTCACCGTCACCATATGTCAACTGGGTGCCGGCAGCTGTGGTACTGCATTGCTACACAGCAGCAGCTAATTGCCTTTTGGCAGTAGACGGTGCAGTATGACCGGTAGCCTTCATTGGCGATCTGGGTGCTGGCAGACGTGGGGCTGTATTGCTATACAGCAGCAGCTCCTTGCCTTTTGGCAGTAGATGGTGTATTACAACTGGTATCCATAGTCGTCGTATTCCTCAGTGAGTTCAATCAGAGGCACCTGAGCAGACATGTTTTGTCTCCTGGAGACTCAGTCCTGCCGGCAGTCCTATTGAACTGTCTTGATGATGATGGCTAGCAGTCATAGTACAGCATCTTCTGCCAAGCACCCAGAAGATGCCGATGGCTATCAGTCATGCTGCACCATCTGCTGCCAGCTTAAGATGTAAAAAAATAAATGGACCAGATTTGTTCTGTATTCATTTGCTTCCCCCTCCCTCCGTGAAATCAACGGCCTGCTAAACTCAGGGTTTTGAGTTCAATCTTTGGGGGGGCCATTCTGTGTGACAGTTGTTTGTGTTTCTCCCTGATGCACAGCCACCTTTGTTGATTTTAATTCCCTGTACCTGTAAGCCATGTTGTCACTCGCCCCTCCCTCCGTCAGACAATAGTTTTGCGCCTTTTTTCAGCCCAGACGCCATAGCACTGGGATCATGGAGCCCGCTCAGATCACCGCGGCAATTATGAGCACTATGAACACCACACGCATTGTCCTGGAGTATATGCATATCCAGAACATGCCAAAGCAAAACCAGTTGAGGAGTCGATTGCAACGTGGCGACGAGAGTGATGAGGAAATTGACATGGACATAGACCTCTCACAAAGTACAGGCCCCAGCAATGTGCAAATCATGGTGTTACTGGGGCAGGTTCATGCCGTGGAATGCCGATTCTGGGCCAGGGAAACAAGCACAGACTGGTGGGACCGCATCGTGTTGCGGGTGTGGAACGATTCCCAGTTGCTGCGAAAATTTCGCATGCGTAAGGGCTCTTTTATGAAACTTTGTGACTTGCTTTCCCCTGCCCTGAAGCGCCAGAATACCAGGATGAGAGCAGCCCTCACAGTTGAGAAGCGAGTGGCAGTAGCCCTGTGGAAGCTTGCAACGCCAGACAGCTACCGGTCAGTTGGGAATCAATTTGGAGTGGGCAAATCTACTGTGGGGGCTGCTGTGATCCAAGTAGCCAACGCAATCAAAGACCTGCTGATATGAAGGGTAGTGACTCTGGGAAACATGCAGATCATAGTGGATGGCTTTGCTGCAATGGGATTCCCGAACTGCGGTGGGGCGATAGACGGAACCCATATCCCTATCTTGCCATCGGAGCACTAAGCCACCAAGTACATAAACTGCAAGGAGTACTTTTCAATGCTGCTGAAAGCCCTGGTGGATCATAAGGGACGTTTCACTAACATCAACGTGGGCTGGCCGGGAAAGGTACATGATGCTCACGTCTTCAGGAACTCTGGTCTGTTTCAAAAGCTGGAGGAAGGGACTTTCTTCCCGGACCAGAAAATAACCGTTGGGGATGTTGAAATGCCTATCGTTATCCTTGGGGACCCAGCCTACCCCTTAATGCCATGGCTCATGAAGCCGTACACAGGCAGCCAGAACAGTAGTGAGGACCTGTTCAACTATAGGCTGAGCAAGTGCCGAATGGTGGTGGAATGTGCAATTGGACATTTAAAAGCGCGCTGGTGCAGTTTACTGACTCGGATAAACCTCAGCAAAGCCAATATTCCAATTGTTATTGCTGCTTGCTGTGCGCTCCACAATATCAGAGTAAGGGGGAGACATTTATGGCGGGGTGGGAGGTTGAGGCAAATCGCCTGGCCGCTGATTACGCGCAGCCAGACACCAGGGTGGTTAGAAGAGTACAGCAGGGCACGGTGCACATCAGAGAAGCTTTGAAAACCAGTTTTGTGACTGTCCAGGTACGGTGTGAAACTTCTGTTTGTTTCTCCTTGATGAACCCTCCGCCCTCCCCCACTTCACTCTACTTCCCTGTTAACTAACCACCCCCACCTTCCCCCTTCGAGCACTGCTTGCAAAGGCAATAAAGTCATTGTTACTTCACATTCATGCATTCTTTATTAATTCATCACACAACTAGGGGGATAACTGCCAAGGTAGCCTGGGAGGGGTGGGGGAGGAGGGAAGGAAAAGGCCACACTGCAGTTTAAAACTTTAACGCTTATTGAAGGCCAGCCTTCTGATGCTCGGGCAATCATCTGGGGTGGAGTAACTGGGTGGCCAGAGGCCCCCCCACCACCACATTCTTGGGCCTCTGGGTGAGGAGGCTATGGAACTTGGGGAGGAGAGCTGTTGGTTACACAGGGGCTGTAGCGGCGGTCTCTGCTCCTGCTGCCTTTTCTGCAGCTCAACCATACGCTGGAGCATATCAGTTTGATGCTCCAGCAGCTGGAGCATCGACTCTTGCCTTCTGTCAGCAAGCTGATGCCACCTACCATCTTCAGCCGGCCACTTGCTCTCTTCAGCCCGCGATTCAGCCTGCAACCTCTCCTCTCATTCATATTGTGCTTTTTTGCACTCTGACATTGCCTCCACGCATTCTGTCAGCTGTGCTCTGTCAGCGTGGGAGGACATCTGGAGCTCCAAGAACATATCATCCCGAGTCCGCTGTTTTCTCCTCCTAATCTTCACTAGCCTCTGTGAAAGAGAAACATTTGCAGCTGGTGGTGGTGAAGGGAGAGGTGGTTAAAAAAAAAAAAAAAAAAAAAAAAAAAAAAAAAAAGACACATTTTAGAGAACAATGGGTACACTCTTTCATGTTAAATTTTGCTGTTCACATTACACAGCACATGTGCTTTCGTTACAAGGTCACGTTTTTCCTCTTATATTGAGGGCCTGCTGGTTTGGTGTGAGAGATCACTCACGCAGTGCCAGGCAACAGATTTTGGCTTGCAGGCAGCCATGGTAAGCCACAGTCTTTTGGCTTTTTTAACCTTCTTAACATGTGGGAATGGTTTCAAACAGTAGCGCCCTCATTTCCCATACCAAGCACCCATTGGATTGGCCATTTAAAATGGGTTTGCAATGTAAAAGGAGGGGCTGCGGTTTCCAGGTTAATATGCAGCACAAACCCAACTTACCCCCCCCCCACACACACACACCCCCAATTCTCTGGGATGATCACTTCACCCCTCCCCCCACCGCGTGGCTAACAGCGGGGAACATTTCTGTTCAGCCGAGCAGGAACCGGCACCTCTGAATGTCCCCTTAATAAAATCACCCCATTTCAATCAGGTGACCGTGAAGGATATCAGTCTCCTGAGGATAACAAAGAGAGATAAGGAATGGATGTTGTCTGCATGCCAGCAAACACCGGGACCATATGCTGCCATCCTTTGTTATGCAATGATTCCAGACTACGTGCTACTGGCCTGGTGTGGTAAAGTGTCCTACCATGGCGGATGGGATAAGGCAGCCCTCCCCAGAAACCTTTTGCAAAGGCTTTGGGAGTACATGAAGAGCTTTCTAGAGATGTCCCTGAAGGATTTCCACTCCATCCCCATACACGTTAACAGGCTTTTCCAGTAGCTGTACTGGCCGCGATTGCCAGGGCAAATTAATCATTAAACACGCTTGCTTTTAAACCATGTGTAATATTTACAAAGGTACACTCACCAGAAGTCTCTTGTGTGCCCTCAGTGTCTGGGAGCACGCCTTGGGTGAGTTCGGGGGTTACTGGTTCCAGGTCCAGGGTGATAAACGTATCCTGGCTGTTGGGGAAACTGGTTTCTCCGCTTCCTTGCTGTGAGCTATCTTCCTCGTACCTCGAACCCACTTCCCTGTTGCATGATTCTCCACTGATGGAGTGAAAGCACACGGTTGGGGTAGTGGTGGCTGCACCGCCTAGCATGACATGCAGCTCTGCATAGAAGCGGCATGTTTGCGGCTCTGCCCCGGACCTTCCGTTTGCCTCTCTGGCTTTGTGGTAGGCTTGCCTTAGCTCCTTAATTTTCACGCGGCACTGCTGTGTGTCCCTGTTATGGCCTCTGTCCTTCATGGCCTTTGAGACTTTTTCTAATATTTTGCCATTTCATTTACTGCTATGGAGTTCAGCTAGCACTGATTCATCTCCCCATATGGCGAGCAGATCCCGTACCTCCCGTTCGGTCCACGCTGGAGCTCTTTTGCGATCCTGGGACTCCATCATGGTTACCTGTGCTGATGAGCTCTGCGTGGTCACCTGTGCTCTCCACGCTGGGCAAACAGGAAATGAAATTCAGAAGTTTGCGGTGCTTTTCCTGTCTACCTGGTCAGTGCATCTGAGTTGAGAGTGCTGTCCAGAGCGGTCACAACGAAGCACTGTGGGATAGCTTCCGGAGGCCAATAACATCGAATTCCGTCCACACTACCCCAAATCCGACCCGCTAAGGCCGATTTTAGCGCTAATCCCCTCATCGGAGGTGGAGTAAAGAAACCGGTTTAAAGGGCCCTTTAAGTCAGAAAAAAAGGGCTTCGTTGTGTGGACGTGTCCAGGCTTAATTCGATTTAACACTGCTAAATTTGACCTAAACTCGTAGTGTAGACCAGGCCTCAGAGGCTCATGTATACAAAGTTTGAAAATCTGTTTTTTCTTCTCCCTCATTCCTCACAGCAGAAAGGGATGCTATCTACATCTCACAGATTAAATATCCCATTATTCATTTCAATTTGAAATTAACAAGATCAAGACTTTACATCACAATTTCCATCTATTTAGCTGAGTTAAGGCAGGGACCCTGTCAGAGTCCATCGGTACAGTTTCAAAATTCAGGACAGCAAGGTATCATAATAAATACATAGCTGTTATATAGCATTTGTCATCCATAAATCTCAAAGCACTATACAAAGGAGGTGAATATAATTTATCCCCATTTTACAGATAAAAAAACTGAGGCACAGGGAAGCAAACTGACTTTGAGTTCACCCAGCAAGTCAGTGGCAGAGGGTACGTCTGCACTGCAGTCAAAAGGTATGACTGAACAGTGTGTAGATATACCCAAGCTAGCTTTGATCTAGTTGGGGGGGGGCGGGAGTGGTGTGAAGCCATGGCAGCAGCATGGACTGTACAAGTCTGCCTGGGATCCTGGGTATGTACTTGAGTGGCTAGCTCATGCTACCACCTGTGCTGCCACAGCAACACTGCTATTGTCATTCAAGCTAGCTAGATGAACGCTAGCTCGGGTACGTCTACTCATACTGCAGTCACTCCTGATTGCAGAGTACACATACCGTGAGTCCCAAGTCCCAGTCTAGTCTTCTGTGCACTAGCCCACACCTCCCTACAAGGCAACCCAACCCTTCCCTGAGTTTTTGCACACTGTCTGCAGCAGTGCCACTGCCAGGGTTCTGGGGCTGGGAATCAAGTTCTTTTGTTGTAGTAGAGGACACTAACCACATAGAAAATAATAGTAAGTCTGTCCCAGTGATCTACTAGGCCTTGTCAGGGTGAGGTTCTTTGCAGAGGCAAGTGAATTAATTACTAAAGAAACAACTTTTCTCCAGCTGGAGCCACCGCATCCATAATGACTGAAATCTTCAGCCAGTCATTCAGACCATCAGCCTTTCTGCTTAATGGATGCATCAGCTGGATATGGCTTTTTGTCATTGGAATGATTTTTCCCTACATCGTGGTAAGTGATTCTGTGACCCGACCTCTTCGGGATGCCATCTGGCTGAGGGCACAGGAGTACATAGGCATAGTACAAAAGAATGCAGTGTAAGGATTCTAATTAAAGCCAGTGGCACACTGGTCATCATAATCATACCAAAATGTATATATAACATGTGTATAAGGAGTTCTATGTATATATACTGAAAATTATGTTCTTAAGATCTGTGACTAGGGACTGGTCACTAGAAAGGTGAAAACCAGGTTCTCTTTTAGGCAAGAAATGTTTATCTAGCTGTTGGTTTACATGTAAATTAGGTACTCTGTGGGTCACAGAGGTTCACATTCATTTACAGTCTGAGCCAAATACTAAGAAGGATCGTTAAATCCACAAAGAGGAGAGAGTTACAGGAAGAAATGAACCAGCAGGGGAGAGGCCTGTTCAGAAGTAAGGACAGTGAACTTTTGGAGGTATAGGCAAGGAGGTACACCCTCATTCCTGAAATCTCTAAGGAGAAACTGCCAGTGGGCTTGATCTTATGAGATGTGATCCCTGCCAAACGGATTGAAAATGCTGGGGAAAATTCCAGGGATAAGTGTAACAGGGTGCTGGCCAGGAGGTTCTGAGCCAGGCCCCTGTTAGCCCAGCTCCAATTAAGCAGCATTAATTGGGGCTGGCTGAGTATGCCACACCTAATTGCTAGAAGAGAAGCACCTGTGGGCCTTAGTAGCCAGGGGGCTATAGAAGACTGGCAGGTGGGAAGGGAAAGGGGAGGGAGGAGCAAAGGCTGTGCATCCCGGTTGGCTGGAGAAGCTAGCTGTCCACAGCTGGTGGGAGCTGGCACTGAAAATAAAAAGCACTGGTGATTGCACTCAGAAGAGGTCTCTGGCTGATTTGTTGCGAGGGCAAGCAAAGGCCTTGTTACAGTAAGCGATCTTGTAGGACATAGCGGAATGCCTTGTTAGTTAAGCTTAGACTCTAGAAATTGTGTTATGATTTTGTTTTATATGTAACCGTTTCTTTCTAATATTCTCACTCCATCACTTGACTGTTCTTTGATAAAAATTCTTGTT
This sequence comes from Chrysemys picta bellii, assembly GCF_011386835.1. Lineage (NCBI taxonomy): Eukaryota > Metazoa > Chordata > Testudines > Emydidae > Chrysemys > Chrysemys picta. The sequence continues at coordinate 14,046,457 of NC_088805.1, read as the reverse complement.
TTCACTATAAATATCTTAGCTGTGTGTTAAGTACAGTATGGCTCTCGAGTGGAGTCTTGCAAGCTGGGGTGTACTACTCTTTTGGATCCGAGAATGTTCAGTGGGACAGGGGCCAAGTACTCCAGAGGGATGCTAGGAGGATTTGGGAGTTGGAGTGTGTCTATCGCTAACTCATACAGAGAGACAGCGAGGCCGGTGGAGACATGGAAGGCAGTGCTTGTGCTGCCAGAAGTTGGTGGTTTCAAGGAGCTGATCCACAGCAGGCCCAGATAAGACTCTCTCATGACAAGAGCAGGGGGGATGAGGTGCCTCACAACTTTGGGAAGCATCACAGTTGGCAGGATATTACACCCAGTTTGCTGATTAGCTAAGGATCGTGCTCCAGGCATTTATTTACCAAATAAATAATAGTTGCTGAGAGATTCACAACTGAGAAGATGGGGAAAACAGGTAAAGAAAGGTTCGGGTTGTTATTTTGGGTAAGGGAAACAGAACAAAAGAAAATATAAAATGAGTAAGCGGATGAACAGAAAAAAGTGATCAGACTGATTGACCAAAGGGCAAAGGGGGTGCAGGCTTTGAAAACAATCCTGATGCAGCTCTCAGTGAAACAGCCATGAAGCTGGAGTTCGCCAGGAGATGATTAAGCAGAAAAGAAATGAGAGCACTAGAGGTGTGAAACTGCAGATAGAGTCAAAGAGCAAATAACTCACCATCAGAGAGCGCTCCCGCTAAAAGACAAAGCACGAAGCCCAAGAAGCAGAAGCCCTTAGGCCCGAAAGGGGGAAGACAGAGAAGCTACATGCCCTGATCATATTGAATTTACAAAAAATGATCCCTCATCCCATGGGGAATTCTCACCAGGGTTCACAGAGCTGCAACAAGCTATGCCTGAGTTACAGAGAGACTGTTTGCACTGAGGAATATTTAATCCCCTTCAAAAGAATATGGATGATACATAGAATCCCAAATGAACAAAGAATGACTATTTAATGATATGGAGGTTAATGAGGCTGAGAAGCATGTTCATAGAAATGTAGATTTGAAAAGGACCTCAATGTGTCATCTAGTTCAGTCCCCTACACTAAGGCAGAACTAAGTACTATCTAGACCACCCGACAGGCATGCAGTTCAAGGAGTCTGTTAAAAAGGTTTCCCACTACTCCAGAGGCATTCAGAAACCTCAAAAAGATTGATAAGTTACATCGAGGGGAATATGTGGAGAAAATGGATAACGAGTAAAGGGGCAGACACCCATGACAAGTTGGTAGATCTGATCACTCAAGAGCAGTGGTTCTCAAACTATGGGGAGGTGCAGGAATGTGTCAAGGAAGGTATGAGTTTGTTTTTTTTTGTTTGTTTGTTTGTTTTTTTTTTTTTTTTTAAGAGCTCTGCCTGTCAGCCCCTGGCAGCTGGGGCTTGTGTGGAAGGGCCATACATACTTGGGGGGGGGGGGGAAATGAGATAAAGGGGACAACCAGAGCCCTGTCACCCAGGATCAGGTTCTTCTTCCCCCTCCCTCCCAATCCCTCACCAGGAGGCAGCTCGGGCTCTACTTCCTCCCTTTGCCTCACATCCCTCACCTGGAGGCGGCAGGCTCCAGCTGTCAGCCCCAGGGTGGCAGTAGCAGTGCACAAATAAGGGTGGAGATGGGGTGCTAAGTCTACTTTGAAAAGCAATATTGACAAATCATACTGCCACCCTTACTTCTGTGTTGCTGCTGGCACAGCGCTGCCTTCAGAGCTGAGCGCTCGGCCAGCAGCCTCTGCTCTCCGCTCTCCCTTCAGAGCTGGGTGGTGGTATATGTACCTGGGGTGGAGGGGTGGTAAATGACTATAGACACAAAGAAGGTGGGGCACAATCAAATAAGTTTGAGAACCACTGCTCAGGAGCAGTTCTTTGAGGTCTGCTCTGAGGAAGGGCAAGCCATGGTGTGGGAGAAAAACTCCAGTATCGGTGAAAACATCTGCCAAAGGTAACTTGTACATACAAGCGAGACTATTCGAGGAGCACAAATTCCAAAGGGAAAGGCAAAAACTGGCATAAAAGAGGGTTCCCAGTTTGTCCCTGGGAATAGGGAGAGAGGTGAGGGAACTAAGTCCACACCACCCCAGTACCAGTCTCCTCCTAGAAACCCTAATTATTGGACCCCACCCCAAAGAAACATTATTTATGTGGGTCCCTCGGTCATATGAAAAGGCAATGCCCTAAGTACGGGGGATCCCAATTCACTCCCTGATCTGTTCAGGTTAATGCAGCTACGCTGGAGTCAGAAACTTCAGTGGTGGCAAAGGGAGTTCTAGTTAACTTTGTCAGGTCTGACCTCCTGAGGGATAGACTAGTTTATAACAATGACCAAACATAAATGGTGAAGCGTGCCAGAGGTGGCAAGACACTGGTGCTCAGATTTCCCTGGTCGGGGGGATGTGATTCAGGAGAATGATATGCTCCTGGGGGGGAAGAGGTAAAACTACTCTCTTTAGGACAATTTAAAGCCACAGTGCCTTTGGCCTGCATCAAATTGGAATGGGAAGGGTACTTTGAAAATAGGGTTTTTGTTTTTTTAAAAAGCTGCATTGGTTGAGAATTACATGATATCACTGCCCAAAGTGGTCAGTATTGTGACCTGTAAAAGGAGAATATGTCCCCGATTTCACAGAGGTAACCTCTGAGGAGAGAAAGGGAGCGGAGGGGGAAGAGAAGTCTCAGTCCCCTTATCAGGGGAGAATATCAATGTGTCCCAAGAGAAAGGGGAGAAGCTGCTGGTGACAGCCCTCTAAGCAAGCCACAGCCAAAGTGAGTTTGCTGTGGAGCACAATGCTGACACCTCTCAAGAGAGCATCAGAGAAGCCATCCACAGTAGGGTCCCAGATAGGGAGAACAGGGCTAGGTTCTTTACAGAAGAAAGGCTAAACTGTACTGGAAGGCTCTGGTGCGGAAAAATAGAATACAAAAAATACAAACAATTGTTTTTGACCTCAAAGCATCATGTGGAGTTATTATTAGCCTACAACTGTCCTTGTGCAAGACACTTGGGAACAGAGGACATATGAAAGGTTTGAAAAAGAAAAAAATAAAAAAAAACTGTATTGGCCCAATATTCAAAAGGAGGTAAAGGATTACTGCAGGACTGGTGATTTATGTCAGAAGCAGAAAAAGCCTGTAGGGCACCACAAGGGTCCCTTGCCAATAATCAAGGAAGTATTTTACTGGGTTGCCATGGACATTAAAGGACCTTTTTCCAAGCCAAAACAGAGAGGGGGGAAATATATCGGTAATAGTAGATTTCACCATTAGGTATCCAGATGCAGTTGCTCTAACATAGAAGCTGAAACAGTGGCTAAGATATTGTTCATTATATTTAGAACTGTAGGTTTCCCGAAGGAAATCTTGTCAGATCGTGGGTCAAATATCATGTCCCACTTATTTAGTGAGTTATGGAAGATGTGTGGGCTAAACCAATTAAAATCTGATCCATATCATCCAGAGAAATTATTTAGATGAAAGATTTTAGAGCCCCATTGAACCGATGTTAGAAATATATTTTAAAAGAAGGGAGAGGAACTGGGATGTAACGTTACTTTATCTGCTGTTCACCTGCTGGGAGGTGCCCCAAGAGTCCAAATGGGGTGAACCCTGTAATCTCCTACATGGGTGAAAAGTCAGAAGGCGCCCTGGATCTCGGAGGCTCCTGGAAGGGTGGCTCTGAGGCAGAGGCTGAATATGTGCAAACGTTTAGGAATGATTTAAAGACAATGATAGGAATGGTTGAATAAAACTTCACAAAAAGCCAAGCTGCTCAGAAAACAAAGTGAGCATTCATCTGATGTGGGGGACTTGGTGCTGGTATTACTCCCTGTGAAAAGTTACAAATGCAGAACACCTGGAAGGGGCCTTTGGGGGTGCTGGAAAGGGTTAATGGTGTTACCTACAATATACTTGGGCCCCACAGCAAGGCTGCTGCACAGACAGTGCATGCAACAAGTTCAAAGTGTAGCAACTGAGAAGCCATTGTAAACATGCCATGCTGTTCAGAGGAGGATTCTCAGATTGCCCCTCTCATTGACTTGATGGCTGAGTGCCATAGTAACATCTCTGTAGAGAGCATTGAGGTGTGTGAAGAGAACCCTAGCTGAAAGGGCAAAGGTTATGAGCATGTCCCAGAGTCACTAGCAGGTATTTTCCAGTGGGCCAGGTCTGACTCAAAGTGCTCCATAAGATCACCACTGTGGAGCCACAACCTGCCCCCAGCAGTGCATATCAGACCACTAGAAAAATGCAGGAGAGAATTCATAAGGAGATAAAAAGCATGCTGAACATGGGGATAACTAAAGGGTCAAACAGTCTCTGGACTTCTCCAGTTGTTATGATTCCCAAAAAAGATGTGACCATAAGTTTGTGTTGATGACAGAAGGCTTAACACCATCACAGTTCCGGATGCATATCCTATGCCCAGAATTGATGAATGTTAGATGCTCTAGGCAAGGCAAAATATTTAAGAATTCTATACCTAACAAAAGAATATTAACAAATCCCAATAGAAATGCATAACAAAGTCCACCTTCATTAATGATTTGGGACTCTCTTTTATTTTAGAATTAAGAATTTTCCTCATTCCTAAAATATAAACCTGCGCTGAAGAGGTAAGGGAATAAGAGTCAGAAGGGTATTTTTCTTACAATCTTCTCTTATTTCTGGTTTTAGGAAAGCCTCGGACCTTTCTGCTTCCTTATATTTTTGGGGAGCCTTGTGTTCTCAACAATCTTTACCTACCTGTTCCTCCCTGAGACAAAGGGGAAGTCAATCATGGAAATTAAAGGCGAATTTAATAAGTTAAATTTTGGAAAGAAACAAGCTGTGAACACAGAAAATAATTTATCTAAGGAACACACCTTCTGCACCAAACTCTGACTTCTCAGGTGGGAAATTTTATGTATTAGAGGGACAGGAAGCACTGTTGCAATCAGACTGAAATATAATCATAAAATGGACTGTTAGCTTTACTGTCTTATTCTTATTTTCATAAAATTATACAGACATGAAATTCCTCATGCTTAAGTCTTATTTTCACCCAGATAGTCAAACAGTTTCAAGGTTACTTAGGTCACTCAATTTGAACTCCAGTCAATCCTGCACCAGGATTCACTAGCACAAGGACTATATTTAATCAGTTTCCCCTATTCCTGTGGGTCTTTCATATTGCAACAAAGGAAAGATTTTACAAGACACAGGAAAATGGAACTGTAAAAATAAAAACCATAAGTGGGGGAGAGGGGGAATCAAGTAAGTAAAGTACCTGAAATTACTTTTATGTATTTATTTTGGTTGACTAGATTTCAGGTTGATTATGACCCTGATTCAAAGCCCATTGAAGTCAGTGGGATCAGAATCTGTCTCTTTTCTCGAGAAAGAAAACAAGACTGGATGTTTAGGAAGCAATAAAATAGCTTGTAAAATAGCTATTGATAAAGAGGAGGTAAAAGCTTGCTAAAAAAGCATCATTGTAAACAGTTCAGCCAGACTGGATGACCCACATCAAGGGAATTAATTTGGTGTGCTTACCAAACAAGTGAAATCGTCATGGAAAGTCATGGAAAAATTGGATAAGTTTACAGAAGACTGGGGGAAAAAAAGCAAATGTTGTACCAGTCCTCAAACAAGAAAAGAGGCGTGACAATTACTATCTGGTAAGTCTAACTTCTGTCTCTAGAGCCCTGCTCAGATACAAGATTTGGATCTGTAGCCATCTGCGATCCGCAAAAATGGTCTGCAGATGCAGATATCTGTGGATATAAAGCAGATATCCATGGATTTGCAGGGTTCCCTCTATTTCTAGTAAAAATAAGTGGAATATTAAAAGGAAAAAGTCATTTAAACATCTATAGGATAATGAAATAATGAAAAACAGCATCTCATCAAACAATTGCTTTTCCAATAGAATTATAAAGATAGTGGATGAAGTGACTACACTAAATGTTGTATTTGTATTTTAGTAAAGTATTTGATTTAGCTTCTAATGAAATCTTAGTCTTACTTCACATTGGCTTGGATTAGAATATTGTCATATGAACTGAATTTCTTGAACTTAAAAAGGGTAAATATAAATGGCAGCATACCCAACTGAAGTGAAATGTCTAATGAATTACCACAGGGAGAGATAGCGGCTTCCAAGTTATTTAACAACTTCCAATGGCAGTAGACTGTATATGTACTAAATCTACAAGTGATTGTCCCTTGAGAGTAGTTAAGAACTCAGTTCTTCAGCCCTTCAAGTAGGAAGGTTAGAAATTTGTGAAGGAAACAAATGGCATTCAGTCCAGAAAAATTATGTGAAACACTAATCAGTGGGAGCAGTAAGGATAAAAGAAACCTAAGGATACCAGGCATCATTAAGTTATTAAGCATAAATTTGCACTAAGATATATGGCTACTACCAAAGCATCATATTGCTCAGCAAGGAAACCATTTTCCCTCTTTGGATTGGGTTAATGCAACACCTGGAGTACTTTGTTCAGTTCTAAGCATCTCAGTATCAAAACATTGGCAAATTATAGGACTTCAGCAAAGAGCAACAAAAAACATTAAGGGGCTAAATGGGTTGACTTTGAGGAAAAATGTTAAAAGATTAAATATGTATAGCTTGGCTAAAATGACCACAACAGAGAATTTACAAGTATTTGAATGGCAGGCTATAAAACAACAAAGATCACGAGAAATTATTTAGGATAAACAGAAGAAAGTATAAATGAGAGTTATGGATGAAATTAAGAAAATTCTGGCTGAAAAATCAGGAAACGTTTCCTGACAGTGAAATCAATTGGACAGTGGAATGGTCTTTTCAGGAAAGTAATGGAAACTTCATTGCTTCCCTGTACACTAATAAATATATCTTCGGGATCAGCCCTGTACTGGCATGAAGATTGTCTAAATAACCTACCAGAGATAGAAAATACCTATTGTCTATGAGAATCCGCCAAATTGTGCATCTCTATCAGTGTTAGAGGGCAAACAATTTATGAGTTCACCCTTTATAAGCTTTATACAGGGTAAAACGGATTTATTTGGGGTTTGAACCCCATTGAGAGTTGGATATCTGAGTGCTGGAGACAGGAGCACTTCTTAAGCTGTTTTCAGTTAAGCCTGCAGCTTGTGGGGGACATGGTTCAGACTTGGATCTGTTTTTGCAGCAGGCAAGCATGTCTGATCAAACAAGGCAAGGCACTGAAGTCCCAAGCTGGCAGGGAAAACAGGCTCAGAGGTAGTCTAGGCACAGCAGGTGGCAGTCCCAAAGGGGTTTCTGTGATCCAACCCGTCACATGCATCATCTATTACACTTCAGGATGAGTGGACACAGGTAATTATGTATGGCTATATGAACAATAGGACATCTGTATTCTCTTGTCAGACAATATTTGTGATAAATGCTGTCTTTAAGAAGAAGAAAAATGTTGGAGGGACTTCAGACTGAGAACACAAAGGAGAGGAAGTGAGGAATAACATATCCAACTAAAACTGCTGGGGTAATTTAGGTAGGTACTGTGCAGTTAGTCTAAAATTTCCAAAGAAAGCATGATTAAAACCTCAACTCTTATTTAAGGAGCCTAGAGATCTTTAATGGCCACTAGTAGTCAAAACGGTCGTTTATCACATCAGAAATGGATGCCCCTTAACAGCAACCTGGAGGATTGGTTCAGTTCCAGTTCAGAGGGCAAAGTGCCTCTTACTGAACCATCAGTACTATGTTCCACAGCATCTAAGTGTTCCTTAGACTTCCATAGAATCTCCCTAATTATGCTTAACTTGCAATATGTGGAAAGATCACACCTCACATAGCCGCGGGTATATACAGAGCTATTGGTATATGTTTACTTGAAATTTCTATCTTCCTGAAGACCAGGAATGCCCCATAGTTCATGTGACCAACTACCCTCATACGGAATGGCTCCTGGAACACCTCAGACAATCCACTGCCACCTGGGGCACAGTCCCATCCCCCACCAAGCAGGACATTAACCTGAAATGTAACCCAATTGTGAGAGTCTCTCCAGCTATCTGATCCAGCCTCATGGCATCTTGCAGCATCCCTGAAGACAAGGCAGTCTGCTCAGGACTGGGCCCTGGGATGCTGCCTCTCAGGGGACCAGGCTCCTCAGGGACGACAGGAGAGCGGGATCCTCTCACTGTCCCCTCAGCCATCCAACTAGGCCCCAACTCCTCAGGTGTGATTAGGTAAGGGATCTTCTCACAATTAATAGCAGAGAAGAGTCTGAGGAGATAGTGAGATGTGGGGGGGCCTGCTCCCCACTGGTGACTAGGAGAATACCCTCTCCCAGCTGCAGGCAGCCCATGGTGGGGCAGCACTTCTCTGCTCTGGGAGAGGTCACTAGCTGCTCCAGATGAGGTGGAAAGTCATTGATTTGCCTCATGCTGCCCTTTTCCCCTCCTCCCCCATTTCCCTCCCCTCAGTCCAGCAGCCTGGAAGTGCAGGGGGGGGGGGGAGAGGTTGCCTAGCTCAGTTCTAGACAGCCAATGGTGGGAGGAGGAGGGCAGGTTCTCTTTCCTCAGACAGGTCCTTCATCCCAGGATGGGGAATTAATGACCACCCCTCAGGAGGCAGTTCGACATTTTGCTGGTGCTTCCTTAATCCCACCTTTTACTTTGCCACAGGCCAGGTGGCCTGGAAGGAGGTCACTCTCTGGCTCAGTTCCAAATGGCCCTGCAGGAGAGTCAGTCTCTGACCAGGTAGACCATGGTGGAGGGTTTTCCTCTCAAAGCGGAGCCTCAGTCCAGGAAGGAGATCACTAATTGCCTCCCCTCAGAAGGCAGATGGATCATTCACCAGTGCTGCATCCCGTCCCCTCCACATCCCACTCCTCTTTCCCTTGCCTCAGCCTAGGGTCCCCAATGTAGGCCTTGCTGGAGCCATAGGGATAGCTAAAAGTATGAACCAAAGTAGGCCTTGGCAGAATACCAACACACTAGGTATCAGCTACCCACGTAAGCACATTCCTGACCTGAAAGGATGGTACACAGCACCCTGAACTCTCAAGTAATTACATCAACAAATTCCTAGAGAGTAGTACAGGAACACACAGACCCCTTGTAAAATAAGAAAGGAATGACAGGATAATAGATGAGGATTAAACTAGCAGGTACCAGGAGGGTAGCTAACATATGGAATGGAATACATAACTTGTTTGTATCAATATATGAAAGGAGAGCGGAAGGAGTGGTATCTTTGTATTGGCCTAGGGGACGATATCACGTTGATCAAGCTAATACCTTGTTGCAGGCATGTGTTAATACCCTGTAACCATTGAGCCGGGCACTAGGACTGTGCCCTGTTGAAAATAAACCTGGCTGAACCTTTCCCACCAAACCGAGCCTGTGGTCTTTTGTTATGAGCAACATCGAGGGCTGCTGAATCAACAAGCGACACACACTGCTAATGCAGAACACATGGGAGCTCCAAGAACGGCAGCACTGTTACCATCCACTATCAGACAGTCTCCTCCCGGCTTTCTGCAGACCATGCCAATTTACTGATCTCCAACACAAAGATTCCCAGTAGGCACCAAGCACCACTGGTCTAGTAGGAGGAACCTTTTGGGTGCCAGCAGTCAGGAAACTATGGGATGAGGAGGAACTAGAGCTGTATGTTCCCCCCCTCCACACACACACACACACACACACACACACACACGGGGCTGGCAGTTCCAGGCCCTAATCCCTGATTGAAGGCAATAGGGGGCCCCAGAGGGGCAACAGGGGCCTAGATCCACCATTACTCTTATTATTTCTCCTCAGGAAAGAATTCATTCCATTTTTCTCCTACTGGGCCCCCAAAACCCACCTTCTATCCTAACCACACACATACTTCACCTCAAATACCCTCCCACCCACACACCCTATCCCCCTCCCCATCAGTCTCCTAAATAACCTTATTGGTGAACATTTGAGTGGACAGCAATCCTCAGTAGGGACAAAAGTCACACTGGCCCAATTTTTCCACCCACATTCATCTGTGTAGTACCTTACACTATGAGAATGCCCATTGATTGCATGGGATCACTTGTAGCATACAGCATGAAGAACAAGAACTCAGAGACTAGTCCTTTTCTTTAAGATTAGCAAATGTCGCACTGGTGAAAGAGAAAGTCATAAGGCCTGATCTAAAATCCATTGGTGTTAATAGGAGCCTTTCCATTGACTTTGGGCCAGGCCCACATAACACAAGGAGCATTTGCTATTTTCTTGTATTCTATTCATGTAAAGTGCTACCAGAACCCACAGTTATGGAAAGTTTCTACATTTGTTGTTATACTTAACATTGCAAAACAATTCCCGTAATAGTCCCCTATTCTCATACACTTGTAACTTTCTGAAACATTCACTTTTTAAATATTTTTCATGCTTGGCCTATATCCAAAAATGAATTATTGTTTAAACTTTAAACAAAATCCGTGTTGGTTTGTTATGAGTGAAAAATACACATTTTCCCCACTGTAATATATTTACAGTTCCTACTTTCATTAACAAAGTCCAGCAGATGGCTTAGCCAGCCTCTTTCCTCTCTACTAACCCCAACAGGTGAGCCTGCAGGAACTGCTGGTGGGGCGGGAACTGCTGACTATCAGGAGATCCTAATTAATTATGCATTTGTGGGGCTTTTTATAGCAGAGTGAGCAGCATAACAGGTATACTGTGAAACAGCATAGGGATTAGTAGCTTCAGTGAGGATTTTAACAAAGGCTAGAAAAAGGCTCTCTTGTAATCAAGAGATGCCTAAATTCATTATTAACACAAATGTGAGCAAGGATAAAGTGCCAGATTGCTTAATAGAAGAGCTCACCCAGCAACTACCAAAAGCACTGGGCAAACCGGCACAGGTAAGCAGAAAAAGGTTCAAACAATTACTGTATTTGTAATCTAGGGACAATGTAGTATATGCTAAGGTATTTCCATGTGTTCTTTTCTCAATTAAGACATCTATTGTTACTTCACTGAATTCCTGAAAAATGTAACAGTATTTAGAACCTTCCATTTGCGCACACATACACCCTAAAACAATTCCAGGCCTGAACAGCCTGTGTATAACATTTAAGATGACTCTTAAAAAAAAGAAAAGTAATTCCCTTGATGTGGAAACCATAACAATTCCCTTTTAATGTACATTTTTCTACAACTAATATACATACTGCATATAAATAAATAAATAAATAAATGGAGATATCCCATCTCCTACAATTGAAAGGTCATTGAGTCCAGCCCCCTGCCTTCACTAGCAGGACCAAGTACTGATTTTGCCTCAGATCCCTAAGTGGCCCCCTCAAAGATTGAACTCACAATCCTGGGTTTAGCAGGCCAATGCTCAAACCACTGAGCTAAGAAGTCCTGAGATCTGGATTGTAGTCCCAGTTCTGCCATGGACCTTCCTGACTTTTTGGCATTAGATATTAAATCATTATGTTGCACTGACCTGGAATTGGTTTTTAAAATCAAGAAAAATGGGACTGCAAATTAAAATAAATAGACTCCAATGTGCAATTCAAATAAATTGATATGCCACTGCTGAAGTCAACAGAATTGTCCCTCCTAATACTAATTCTGGATTTGACCCAGTGTCTTTATGTGAATCTTTCCATGTATACAGGACAACAATTGCAATAAATGTAAAATTTGTTTCTGTGGGCTAGATTCTCATTAAGCCAAGATGAGACTTATTCAGATCTGTCAGCCCAGTGTAAATCTAGAATACAGCCCACTGTGTGAAGTTCCCAGTGCATACTCACTGCAATTTTCTGAATGTATCAATGTGCTTTCTGAATGTGATTTTCCAGCAATATTTTCAAAACACATCTATTATTTCTAAACCAAGACCACCAATATCAGTTGTGATGTAAGTGGGTGCAAATATGGAGCTGAACCTGTTGTACATCAGGGCTAGATTTAAGCCAATATTTTCAGAGGCATTTTTCCACTTTTGAGGATTAAATCCATGACAAATCTAAAGTTTTAAAAAGAAACCATTTTTCAGTTATCTGAGCAGGAAAAACACCACCTAATGTTTCTTAGAACATGCAAACATCCTTTTCACATTTTTGGAAGAGGGGTAAGACATTTATTTCAGTATTGTCAAAACAGGATGGGGAAATAAGAAATATGATCTAAACATAAATAGGTAATTAAACATGTTAAGTGTCAGCTTTCAAATTGAAGTGTAGCTTTTCCCTGAAAAGTGACTTTGTAACAATGGTATAAATGGGGCTAATATTCACTCTATGTGACTCCATGTGAGATTTGCTAAGTTCAGTCATTTTTCCAACTAGCAGCCCAGCAAACTCAGCTTGGACTTAGAGTCAAGCTGAGCTCTCTTCTTGTCCTCACACATCCCAGCATTAAGATATTGCAAGTCAACTGTTGCCCTCAGTTACACAAGTGCAACCCTATTGCCTTCATATTCTGATTTCCATTTCTCATGTGCAACCACACTAAAAGATGATGGATTTGCAGAGGTGTCAATGAGGTACTAAACCATGGCCTCTAGTATCTTTATTTCTGGTGATAATGTACAAGAAAGAAAGAACCCAGCCTGAGTTTCAGGACCCAAGTCTCTGGCTGAGTTTGCACTGCTGGCAGTTAGAAAAGACAACTTTTTGTTTGCAGGCTGACAATTTTACATGCAATCAGAGAGATACAATGAACACGAGACCATAGAATTAAGGCTGGTTGAAAATTTTCCATCAAAACTTTTTTTTTTTTAAATGAAAAATTGGAGTTTCAACTAACTGAATTTCCATGGAAAATGTCTGTTTTATATGGAAGATCTTGATTTTTCATCAGAAACTGAAATTTTTAATTTTTGACACACCCCCCCCCCCAAAAAAAAACAAAAACAAAAAAAAACAATTTTTCCACAGGGTCGGGATGGAGATGGCATTGTCTGCCCAGCTCTACACATGGTCACATTTAGAGAAGAACCCACTTTAATATCTCAGCCGGTGCCTCCTACTGAGATGTGGCTTTCCATAGCCACATACTGAGATCTCAAATGTGGTGTGAAAGCAGATGGAAGCAGAAACTGGATGGTGAGGGAGAAGAATTGTTATTCAAACAACTGAAATAGTAATGCAAAACTTTTTGTATAAACATGCTCCTCTTTCCAGAAGCAGCTCTTCTTTATACTGAACACTTAGAAAAACCAAACTATTTTCAGTGTGGAAAAGGAAATAAATGCCTGCTGTATAATGCAGTACAGCCAGCCTCTGTCCCAGGTGACTACATGTAAAAACAGCAGTGTTTAGGAGTCAGAGGTTGGGGTTATAAGGGATTCTCTTGCATTTCCACAGAATTGGTTGGGTAAGGACTGATGGTTTAATTGCTGCCTGTGCTTCACTGATAGGCAGCCAGTGGGGAGGAATAGAGTACATGCTTACAAAATTTGATAGGAAGTTTTACAGTTAGAATCAGTGCTGCGTAAGTTTTTACTACAGATGTTTGAATTCATGGTAAATAATATTTGCTGTGAAGTTGGGCACTCTCTTTATCTGACCAGCTCAACTTTTTAACCATTGTTGTTAGTATCAAATAACAGTCCATCAAGCTTCTGCTTTGCATAGATTCTTAAGACTGCAAGACCAGAAGGGACCACTCTGATTATCTAGTCTGACCTCCCATATAACATAGGTGCTAGAACTTTCCCAAAATATGCTCTAGTTCAAAATGAATTCTCTTTTTAAAAAGAGAAATCCAACCTTGATTTTAAAACTGCCACGGTTGGAGAATCCGCCAAACCCTTGGTAATTATTCAAGAATCTTGCATAAACACAGCTTCTTTGGAAGCACCATCAAGCAGTAACAGAAACAAGGAGACACTAGTATATACATTCTTGCTGCCTCCAACCAAAGCTGACCTGCTAGATAAGTACAAGTCATAAAAAGCAATCATTGTTCGAGTTTTAGCGAAGGTTAAAAAAGAGCATAGCGTGTCTCATTACAAGCTTTCTGGTCATGTCCTAATAGAAGTGATTGGAGTACCCAGTACCAAACTACTCTCTGCTTGCCTCATTACCAAACCCATGGGGACTTTTTAGCACACAAAGATCCATGACTGTGGCACCGACATCAAGGTACTAAAACACCACTTTTAAACAGATATTGCTCTCAAGAGCTTTTGCAAGGATCTGTTTTCTTCACTAATACCAAAAAAGCTGCTGGGAATTGCATCAGATGTTTACTGAAAGACTGTTCGAGAAGTTTATATGAAAAGCAAGGCACAAGTTGCCTGTTTAGTGAATTTAAAGAAATGGCTACGAAAGTGGTTGGTGACACTCAACTTTTTCAGGTCAGAGTAGACTGTATTCCTCACAATTCATCACTCAAAACTAATTGGTGGCACTATCATCCATATTAATATGCAAGTGAAAGGTGTAAAACATTTCCATAATTTAATAAAATAATTTTAAAACATGATCTACCCTCTCCAGTCCCTAAAGCAGCAGCAGCTTTCATGAATAATACACAGATTGGTCAAGTACTGTACCACACTGACACCTTTTCATTGGCAGAGGAGCATTTTAGAAAATTGGATTCCCTATTCCATTCTAGGAAGATATATTCAAACAATAGAAGAAAGATGCCAGAGCTTGCAAGGTAGGATTCCCTCAGAATGCTGTCTGTACAATTAGGGTTAGATAATGCTACACCACCCATTGTAGTGGTGGGTTAGGGGTGTTCTTGACCAGGATTTTGATACTAGTAATTGAAATTGAGCATTCTAACACTTCATTTGTAATCTGATTAAGTTACCAATAATCACCAGGTGTGGGACCTTCTGCTGTGATGGACTAATTCCTACCTGTAGCTCATTTTCCATTAGTCTCATCTTCCTTTCTAAGACTCAGTTCTTTTTAAAACCAATTGAACAAGCCAATCTCATGACTAGCTACCACAGTACCACTGGAAATACTTAAATATTAAACTTCCCTCTCTGATAGGCACAATTGAGTCAATTCAGTGAGCCAAATTCATGCCAGGTATAAATCCAGGAAATTCAATGACATTACACTGGGAATTAATTTGCTTACTATATCCCAAACTACTTATATTTTCCTTCCAGACCTTGCCCTTTTCTCTTACAATTGAAAACACTTTCCTCTCCATCTCCTGAGGTCATAATGTCAGTATAATTTTCAAGTTCTCTTAGCTTTCTTCCACATTCAGGCTTTTGTTAACTCCTGCCACTTTCCCCTTCTGTATCATCACTAAAGCGAATCCTTTCTTCTCCATTCCTATTGCTTAAACCAGAGTACACAGCAATGGTCACTCTTATGTTTTCTCTGTAGATTCTCTTCCCCACCACTCTAGCTAGAAGTCCATTAAATAGAATGCAAATTTTGAGGATGCAAATTCTCAATGTGATTCCCTAGAAACATCCTTTCAAGTCAATAGTGTGTCAGGGCATGCTATTTACTCTGCTGCTATGAATTGGCAGAATGCTGACTGACTGCATGTTGTTCTACTGAGTCAAACTGTCTACCTCATGAGATATTCATAAGAAAAAAATAAGTTAATTACAAAACAACATCTTCCAGTCTGAGTTTCAAGCTACCCCAGGAGCCCTGTGCATGGATCTTGATCACCCTCATGACATTTTACTCCCCAGTCTCCCAAGCAGCCACACTTCTATTGAGCTCCTGTGCAAGGGGAGGAGGAAGATCACCTGTTAACTCTTTGCTCACTGGGAGCTATTGTTCCTGCACAGACATACTAGAGAAACAACCTTGATGTTTCTGGTATTATGATCAGAAATGAAAAAATTAACAGAGTTGGTATGTAATTGGCCATAATTAAGCTTTCAATTTTACACCCAAAAGATAAACCAAGGGCATCTTCCCTTCCTTAGTAGTTTTATCAGTTTGATTGCAGAATCAAACAAGACAAGTGTGTAAGGAGGACGTATGTTCTCAGATCAATTCCTCTATGTGCTGATTTTAAAAGCGAATGGGTGGGCATTTGAGTATATAAATAAAAGGAAATAAGGAACATTTAACTGAAGATTTAATGTTTCCTTATTTTTAATAAACATCTTTATTTTATAAAAATAACAAAGCTTTAGCTCTCTCTGGCTGTTAAGTGAATGATGCACTTTCAGAAGCCTTTCATGATAGCAATCCAATTCCCTACATAGTGGCAGAAACAAGGGTTGAGATGTAGGCAGGAGCAGCACCTTTAAAGGCAAGATGAGGTATTTGAATTTGATGCAGAAACAGACAGGAAACAAAATGAACAGATTGCAGGTCAGGGGACATGGGAAGTAGGCACCTACACCCAGAGCTTCAAATGTATTTATGCACCTAAATCCCATGGATTTCCATGCAGGTTAGGGAACAAAATACCTTTGTGGATCTGGGCCCTGGACACTTTAGAAAAATCACATTAGATGCCTAACTGCATCATTAGGTACCCAAATGCCTTTTGAAGTCTGGCCCTTAGTGACTTTTTGAGAACAGTTCCAATGTGTTTATGTCAGATAACATTGTGCAGTTTCCCCCAGCAGCAAAAGTCTTTAGAATGGTGCATTCTAGTCTCAAGTGATGTGCACTAATTTTATTATTTTTGGTAGGGGAGGGTGTAAATCAATTAACCCATCACTCCACATGCTTCCCTTTGTAGTCTGCTGCTGTTGGCATTATGGGGAGAAAAACACGAGAAGGGAGTCTGTGCCTTCTGTGTTTCAGAGTAAAAGTTTAGGAATAAAATGGAGACCTTAACACAGGGATTTCTTTCCCTGTCTCTTGAGAGAGTTATCAGCACCATAACGTGCCAGGAGTCCATCTTACAAATGTGTGCTTATGTGAGACGTCCACAGCCCACACTTCAGTGCTCAAGTTTCCACTTAGGGGGCTACAGGTGGGATTTTCAGAAGTACTTAGTATCTGTCTGGCACTGCTCCCATTAAGTTCAATGGGAGCAAAGTTGACCACCATAAAGCATTTTTGAAAATCCCTCCTGAAATTCATCCCACTGTAGAGGGCAGAAATGGCTCTGTTCCACTTAAATTCACACTTTCATTTTAGTCAGATGACAGTCACTCATGTGTGCAGAGAGGCACCACAAAGCTAGTGCACCACTTAAGCCCTCAGAATAGGGTTTAAATCCAATGTAAGGCCTTGGCTACACTTACCCGCTAGTTCGGCAGCTGGCAATCGAACTTCTGGGTTCGACTTATCGCGTCTAGTCTGGACGCGATAAGTCGAACCCGGAAGTGCTCGCCGTCGACTGCGGTACTCCAGCTCGGCGAGAGGACTACCGCGGAGTCGACGGGGGAGCCTGCCTGCCGAGTGTGGACCAAGTTAAGTTCGAACTAAGGTACTTCGACTTCAGCTACGTTATTCACGTAGCTGAAGTCGAAGTACCTTAGTTCGAATTAGGGGGGTAGTGTAGACCAAGCCTAAGTGCTAATATAAGCACCATTGGCCCTTCTCTCTAGGCACCCCGGTTTGACAATAATCCTCCCATAGTATCACCCATATGGGGAAGGGATGGCAGCTCAGCTACTTTTTATATAAAAACAGTTAAAATCATTTGGCTAATTCCCCCTTATACACCTCCCACTATATTGATGCTGTATCTGAGTGTGTGTAAATAACTGGCACTCTCCCTCCTTCCCTAATTCTTGTTACCAAGGGGTTATTTTCATGGCTGGTCTAATGGACACCTGCTCCATGGAGGCAAAATGGCAGAGCTTAGTGCCACCCATTTTCCTCCAATAGGAAACTAATCCTGATGATTCTTACATTTAATCAAAAACCACCCCACCTAGCGGTGTATTCTTTAGGGAGAGTTATGTGGGTGCAGAGGAAGAGATGCTCCATATGTGGGGAAGGAGATCAAGGGAACTATGCACCTCCTACAACTTAATACTGGCAAGGACAACAGCTGCTGCACAGCTGCAATGCACCAAATGCTAAAGTGCACTACACAGCCTTAGTGTAGTGCTTTCTAAGAAAACAGTTCTACAATAGATGAGTAATGAAGGTAGCATCACCCAGCCCAAATGCTACATGCTAGAAGCATCCCTGGCTCATTAATAACTGTCCAGTTGGGTGATTAGCAGCACTATCTTTAGAAGTTTTGTATGGCACGTGTGACCAAAAGCATTGTGACTGGTTTGGGCACAGAGACCAGACCCCCTTGGGACTGTCACCTGATGTGCTGACATTACCTCTGAGCCAGTTTGCTTTGCCAGCTTGGGACTCCAGAACCCTGTTTTGTTGAGCCAGACACACTAGCCTGCTGCAACACAGACACTGAATCACACTCCCAAAGCTGCAGACTTAACTGAAAACAGCTCAGCAAGTACTCCTGTCTCCAGCACCCAGCTCTGAATGCAATCCAAACCCCAAAGAAATTTGCATTTACTCTGTATAATGCTTTCGAGTAAACACAAATTGTCCACCCTCTATAACACAGATAGAGAGATATGCACAGCTGTTTAGTCCCCCAGGTATTAATCACTTACTCTGGGTTAATCAATAAACAAGCGATTTTATTACATATAAAAAGTAGGATTAAGTGGTTTCAAGTAATAACAGACAGAACAAAGTAAGTTACCAAGCAAAATAAGATAAAAACATGCAAGTCTAAGCTAGGGTTACCATATTTAAAGAGGGACACTCCACAGGGCCCTGGCCCCACCCCAACTCTGCCCCTTCCCAGCCCCCTCCCCTGAGCGCCCCGCATTCCCCCTCCTCCCTCCCAGCCACGCGAAACAGCTGCCCGAGTGCTACCGGCTTCATGGTTTGCCGGGCAGCCCCCAGACCTCCAGACCCTGCGCCCCTGGCCGGGCGCTTCCCCAGCGCAGCCGGAGCCCGAGAGGGGAAACACCCGGCCGGAGGCGCAGGGTCTGGAGGCTGTCTGGCAAACCGTGAAGCCAGTAGCGCTCGGGCAGCTCGGCTCTTCAGCTACACAAAGCTGAGGTATCTGGGGGGGGTGGGGGAAAGCAGCAGCAGCCGCCACCACGGGGGAATCCGCCTGCAGCTCGCAGCCTGCCGGAGCCGCTCTAAGGTAAGCAGGGGGACTAGTATTTTCCCAGACATGTTCGGCTTTTTGGCAATTCCCCCCGGACGGGGATTTGAGGACCAAAAATCCGGACATGTCCAGAAAAATCAGACATATGGTAACCCTATCTAATCCTAATACATTAAGAAACTGATTACAGGTAAATCTCACCCTCAGATGTTCCAATAAGCTTCTTTCCACAGACTAGACTCCTTCCTAGTCTGGGCCCAATCCTTTCCCTGGTACAGTCCTTGGTAGTTCCAGCTCAGATGGTAACTAGGGGATTGCTCATGACTAGCAGCCCCCTTTGTTCTGTTCCACCCTCTTTTATAGCTTTGGCACAAGGTGGGAATCTTTTGTCTCTCTGGGTCCCCACCCCTCCTTCTACATGGAAAAGGACCAGGTTTAAGATGGATTCCAGTACCAGGTGACATGGTCACATGTCCAGTGAGACCCCAAGCTTCTATTCTTCCCAGCCTGACTCATACAAACGCAGGAAGGCTTGCAAGTAAACAGAGCCATTTACAACCAATTGTCCTAGTCGATGGGAGCAATCAAGATTCTAAACCACCATTAATGGCCCACACTTTACATTATTACAATAAGACCTCAGTAATACTTCATATTTCTAGTTTTAGATAGAAGAATGATACAAATAGATGAACACTCAGATTATAAACTTTGTAATGATACCTTACAAGAGACCTTTTTCATAAAGCATATTCCAGTTACATTATATTCACAAGCATTCACATTCATAAACATATGGAGTGCAATGTCACAAGCACCCCCTGTAGTCACACTCTACACACTATTGTAACCTTTGTACAAAGTACATTTTATGAGGAATCATTTGAAAACTAGATTTACTTGTCACTAATATCATGGTGAAATGGATGTAGAAATATTTATGTAAAAGTAATGAAGTCCCCCTGTAAGATGTCATTAGCATATGGTCAAAACCAGACAGCCCTGCTGAGGTAGGCAAAAGCTGTTAAACTGGCCTATTCTAACCAAAGTAATGTGTTTTTACCTTAATTTACATATAATTAATAACAGGGTCCTCAAGACAGCAGAGGGAGGAGATCGCTGAAATTCAAGTTATTCTGTTTCCTGCCAACGAGTGGGGAAATGAGGAATCTGGTGGTGAAGGAAGCTCCATGCTCTGTCACCTACCTCACAGTTCAAATGAGCTTTACTTGCAGGGGGAGGAGCAGGAAATCCTTCAGAATATATAGTCTAAGGAATCCTCGAAGTGGATTAGAGAACCCCAAGTTCTTTCACCTAAACACCTTTGGGCATCTGGGCGAGATCCTAACCAAGGAAGAGTCAGTCACCCTCTTAATGAAAAACTGGGGGTGAGAAAGTCCATTTTAAACAAAGCTTTGAACCAAAATTTGCTAGATTAAATTTTATTTGCAGGTAACCATTTCTAACTCCTATTTGAAATCATTTGTTATAAGCTTGTTTTATTTTTAATCTAAAAAAATAATAATCTAGTGCTGTATTTAAAATGAACAGTTTGGTAACACCAGTTAAAGTAGCCAGCTGTTGGATATTGACTCCTTAAAAAGGGCAGCAATCCTTAATACCCCTCTGATATGTCCAGTCCTGGAACAATCAAAATGGGTTTTCGGGAAAATTCAGGGCTATGAGCGTGTGGCGTCACCATACCAGTTGTTAACCAAGGCTGGTAGAAGCCAGTGGAGATCTGTGGGATTGCAGGCAGACTCCGGGATCCAAAGCATTGGACCAGGGTTGCCCACTATATAGACAGCACATGCTTGTTGCTGTTGGTGAGTGACCCAGGCATAGGAGCCACAGTGGCAAGGCATTGTGACGCACTTGAGGTTACAGGGCAAGGGGTGGCAACTCCTCACTAGTATTGAATGCATCCAAGAATGTAACAACAAGCTAGGGTTAAAAAATTTGTATACGAGGGAGAATTCCAAAGCACAAACTGGTATTGCAGTACAAACTGCCATTAGCTGTTAATGGGATTTAGGCACCCAAGTGTAATTTGTGCCTTTGAAAAAAATCTCCCCAACAATGACAAAGAAAAGCAATTTTCTTCTCACAGTATCTAGCGCTACAGATCTCTACTGATCAGCTGCTGTCCTTCCATGGCTCCAAAGACCCCTGCGCCATGTGCTTTCTCTACAGCATTGGCAAGATAGGAGACCAAGAGAACAAGGACTATTCCAAGCTGCTGTGTGATCTGATGAACAAACATCTGAAAATACCTGCAGACAGGTGAGCCTGTACTACAGTGTGCCTGATTTGGGGTCTCCGTATCTGTTAACTACTAACCCCAAACTACATAGCTCTTTGCATTACACTTTTTTGAACAACTTGTTTGAAGACGGTAAAAAAATAAATATTTAAACTTTGTATTGACAATTGTCATAATAGGAAGGGGATAACCCTTTAGCACAAATGGTAGGAGGTTCTGGTGCTGAACATCTCAGGTTCAACTAGTATGTGACCATGACCAACTGATTAGATACAACCTGACTAACTACTAGAGAACAAAAATTAATGCTACCAGAACAGAAGCTGAAGAAAAAGGTGAAATCCTGTCAGTTTAGAAGCCATGTTTTTTAAAAATAAAGGTTTGAAAAATGTAAGTAAATTTCCACTACTTCTGTTTGCTTTTCACATCTCCTCTTCCAGAATGCAACATTGTACTAGTCAATATCGCTTGCTAGTTCTTATTAATTTCACTTTCAGGTTCTCATGCACTTGCATTTTCAATGCAGGATCTGGGATGCAAACAGCAGAGGAATTTTTTTTTTTTAAACCTGTTTCCATCAGAATTTTTACAAAAGAAAAGCGGCATTTCTGTTGCTCCTCCTGTACGTAGGCCCAAAGAGACAAGACAATGTCTCTTTATTTAAGAGTAAATAGTTTTAAGGTAAGTTGAAATGATATGTACAAATTGACAGGAAGATAAGGAGAATATATTAAGCTTTTGCAGATGCTTGACAGTTTACGGAGCATGTAAGTCAGATAGTAAAATCTGGAGAAGGCTTCAGGATTACAGGGATATTTGACACTGTAAATATGTTAGTTTCATTAAGTGAAATCCAGAAGTTTTGCAGGCTCTGTTCTCAGCATCTCTCTTCTCTTTCAGAATCTACATCAGCTACTTTGATATGAGTGCTGCCAACGTAGGCTGGAACCGTACCACCTTTGCTTAAGGCCTATGTAAAGTAACAGGTTATTCATGGATCAGAATTTTACTGAGTTAAATGATTAGTGCTCACCATGGTTCCAGTCATACTTTCTGTATTGTGTGCGCAAATTCAAGTAGCATGCTTACCTGTTGCTGCTTTAACATTCTTCTGCACCACACCTGTAAAAGAGAAGTAAAGACTTAGAAAAAAATGCCGAGTGTGAGCCTTATTACTTTTCAGAGACATGGGAAGATGGACACACTTTCTATTGATCTGTATGAGAGATACTTCTTAATTGTACATTAAATTTGCTCCAAGTAAGATTAGTTGACTTATTAAATGTCAGCAGCAACCTATCTACACAAGGTTTCACACAAGCTGCTAGTACTAGGGGGAAATTTGAGTTTTCATTGCCTAGACAAAGCTACAGAAAGAGATGAGCACAGCACTTAATGCCTGATTAGATGGCAATAGAAATCTAGCCAAAGTTTAGCCCATCTGCACCAGGCACTTAGTACTGAAAGCAATTTTAAAAGTATACTTTACAGTCAGACTTCAATGGTAGTTTTATCTGAGGAATCTGCTCAGGTTAATTCAGTTTAAAGAACCTGACTGGTCCAATTTGGCCCAAAATGTAGGCATTTGGTTTTTTAAGCCATAAACATAAAGCCAACAGAAGTTGGTCAATGTTTGTGCAACATTACCACAGTCACCAGATTGTAAATGGCCTTCCTAGCTTTGTTTAGCTGAACGTGCAGCCAGTTAACCTTTGAAGAAATACATATTGTCAGCTGTGGTGCAGGGTTTTTGGGTAAGTGAATTTATCACCAATAATCTTGTCTCCTGCCTGAAACCATCTAAAGATTTATATTAGTCAGTATAGCAACTGAAGACTGGTTTTACCCAAACAAGCACAAAACATTGGACTCTATCACGAGAGCTTTTCCAATGGAAGTTTTCTTTAAACAAATAACCATCCCCCTTTAGCACCAGCTTCCAAACGTTGCAGTAGTTCAGGGTCTCCAGCACTACAAACTCACTAGAAACAAGAGTTATTCCAGCTAGTTCATGAAGAAAGATACCAGATGTAAACATAAAAGTAGTAAAAAGTCAGTAATTTAAGCTAATTCAGGTCTTGATCTAAAGTATGTTATATTATGTATAAAAGGCACAGGCCATCCACCCTCTTCCCTCCAACACAAACATCCTTCCAGCACTGTGGATACTCTACCATAGTTCCCCCAACTCCATTATCAATAAAGTTAGCCAAGGCTTTTACAGGTCAACCAAACCCTCCCCCACTTCTGAGACTCTCAGATATTAGCAGACTGCACAACAAATAAAGATCTTCTTCACTAGGAGGCAGCCTTCATCTCACTCTCAGGCTAATCCCACATCAAGTACATCATTTAAGAAAGATGCTGGGGGAGGCAAAGAAAGTTTATCTTTCTAATGACCACATCCAAAGTCTTCAGGGAGAGAGAAAGACAAGCAAGAAGTGGAAGACATAAGAGAACACAGACCTAGGAAAAGTCAAGGAGTAAGT
This sequence comes from Chrysemys picta bellii, assembly GCF_011386835.1. Taxonomy (NCBI): domain Eukaryota; kingdom Metazoa; phylum Chordata; order Testudines; family Emydidae; genus Chrysemys; species Chrysemys picta. The sequence continues at coordinate 14,022,673 of NC_088805.1, read as the reverse complement.
AAGAGTAACTCCCCACCCCCATAGCAAATAGCACCCTTTCCCACACCTAGACTCTTTACATAGTAGGCACTCTCTCAACACTGATTCCTTCACTAGAGCCAGCACCATCCTACCAACTGCAGCTCTTCTCCTGACAGCATACAAGCCATAGCTCCTCACAAACTAGACTTCCTGCAGCTATCTAAACACTTCCTTTCCTTAGAAGCCTTCACTCTCTGTAGGAGTACCCTTCACCTGCACTCTGGTAGCCAGTCATCAGCTCCAGGTGCTCATTAGAAAAATTAGCTTCCAACCACGCACCTAGGCAGTTAATTGGCAGGTGGGCCAAGATTGGCTCATTCTCCTTAAAGATGTCAGTTATAGGTAGACTGAGCTCTGACTCCCTTTAAAGGGGCCAGCTACCCTGTGACAATACAAAAGGAAATGTGCTTCCTAAAAATATGTTTTAATATAAGAGTGTTCCTTTAAACACAGTTTAGTCAAGTCAGCCAGTGTGGAGAAGTTAAAAAATGAATTTAGAAACCGTGTTCTAGCTTAGGTAGAAATCTGGGCTAGAACACAGCTCTAAACTAAGTTTAGACATGCTTTTGGCCTGTTCATGCTGGCCAGTCTAACACAGTTTAAACCGAATTAGCTTGAACTGATTTTAAATTGTATTACAAAATAATGTGAATAACATGGCTCCCAGCCCACTTTAGATTTGGCCTTACTGCCCTTTCTTAGAATCAGTCTGCACACTTAAACTAAAGGGTAGGGTTGCACTGCAAACTCTCCCTGTATCTGTATTAGCAAAAGTGTGTCCAAAATTGTACTTACACCAAAAAACAGAGTTGTAGGAAGGTAGTTAGCTGCTTACTAGAAACTATGGTCACATCTACTACAAGGGGCCAATATCAAATCCTAGGATTTGGAATGTGCAGAGACAGCAAATGGACAAACCTTTTCCCCTCCCCTTTTCACCAATTGAGCAATGTCCAATGACAATAAAGATTAAGATGGAAGTTAGGAGCCTAAATTCTTTTGAAGATCTGGTCCTAACTGTCCTGCATTACATTTTTTTTTTAAAAGATGGGTGCACTCTGCCCACTGCAGCCATCACACGTCATTAGAGCTTTGCGCCTGATTAATTTTTGTTTGTACAAATTCAAACCATTTGAGATCCCAGCATCTTTATTTCTTCCACACATTCCTTCTCAAGATGGTCATTATTATTATTATTTTAATTATAAAATACAGTAGAACCTCAGATTTACAAACATCTCAGGAAGAGAGGTTGTTCATAACTCTGAAATGTTCATTGCTCTGAACAAAATGTTATGGTTGTTATTTCAAAAGTTTACAACTGAACATTGACATACAGCTTTGAAACTTTACTATGCAGAAGAAAAATGCTGTTTTCCCTGTTTTTTAAATAGTTTACATTTGACAGTACTTTACTGTATTTGCTTTTTGTTTGTTTGTTTTGTTTTGTTTCTGCTGCCGCCTGATTTTGTATTTCTGGTTCCAAATGAGATGTGTGGTTGACTGGTCAGTTCATAACTCTGGTGTTCATAACTCTGAGGTTCTACAGTATGTAGTGATGCTTAGGAAAGAATAAAAGACTCAGGTCACATTTTAAAATGCATGCTGTATATCCAAAAATGAATGATTAAAACTGTGTGTGTATGTAACATATACACACTCCAGGTGGGTTACACATGCACATGGGCAGCTTTAGTGAACATGCAAGCCCTTCATCTGAGATCCAAACAGAGGGCCAAGTATTGCCCTCCACTGTGTAGGGGAAACCTCCCCCCAAACCTGCCAAAGTGGAGAAGAGTACTTCCACAGCATCACCAGAGACCATAGATACTCTCCATGCAAGAACTGCAGGATGGCTGGGGTTCTATAGTTTTGGGGTTGGCAGGCCAGGGAAGGTATGTTAGAACGTTTGGGGTGCAGTCACTGGCTGCGGCATGATCCCCTGTATTGCATGAATTCCCAGAAGCAACACCCTGCAATTCCTGCAGTCCCTCAGGGAGCTGGAGGTAAGAGAGGAGGGAGGGAGATGATTTATGCAACTGCAGGGAATAATAGGGACAGTGTGTCCTTTTTAAAAATAGCATTACTAAAACATTTTAAAACATTCCCCATGTTCTTAGCCGAGACCCTGCCATCTTATTATTTATTGTAAACTGTTTTTCTGGACCATTACTGTAGGTACATTAGCAGGGGTCTATGCTCAGTTGTATCATTATTTACATATTGGCAGGTTTTCTACAAATATAAGAACCAAGTAATTTTTCAATTGTGCCTGTGTGTGTAGGCAAGGCTGGAGGAGGTTATGAACCTGATTCTCTGTTGCCCTCCATTTTGAGAGTCATTTAACCAATGTAAATTGGGGGTAAAATGCACCGTTCTGATTTAGCAGCATTTTACACTCTCTTTGCACTGAGGTAAATGACTACACAAGGTGCAGGGCAATCTACGTGCATCACAGCACACAGCCCAGCAGAGGGCTCATCGCTTAAGCAGCCTTTGGCCTGTATATAAAGAGCTCCACTTCATCCATGAGCCAGGATTAGATAGACCACTTCAGCGTAATTCAGTTCAAACAAGAAAACATGGTATGGAAATCATAGCATTGAGAAGAAATGGATCATTGTCTATTTAACAGTCAAAAGCGAAGGAGAAGAATTGAAGAACTAACTCATGCCAGCAACACAGAATTATAAACCATGGTTTGCATTATGTGACAGGAAAAAAACAGACAAAGCCAAATACGCATTTATATAAAAAAATGCAGAGGGATGCCATTTATTTTGCAAATAAAAACTCATCTTCAGGATAGGAGTTGTGTCTTTTTTTGGCCCCATCCTGCAAACATACCTGTGATTAACGTTACCACCATGAGTAGTCCCATTGAAATCAGTGAGACCATTCACAAGCATAAGTCTTTGCAGGATCGGGGCCTATGTTCGTACAGTGCCTTGCACAAAGGGGTATCAAATCCTTATGAGAGCCTTTGGGTGTTACCATAATATAAATATTTAATAATAATTATTATTAATAATAATATAATATAATAAAGTAAATGACTGAGCAAAGGAAGAAATGGGAAGAACTCTGTAGGGAATCTAGGGGAGAGGGGAAACTATAAAGACATTAAACCCAGTAGGTGCACCAGGAATACGCTTTAACTGAATGTTTAGTTGCCAAAATTATCTGCAGATAGCAGCCCCCGTTTTTGAGTGCTGCTGTCCCTTTAAGAATCTGGTCTAGCACAGATCACATGAGCAGCATTTCAGAGCACAGTGAGAGGGATTTGCTGCGGGCTCTCTTCTCTTCAGCTCCATTTTGCAGCAGCAGCAGGGGAAGCAGCTATAGGCTGAGATTAACGATTTAGTAGAAAGGGAAAGTTCTTTGCAAGGATTCAAGATGCCCATGTTTGTTGTTAACACCAACGTGAGCAAGGATGCAGTGCCAGAGAGCCTGACCGGGGAGATCACCCAGCAGCTAGCAAAGGCTACAGGCAAGCCTGCCCAGGTGAGTTCAGGAGGCTAACCCTGCTCCCACCCCCAGCGCTGTACGCATGGGCATGTATATAACTTGCATGCAGAAAGAGCAACTTGTACAAGGTAAGGATGCCGTAGTTAGCCTGAATCCTTGGTGCTGTTCTCCTAGCTGCTTCCTTTCTAACCTAGAGGAAACGGAAATGATTCTCTTGTAACGATTCTCAGTGTAAAAGGGAGCCCTCTCATTTCTATTGCTGCAGGCAGCTTTTAGTTCAGTCGGTCGCCTGGGAGTGAGGCGAGACAGGATGGAAGGACTGAGTGAGCACATGGAGGTTTGCTGGCATGGCCCCGGGGGGGTTGGTTTCTTCTTCTCTGCCGCCAATGGAATAACTGAATGTGCGGCTGACTAATATGTAGAAGTGACACTGCACAATGAAGCCTTTCTCCCTCATGGGCAAGGCCAGGGTGTTGGTTCTGTAGGTGCAGGAGTGGGTTCTCTCATGCTTATCTTCTAGAAAAGCAGATAAGACCGCTCTGCCTACCAGAGTTAGGTGTGTTTGTAGGAGGGAACTGTTCCGTTAGAATAGGTCGGTCTTCACTGTAATGGGTGTATAGATTAGGAATATTCATCATGCAAACCTCTTGTGTTTCTTACTAACCCGGCATGCTCTTCTCACCAAGTATTTTTCTCTACTGATGTCCACAAAAGCTGGATCAAAGTGGGCCTTTGCTATTAAAGAATGATAAGTACAGAAGACTAATGCTATGAGAGGTCACTTTTTTTTTCTTACTGATTTAGGTTGCAATGAGGCCCAGTGGGTTGGAAAAACCTTCTGTCATAGAGGGCAGCAATGGGTAAGAGAGAGTATGCCAGCCCCAGGCAGCTGCAGAGAATTCAGCTTTCAAATAAATACAGTTTCAAATCCTGTTCAGTCAGAAAAATGTTTATCTACTATCTAGCACATATAGAGGCTCTTGGTCCTCATAGCTCTCAAATCACTTTACAAACATGGGTATGTGGCTCCACTTAACAGAGGTATAAAGAAGCTAAGTGGCTTGTCCAAGGTCATACAGTGGCTATTATCAATGCTAGCATTATCTTTAAATTTCCCACTTGTGCTACTATAATGGGAGCTAAAGTTCTGGGAGTATCAGAGTAGACAGCCCATTAGCGTTTTGATCACCCTGTTATCTTAACATGCCCCTAAGCAGGGTTAGGAGATGAGGTGGCCAAAATGCCAAGGTCTTTCTCCATGAACACTCCATGAGTTGTAATCACATTACTGGAGTTGTACCAGTGTGCAATGTGAACAAAAAGGCTAGTGTACACACCACCAGTGAATCGGTGGCAGAGCAAGCAAGAGAACAAAGCCCTCCTGACTCCCTGTCCTGTGCTAAATCTACTAGACAACAGATGCCATGAAATGTTATAGATTTATGGGCGCAATCTGACTGGTCACAGTGATGTGCTCCTGCTTACAACTTGTGTGGAGGCTAAACATCAACTGGCTAGAGAGCGAGTTGGAGTCAGGCAGTAGTCTCAATGAGGAGGATCACTACACCTTTGCAGGAGGTGGAAGATGTCTTTACAGAATTATTTTTAAAAAAAGGAAAAAATGTAAGCTGGTGAGCTAAATCACTACATGTCTGACTAAGGTACTGTACTACTGCAGTGGATGCTCTAGAAATGTGTATGATTAAACACCATTTGTCCTTGCAGTAGCTAATTCCAGAAAACAAGCCTGCTCTCTGGATTCCAAGTAAATACACATCAGGAGAGGGAGGAATATTACCTGATCACCAGTTGTTGATTTGTTTCACAGTACATAGCTGTGCACATTGCAGCTGATCAACTTATGTCCTTTGGGGGCTCCACCGATCCCTGTGCCCTTTGCAGCCTTCACAGCATTGGAAAGATTGGAGGACAGCAGAACAAGAGCTATACCAAGCTGCTGTGTGACCTGCTCACTAAACAGCTGCACATACCTGCAGACAGGTAAGGCTGCACCAGAGAGACATTCCAGTTATCAGCTTGTCTAAAATTATTACTTTTTTGGATTATTTATGTTCTCTTGTTGTCTGTTGTTTTTCACACCCGAGGGGGGGTTGTTTTTTCCAGCTTTCTTTCAGCTAGTTTCAGTAAAATACTGCAAATAGGGCTCTTGCCTAAGACTCCTAACTGAACAAGTCCTTCATCTTGCAAGCCTTTTACTACAGAACAGTATCTATTTTGAGTAGGGAGATACAACTGTTGTAAAATCTGTAAGGTGTGTGCTAGTGCCATGAATTGGCCTTTTCTGGATTAATGTGGTTCAGGCTGGCTATCAACCTTTCCAGACTACTGTATCCCTTCAGGAGTCTGATTTGTCTTGCATACCCCCAAGTTTCACCTCACTTAAAAACTACTTGCTTACAAAAGCAGACCTAAAAATACAAAAGTGTCACAGCACGCTATTACTGAAAAATAGCTTACTTATTTTTACCATATAAGTGTAAAATCAATTGAAATATAAATATGGAACTTACATTTCAGCATGGGGGAGGGGGGTTTGTTTGGGCATGAAGGGAGATCATTGGGCAGATGGGGAGCTGGAAGGTAGGTAAGGGGACCCAGAAGAACGCTGGCACTTGGCAAACAGCTGCAGTTCTGTCAGCCAGCAAGGGAATAGAGCAGCTGTGCTCAGTGGCAAACAGTAGGAGAAAGCTGCTGCTGCCTATGTGTGGAGAAGCAGGGAGCTGCAGTCAGCCAGAAGAGCCCATTTGGTGTTGGCAAAAAGTTGCAGCCCTCAAAGCGCTCAAACCCTTTGATCTCTCCTGCAGTTCCAGGCATGTCACTAAAATGACATGTTTTAACTAAAGAACTAAGAGCTTGGAAATGCAAGGAAGAAAAGGCAGTGTGCAGGAAGGTGTGAGCTTTGGCAAACCCAGCTTGCCTTTGCTTGGTAAAGTATTGGAGAAGGGAAGTTGTGGGTGGTGCAGCTTTTGGGCTTAAGCCAAAATTTACTGGCAAAGACCTTGCTCGCTTTTCTAAAAATTAAAATGGAAAATGTGAAACCACATCCCTTGGAGGATGGGAGGGGGAGTGATTCCTCCCCCCCCCTTGTTTCCTATACAAGTAATAATGGGTAGATGCTTGGTGGACGAAAGCAAACATTTGTCATGGTCAACATTTCTACTCTATTATTATTATTATTATTATTATTTTTTACAGAGTCTACATCAACTACTATGACATGAATGCTGCTAATGTGGGCTGGAATGGTTCCACCTTCGCATAGGGCACTCCCATGTGAACAAAGAGGCTATTCCTGGACCTGCACATCTCCTGCCTATCAGCAGTTCATGGCACAAATGGCCCTTCCCTGCACTTTGTGCACTGTCACGGATGGTGGTTCCTTGCTAGTGTTCACATTACTGTTTTAGCATTCCTTTTGTTTTCTATATGTAGAAAATAAATAATAAAGATTTAGAAGGAAGTGGCATGGTGTGAGCTCTTCCTTTAGGATCAGGGGAGGGAGGGATTTGGCCAGCCTAACAAACAAGTGCTTTTCTGTCTCGTTGAACCACTGTGTCCTTGGTGTTCACACCTCAACTGCTAGAAGAGGGCCTCATCCTCCCTGATTGAAAGAACCTTGTTATCTCTAGCCTTACTCACTCTTGCTTGCATATTTATACCTGCCCCTGGAAATTTCCACTACATGCATCCGAAGAAGTGGGTATTCACCCACAAAAGCTCATGCTCCTATACGTCTGTTAGTCTATATGGTGCCACAGGACTCTTTGCTGCTTTTACAGATCCAGACTAACACGGCTATCCCTTTGAATCTGAGATCTGTGTAGTGCAAAAGTAATAGACAGGTCTACACATAGCTCCTTTTCAGGCAGCAAGCAGAATAATTTACCAGTGATCAAAATGGAGGTAGCACACTTCTTTGCTCCTTTTTAATTCCATATTGTGTAGCGCATGAAAGTACATCTCAAATGCATTGTAATCCAGGTGTCCTTTCATTGCATTTTGTAGAGGTGGTGTTTAAATCTGTGTCTAAAGCACACTCACATATTCACATGCTCATTGGCTGGGTAGGTGCACAAGAATGTTCTTTAGCTGTCAGTGGCACATGCCTTGCAAAACTATACTTGCCCATTGGCTTGAGCTGGCATCTTTCAGTCCCCCATTGGAAGAAGATACAAAGGACGATCCCTTCTCGGAAGGGTTGCTGAGTAAAGCCTGGTGCGGGCAGGCTCTCGGGGTGGCCGAGGTCTCAGAATTCTCCTGGTTCTTATGTACAACACAGTGCAATTAGCATATGTCTCACAACCCAGGGTCTCGTCTCACCAGCAGCCATTACGCCAAGGGCCAGCAGAGAGCTACCAGCTGGGATGGGGACAAGACCCCTGGTGCTACTTGATGTTGCTGCCCAGCCCCAGACCCCAGCGGGGCTCTTTAGGGGTGACCAGCCTGTGCCTTAGGAGGCTGCCAGCTGAGGTGTGTCCAGGCCTGGTGGAGAGGAGGGGGCTGTTCAGGGACACTCCTTGGCTGGGGTGTACACTCTGAGAGGCGGCCAGAGCCTGAGGCAGATTAAAGGGCTGCCCTTGCCAGGCGAGGCCTAGGGCGGAGCCAGGCTGAGGTGCCCAAAGGCACCAGCTGCCCCTTTGCGCTTCCCAGGCTGTAGGGGGCGATGGCGGCTGCCTGGCACTCTAGCTGTGCACATCTCTATGGTCCCCTCGGTCGCAAACGTAACTGCTGCGCCGGCTGACGTCATCTGAGCGCGCGAGTAGCGGGGCGGGGGGGAGGTGCGGGATCCGGAAGTGGAGCCGGGGTACCATGGCGCTTTTCCGCATCAACAGGTAAGCGGGAAAGGGGGGGAGAAGAATGGAGCCCGCGCGGGGAAGTGGCGCGTAGAGAGGAGGTGGCGGCGGACAGGCCCACGTGTGTTGGGGGAGGGGCGGCGCTGCTGGGGACCGTCTGCTCGCCCGCCCCTCGTGGGCTCCAGTGGGTGTGGAGCAGACAGGCTCAGCTGGGGGGGGGGGGGGGGGGGGGGGGCGCGTTACTGCTGTGCCAGGCTGTGGGCAGGGATTTGTAACGCAGCGTCACTCCTGTAACTCATCCACGTTACATGAAGGGGGTCCCCTCCATTCCCCACCCAAACACACAAACCAGTAGGCACCCCCCACCCCCCGAATCACGAGATTGTCTTAAAAATCCTGGTTCGTCTTAAGTAATGAGTTCTTGTAGTTTGCTGTCAGGTTTTGGAGCCTTCAGGCTGCACCTCTGTCATGTTTTCAATATTTTCACTACAGTCATAAGACTTTGGTTTAAATACCTGTATTGCTATGGTTAATATGAGAATACAAAAGGAAGTATTCTTCATTGGCTGCAAAGATGTAGACTAGAGCAGTGCTTCTTAACCAGAGGTACATGTACCCCTGGAGGTACACAAGTGTCTTCCAGGGGGTATGTCAGCTCATCTAGATATTTACGTAGTTTTACAATAGGCTACATAAAAAGCACTAGTGAAGTCAGTACAAACAAAAATTTCTTACAATGACTTGTTTATATAGCTCTATATACTACATGTGGAAATGTAAGTTCAATATTTGTATTCAAATTGATTTATTTTATAATTATACGGTAAAAGTGAGACAGTAAACAATGTTTTGGTAATAGCGTGCTTTGACTTTTGAATTTTTATGTTTGATTTTACAAACAAATAGTTTTTAAGTGAGGTGAAACGTGGGGGGTACGCAAGACAAATCAGACTCCTGAAAGGGATACAGTAGTCTGGAAAGATTGAGAGCCACTGGACTAGATTACTGTGCCTTCTTACAGTATCTAGTTAACTGAAACTGGATTTTGTTGCCTTTTCTCTGCCAGTAAAGATGTGAAAAAGGTGGTTATAGCTTTGTTATAGTGTTTGCTATGGTATGTTTAAAGTGTTTTATTTGTGAAACATTCAGATACCTTGGTGGTGAGGAGGATGCTACTGAGGACAGGTCACAGGCCCTGTTAGAACGGCTGCGTGAACAAGCTAGAGCCAGGCAACTGAAAAAGCAGCAGCAGGTGCTTTTGCCTTCTGATGAATTAAAACAAAAGAAAACAGGAAATGAACTCCACCAAAAGCTCAAACACTCTGGATTTGATTCTGAAAATGAATATCAGAGAGAAGCAAAAAAGAGGAAGAGAGGACACAGCGGTGAGGGTTCCTGTGGAGAAGGGGAAAAGAAGCTGAGGAAGAACCACCAAGTGAGCAGTGATTCTGAGAAGCCTTTGGCAGGGGCAGATTCTGGCCTAGCTGGTGAGGCTGCCAATGGCTACATTCCAGCTAAGAAGAAAAAAAATGAAAATGGGAAAAAATCAAGTCTATCTCAAAAGAAAATTGAAGCAGGTGAAAACAAAACTGAAATTGTAGGATTTAATTGTTAAAATTCAATGTCAAATTATTTTTTATTTTAGAAGAAAGTGAAAAATTCTGAACTTCTGGTTCTGGTTTACAACTGGAACCTGAAAATTGGTGTGTGAGGGTAGGGGGGCATGCACATAAGTATGGAAAGTTAACCACTCATTTAACAGTGCCAAACGGCAGTTAGAGCTACATTCAACCTTAGGGTTGGAAAGAGAGATGAGAATGTAGGTGGATTTTTAGATCCTGGAAACCCTAATTAGTAAAGATACTTCCTTTTTTTTTTCTGTCTCACTGTCTGATTTTTAGCATTTTATTCCTTCTACCAAAATTTCAGATCTTGACGAAAACAATAGACAACAGGAAAATAAAAGTAATTTGAAGAGAGACAAAGCTAAGAGGAAGAAGGAGAGGGACATTTCAACAGAAGTTGAGACAAATGGAGCTGAAATTGCGGAGAAAGACAGGAGTGAAGAAGTTAAAGGGAATCAAAGCACAAAGGAGAAAGTGTGCATACCTACTTTGAATGAAAAAGCAACACTGCCGCCCTCTAGTTCGTTGGTTTTGGGAGGGTCTGACAGAAGAGCAGTACAGAAGGTAACCAACTAGCCAGGGATTTTGTTCTGATTATGTTATTTGGGTGAGAGAAGGAGTATTCTAACATGCTTTATATATAGCATTGTCAGGCTTATGGTAAAAATCATTTCATTAATACATGGCTTACTAGCCTTTCTAAATAAATTTATTTTTCCTATAAAGGATAAAGTACACAAAAAATAAAACAATGTTATTGACTATACAGTCTTCTTGATACATTCAGCATTGTTTTAAATTTAATCCTGATATATAATACATGGTTGACTGACCTTTCATTTCAATTTGCTCTTCAAGTGTTTTACCGTTTTTCATTTTTTTAATGGTATGGTCAGTGCATAAGGTCCCAATCCTGAAAACTCTTCGTGCAGATACTAAATGTTTAATTGTACAAGTGCAGAGATGCACAGTTTTGGCCTATCTTCAAGCCTGTAACTTGCTGCTTGTGTGTTACTTTGGGACAATATGTTACCATTTTCTACAGAAAAGTTCGTATCCTCTTAAGGCATAAAATCTTGCCACAATGATGATAATTTTAAAAATGCTGAATATTAATTAGTTACTGATTGTGTTACACTAACTTTTTCCCCTGCATTAAAGGAACTTCAGTTTCAGGCGGGTTGCTGAGAATCTATTTCAGGGTTCATTCACTTTTTGTTTCCAGGTTCAGCCCATCCTACCACAGTGGCTTGCTCAACCCAAGCTGGTCCATAAACGCATAAAAGAGAACCTAGTTCCAATCCAGGATGTTGCAGGAATCCATCCCAAATTGCTAAAGAAGCTGCAAATGAATGGAATTGAGTCTTTTTTCCCAGGTACCTTTAATATTTGGTTTGGTTTTGGTTTTTTTAAAATCAGCTAACTTCTCCATTATTCAAACAGCTCAATTTGTGTGTTTGTATAGGATATAAAAAACTTATTAGAAAATCAGGGCTGTGGGGAACGCTGGAGATGAGTGATTCTTTGGGGGGGGGACGGGGGGGGGGGGAGACCGGAAACAAATTCCAAAATTTCCCAAAAGCTGACAAGAATATGATACTTTAGCCAGAGTGGTGTGGATTTTTTAACTTTAAATTAAGTGGTTACTTAGGGACCAGTCATCTTCACTACCAGAGCTGGATGGAGACTGATCGATCTTAGAAAAAACTTGCTGTTCCATACTTGGACACCAGGTGGAGCTGCGGTATTACTATGTATAACGGTGGCCAACCTGACCCTGAGAAGGAGCCAGAATTTACCAATGTACATTGCCAAAGAGTCACAGTAACACATCAGCAGCCCCCCATCAGCTCCCGCCCACCAGCAGCCACACCAATCATCGCCTCTCGCCCCCTCCCCACACCTCCCAATCAGCTGTTCTGTGGTGTGGAGGAGGCTCTGGGCGGGAGGGAGAGGAGCGAGGGCACGTCAGATTCAGAGGAGGGGGTGGGAAGGGCTGGAGTGGGGGCAGGGCCTGTGGCAGAGCCAGGGGTTGAGCAGTGAGCACCACCCAGCACATTGGAAAGTTGGCGCCTGTAGCAGCCCTAGAGTCGGTGCCTATACAAGGAGCTGCATATTAACTTCTGAAGAGCCACATGTGGCTCCGGAGCCACAGGTTGGCCACCCCTGGTGTATACGTAGAGGTTATGATATATGCTAGGTAGGGACAAACCTCTGTAAACTCTCCACTGGAAGGTCTTATTGGTAGCATGTATATTGCACATTGTTGATTTGATTAAGACAAAGGAATTAAAACAAACGTAGAATTATTACAATGGGTTAGTGCATTAACCTTTCACTTTTAAAGACTTAACTAATTACATTTGTGATCTGGATTTATCAGGGCTTAATCTGCATCGGAAGACCATCAAAGAACTGCAGATCTAGCTCAGACGTTTTCTCTTTTAAATTATTTTACTATTTAATATTTTGCTGTGCTAGGACACATAGCAAAGTGGAATGAGTTGCTGGTATGCTATCCTCAATTACTCTCCTTAGGTCAATCACAGACTCTTATACTTTGAGGTCCAGAACCCCTTGTCTTCAGTTTATAGTATACACTGGCAGGACATAAGTTCAATAATTTACTGCTTATGCTGTTCTTGATCAATAGATGCAATATAAAACTAATACAGAATATGCTGTGAGGAAGAGGCTCATAGATGATTTGTTAGTGGATATTTAGTTCAAAGTTGGCTAATAAGCCAGAGCTCTCCGAAGGAGAAGGGAAAAGTCACAGGTCGCAGTCAAAGCTTTTGTCCTGACTAATTTGCTCTTGCTTCATTTGTAACGTCTCCTCAAGGACCCAGAGCTACAGGAAGCTGGGCACCATCAGCTCCCACTGAAGTTGACATGACTTGGGAGCATTTAGCCCCTTGCAGGACTAGCTCCAGATGAGAGCAAGAACCATCTTTTTAGGCAGAGAGTACACAGCTGCCCTCAGCCTGGAAGGAACAGGCTCTGTGCTGTCTCTCAGTGAAAGGAAGATTTTAAAAAATACTAAATAGTTAAGTGGTTATTCTTGTTAAACTCCTGCCTAAGATCATTCTGTTCACACTTTCATCACCTTGATACATATGCAAACAAGACAAAATGACATAGTGAGCTACAAGGGGGTGCGAAGTTTGGATTTAGGGACAGCTGAATCACTTGTATAGGGAAACCCACATAATCATTGCTTAGATCTAGTCAGGGCTCACTTTCAGAAACAACAAATTGATTTAATCTTTGGTTTATAGCCAGTTAAAGACCCTGCTGAAAGGATGTGAAACAGCTTCCCTAAAATGAATTGGGGTTCCCCCGAGTAGTGAAGAACTCTTTTGAACTCTAGATCTTCCATATTCGCACCAGGAACCCTAACTTAACAGCAGGGAGAACACAAGGCTTTCCAAGACATAGAAAGAGATGACCTTGTACAGTTTTTAATAGCATTTGACGGATAGACTTTGGCCCAGTTATTGCCTTTTACTGATCCTCATTTTCTTTTTGCTCAGTTCAGGGAGAGGTGATTCCTGCCATTTTGGAGAATGCGTCCAGTGGCTTTTTGGTAGGGAGGGGAGGATACCAGCCCAGCGATATCTGTGTCTCGGCCCCTACAGGCAGTGGTAAAACACTGTCTTTCGTCATCCCTGTGGTACAGGTGAGTTCAACCAAGGCGTAGAGTTGTAACAGAGGGCCACAGTTGCCTTTGTTTCTCAGCAGGGCTGTAAAATGGAAGCCTCTTGAGGTAGGTAAGAAAGTCGGGAAGAAACACCAACAAAAGCACTGAGGCTTAGAACTTCAGAGTTGCCTAGATACAATTCCCATTAACTTCAGTGCCCCATCCAGCTTTTGTGGCCAAAGAACATAATGTGAGGGGTTGAGGAAGACAGCAGGGAATAAATGAATTAGTAAATGTTGGGATATTATTAGGATGCCGCCCACTTGCCCAGACTGTGCACAGAGACGCCACTAGCTTTCAAGTGCTCATTTGGCCTTTGTTTTGGCAGGCTCTGTTAGAACGAGTGGTTTGCCAGGTGCGAGCTCTGGCAGTTTTGCCCACCAAAGAACTGGCACAGCAGGTAAGAGACTTTTTTTTCCTCCCTTTCTCTGAGCTGAATTTAAGTCAAGTGAAAGGCTGGTGCTTTAAACTCACTGCCCGAACACATGTGATTTCTACCATGTGAAGTAGGTTGAAGACTAACTGGGTTTGATGCTGGCTAACATAATAGAAAGCATCGTCATAAACAACTGTCAAAGTAGCTAACCAATCGCATCTCCCCTCTGCAGGTGAGTAAAGTATTCAACATCTACACTGATGGGACAGGTCTGAAGGTTGTTTTGGTTACTGGGCAGAAATCTTTCGGGAAGGAGCAAGAGACTCTTGTCCAGAGAACGTAGGTTAAATATTTTTTTTGGATAATGTTTTACAGCTCAGATGTCTCAACCCCTTATTTCAGTGCATGGAGAGGTTGAAGTGTAGGCTATTGCATCACATGTTAGGTTGCATCACATGTTAGTTTTTCTGAACAATAGGTTCATATACTAGATATTGTTTAAAATCTCTGTTTGCCAGAATGCTAGGAGCAGCGTTTTCTGGGAGTAGCTACAATTACTAAAGCTTTGTTAGCTTTAGTAGGATAGAAACATATTACCTGTGACTTTGAGTACAAACTGCTACTTACACAATAGAGTCTGTCCTTGGGATCAGCAGCCCACTCGGGGTTGGGGGAAGAAGTGGCTTTGTTTGTCAGTTACACCTTCAGAAATCAAATTGATCATGAAATTGGAAAGGTGGAGGACGTCCCTCCTTACTGGGATCCTTAGCACTTAGTGCTTTCTGCTCTTGTCTGGTGTTATAAGATCTGTCTCTTTCCAGAGCTGATTGGTTTTTTTAACCACTGCCCCAGGAAACTCTTTTGTTCTCCAGTGGCTGCTTTGTAGGTTTGCTGTTTATTCGGCGTGGGTTTCAGTTCTGTCCTCTTATTTTATCTTTGCAGTTAGGTTCTCAACACAGACATAACTGCTTCTAAGAGAACCTGGGATTGGGGCAATGGTGATGGCCTGCAGCCCATATTATAACACTGGCTAAAAAAGGGTTACACACCAGATAATTTCCAATGATTTAGCCGTGAAGCATTCGCCAAATCTGTCTGAAATAAGCTAGTTCTCCATCTCAGCTCTCCAGAGCACAGCATGGCCTCGAGTATCCTACATACACATTCTTTAATTTAAATGGTATATTTGACTTCTTATTCCTCAATTAAGTGAAGTGAGAAAGGGAAGAAAAGCAAACCAGGTACTCATTGGTCACAGAAACGTGTTACATTGACCCCACTATACTGTGCACAGCAGTAAGCAGCTTGGTGACAGGACATTTGTCTTTTCAGAGTGATGGGTTACTGCAGTCTGGCTGATATCATTGTGGCCACACCTGGACGACTTGTGGATCATATTGACCAGACTCCAGGGTTCAGCCTGAGACAACTTCGCTTTCTGGTGAGTTAAAACAATCCGATCTACTGAGCTGACTGTCACAAGGCTCTTTGTGTCTATAATTCCTACTCTACATCTTTTTGTACTCCTGGTGCATATACACATCTGTGTATAGGAACTGCCATGCCATTCAGATTATTGGTCCATCTAATCCTAGTATCTGCCTCCAGAAAAGGCATTTTATGTAAACACCTGGAGGGGAAAAATCTACAAAAATAAAACTTAACGGGTCTAACTTCAACAATCAAAACCAAGATTTCACAGTAAATTATCAAATTTATAATAACTCACCAGTATATCGGAGTATGCACTGGGGCCACATTTGTTTGGTGCCTTATTTATTCATGGTGTTGAAGATCTGATTTCCCTTATGTAATTTAAAGCCATGTGGTGTTTATTAGCTAATGGATTTAAGTGAAATCAAATCTATTTTTCATAGGGGACTAAAGGTCGCCCTTCGGTTTGGCCACTGAATACTGTAAGACAAGATTGGATCTTTTTCTAAAAGATATGATCTAAGAATTATTTTGGAGAAGTTCTTTGTTATACAGGAGGTCAGACTAGATGATCACAATGGTCCCTTCTGGCCTTGGAATCTATCTATCCGGTATTTAGATGTCTATGCAAGGACCCAAATGTAGGATTCAACTCCTATATTAAAACTCTGCTCTCTTTTTTTTTTAAAGCTAGATAGTTTGGCTGATTAGAAATTTATGCATATACACAAGGATAGTGTGTGTGTGTGTGTGTGTGTGCGCATGCATGTGCACACTCCCTTCTATCATTTGTTTATCCCAAGCAGAAATGTCTTCTGCCTGTTATAAAGAGTGGGGTTTAATGTATGTAGGAGGAAAGCTGCAGCACCAAAAAGAGCCTAACAACAAGGGCTGTTTCTGTCTGAGTGCAGATTATAGATGAAGCTGACCGTATGATAGATGACATGCACCAGAACTGGCTGCATCAAGTGGTAAAAGCAGTGTTCCGAGCCGAAGAGGACTCTGGCACCAACATGCTTTTCCAGAGGACAGAACCGGGACCCGTAACGGCAGCCAGGTAACTTGGAAAAGACACTCTGCTGAATCAGTACTACAGAGGAGGACTCCAGGTTATCCCTCTATTCAGTGCTGGTGTTTTATTGTCCTCTCCATTTGGATGTTGATTGTTGTGTACACTCCAATACTCATTCAGTTAGAAAACATACCGCTAATCAAGTCTGCTGGTTTTCAGTGGCTTGAAAATGCAGATGGCAAAGAGCTGATGCTAGGAATTGACCCATGCTTTTTAAAGTAAGCTTTACCATCTTGATCAATTGATCCTTTCTCCAGCTAGATTAGGGTGGCATTAAAGAAAGTAAAAATGCACAAAACTTCGAGGACCAATCGCTATGTTTTTATAGCTGACTGAGTTGCACCAGAACTATCATAGCTCCCCTATAAGGAGATTGGGAGAATGTTTGCTGGACCACCCCTGAGCTATTCATCTGTAACTGCTGTTTCAGTGTAGCACCATAGACGTACATGGCCTTTCACAGAATACATACTGGCAGGTTACCTGCCCAGAACAGGGTTAAGACAGAACAACAGGAGGAGAAAACTGAAGGAGGGGTTGGGGTTAGGACCAAGGTGAAGACACAAAAGATTGCCTGGTCACTTGGGAAGCTGGTGCATGCACTGGGGGAAGGATGGGGGGCTTACAGGGGTGTGGTGGTTTTTTTAGTTGATATTAACTGCTTTGAACTAATTAGAGCACTAGCAGTATAAGAAAGCTTAAAGGGGCAGGGGGTTGCAAAGTGACTTGTAGAAAGTGGATTGGGTGAGGAAGAGAGTTCCAGGAAGAGTTAATGACTTCTCAAATTTTTCAGATGATGTTAAAGGGGAGGAATAAAATGTGACATTCCTCCTGTCTGCCCTAATGCTCAATGCCTGCACGCTCTCTGTCTCAGCACCTGCTGTCCCCAGATACCACTACAGAAGTTGCTGTTCTCAGCCACACTGACTCGGAACCCAGAGAAACTGCAGCAGCTGGGCTTGTACCAGCCTCGCCTCTTCACATCTGTCTACTCTGAGAAACGAGCTGTCACAGCTGGGACAGAAACAGAACAGGATGCTGAAAAGAAATACACTCTCCCCGAGGGACTTTCGGTAAGAAGGTGATTTATCCTCTTGCAGCCATGGAAGGTATCTTGCTGGGCAGCTTTCCAAGAGGGAAGGAGTTTGAATAGGTTACATCTGAAGAACATATCAGACTCAAAGCAGCTTGATCTGCTTGTGGAAATGTGGTTACATTTTCCCCTTAATTTTATCCCATGAATAAAAGCATTTCTTCCCCAGGCAGTCTTGCATTACTGAGGATCAGGAGGAGAAATGGTTAAGGGAACAGATAGACCTACATAAGTAGGACCTACACATGCATACCTATTGATGGATTGTCACCTGTCCTTCATCTCAGAACAGGGCTTTTTTACACAGATACTCCTTTAAAAGAGGATGACCAGCACCATCACTAAGGAGTGCGATAATAAGATAAGAGTAATACATAGCGCTTAGATCACACTTTCCAGATGTAGACCACAAGTATGTAGCAAAGACAAGTATACATCATTATCTTCTTTTAGAGATTAGGAAATTGAGGCACAGTGTTATTTTGCCTGACTCTGCACCGTGCATCAGTGACAGAGACAAGACTAGAACACAGATCTCCTGCCTCGGTCCTGTGTTGTCTCCACTAGACCATGTTACCTTCCCTGCATGACTTGTCCCAAAGGAGATGGCACTGTGGGATCAGTTATCTGTAATAGTGAATGGGTTTGTAAGTAAGAAAGAAGCTCGGATAAATAGGTTTGGGAGAAGAGTCCATGTGAAGAGCAACATTTTTAAAATTTACTGTTTCTTCTCTGTCCCTTGCAGCAATATTATGTGCCCTGTAACCTGAATTCCAAACCTTTGTTCCTCTTGTATTTCATGCTGAGAATGAAATTCACCCGGGTGCTCTGTTTTACCAATTCCAAGCAGACTTCCCACAGGTGAGTTCATTGATGGGGTACTGACTATGTGTACCTGTATAAGTCAATTGGGTAAATTCATGACTCTGTTTTATCTCCCCACCCACTTCCAAATAGATTGTTCTTACTGATTCGAGCCTTTGGTGGAGTGAATGTAGCTGAGTTCTCTTCCTGGTTGACTCCAAGTGAGAGACAGAGGACCCTGAAGGAGTTTGAACAGGGGAAGATACAACTGTGAGTGTCTCAGATGAGTGTGTGTATGTGTGTTTGGGGTTTTTTTTTGGGGGGGGGGGGGGGGGGGGGCGGGCTCCGGTAATAACCCAGGCTACTTCCAGTGTAGAGAGAGAGTAGTAGAAACATGTATGTAATAAAACAAACTCATCTGCAAAACTGAGCTTACAAAATCCAACTTGTGAACTGAGTGGGAGGCTTAGGCTATGTACACACTACAGCGTACTTTGGTATAAGTTATGTCGCTCAGGAATGTGAATAAGCATCTCCCTGAGCAACACAAGTTACATTGACATAAGCATCGATTTAGACAGCGCTACATTGGCGGGAGAGCTTCTCCCGCAGACATAGCTACCGTCGCTCACAGGAGTTGGAGTAATTAAGTTGATGGGAAAGCCTTCTCCATCAGCTTAGAGCATCTGCACTAGGAGCATTACAGCAATGCATCTGCACTGCTATAGGCTCTGTAGTGTAGCCATAGCCTGAGACTCACGTTTTCTGAATGTGCAGATGCTGGTGCATTTGTGTGTGCATTTACTGCAATTTTTTTGTACAGTTGAGCTACTTGTGTGTGCAAATGGCCACATAGAATCTAGCTGCTATGTTGCATGGGCATTTGTCATGTGCAATGGCAGTAAATGCACAAAGCACATGTGTAATTCTGAAAATCTGAGCCTTTCTGCAGATCAGGTTTTTATTGGCACATAATAAAAAATGGATGCCACTTTACTACGGGGCTATTAGATTACATTACTTCTATTCATAACAGCAAGAACCTGCTAGACTGACTGTCTAGATTTTTGTTCCCAGCTCTGTTACTGTTTTGCTGTGACCTGAGGTATATCACTTAATCTTGTGCTTCAGTTTCTTTAATGCTGATAAGGGCATTGAGTACTCATTGCCTGACAAGTGTCCTTGAGAACCTTTCATGAGAGGGTAAACATATTAAAATACATATTTTTTAATACAAACCTCTCTTTGCAGTGGCTGTTCAGCTGTCCTGTTTTGAATGCTTTGAGCATGAACACTTGGGTGCATTTTCAGTATGGTTTGTGGGCATTTAGCTCCCAATTACTTTGATAGGAGTCACCTGGCTAAAAATTCCACATATAGTGCTGCTAATATCCTCTGTGTCTACCAAACCTGGAAACTCCCAATGGGGCCATTGTTTATGTCAATAGAAAAGAAGCCTCCAGAAGTGCTTAGTATATCACTGGAATGGATTTTCCCCGCAGGTGTCTAATATGGCTGGTATAGCTAATCTGTGGTGTGATTCGTGGTGCTATCTTATGCTCCAAAGACCCAGCCCTCTGTATTGTCTGGCTAGCTTGATGAGGGAGATTAGTAACATATTGTGAGCTGCTCTGTATCCAGTTATCAGAATTTGCAGTGTCATTGGGCAATTGCTTTATGCCATGCAACAGACCTGGAAATTAACACTACGAGTTTGTTCTTTTCTTTAAAACATAAAACAGGTTAATCAGCACAGATGCCACTGCTCGAGGGATTGACATTAAAGGAGTGAAGTGTGTGATAAACTATGATGCCCCTCAGTTCATCAGGACTTATATTCACCGGTGAGTGGATGAGGAATACGAAGAAGAGACGTGAATTCAGCTTATAACGTCTCTTTTGGATATGGCTTTTTAGACGTTTAAGTATTCTTCACATACACAAAGTATGTGGTGTGAAAAGCTTTTAATTCCATTGCAATAGAGCTGTTCGTTCAATATGAAAGCAGTTGTTCAATCAAAATTAAGCCTTTAGAGTCATTGTAGTGACACAAGGCCATTCTAAATTAGGGCTGCTTTCTACTATACCAGGCCTAATTTATAGGAAATGTGGGTATTGCCCTGGACGGTCCCAAACACTGATGGCCTGATTTTCAGAAGTGCTGAGGGCCCCAACTCCAGTTGAAATCAATGAGGACTGTAGGGTCAGCACTTCTGAAGATCAAGCCCTGAAACGTTAATCTTTTGTGTTTATGTACAGGAGGCCTACTTATACTGATAGTACTTATAGAAATAATCTGAATAGTCCTCTTCAGGTTTCAAGAACTCCTGTTGGGGCAAGGTGGGAAGGAATGTGCTGCAGCTGAGGGGGGAACAGATGGGCAGTTAAACCAACATTGAGGTTGGCCTCCTTTATCTGATTTCAGAGTTGGAAGAACAGCTCGAGCTGGCAAGGTGGGATTAGCATTCACCATGCTCCTGAAAGTGCAGGTGAGTCATAGTCCTGGCAGCAATTCTGAAGTGAAGCACAGCAGAGTGGTGAGGAGGAGTGGGGTTATTGTAATTTTCCTCCATCCAGTCACGTGCAGTCTAGTTCTGTGTACAGGTGCTTTCCCTTCAGTGGTATCTGTACAGCGCATTTTTCATAGAGACTACTTAATTACTCTTCATTGGTTGTGAAGATGTCCTGGTTTGGCTGTATTGAGTATGAATTCTTAGTTATGCATATCTCATCGCATGAAGGGAGGTAGCCACACCGCCCCCCTTCACACACTGATGAAAGCAGCATGCCTAAGCTTCCACATCCAGTGCTGAAAATGAACCCTTGGTTTCCGGCCAGCCTAGGAACTCTGTTGCATTCCAGGCCTCGTGTGTGAGTTATTCAGGAGTTTGGGGAGATTGCAAACCCAGTTTTTAAGCATAAAAGTTAGATCTTCTCAAAATTGAGCTTATATTTGGTTGTGAATTTTATTCATTAGTAATTTCCAAACTAGATGGAGCCGCCCAGACTCGCTCACTTCCCAGGCTCATGGTCTGACAGTTGTGGTGAAAAGTTGAAGGGGGCAACACCCACTTTCCTGAGTCTCCTCCTCCCTTTAATTTTCTGTATCTGTTTGCGGTGCAGGAGCGGAAGTTTTTGCAGATGCTGAGAGATGCTGGCACCCCAGATCTGGAGAAGCAGCTGGTGAAGAGCGAGTATTTAAAGCCATTGTTGCCGCAATATGAGGAAGCACTGTCCAAGCTCCAGAAAACTGTCAAGGTAACCGCAACAGTGAAGAGCTGCAGTATAAAATTCAGCTGCACAAAAGGTCATTGTAACCTGCTGCAGACTTGAACATCAATTAGTGTTCAGTGTCTTTTCTCTTAACCATGGAGATCTATTGAGATGCTTGAGTCAGTAGAGAACAGAGGGTCCCTGTGTTGAAAGTACAGTAGGCACTATGTATTTTACTGCCTTTCGGCAGATCTGTTGATTTCCTCTAGTGCACTGGGGATTTGAGGGCTGGGAAGAGGAAGACAGAGTAACTATATGCAGAGGCTGAACCTTCTGCCAAATCAGAATTTGAGACACAAAACACCCAACTTGCAAATTGCATAGCTATGTTTTGAACATTCAAGGAAAAGGAGTTCCATTTGCTGACCCTCTATTAGAAAGGAGTGCTTTCATCTGTAAACAGAACATCAGTGTCCTCACCAGCTAAGCGTAAGAGCAGTCACACATTGTAACTGATCTGGGGGGAAGCTCCTGCTCTAGTACTTTGTAGAGAATCCTAAAACTAAAGTCGAGATTGGTGACCTGTCCCTGCAAAATAGATGGCTTTGGCGTCCAGCTTCTGGACTTAAGTAGTGCTGGGGAAGTGGGAGAGAAGGGAAAGAAAATTTGTCAGATTCTGCTGCATTGCTGCCTGGTACAGTTTGTGCACATCTGTGTGACCGAGGCTCTGAGTATCTGTAGTCACTTTCTTTGTCTTAACAGGATGAGCGAGCACAGAAACGAGCATGAGAAGACTGGTGTATATTTTCCATGGCCAGGACTGATCACGATTTTGCTGTTAATGGCAAGTGTCGGTAACAGTGCAGCTCCAGAGCTGATGGATTAGTTGCCCAGCCTCCTAGTCCAAAGGCTAAATTGTCGTCTTGCCAACAGGCATTGCGGACCCCAAGGAGTGTGTACGGCCCCCTTCCATTCTGAGGGAACTGGCAACACATCTCAGCTTGAACAAATATTCTTTGAACGGGAACACTCTCTCCTGTCCTATTGGTATATTGAAAACTGCCAGCAGTAAATAGAACATCCTGCCTTCTTAGAATGTGCATCTGATGGAGCTTCCACTTATCAAATTTGATGGGGCCAGGCCCCTCTTGGCTTTGCCTGTGGATCATTTCAGCAGACAATTGTTCCTTCTCCTTTGCTGCAGACACACCATCTGTATCTGCAAAATGCATCAAAAGCCATACCATGTATTTAGCAGAATGCTGCCATTTCAAGAACTGTTCCAGGCTGACTTAAGTTTTTAAATAAAGAGTAACTTTAAAAAATATGGTTTTGTTTTCTTGTAAAGGATGGTTCTGAGTAGGTAAAGGAGTTTTTGGAGTGAACTAATCGTTGTCCTGGGTCCCTCATATCAACCTTTATTCCCCCTTTATCAAGTCAGACCCATGGTCATAGTTCCTGCTGGAAACACCAGCTGTGTTATCCATCTAAATTACACCACTAATTATGCTGAAGTTTTACTATTTACTAGGGCTGTCAATTAATCGCAGTTAACTCACGTGATTAACTCAAATTAATCTTGAGTAATCGCACTGTTAATAGAATACCAATTTAAATTTATTAAATATTTTTTGATTTTTTTTACATTCTTCAAATATATTGATTTCAATTACAACACAATAGAAAGTGTACAGTGATCACTTTATTTTTATTACAAATATTTGCACTGTAAAAAACAAAAAATAGTATTTTTCAATTCACCTAATACAAGTACTGTAGTGCAATCTCTTTATCATGAAAGCTGAACTTACAAATGTAGAATTATTTACAAAAAAATAACTGCATTCAAAAATAAAACAATGTAAAACTTTTGAGCCTACAAGTCCACTCAACCCTATTTCAGCCAATTGCTCAAACAAACAAGTTTCATTAAAATTTGCAGGAGATAATGCTGCCCGCTTCTTGTTTACAATGTCACCTGAAAATAAAAACAGGCATTCACATGGCAGTTTTGTAGCCAGCATTGCAAGGTATTTACGTGTCAGATACGCTAAACATTCGTATGCCCCTTCATGCTTCAGACACCATTCCAGAGGATGTGCTTCCATGCTCGTTTAAAAAAATTAATGTGTTAATTACATTTGTGACTGAACTCCTTGGGGGAGAATTGTATGTCTCCTGTTCTGTTTTACCCGCATTCTGCCATATATTTCATGTTATACCAATCTCAGATGATGACCCAGCACATGTTGTTCATTTTAAGAACACTTTCACAGCAGATTTGGCAAAACGCAAAGAAGGTACCAATGTGAGATTTCTAAAAATAGCTACAGCCCTTGACCCAAGGTTTAAAGAATCTGAAGTGCCGTCCAAAATCTGAGAGAGACGAGGTGTGGAGCATGTTTTCAGAAGACATAAAAGAGCAACACTCAGATACGGAAACTTCAGAACGGGAACCACCAAAAAAGAAAATCAACCTTCTGCTGGTGGCATCTGACTCATGATGATGAAAATGAACATGTCGATCCGCTCTGTTTTGGGTCGTTATCAAGCAGAACCCGTTATAACCATGGACGCATGTCCCCTGGAATGGTGGTTAAAACATGAAGGGACATATGAATCTTTAGCGCATCTGGCACGTAAATACCTTGCGGCGCTGGTTATAACAGTGCCATGTGAACACTTGTTCTCCCTTTCAGGTGACGTAAACAAGAAGTGGTCAGCATTATCTCCTGCAAATTGTAATCAAACTTTTGTCTGAGAGATTGGCTGAAGTAGGACTGAGTGGATTTGTAGGCTGTAAAATTTTACATTTTTATTTTTGAATACAGTTTTTTTGGTACATAATTCTACATTTGTAAGTTCAACTTTCATGATAAAGAGATTACACAACAGAACTTGTATTAGGTGAATTGAAAAAAAAATTTACAGTACAAATACTTGTCATAAAAAAATTATAAAGTGAGTACTGTACACTTTGTATTCTGTGTTGTAATTGAAATCAATATATTTGAAAATGTAGAAAACATCCAAAAATATTTAAATAAATGGCATTCTATTATTAACTACGATTAATCGTGATTATTTTTTTTAATTGTTTGACAGCCCTACTATTTACATTATAAAACCACCTGTAACATGAACACACACACACCATTAATGTGATTGTTGGCAAGGGTCTGGCTAGCTCCAAACCTTTTTCTGACACATTATTTCAGCTGCCCGATATTATGTTTAGAGTGAAAGAGGTGGGCAGGATGCTCTCCAAACAATTACAAGTTCCTGCTCCTTGAGCTTGCAATTTAAATTAGACACAGTACAACTGGGGATTTCAAAACTACAGTAAACGATCATGTATCCTTTTGCATGTCAGGTTTGAGAGTTATTGTTTAATATTAGCTTTAAAAAAAAATCAAACTAACTTTGTGGAAGTAAAGTCAAGCATTGGTGGGATGGGGGAAGGCAGCCCTGGAAAGCTTCCAGAAAGAAGTGGGTCTGGGTGTGCGGGGGGAGCTATGAAGGAGGCAGGTGAGGGATAGGGCTTTTGGGTGGGGGGTGAAGATGGGTGACTAAATTATCTTGAATTGATGGGGGGGGGTCTAGTTTTGTAGAAGGAGGGGGGAATACAATACCTTTTACAGCACCTGCATAATGCTAAAACCATCTTTCATGCTAATCCCCCCCCCCCCCCAAATCTCTGCACAGCAGCTGTTTCTATTACACACTTCACAATATTGACTACTGAAGTGACAGTGATGGTAAAGAAAAAGCATGTAGTTCTCCAAGTGCTCAGCTGTTATCTAATATGAACAGGGCCATGGGCACCTGTCTCTGCATCCTCCCAATAAGCTGTACTCTTTTGAAATTATAATAAAACTGTTGGCCTTGATTTAAATTTTTTTTTAGACAGACAGTCCTGATGAAACGAGCCAAAGTCTCCCACCTTGTTTGCTGTTGCAATTGGCTGCTCGGAATGCTTTTGCATTTGAAGCCTGATCCTGTCACTTTGTGCTTGCAGGTATTGACTGTCCTTTCAAATGACCTGGCACAGCTTTAGCAGAACTTGTTAAGCTAAGAAGAATCTATAAATATGGTTCCATTTTAGAGGTAAAATGTCAAGGTATTGTGAGGGGGAGCTTCCACGCCAATTAAAGGAACGTGTGCACCGTGCTGGAAACGTACCTTGTACTTGGAAAGCAATCGCATGTGCAGGCACAGGCCCTATATTATCAACTTCAATTAGAAAAAAATATAATGCTAAAATAAATCCAAGAGAAAATGGGTGGGGGGTGAAGTAACTCAATGAAACAGGCCCATGTGGAATAAAGTTATGTGATACCTTCCTTAGCCAATGTGCATTGTACTTGAATTAATGAACTTCTGTCGAGTTCTGCCTAAGGACCCAATTCTGCAATAAGCTCCACGTAAGCAGTGGGGTTGAGCTCAAGTCTGTTAACATGGCACTGGGCATTATGAGAGGTGAGAGAAAATGTGAAATTCACTTCAATTTTCTACCACACTGGCCTGCTCAAGGTAGAATCCTCAAGATAATTTGTGGTTGGCAGCAGCTTAGATAAACTAACCCAGTTTCCATACCTGTAAACCAGAATATTTCCTAACAGGGTTCTGTGCAGGAGTGATTGTTACACTTTTATACCTACAATCTGGCACTTAAAATCTGCCACATAATACAACTGATTAGTGGATAAAAACCTATATAGAAAAAAGTTATAATACCTAGCTTTCACATAGCACTTTTCATCCTTGGATCTCCAAGCACATTACAGAGGTCAGTGTCATGTAGAAGCTTTTCAGCCTCATTCAGTGTGGACAGATTCCTTCACTAAAGCAGTTAAGCATTTAGACCCCCATCATGCAACGAACTCAGTGTAGGATTACATTGTGTGTGCAGCAGCAGGATATAAATTCTCTTGCTATCCTTCCAGTGAGGATACAAGCTGGGATCAGTGTTTTAAAAGGTTTTCTCCCATTAACTGGGCTCATCCTATAAAGCACTGACCGTGCTAGGCCCAAGACAATATGGCAAGGGGTCAAATTTTCAAACGGGCCCTAAGTCCAATTTGCAAATCAGAGTTGACTCTGAATGAGACTTAGGCTCGTCAGTGTCTAAGTCACTTCTGAAAATAGGATTTAGGCACCTACATCACATAGCTGACTTTGAGACTGCTGCCCATGGTCCCTGCCATGAACTGCTGACGGTCTCAGTACTGATGGGCTGAGGTCAGAAAGGACTCAGCAGTCATGATAGCTTTACTGCAGTTCCACCGTTTTGTTAACTGAGCTGGTTTAAATTAATAAAAGGACAAGAGGAATGGCCTGGCATTTCATAAATCCAGGTCAATCTTTATCTACTTTTTGCCTCCCCCATCCATCAACCTTTGTTCCCATGGCTAGGGAATTAGCATTGGAGTGTTTCCAGCCAAATGAGCCCTGCAGTCTCTCCTGATTGGGCCAAAGTAACTAGCCGCACTGGCTGAGTTGCTTACTAAGGGCTCTTAACAGAGGTATGCAGAAGTTATTCTCAGTCCTGCCTCTAGGCCACCTGCTACAGCCTGAGTTGCTGTGAGAGGCTCTTCTCTAGGCTGTAGGGCTTCTCTCTCACTGAATCCCAGCTGCCAGAATGGTGGTAGAGCTTTTTCTGGATCTCCGCTCCCAGCCCTGCCGAGCCCTCTTTATATTTGCCAAAAAAAACAACATCCCATTTGAGTTCAAGGATGTGGAGCTGCTAAAAGGTGAGTGAAAGGCACATTTACCTGTGCGAATGGACTGTGCGTGTGTTATCCCTTTACTTTGCTAGGGGGGCCTGGCAATAACTTCTTAAGGGAGAACATTCGCTCTTAGGAGAACTGATCTGCGCTGGGCACTGTGCAGCATGTTCCACTTCTCAGGTGTAACTGATTCCCAGGCACCTCCCTTGCTATAAACCCTAATGTAGCTCTGTCCCCCCACACAGGGATTTTGCCTTGTTCATTGCTGACCTCTAGTTGAGAGTGGAAATCTTATTTAGGAAACTAGACACATGAAAGAAATGTAGCCCCAGCTCCTTAAGCTTTTTTCTGTTGTACTTTGGGGCACTGTTGTAACAGTTGCACATTTGGTGGGGTGGAGTCTTGGCTGTTTTTAACTGTCAGGCTCACATTTAGGAGGTGCAAGGTTATACCCAGTCTCTGATTCTCAACAGTTAAGCATATTACTAGTTAATGAGCATTGTTAAGTGAAGGAATGGGGCCAGGGGCATGCTCTCACAGTCACACGTGCAGGCTCCTACTAGCAGTAGTCCTGCTGTTTCCATACTCCACTAAGTAGGTTTCTCCTGTATGATGACATGACTACACCAAAGCACTGAGCAGAAATGCTTTCTGAAAAGTCCTGCCTATGCTGAGTGGTCTCCAGCTCCCTGTAATTCAGACTTACTGATCTGGATCTAAACCTTGGCTCTAATGTGTCATCTTTAACACTAAAAAAGTCTTGAGTTTTGTCTCCCTCTTATGACCCTGAAGTAGATTCTTGCACAGTCCATAAAATAGGTACTAGAGAGACTAAGACTAATTGCTGTTTAAATGCTGTAGTAATGAGTAACCTATAAATATTCTTATCTACCTCAATATCTGCTGGGGCTGTCTGGCCTACTCTGCTCTCGAATCATGGCCTTTCTTGCCCCATCCCCACCTGCAGATTTCTCCCATTGCAGTCAAGAGAAAGTTTGTTCTACCAAACTGTTATGGCCTTTACTCCCTCTTTGGAAGTGTCAGTTATCTCACTGGGTAAAAGCCAGCTGTGTCACATGCTCCCCTCCAACTTCTTAGTTTGTTTTTTTTAAGGGGATGTTTATGCCTTCTGCTCAAATGTACCCCTATTCTTGTAGGATGGAAATGCTGCCTGTCATAAGGGGGAGTATGCGGATGGCCCATGAAATTAAAAAAACTACCACGATTAGGTGATCATGGCAAACTTCTAGCTCTTGCAGCAGAGACCGTTGCCTGCCCCCACTCTAAACTGTGGTTCTAGTCTGGAAAGTGACCTTTGGAGAAGGGATCTTGCCTCAAATAAAATATGCTCGGCCTACAAACTCAGGCAGGGCTTTGGCGTTAGTTTGGTTTGTTTTCCTAAACCCTGGAGTGGGGGGAAAGAGAACTGAGCTGTAATAGGAGGTCTGCAAGCCAAGTTAGTTACACGTGTGCTCCCCCTTCCTTTCAACATGCTTAGGCGGGTGTAATTGACTGGAGCTTGGTAGACAATTCTGATAAGCACTCTAAGGAATGTGTGAACTCCCTTCTAGTTGTGTTTGAGCTATAGGGGAGCTGGAGTCAAAACCTAGGGACTTATTTTTGTCACTGAAGTCAGCAGCTGTGACTCTCTGAACATATGCAGACAGCAGATATGGAGAGCTGAGAAAGGCCACTCTCTAAAACCACTCTTCAGTGAAGAACTTCCATGGGAGTATATTCTGGAGCTACTAAAGAGAGTGGGGGTGAGGGGGACTGTAGAAAGAGCCTGAAAGGTGGGATTTCTCTTTCTCTTCTCTACTTTTTCTTTGTTTTGTTTTAATTTGCCTTTCCTACAAAACTCGGTAGCTTTGCTGACACTGTGAAAATTTCCCACTACTGACCATGGAGGGATTGGTGGGTGACCTGGTGCTGCAGGGTTTAACAATCACTTCTGAAATGGTGCTGAACATGTTTAGTCCTCAGTTCAACTACAAGAACAGGCATGTTGCTTACCAGTTCAAGTGTGCATGTTGCCAACATCCCTTGTCAGCAATGAGGAATCTTTTGTAGAGTAGATGTAAGGCTTGTGATGTCACGCTGCACTAGCTCTCCAGTCACCACAAGAGTGAAAACTGAGTGATTGATGAAAACCCCTTCCTTTCTCAAACTGCTTTACATTTGGCTATTGGTTGATGTCTGTCTCTTGTTAATACCTATCTAATGTCAATGACTAACACTCTGGATAAATTGACTCTTTTTGTTAAAAACTTAATGCTCTGGGCCCTTCAGCTCAAGTTCATAACAAACATCTTGAGTCTTCCAGGAGGTAATCTAGCCTTGCGCTCATGATGCTTTACGAATTTAAAAACAAACAAACAGGACACAATGTTTCAAACAATGAAGGGAGGGAAAGAGCCTTTGTGGGTTGTTATCCACCATAAAGAACAAACAAGGCACAACTCTTTTCTTAAAAACCTCCTTTGCAGGCTTACCTTTCAAAAGCCTTCAAACTGTGAAAGGGGAGCAGGGATTTTAGACTTTTCACTATGACTTGTGTTTTCTCTCCTCTCCCTCGTCCTTCATTTATTAATATGTACTTAATTGCTCCATTCATCCCCAATGGATATTCCCTCTACAAAGAACAGCAACTCCTCTCTCAGTTAAGCGGCATTAACCAGAATGTTGGCCCTGCTAAGGAGATCTCTCCATTCGTCCCTATTTAAGTGAAAGCACTTGCCCAGCCTGCTGCTGTGACTGGTCTTTCATAGCGTCCTCAGCCTCTATGCCTCACGCACTTAGGCACCTAACTGCCACTTCTGAGGCACCTAAGGTCAAAGTTTAGGCACCAAGGAGATCATCAAAACCCCTCAGCTGCTACCTCATTCTAGAGGTGTCTCAAATCCCTCAGTGCCTAAATTTTTACTGTAAAAGTTTCCTAGGTCCTTACGTTTCTGCCTCTGGGTATACGTACTGATGCCTCAGGCAGGTGCCTGAATGCCTCTCTCATGCCAGGTGAAAGCTGGCATTGCCCTGCCTATTGGGGCTGATCCTGTGGGCATTCTCCGAGCACACCTAACTACATACGAAATGCTCACTCTAGGACAAGTCCCTTCCTAGCTGGAGGCAGGGGCTGGAAGCTCTGCTCTGAGTCGGAGTCTAAAGTAATCCAAGTACTACATCCTCTAAAGTTCTGGAGGTACTTCCATACCCTGCTACTATGGAGCACAAGATGCTTTCTGTGATGGTGGGGGATGCACTGCTAGTCTGAAGCAACAAAATAGCATGTGGGAGAGAGGGGTGGCATAAACACGCCAGTGGGGGTTTTATGAGTCTCATTTAGTTGCTCATGTTTGACAAGCTGCCTCCCAGGCAGTATCTATGTTGTCATGCTGGTAGCCGGAGCTGCCCCAGCTGGTTCTGGAGAGAATGCCAGATCTGCTGTCCTGAAGTCAAAGCGGTGCCTGTTAAATGTCTTTGGTACCAAAGGCGATAGTTCACCAAGAGAAGTGTGAACTAGGTGAGGACATGTAATAGGATACTCTTCTCTGCAAACAGGACTCCCGGGGTTTTACTGTGCCTAGGAAATGCCCATTTTGGCTGAGTTCAGGCAGCCCCATCTGGGATCTTGCTGAGCTATGACACACACAGAAGAATCTGTCAAAGTTATGTGGCCTTAATGGGTCTATGCTGACCTTGCAGCAGCTGCTGTGTCTCGGACCCCGTGCTGGTTCCTGCTCTACATTACGCAGAGATTTTACACCTCTCTGGCTCCTGCTGCAGCCCTATTGGTGAGGGGAACGTGAGTGGACACAGCAGGGATGCTCCCTTGCCATCCAGCTGATGACATAAAATGTAGTTTAAACCTGGCTGGAATAAACCAGAAAAGAGAAACTGTCTGTAATTACTAACGTATGAGCTACTCCCCTCATTCCCGTTGCTGCCAATAAGGCATAATGTCAGATTTAGGCTTTGTATGCTGGGGTGACCTTGAGACTGCAGTCATAGGCATGTTAAAGATTCACTTGGGTTGCTGTTGCAACACACTGCAGCTCTTGCTTTAGGTCCCTCTTCCAGTAACAGCAGGAAGGAGAAATACTGTTTCTTGAGCAGACACTCTGCAGTTACTCTTTCCTTTCCCGGTGCTCACTGATATAACCCAGTGCAGCCTGGCAGCAGTAAATCCACCAGCTTTCATCTAACTGCTTCAATGAAACGTTAAGTGAATCCCCTTTAGGCCTATGGCAAACTCTAGTGTTTCACAGCACAGGTGCTCTCCCCAAGAAGTCTCCTGCTTGCTTCCATTCATTCAGTGGGGAAGCCTGAGTTTGCAATAAAGCCTACTAATAATGAGGAGTTCGGCTACATTCTCTCCTCTCTCTCTGCCTTGCTCTTGCTTGACATTCGCCTTTCTAGAGACTTTGGTAGGGGGAGATGAATAAGAATATTCAAGGTACCGTGGGGAAGGAAGCGTTGTCAGTTTAAAAGAATATTTATCTTATTAAACAAACACAGGTTTGGGCTTCTTGCCTTTTCAGTACTGACCACCATGAGCCACTAAATATGGGGCAGGGGGAGAGAAGCCAATGAACTTACTGAAAAGGCTGAGAAACTGACTCCGTTGTCATTGGACTGACTGAAGGAGATTTCAACAAAATCGCAAGCTCCAAATGCTCTATGCTACACAGTAGCAGCGCTAGGCTTTGCCAAAGCCTACACATTGCTTATGAATACAGCAGAGAAGCACTGCTACATTCGCTCCCCCTACAGGGATTCTAAAGTGCATTGTATCTCTGACTGCACTAACCTCCTGGATTCCTATGGAAATCCTTGTAAGTTAAATACATTTGGTTATGTTCAGGTCCTAAGTGCTACCAGTGTGGACATAGGCATGGATTCATGTTGCAAAAATCAGGGTTATTATAGCCTTTTATACAGACACACCGTGGGCCCCTATGTGGCCTCAGCATGCAGACAGACCGGTGCTGGATATGGGACAGCAGGTGAAGGGTGTGCTAAAATCTTCAGTCCAGATCTGCACTCTTGCTTCAAGCTCTACTCTCAAATCCTGACAAAGTTGCTGAGCATGGGAGGCACCATGAGGAAGGCACAAAGTTCAGCCCAAGTGGATGCTCTGCTTCCCTGGAAGAGTCACCATTGTTAGGTGATACCTTAAATAAGGCCTCAGAGCATAGGTGTAGTTTGACTTCTATACTGGGGGGGGGCAGCTCCAACAGGCCAATAGGGCCATCTGGGGGGGGCGGGGGGAAGGGATTCCACGCTTACCCAAGGCTTGCAGTTTGGGGGGCGCAACACTCGCCCCAAAACTACACCCATGCCTCAGAGCTCTTTCATAAAGTGGCAATTACATGTTAGCTCATCGCAACAGATGCTGCTTAATATGTAAAGACCAAACCCTGGCTTTAAAAAAAAAAAAAAAAAAAAACACAATATACAGGCTAAGCTGTATTTTAAAAGAAAATAAAAGCCAGTCTGCTATTAAGTGTTGGTGCTGCATGCATAAATCCCACCCATCGAACTAAAAACAGACCCATTTAATCTGTGTGATGACAGCAAAACCACGAATTGCAAAGCAGAGTTCAGTAACCATTGGAAGCCACATTCTGAAGCCTAAGGATGGTTGGTATTTCAGAAGTGCTGCTTTGGAAATGAATTTCCATAGGTCTGGAGGCTGGCTGGAACTAGTCCTCTGAAGCATTCTTACTTCTCTAACATTGTGGGCTTCAGGGAAACAGATGCAAAGGATGAGGACTGGACAGAACAGAAAGGCTTGTGTGGCCTGAGTGAAGTCTAGGCCTGGAATCCTCCAGGCATTTCTAGAGCACAGCAGTGAGCAGAGAGAGAAACATGGAAAAATCTTAGTATCCTTTTTGGAAGGTTGCCGAATGAGGCTGTTCCAAATAGAACCACTTCACGGTGTAAAGATGGCAAGCCTCATTTGTGACTATTCAAGTATCAGAAAACTAAACCAATTCCCAGAAGGTTCTGCATTATCTGGGGATCAGGTGCCAGAATGTTAGTACAAAAGACTTGAGAGTTGCATCATTTAGCTCTCTGAGGTTTACTTGTGCAAGTTGGTTAGAGGAGCTTGAAAACAAAGGGCCCAATCTTGCAAACACACAAGTCATCCACTCAAGTGAGTCTAACCAGGTAGGCAAGCACTACTTGTGCATGGAAGGGTTCTCAGGATTGGGCCCTGATGTGAACACTCAGACTTAAGGTAAACTAAATATTTTTCCTTTCAGGCTATAAAGCTCATTCCTTTCCTTCTATCTTGTATTGGAGCTCTGAAGAATTGTCATGAGAATGCAAACCCATGCCTATGTCTATTAACTACCTCAGACCTGACAGCATGCCTTTCTCTCCCCTCCCTGTCCTGATGCAAGTTATTCCTGCAATAAACTAATGGTGGCCGTTCCATTTGATAATCGAAAGCAACGGATGTCTGAGTACAAACTATAATGCAGATAACTAACCAAAAATACCCTGAACTCCAACAGCAGCTTTGAGGGGTTTGGTAAAAGCGTCACAGCACTCAGTTACAAAATATTGCATTTTCATGTTTCAAAAGCATGATTGAAATCCTGTCTCACTCTAATAGGGCCGGAAAAGCTAACTGCATCTGAATTGAGCTATGCTCCAGTCAGTAGCGTAGCTGGGGGGGGGGGGGGGTGGAGCGGCCGCTCCCCCACCGAGCACAAGTGGCACCTTTTTAATTTTACTCACCTCTGGGACTCCGGCAGCGGGACCTTCACTCGCTTTGGGACCTTCACTGGCACTGAAGCTTCATCACCGAAATGCCGCTGAAGACCTGCAGAGCGAGTGAAGGTCCCGCCGATGAGGTGCCGCCGAAGACCCAGAGCGCTGCCCAGTCAGTAAAAGCGCCACAGCAGGTGGCACTTCCCCCCCCCCCCCCCAGTTCTCCCTCTTCCCTCCACCTGGCTACGCCACTGGCTCCAGTTATGCCTATAGAACTGTCACTTTATCATTGTTACCCTTGTCCTGCTTCCCTCTTACAGTTACACCCATTTGTTATTTCTCATCTTAAAATTAGACTGCAAGCCCTCTGGGGCTCTCACGCTGCCTATGTAAAGTGCCTCGCACAGGGATCCTGATAAGGGTCTTGGGACACTCTAGCAGCAGCAATCTGATATTAAAACAAGGTCTATGAAGCAGATGTGAGCTGACCAGCTTACCAGCATAAATTGAGCCTTACACGCCTATTAACAAATGTCAGAACACTGAACATGCAGACAATGAACAGGAGGGAGACAGGAATGCTGAGCTGATGAACAGGGAAGATAGCATCAGGATAAATCTATATCTGTTATGGAGCTCTGTTGCCCACTTGCTCTTTTAGGAAAATAAACAGGACATTTCCTTATGTGGTCAAAGTTAGGATGTCATGGTCAAATATTCCCATGGACTCTGCTGATCCTCACTATTGGGTGAAGAATGTAGCTTGATTTGGGTGCTAAATTTAAACTTTGCTGGGTTGTTTCCCTCTAGTCTCTGAATCTTCCTTGCATGCCACCACCTCCTTTATCTCCTCCTAAATCTTTTTAGGACATCACCTTAGTGAAGAGTTTGGCAAGGTGAATGTGCTGAAGAAAGTACCAGCGTTAAAGGATGGAGCCTTCACCTTAGCAGAGAGGTAAGGCTTAAACAAATGCAGCCCTCTGATACACTGTCTATCACCACAACATTTAACATCTGCCTGCTATGTCCCCTGCTCAGAGTTCCACCTTATTACTTGCTCATCTCTTCTCTTTCCATGCCTTGGCTTATCTGTCTCTTATACGTTGTTGTTTGTGTCTTTTCTGCATTCATATCCTTTCTCTTCTCTCCCTATTTATCAGCCCCACTCATCTATGCATCTTCCAGTCCTATATTTCCCTGTTCCTTCTGTCCTTTATGCCTTGCTACAATTGTGTATCCATCTTTGAAGACCAGGAGATGAGGATAAACATTGGTCCAGCCCAGCCACTTGCATCAGGTGATGTGGCAGCTAAGCTGCCTGTAGGTTCAGTACTTGCAAAGTTCCATGGACCTGGTGAGTTGCTGACTGTATGTGGAGGAGGGGCTAGCTTGAGGATGTCTACAAGTCTGGTAATGTAAAGCTTTCCCATCATGGGTATATGGTCCAGTGTAAATTGTATAAATTATTCTAGTGGTTCAAGTTGCAACTGGAAATACAGGCGGTAGTGGGGTTGAATGGCTGATCTCCTTTGGCCACCGCCCCGCAAGCTAGATAAAGTATCACAGGGCAGTTTAAAAAAAGTGTGCATGGAGGAAGGACAAGGGGAAGTCCAGTTCTTCTCACTTTTTCTGGAGGAAGGTGGGGAAGCAAAAGTGAGAGTGGATTTTTTTTTCCCACTTTCTCTCTCTCCTTCCCCCCGCAGGAAAGTGGCTGGAATTGGAATGCAGAAACTCCAAATGCTTTTTTCAAAACTAAAACATTCATTTCACCAAAACAACTCAAAATGAATTCATCTTGAAAAGCAAAACTTTAATTTAAAAAAAAAAACAAAAAATGTTCACTTTCTCACCATTTAGTTTGTGAAAAATACCCAAGACTTCAAGCAGTGCTAGGAAGTAGATGTTGCTATGGTATATGCATTTCTAGAGCGGGAGAGGGGGGCAGGAAGAGAAGTCTGAGTTGTAACACTCATGTTACAGAACATGACTGGTTATTAGGGACTAAGGGGAGATTCTTGGGTCTGTCAGTATTAACTCACTGACCTAGCTAGTGGTAGTAAGAGTATTCTGGGAAATTGTGGGGGGGGGGGGGGGGGGGAGGAGACAATAACTTCCAACTCCTCTTAATTCACCTGCCCATTGTTCCCTGTTACTATCTGGGCAGCATTGCGATCCTTCTCTATCTGAGCCGAAAATTCAACACCCCTGATCACTGGTACCCTTCAGACCTGCAGAAACGGGCCCGGGTTGATGAGTACTTGTCCTGGCAGCACACTACCATTCGGGAGAAAGGGTGCAAAATTTTCATAACCAAGGTAAAGATATTAGATAACATGAGAACTGACTGCTAGCACCTGCTAGTGCTGTAGCACATACAAGGCATTCAACCTCCCCTCTCCATAGCATCCCTATTTCCTATAAAGTATGTGTGGGGCAAGGGATTGGGTGGGGAGGGGCATACTCAGAATGACCTATCTTGCTGAGCTGGTACCTTGCTAGTGTAGTGTAGATCTCTATTACATCCCAAAACCACATTAAAAGAGCACTGAGGTTGCGAAGTCCAGCACTCAGAAGTTAGAAAATGCCAGACATGCTGTTTGCTTGGAGTTTCTTGTATGGATGACTGGGACTGTTTCTGGATGTTGTGCCTCACTAGCCAAAGACCCAGGCCAGCTGATATTTGGAAATCAAACTGGAACTTGAGTTGCAATGGCGTCCCTGGTGAGCCAGCACCCTGCCTGATGGATTTTAATGACCCCACTTACTCCTGCTGAAAGATTCCTTTACATTCTAGTCCTAATTCTTCCCAAGATTGAATCTGCGGGAACATTGTCTCTACTGTACTCAGTCCAGAGTAGTAAATAAATGTAACTGATCCAGCATGGCAAGGATGAGATGGTGCCACACACTGACCACTTTCCTCCTGCTTTCTGACTGACTAGACATCTGACTTTGTCTGACTGTGTCTACAGAGACAAGCCCTCTCTTGTTGAAACAAGGAGCTGCAATCACAGTTGGTGTGAAATGTTTTTTAAAGGCAAATGTCTCCAAAGAGGAGAATCTGAAAAGACTGCCTGGTTTGGAGGAGTATGATGCAACGGGTTGTAATGCTAGCCAGCCTGGTAGAGGGGGTTTCCAGTATCCGTTAACTAAGCCCACTCCATAATAAACTCATGAGGGATACTTAGAGTGGTTCAGGGTGCCATGGCTGCATGGTGGATGGACTAAAAATTGGCAGGTAACATGTAAGAGCTGCATTTTCCTCTCCCTTGTAGGTACTGGTGCCTCTTGTTGTAGGACAGCCATTTTCTCCAGAGAAGCTAGAGGAGGCTGTCGAGGAACTGAATTCTGCTCTGAAGCAGTTTGAGGAGAAGTTCCTGCAGGACAAGCCCTTCATTGTGGGCAACGAGATCTCCCTGGCAGACCTGGTGGCCATTGTGGAGCTCATGCAGGTGAGTGTTGGTCCTACTGGTTCCAGTTGCCAACCAGACTTCAGACAAAGCAAGTTGGGTTGCTGGGAGAGTGGGCTGACACATGGCTTTCAGGTCCTGCAAAAATACCTCATATAAGAGTTCTCAGTTTGTCTTTAAAACTTTTTGGATAAAACTGAAAGAGTTGAAGCAACACTTCCTGTGGAAATGAAAAATATTTTGAACAAAGAACTTCAACCCTGCTCTGATTACTGGTCCTCTGGCAGAAATAAATGGAAATCAGTAGACTAGCTGAAAGGTCCTAAGTTACTAAAACTTATTCTAGGGTGAATAACTGGAGATGCTCAGTACGGTGGAAAAACTACCTATGTTTTAAACTGATTGAGAAATGCATGGTTTCCCTTCCTCAGACTGGGAATTCCACAGGGAAAAGTCTGGGGGTCAGAATTGTGGGGGGATTTTTGTTTGTTTTTTCCTTCAAGTGCTGAGCATACAGTCTAAACTGAGAAAGAAAACATGTCTAGATATTAGAGCGAGGGCTTCCTCTGTATCCCTAAACACATTCATACCATTGTATGTATCCTTAAGAATGAAGTACCTGTTTTTGTATTGCAGGAGTCTCCTTTTAATTGGATCTACTTTACTTTTCCATTATAAAATTGATTATCTCTTGAGAGAATGTTTGTAACATACTTATTGACACTTGTGCTGTTGGTTTGTCTTGTCTATTTTTGTTGCCCAGCGGAGTGAAATACTAGTCTCTTCACATTCTGGCTTTCATGTGTTAGCATGACTAATTTTGGGGTTGCAAACTCTGCAGAGAGATTTTTAAACCCCAAAAATGAAGTGTTTTCAATGAAAACTCAAGAATGCCTTTCGTTTTAACGTTTGGGTAGGGGGCAGAAGGGGAAGACCACATTACCATCCCTCTGTGTCCCCATGTAGCTGTCACAGGGGACCTCAGATACTACTCTAGTCTCCTAGAAATGGAGAACTTGAAATGAGCTGAAACCAGGCCCCAAAATCTCAAGTCTTCCAATGTAACAAGGTTGGGACTCACCACCGCGGTGCCTCCTACTGGTTACTCCGGGAATTAGCTCAGTCCAGTGGAGCATCCCCTCTCGATGGTATCCCGCCCGTTGTCTTGCCCTCGGTTGGCTTCTGAACCCATGTCGTTCACCAACTTGTGGCGTCCTCTTCAGGACCACTGCCCTCTGGCAGTGCCCCTTAGTCCTTCCACACACCCTTCCGGGGATGGGGGGGGAAGTCAATCAGCAGTCTCTATGTTCAGCCACCGTGGTCAACCACACATCCCAAAGTCTAATCCCTCCTGTCAAGGATCTGGCGTGGTCTATAATGGCCGTTCCCTATGGCCAATGGCTGGGTGTACTGCAAGGGGGGCGTACCCAGGCCCACCCTCTACTCTGGGTCCTGGCCCAGGGACCCTCTGGCAGCAGCCTCGCTGTCCTCCTTCTCTCCCCTCCATCTGCCCACTTTCCTAGGCCGCTTCCCCTATGGCCCCTTGCACCCGCTAGGCCCTTCCCTTCAGGGCCTGCAGCCTGGCAGGCCTCAGGCTAGAGCTCTCTTTTGCTCCCTGAGCCTGGCCAGCACTGTGCTGTCCATGGTGCTAGTCGCCCTGCTCTGGAGACAGACCTTCCCCTGTCAAAGGCCTGGGACAGACTGCTCTCTGCCTGAGCAGCCTTTTTATAGGGCTGAGCCTGACCCTGATTGGCTGTCTCCAACCTGGGCCCTGATTGACTCCCAGTAAGCCCTTCTCCCATTGGCTGCGCGTCTGTGCAGGCCCACTGGCCTGCCACAGCCCATACTCTGAGGGAGTGGGGCAGCTGCCCCACTACATCCACCTGAGATTCATTTTGAATTCCAAATGGCTTTTTGGTCTCATCCCTCTAAATCAGGGGTAGGTAACCTTTCAGAAGTGGTGTGCCGAGTCTTCATTTATTCACTTTAATTTAAGGTTTCGCGTGCCGGTAATACATGTTAACGTTTTTTAGAAGGTCTCTCTCTCTAAGTCTATATTATATAACTAAACTATTGTTGTATGTAAAGTAAACAAGGTTTTCAAAATGTTTAAGAAGCTTCATTTAAAATTAAATTAAAATGCTAATCTTACACCACCAGCCTGCTCAGCCCACTTCCAGCCTGGGGTTCTGTTCACCTAGGCCTGTGGCCGGGATGCCAGCTGGCAAGGAGCCGGCAGCTGGGACCCCAGACCTGGGGGGGGGGGTCAGAGGTCAGGGCAGAGGGCAGTGGGGATGTGGGGGGTTCAAGGCAGAAGGCCAGAGGTGTGGGGGCATTCAGGGGTCAGGGCAGAAGGCTGGTGGGTATGGGGGTGCAGGGCAGAAGGCTGGGTGTTGGGGGGAGGTCAGGGCAGGGGGTGGGGGGAGGTGCAGGCAGAAGCCTGGGTGTTGGGGGGAGGTCAGGGCAGAGGGCTGGGGTGTGGGGGGGGTGCAGGGCAGAAGGCTGGGTGTTGGGGGGGTGTGGAGGTGCAGGGCAGAAGGCTGGGGTGCTTGGCTCGTGGGGATGCTCCCAGCCCCCTGCCCTGAGCGGCTCGTGGCAGGGGGCTGGGACGGATATGCCCTGTTCCACCCCCTTCCCCAAGGCCCGTCCCTATCTCTCTCTGCCTGCTCTACTGAGCAGCGAGCACGCTGCGCTCGGCTCTGCTCCGCTCCCCCTCGCAAGGGCCATCGTGGGCAGGGAGAGGGAGAGGGAGGGGGAGGAGGAGGGGCCGGAACGCACCACGCTGGGGGAAGAGGTGGGGGAGGGGGGAAGCTTGGCTGCCGCAGGACCAAGCTTCTGCCCCTGCAGGGGAGAGCGGTGGGCAGGGGGGGCTAAGTGGGGTCGGGACCCCCCACACCGCTCTCCCCTGTGGGGGCAGGAGGCAGAAGCTTGGTCCTATGGCAGCCAAGCTTCCCTCCTCTCCTGCTTCTCCCCCCAGCGTGGTGCTTTCCGGCCCCTCCTCCTCCTCCTCTCACCGGGCAGGCAGCATGCCACTCAAAATCAGCTCGCGTGCCGTGTTTGGCACATGTGCCATAGGTTGGTGGCCCCTGCTCTAAATGGATTCTGGTTTGGGCTGTTTGCATGGAAGTTGTGCTACTGTGTTTTTGCTTATCTTTACAGCCTGTAGGATGTGGCTGTGACATCTTTGAGAACAGGCCCAAGCTGGTGGAGTGGCGCAGCCGGGTGGAGGAAGCTGTGGGGAAGGAGCTCTTCCAGCAAGCGCATGAGATAATCCTGAATGTCAAGAATATGAGCACCACTCAACTTCCCCCAGAACTGAGGGAGCATGTGAAACAGCTTCTAAAACCTTGAATTAAAAAGGGAAAGTGTCCCTCTAAGCAAAGCTAATTCTGTGTGGGTTTTTCTGCATGTTTCACTCCCTTCTCCAATACCACATCTCCGTGGCCTTCCTGCCAAGAGGAAAGAACAGCATCTTACTAACAATACTTTAATCACAGCCCTTCCACGATTTACAGAGGGGAAAGATACTATCTCTTGTTACAAACACTGAATCACCCCTTTAATCTGCAGACACGTGAGCTGCAGTATTGGTAGAGCTCCCTTTCCTTCCTTGAGTCATCCTTACTGGACCTGTCTGAGACCCTCAGCAGCTCAATCCACATTGGCACTCAGCATCGTGCAAGCCCCCAGTTCCTCACTAGCTAGAGGCCTACATTTCAGATACTTGGGCGCATTAGTGTTGCGGGTCACATTGTGCCGGAGGGGCCGAGCGATTTCCAAATGGGGAAGGAAAAGTATTTTGAAACTAAGCTCTGATCTATACTACAACCTTATGTGGGTGTAACCACATCACTCAGGGGTGTGGAAAACGCACACCCCTGTGCAACGTAAGTTAAACCAATTTAG
This sequence comes from Chrysemys picta bellii, assembly GCF_011386835.1. Classification (NCBI taxonomy): domain Eukaryota; kingdom Metazoa; phylum Chordata; order Testudines; family Emydidae; genus Chrysemys; species Chrysemys picta. The sequence goes on along the minus strand of NC_088805.1, from coordinate 13,981,291 downwards.
CACTGTCTACCGGGGGGCTATGTCAACACGAGGATTTCCCCTGTCAGCAGAGCTACTGCCTCTCATTGGGGTGGATTAATTAAGTCGACAGGAGAGCTCTCTCCTGTTGGCTCAGTGCAGCTCCACTAGGGAGCTTACAGTGGCGCCGCTGCATGCACTGTAAGCTCTCTAGTGGAGTCCTAGCCCCAGTCTGCACAGGGAGTAGGCTGCAGATTCACAGCCTTGCCAATGAAAGAGTAAAGAGACCCTCCAGCTAAATGGATGAGAAGTGGACAGAGACAGCTTCTGGGAAGCTGGGCATGAGAATGTCTAAGCAAACACATGCTTCCATCAGTTGGAAGCTACTGAATCCAGCTCCATGAACCAACTGGGATAGGGTATATGTAGGTGAAGACAAGTCTGATCCAGCAGACAGTCATACCCATGAGTAACATTATGCCCAAACTTTAGGAGGAATTATACGCCTGACTAAAGATACATTTGTATGGGCAGGCTCAAGCCTTAATGTGCAAGGAATGATCTAATGTATGAACAAAAGCTGCATTTCCAAGCGAAGCTTCTGCCAGCATGCTGTGCCATGCTGAGTGTTCAATGCCTCCTCAGCTAAGTGAGACTCTGGCTTGAATTGTTTTGGGTTTTTTTTAATGCAAAGAATTAAACAAAAGTCAGAGGGGGTGGATGGATCTTCTCATGGGCCTTAATAAGCCCAACATGATTTACTAACCAAGTCACTATAATTCATAATAGAAAGGGCCAAGCCTCTGCTGTACTCACAAATGCAGCATGAATGGAGGCCATCTGGCAGACCTATACAGAAGCACATGGCTCAGCTTACAGGTGCAGTGGGAAATGGCTTGGTTCCCCTCCAACCAAATTGCTTCTCCTACACTCATGGTTTGTATGCTGTGTGGGTCCCAGGATGTCAAGGTAGGTGAGGTAATATCTTTCATTGAATAGAAGCTGGTCCAGTAAAAACTACTACCTCACCCACCTTGTCTCCTACTCCCCACAGGAATTGGGTACAAATGGCCAAATTCATTCCTAGCACAGCTCTGTTAAAGCCCAAGCAGGGAGCCAGGCTTACGGAGCCTTTCCATCTGGTCTCCTCTCCCCCTACTCCAGCCAGGATCATTCCTCTTCTCTTGGTGTTCTGCTGCTGGGGAATTAAGAGTTGCTTTTTGGGCTCCATCCACTTCAGGACAAAGTGATGAGCAAACACCTGAGCTAGACAATCCTGCCTGTGTTTCCTTTCCTCCTCTTTGGCCTCCTGCTTTCCCTTCCCATCCCATTCCCCATCCCTGTCAAGTGAGAAGGTGGATCAGGTTTGCAGAACTGGTTCTTAAGCAAAGCCACAACAGGCAGCCTATTGTCTATGGGCTGCTGTTAGGATTCCAACTGGAGCAAACTCAAATTCACCTGGAGCCTCCCCTCTTCCTCCTACTGGAGCTGGGCCATCAAGGAGATCCACAAGGGGCACCTGGAGGGGTGGGGAAAGGAGCAACACATGGTTATTAACAAATAAGCATGGAGACCAGTTGGGGGTGGTTTCCAAGAGATGCAAATACATCTGGGCTTTATCATTATTTGTGTAATGTCAAAGGTGTGCTTGTGTTTTACCAACAGGCGTCTGGTCCTGGGGCCAGGTCCTATTAAACAGGAGGGGAGAGGTTTCTGGGGTGGGAGTGCTACACTCCTTAGAATATGCCCCTGCGGATGAAATTTTTCGATGTAAATATCTGCATTACAGGTGGCTGCCAAGGTACATTGTTCACATTCTGGTGGAGCAGAGAGAGATGCCACCTTAGCCTGGTCCCTGTCTCCTTCCTCTGGAGGAACAGCAGGGGAGGAGCTCTAATGATACACGATAACTAAGAGATGGAAAGAAGTTTCTTTTCAGTCTACCTTCTCTGCAGCTACAGCCAAGGACAGGTAGTCTCAGCCTCAACACATCACCTCTCTCCCTGCTGCTCCCTCTACCCAGCAGGTAGGATGGGGATAGAGCTCTACCTGGACTTGCTCTCACCACCCTGCCGATCCGTCTACATCTTTGCCAAGAAGAACAACATCCCCTTCACATTCAAACAAATGGAGGTACTCAAAGGTGAGGGAGGGAGTTGAACCCCTTTGCTGTGTTAGGATATAGAGATGCAGGGCTGCCTGTAAAGGCCTATATTTTAAGAATTTAGGTCTATGTTTATCATTTAGCTAGTTATAGAGATATAAAAGAGAGAATCTGTGTAAGGGCCTTTTCTTACTGTGACCGTTTGAGGCCCTGTTCTTAAGCGAAGGCCTTTGGCTAAGCAGCAGAGGCAGCCAGAAGCTGGGAAGCGTATGGTCACATTCTTACATTTCAAACTAGTCCCATGGAAATAAGATGCTATTGGGCTGTTAGGAACACAATCCTGTTCTGATAATGCCTATCGCCACCAGAGAAAGATGGTTATAGAAAACTTAGTTTGATAGCATCCTGTCTGGCAAGAAATTACTTTGTAATAGTTGTGGTTGTGAAACCCTCATTTCTGTATGTTTTATCTTTATGGCCCCCACTTTTCTGTTGTTAATCTGTCTGGTTCTCTAATTGTTTCTGTCTGCTGTATAACTATAAAGTTAATTAGGGTAGTGGGATATAATTGGTTAGAGAATTATGTTATGCTGTGGCTCTGTGCTCTGCTCCCTGTCTCTGCTTCCCCCTTCCCAGCCCCATATACTTTCCAGTTCCATTTCAACACCTGACAAGCCATATGGATGCTGCCCAATATAAATGCATCACCTCCTTGTGGCCAGGAACAGGTGGTGATGGGTTTTATACAGAGTCTTCATCTTGTGTTGCTGTCTTTTTCTGACTCCGTGGTGGTTGTGATATATTGTGTGGTGTTTTTTTTTTCTTTTCTTTTCTTGCTCCCCTCATTAGGCAGTGTTTCTTCCTCACGGGTTAGGGGAAATTTCTGCCTACTCTGATTGCCTTGAGGAAGTATCTTTTCAGCCCTTGATTATTTTCTGGATAGTGATGCAGAAAATGTGTATAATCTCTCCTTGTTTTCGCTCATTACACAATGGCTCCCCATTGTGGTTCCAGAGGGTCTCCCAGTTTTCATTTCCAATCTGTGATCACAGATTCTGCATTTGGTAAGCGTCTACCTGCATTTTACTTATCACATTATAAGGTATCTGCTAGACCAAAAGAATGTAGGTTGTGTTTTTAGCTCTTCTTCCCACTAGGCAGAATGTTGTCTCCTTAGGGCTAGAATCTTGACCACTGGGACAAGCAACAACATGTCTGGGGAACACTTTTAGCACATCCATAGAGCTTTCTAAAGTCAGTGGATAAACTAGGTACTGAGATACCAATGTTGATGTGGAAGTGAGTATAAAACCATACGTAGAGACCATGATAATCTGAACCTCAGATGAACAGAAGAGTATCTGAAAGTTACATAGGTCTTCAATACACACACATTATATCTGACCTGCACATACAGATCTAGATGGTGAATTCTTCATGGCTGATTGAAGCATAAACCTTTCAGTGCTGAAGTCTGACTAGCAACATGCACAGAAGTCCTGGAGCTAACATGCTGCTGGCCAACACAGTGGGAAACGGCCTTTGGAAAGCTGGCTGGTTTTCTCTGCTGGCCATCTTTGAGGTTTGCACTCAGCATGAGGATCTGTCAAAGCTTTGTGAATCAGCCTTTTGCATAATTAATTTTACTGTATTCTTTTCTGTAATTTCAAGCCACTAAAATGCTTTATATGAAGGGAAAGTCTGTCAGTCAGCCCTGAAAATAGGCAGGCTTGGGATGTCCATGGGAGAGTTAATTAAAAACATAAGTAGATGTAATTCTCATAGTCTCCCATGGGAGTTATGTCTGCTTCCACCAGGGCTGATCTGGTCTGAAACGTCCCTGAATCTTCACAGTCCTTCTTGAGCATTATTCATGTTTCAAATAGGGAAGCTTATCTCACAAGTGTGGTGGTTAATGCTGCCGCATGGGATTACTCTATGTAGAAAATAGGTGTGGGTTTATTTCTGATCAAGCTTTTGATTTTGGTCTTCTACACCTTGGTAACGGAGGGGGAGTGTGTTGCTTGAACCAAAGTCTCATTTCTCTGCAGCTTCTCCTCTGAGGCATTGTTACTCAAAGCCCCAAATGACTCCTCCCCAGGTGACTAATGGGGCTGTCAACCAATTAGTGGGGAAAGACTTATGATTCAGCAGTTCTGCCCAACAAACTTTGTCAGACAAGAGCTCCTAGGAGCCAGCGGCTGGAAAGTTGCTCTGTACACAAGCACGGGGAGGCTTAGCAGCAGTAACTTGGGTTGTGAAGGAACTCTAACCCCAGATACTGAAAGAAATGGGAGCAGGAAGTAAAAAGGCTGTTTAAGCCTCACTGGGGCCCATTTGCAAAATCCTGGCAAGGCACTTGAGAAAGCATCCAATGCAGAATTTAGTGCTGATTTTGGTAGTTATTGGTTTAGGATCCCTATGTTGTTTAAGATTAAGATTTAGCCCAACATCTTTGTCTATCTGTCCAAGGTACTCCTGGGGGAATTCTGTGTCACTGTGCATGTGCAGAATTTATGTCCCCACAGATTTCTTTGCTTCCCTGCAGAAAAATGACTTTCTGATGGGGAAACAAAGGGAAGCCACAAGAGTGGTCATGAGAACCTCTCCAGCAGTATGTTTCAGGTGCCCATGGCAGATGGCAGAGAGGTAAATCATCGTGGAAGAGCTGGCTGGTGCCTCCTACCTTGTGCCAGGCTCAGTTGCCAGTCCGAGCTCGCCTGGGGGAGACATCCTCTTCCCCTGCATGGCATCTGGGGCTAGGTAAAACCCTCCCCCAGCTGCACGAAGCTCTGCAAATTCTCCCACCCCCCACTTCCTGCACCCATCGCTCCTCAGCTGCAGGGGGAGGGATCACTGTACAGGGAGCTGCTCCCCCATCTGCCCAGCCCTCATGCATCCAAACCCCCTCATACCCAGACCCTCCTGTCAAGCCTCACTCCCCCCAACACCTGGACCACCTTGATGAGACACCTGCATGCAGATTCCACCCCACTGAGCCCCACACACCCAGACCCCCTTGCCAAGCTCTATCCCTCCCCCCTCCCATACCCAGACCCCACCCTGCTGAGCCCCAACCACCTTCACCTGGACCCTGCTGCAGAGTCTCATTGCCCCTGTACCCAGAACCCCGCAACAAGCCCCTGTGCATTCAGATCCCCCATTAAGCTGTCCACACCCAGATTGCCCCACACAGAATCCTCTCAACCCACACCAGGTTCCCCTCACACTAAGCCCCTCCACACTTGGATCCTGCCTTGCTGAGCCTGCCTACCCACACCTGGTGGACCTGGCACAGAGGGGCAGGGCCCTGGGGTGTTTCTGGGGCAGGCCCAGTCCTTGTGCTATGTCAGGGTTGGGTGCAGCCTCACCGCTGAGTCATGTCCTGGGGGGGAGCTGCACAGTGATCTCCCACCTCTTTGCAGCCAGTGGCCTGTGCTCCCCAGTGCCAGGCTGGAGCCTCCACATTTATTTGACAAATACATTTTGCAGAATTTTTAATTTTCTGGTGCAGAATGCCCTTAGGAGTATGGGGAGTCGGCCACTTGCCAATGTTGACTTTAGGGGGAGTTTTGCTGCCTTAATGATAGTGGAATAAGGATTTCCAGACTAAATCCCATTGAAGTCAATGGGAGATCTGACTGAGTAAGGAGTTTTGTATTTAGCTTGGTATGCCGCTTTTCCCATTCAGCCTCTTTATCCACAGATCAGAGTAGTTGATAATTAAAAGGATAGTGAATTTAGACCCAGAATGTAGGTTTTGTGTTAGGAGGAAAAACGTCTGCTTTTCTTGGAACATTGAACAGCCCTTCCCCCACCCATCCCGAAGCGAACGCTTTTACAAAAGGATTCTCACTTGATTGGTGAGATTTGTGCAAGAAATGCAATGCTTCCCCTGCAGCAGTAATAGGTGACACAGGTAATGGTGCTTTTACTTAAATATACTATTTTTCTCCACTGGAAAAATGATGCAGGTCCCCACCATCAAGTCAAGTGACTAGATAAGTCAGAGAAGGCGGCTACCTGCCCAAGGTAGCTTAGCACGCCCTTTCAGGTGGATCTGTAAGTCTTAACACCTCTTCAGGGCAAAAGACTTAAGGGCTGCCTGACACAGCGTTTTCAGTGCACATACTGCAGCATTGGGCCACTGCACAAAAGCCAGAAAGTGAACTGGACTAATTTATTTCCCCCCTCCAAGCTGAGTGAAATGCAGAACATCAACAAATGGTACCAGTGATGAAAATGTAAATTGGATTCCAGAATTCTATCGGTTTTCACACTGATATTAACACAGGAAGCAAATGTTTATTTTCTCATCCTTTTTTTAACCAGGCAAGTATGTCTAAACGAAGCTGTTACTCCATGGTTAGCAAACCCACCAACAGCAGCTCTTTCTTTTCCAGGAATAGCCCCCCAATGTTGCTGCCTGCCCAGCAGCTGGAGGCATAGTTACTAAATCCTGTGTGGTCAATGCACTAATTTCCCTTTGCTTTCAGCAGCCTGCATGCAGCATTAGGTCAAATCTAAAGTAAATAGTCTACGTGAGCCACATCACACTGGCTCACCCTCTCACAGCTTTGCCCTTCCTCTATGAACTACAGCAGGAGTCGGCAACCTTTCAGAAGTGGTGTGCCGAGTCTTCATTTATTCACTCTAATTTAAGGTGTCACGTGCCAGTAATACATTTTAACCTTTTTAGAAGGTCTCTTTCTATAAGTCTATAATATATAGCTAAACTGTTGTTGTATGTAAAGTAAGTAAGGTTTTAAAAATGTTTAAGAAGCTTCATTTAAAATTAAATTGAAATGCAGAGCCCCCTGGACCGGTGGCCAGGACCCAGGCAGTGTGAGTGCCACTGAAAATCAGCTCGCGTGTTGCCTTTGGCACACGTGCCATAGGTTGCCTACCCCTGAACTACAGCCTACCCCGAGGCAACTGGCTATCCTTTTCAGCACTGTCAGTATAAAATGGACCCTATTATGCTTCAGTGTTGTGTGAGAGAAGTCAGAGTTCACTGGTCTCACTCCCCTCTCAGTTACATTTTGTTTTCTCCACCCATCCTCCAAATTCCTGACCTCTAACTATTCTTTTTTTTAAATAAAGGATGAACCTCCCATCCCCAACACTACAAATACCTTGCATCGCTTCTGCTCAGGTGCACACAGAGTATAGAGATCAGTCACAGCCATGATCCTAATACATAAATCCTTAATCCTGTCAAAATAACTTGAAACCAGTGTTGGCATGAAATGCTTTCCCTGTAAACCTGAATGGCCTGATGCACAGTCCTCTGGCAGAATTCTCAGCACAGCTGTATTGTGTATGAAAGGCCATTGTGTGACACCAAGCCAATAAGGTGTCATTTCTCATTTATGGCATCATGAGAGCTCCATGTAAGAGACTCAGAACCAGTCTCCAAGCTGCTTTAAAAATGGAACAGCCTATTAAGAACACAAAATTAGTATCCTTTATGGGCCTGAGAAATTATTAAAGCAGGTTGGAAGTTGGTACAGAGTCCCTAGGTTGGAAGTTGGTACAGAGTCCCTTGCCTGGAATTCTTCTGTTGCCCAGTGCCACAAAGGACACCATCACTCCCTACTTGCTGGCTGCCTCCTGTATTAGGTTCAGAGGCCAGTGATAACTAACAACCTAGCATACAGGATTTCACAGTGTATTTGCTGTGACTGGTGTTTGTTACCTTGTGAACTTTTAGACGGTTGAGCTGTGCAACATGGAAGCAGTTTCCCTTTAACCCAACACAACGATCAAGCTACTGGGCAGGATGCACACACTGATTCCCACCTACAGAATCCCCACATTCTGGTACAGGGATCTTTTGTCTCATTAACATGGACAACAACTATAGCCTCCTGGAGATCTATCTACACAGCAATTAGACACCCACAGCTGGCCTGTGCCAGCTGGATTGGGCTAGTGGGGATTGGGCTAAGGGGCTGTTTACTTGTGGCATAGCTGTTTGGGCTTGGGCTGGAGCCTGGGCTCTAGAACATGAGCCCTAACATCTACACTGCAATTAAACAGCCCCGCAGCCTGAGTCCTGCGACCCTGAATCAGCTGGCACTGGCCCATAGACATACCCATGAAGACAATTCCCAATTGCCTGCTTGGTCTGCCACAGGATCCAAAAACCAAGCCTAACTTTGCAAAGAGCTCACTCTGTCAACAGAGCTGTGTATACTGTGACTGGTGGCATTCAGAACCCCTCCAAGTACACAGGGCCACGTGCATCTATGATTTGAATAAACAACTCCTTGGACGGCAGTAGAGTTCAACTAAGAATGAATTTGCTTCAACATTTCCATACTGTAAATATTGGCAATAACGAGCCTCCTCTTTGTGCTTTGCCTTCTGACCTGTTTTTTTTTCCTTTTTGTTTGGAATGTCACCTGAATTTTATTTAACTTTGTGAATATTTAGACCTGGTGAAAGGTGCCAGACTGAGAGCCCCAAAAGCAACCCCCTCTTCTCAGAACAGGGACAGCAGCAACAGCGCAGTCCTCACCACTCTGCCTCTGTGCTAACAAGGTCACTTCCAGGGATTATAGGGGATTTCAGTTTCCATGGCCCATTGAGCCCTTGGCCTCCCACAGAGACTGCCAAGGAAGGTGCCAATGATAGTGGTGATTATTGTAATGTGAAGAATTCTCCACTACAATAAGATCACTAAGGAAACTTGGTCAATGAACAGCTATCCAATGATAACAACTATCAGCCACTACTGACCTGAGCTGGATGTGAAACGAGACCTTAATGTCCCACTAAGTAGAAATATAAAATAAACAAGCAGATGGGCTGTCTGTGCACAGGTGGCCATCCAGGAACTCAGAACACTGACTCTCCATGCCAATAATGTTTCAGTTCCTTTAAAGATAAACTGCAAAACAAGAGCAACAGAAAGGATTGTAGCCTTTACTGGTTCTTTATGATACACAGAGACAGCCCCAGAAACTTTATCCTCCCTACAGACAGACAGGGTGTGTTTTTTCTGCTTGTTTTTTACCTTACCAGACCCTCATTTTCTCTCTAGCTCTAGGAGGGCCTAGCAAGATCTGTGGAGGGTCTGGCCACTAATGTCACATGAGGCTGCAACCTATGCAACCAGTTTTCCCTCCCTGACTCAGTCTACCACCTAATCAGCATCCAAAGGGCAGGTAGATGTTACAGCTCAGGTTACCGTTTCATGTGTCATCCCTATTTGGGTCCCCAGGTTCTTGCCAAGGTACTCCAGCGAAGCCAGAAAAGTGAGAATCCAAGATTTCTAGTGTAACCCCCGGGGGCTCGGGGGCTCGGGGGCTCGGGGGACGGGCCGGGGGCTCGGGGGACGGGCCAGGGGACGGGCTGGGGACCTGCGGTGCCGGGGGTGGGCCGCGCCTCCTCCCCCCACACCCACCCTTACCTGCTTCAGGCTTCCCGCGACTCAAATGTTCGCGGGAAGCAGGGGAGGGAGCGGAGACTTTGGGGAGGGGGCGGAGTTGGGGAGGGGGCGGAGTTGGGGAGGGGGCGGGGCTGGAGGCACTAAATATGGTAACCCTAGGGAAGAATAAACTATTTCACGAGTTCTCCTCAAAGGGATGCACTAATATCAGTGCCCTCAAGCCAGGAGTAGTGCAGGGAAATGCTGTGTAAGCTTCCCTCTCCATAACTAGGTTAATGCTCATCCACTCTGACCTCCAGCCTCTCTGCTATTCCAGAGGTGGGGAACCCTTGTTTGTAGATTAATCATTTTCTGCGACTGTTTATGCAGCAACAAGCTGACTGCTGTGTCACTGACGTCCTTGTCTTTCTCTTCCTAGTCAGAGCTCTGGAAACTTCCTCAGCCACTCCTCTCCTGGGGGAGCAGCTTCTGTTGACAGCATCTTCTTTTCATGTGAGCGCTCAGTGGCCTCTGCTGTTCAGAGCCTAGCAAACTGGAGCAGAGACTTTGCTCCCATAGCTGGGCTATCTGCCGTTGATATTCATCCACTGCAGGGATCTCTATTGACCCACAATCTTCAAGCTCCTTTCCTTATTCCGTCCTAGCTGATATTGGTCTCCTTCATGAGCTGCAAGAAAATGGTTTAGCTTTGACTTTCCCTGTGAGGGAGAATGGGGGGTTAGTGACCATCTGACTCATTATAATGCTCTGTGCACAAATGTGCTTCTTCCAGGCCATGCCTATTTCCTTCACAAATATGAAAATATATTTAAGATGTTCAGTTGCCTTTATTCAAATCTTCCTCTTCTTTCCCTGCCTCTAAGTCCTTGGCATACTCGCTTTCTACTGCATAGTGGACATTTGTGAGTAACACTTCAGCAAGCTGCACAAATGCCATCGCCAGTGACAGAGGTCAATGGTTGAATCCTCTTGCAACAGCAAATCCCCTGTTCCATGTGACTGTCCGATCTTGGCAAGGTCTTTTGACTCTCTCCGATATAGTCCCTTTTATCAAACAAATACATGATATGGGAAAAATTCTAGTTGTATATCACAAATGTTCCTATAAGCATCATAAAATAATGGCAAGACATTCTCCTGGGCAGAGTCCAGTGTGAGCTGGGTGCTCCTTTCACTTTAGCTTCCATTGGTCCAGCTACCAGTCTCATAACTGGTGAGGGTTTTCTCACTGTTTCCAGGGCAACAGCACAGTAATGGATTTGGCAAGGTGAACATCCTGAGGAAAGTGCCAGCACTGAAGGATGGAGGTTTCACCTTAGCAGAGAGGTAAGAATTCAACAGAAGTACACTCTTCTCTTTCTTGTCCCATTAGTCATCATTTTAACACTTCTGAGGCTGCACATCTGTCTGCTGCAATCCATTTTAGGATGATGGTTTTGGTCCTGAAGCAGGCAAGGAAAAGTGGATGATAAGAGTTCGCTGCTGTTTTGAGATTGCCAGTGGCACTGGGAAAAGCAATCTGGCCAGACCCAGCTTGGAATCTCATCAAGGCCTGTCTGTCTGTTTGGGGAGTGATGCAGTCTTTAGAATAAAGTTATCTCTGTTTTTCCCCACAAGTGGAACCATTAGGGATGTGATGCCATAGGTGGATTTCTTGCAATATACTGGCCTTGGTGCTCCACTTGTTCCTCAATTCAAGATCACTTTTCCTGCTTCCTGTCACCCTTCTTCCCTAAGTTTTCCCCAGAATGCCAATCTTTCTTGTCTCCTATCATCCCAGCAGAATTACATTAATAAATGTATCTCAGGTGTTTACAGCAAATATAGCTCACTGGAAAGGAATAAACTCAGAACTCTCAAATTCTTTATTCTGTCCTCCTGTTTCCCCACTTCAATTTTTTTTATCTCATTAACTTTCCCTTTTTCCTGGCTGTCCCCCTCTACCATTCCTATGCTTTATCATGCAAGTAACATGAAGAAATGAAGAGGAAAGGGATGCAGATGAAAACTTTCTTTCACCTTAACTCACCTGCCTATCTTCTTCTCTTTATACTTGGACAGCCCTGCAATTCTTACCTACCTGAGTCAGAAGTATAAAACCCCTGACCACTGGTACCCATTGGATATGAAGAAACGAGCCCGGGTAGATGAATACCTGTCTTGGCATCATTCTGCCATCCGGTCAAGTGTTTTCAAGATATTCTGGCTCAAGGTAAGAGATTTAAATATCCAGAGCTGGACCTCATATGTTCTGTGAGTCAGCAGCTACTGAATTTCCCATGGTGGAGAATTGTGCTCCAGAACCTAGTGCTATCTATCTTAGGTACTTTCTGTGGCCCCTGTGACAGATATTGCAACCACATCCAGTATCTTTCAGGGAACATATTGGAGTAAGTTTATGGGCTACTGTGGCCAGGGATTGTATGCAATTCCAGGGGGAAGGGTTACCGCAGCTCCTCTCGGAATCAGAAACGGGGGGTGGGGGAGAATGAAAAAGGTGAATCACTGAGGTTGTAAACACCTCCAGAGAGGCACTACCCCTGGGGAAGTGCACATCTACTGGTCCAAACTGGATTTTCCAGAGACCAACAGACATAAAGAGAGGGCTTTTGGCATAAACAGGCTGTGGTTAAACTGATTCAGGGCCTTCATTTTGATTCAGAATATGGACAGGACCTTCTGTCCAAGGGCCTCAACCTTTGCAAAAGGGTTGGAAGGACTATGGTTTACTAAGTGTCTGATTGATTGGAGACCTCTGGTAAGTTTTGAGCACATGTACAGGAACTTTTGTTTTGTTTATGTTTTCATTGTAATGATTTTACCTTAAGAATAAATGTGCTTGCTTAGAAAGATCTGTATGATAACTTGTAACTGCTGGCAATACATTGGTCATAGCCCTCAGAGAGAAAGCAAAGCACAGGCACTGGCCCTTAGGTCGATTGATTTGCTGCAGAAATCACAGCATAAGACAGATAGCTGTGCAGCCTTAAAACCTGGTCCAGAGGCAACGAGACGCAGGTTTCTGAGCAAGAGAGGAGATGGTGAGAGCCGGAAACCTTAAGTGAGTGCCCTTGAGGGACAACGGTGGGGGGAATACAGGTGCAGTTACCCTGAAACTGCGACAGTTCTCATTACTGAGCACCTCCCAGTCTTTCATGTATTCAGCCTCCCAACCTCCTATGAAGTAGAGCAGTGCTGTTATCCCCATTTTACAGATGTGGAACTGAGGCACAGAGAGACTTGCACAAGTGATACAGGAAGTCTGTGTAAGAGCAGAGCCCTGAACCCAGGCCTCCTGAAGCACTTAGGTTAGTGCCCTAATCACTGGATCAGCCTTCATATCCTATTTTTTGACTGTAGTTCCCCTTCTCCTCCCCTGCAGCCCTGCCAGTTCCAATACCTGCAAATAAGCAAATCTTGAGAGATTTCCACCATCTTGGGCACAGATCATATGCTGTCAGCCCCCTGAGGCTGTGAATTATTGAGAATTTTTATTCTGCTTTCTCTTTGGGCATTACTGCCCTAATTGTAAACATTTTGGAGGACAAGTGATCATCTTCTAATTTAAGATGAGGGACTTGATCCCTGTATGAGTCTAGACTTCCCGTCTGTGTATCATCCACACAAACAGCACCACTGTTGTTGGTTACTGTGGCACTGACTGCAGCATGACGACCACTGAGCTTACCTTTTTTACAATTACTAAACAGGATCAAGTGTGTGTAGATGTATGAAGGCTAAGTCTATACCCTCTTCCTCACACAGGTGGTGTTTCCTTTATACATGGACCAGACAGCTCCTGAAGAGAAGCTGCAGGAAGCTTTAGAGGACCTGACCATTCCCCTGAAGCAATTAGAGGAGAAGTTCCTGCAGGACAAGCCCTTCCTTGTAGGCAACATGATTTCTCTGGCAGACCTGGTGGCAGTTACAGAGCTCATGCAGGTAAGGGCTGGAGCAGGATGAGGAAAGCAGCGCTGTCTGAGCTGCGTGGCCACTGGACAGCATGCTGTACCACTTCCAAATGGGTGTGCTCTGTACCCCATCAGCACAGGATAAGCTGGGGAGCAAAGCCCACGCAAGGAGGTCAGACACCTAGTGAAGCAGGTGCATGCTGAGCACAGACTGAATGAGGTTCTTACAGCTGTTTCTCTTCCCATTTACCTGACCCACCACCCCCTCAGGATTTCATCCATAGTTGCAGCTTCTTTATTCTCCTAATGCAAGATCCAAAAGGTAATATCATTCTCCTAATGGAGAACAAATGCTCAGGAATGCCCTGGCATGGGGACAGAGGGAGAGGGATCCCATGTGACTATTTCCTCCACAAGGCAATGGCTTCCCTGAACATTTCTTACAAAACACCAACCAGAAACTTCTCCAGCAGCTCAGATTTCTGGGTGGGTCATTTCTAAATATTAAATGGATCACACTTAGGATAGGTCAGAAGCTCACTTCCAGGCTGGCAGTGACATCCTCCCATTCCCCTCCTCTGGCTGACACAAGTAGCAGTGCTGACTGTCTCTGGAGTTAGTCACTGTGATGTGGACAGGCTCAGTCATACCATCCGCAGGTCGAAGGTGGGAAAAACACTGGTGTCTGAATGTGTTAATCTTGGAAAAGGTGCATGTTACTGTGTCATCTGATACATTTATTATATTTTCAATATGCCCCAATGCACATGGTGATCAGATACATCACAGTGCCTGAAAATCCAGCCCAGACTACTAGACGTGTAGCACCGTGATGGAACATAGTTCCAGTCCCCTTTGATCATAAAGCAGCTGTCATTACCCTCGGAGATGGGCACAGAAATCCAGTTCAGGTGCTTCTTATTGCAGGTGAGAGAAAAGACTGAGGGTGTCGTCCTCCAGCTTTTAGCGACTCCCTTGCTGAATTCTTTTCCTACCTGTGGCAATCACAGGTAAATCCCAGTCAGTACTCTTGCACTTGCCAAGAATGGATTCTGCTGTGTAAGTGGTGAATTCCCTTATTGAAGTTTCACCCAAGTGTTTCACAACTACGTATGTCTTTCTCTGCAGCTCATAGCAATTGGTTACAACATCTTGGAGGACATGCCCAAGCTGGTGGAGTGGCGCAATCGGGTGGAGAAAGCTGTGGGGAAGGAGCTTTTCCAGGAAGCGCATAAAGTGATTCTGAATTTCCAGGATTTGAATAGCATGCTGACTGAGCCACAACTAAAAGAGCAAATGAAACCTAGGCTGCTGAAGATGGTGGCCTGAAATATTTATTTAAAAAATTGTAACAGTACATTTATTTCTGTTGCATCTTGTGGTCTCCTAGCTCCATGTGTGGCTGCTCTTAGCTATGAGGGAAGAACTCCACATCATATGGGAAACGAAACACTTCACAGCCCATCGCTCTCTGCTCAGCTACAGAAACTGAGGAATAGTCTTAAAGTGTAGCTGTAACTCCAAAAAATGACTCTGTAAAAGGGGTGGGTTCGTTGTTTACTGCCTTGAAGTGACTCTAGACCAAATTGCTCAGAAGACTCTTGCAGATAGATTGAAGTTTAACAGCAATCCCTATGCCTCCTAGAAAATGCAGAGCAGGAATCCTAGCAACCTGTGTGTATCAAAATAAACAAAAACTATGGAGATTGTTTCCAACTCAATTCAACCTGAGAGCTCCCTTGTGCTCAGAGCCCTAAAGCTTTTTCATAGTGCTATGTAACAATCATATGTGTGATAAATAAAACGGCAGCAAATCCTGGGATTTCCTTTCACTGAGATTCTTGTGACTCTTTCAGAGGATCTAAGTCTGAAATATAAGCCTTCAGCGATTGCGGTAAACTTAAGGGGATGCTAGGGGACTGAGGTAGATTTGATTAGGGATGACTTTACTTTTCATTGGCTCACCTGCTTTGACTTTGGGGTGTGCAGAAGGATACTTTCCAGTAACTGAAATGCTCCAAATATAATCATATCCAACTCCAGGAATCACACAGGCTGCAGCTCCATTCCAGAGCAGAGAACAATCAGTGGCTCAAGGCACATGCTTGTGTCCATTCTGGATTCCCTCAGTTCTTTTTCCTTGCAGGGAATCTTAAACCTCAGAGACCTGGGGAAAAGGGTTGGTGACTGTGGATCTGCAGAGGTAATATATTCAGAGAAGTACAGGTTCTAGTAAGCAAGCTTTCTTCATGCCCCCAAAATGACTCTGCAGATCTCCATCACCAAGCAGTGGTAATTGACCCAGGAGATGGGCATGGGGTATATTGATCTCTAGAAATGAGCATCTTCTGAAGCTCCAACATCGTGAGAATAATGCTGAATTAAAGGTATGGACTGAGCTCTCCAGAGCAGCTTTATAAATTCCTGCCAAGGTAGGGTTGGCCACTGTCTAATCGCATAAACCCAAACACCTTCCCCGCTCCTGCCCCTTGGGGGCAGGGGGTTGGGGTGCAGGAGGGGGTGCAGGCTCTGGGATGGGGATGGGGCCAAGGGGTTTGGAGTGTCGGAGGGGGCTCCAGGCTGAGCCTGGATAGGGGTTGGAGTGCGGGAAGGGATGAGGTGTGCAGGCTCTGGGAGGGAGTTTGGATGCGGGAGGCTCAGGTCTGAGGCAGGAGGTTGGGGTGCAGGCTCCAGCCAGGCGGCGCTTATCTCAGGTGGCTCCCGGAAGCCACCAGCAAGTCTGGCTCCTAGGCTGAGGGGTGGTCAGGTGGCTCTGCGTGAAGCCCCTGCCTATAGGAACCCCCCCCCCCACAGCTCTCATTGGCTGCAGTTCCTGGCCAATGGAAGCTGTGGAGTCAGCGCTCAGGGTGAGGGCAGTGCATAGAGACCCTGGGCCGCCCCTACACCTAGAAAGCAGAGGGACATGCTGGCCGCTTCCAGGAGCTGCACAGACCCAGGGCACATAGAGAGCCTGCCTTAGCCCTGCTGCACTGCCAACTGGACTTTTAGCAGCCTAAAATCTCCCTGATTGGCTTCAGTAGTGGGAAATCAAGCCCAATTCCAGGAGACTCCTGGCCAGTCTGGGGGGGGGGGGGGGGTTGTCAACCCTATCCCAAGGATACATTATAAATACAAGTCAATGAGGTGTACTTGGATTTTCAGAAAGACTTTGACAAGGTCCATCACCAAAGGCTCTTAAGTAAAGTAGGTAGTCATGGGATAAGAGGGACAGTCCTCTCATAGATCAGTAACTGGTTCAAAGATAGGAAACAAAGGATAGGAATAAATGGCCAATTTTCACAGTGGAGAGTGGTAAGTAGCAGGATTCCCCAAGGATCTGTACTGGGACCAGTGATGTTCAACATACTCATAAATGACCTGGAGAAAGGGGTAAACGTTGAGGTGGCAAAGTTTGCAGATGATACAAAATTACTCAAGATAGTTAAGACCAAAGCTGACAGTGATGAGTTACAAAGGGATCTCACAAAACTGGGTGACTAGGTAACAAAATGGCAGATAAAATTCAATGTTGATTAATACAAAGTAATGCATATTGGAAAACAAAAATCCCAACTACCTATACAAAATTATGGGGTCTAAATTAGCTGTTACCACGCAAGAAAGAGAACTTGGAGTCATTGTGGTTGGTCCTCTGAAAACATCTGCTTAATGTGAAGTGGCAGTCAAAAAAGCTAACAGAATGTTAAGAACCATTAGGAAAGGGATAAATAATAAAACAGAAAACATCATAATGCCACTGTGTAAATCCATGGTACGCCCATACCTTGAATACTGTGTGCAGTTCTGGTTGCCCCATATGAAAAATATATATATTAGAATTGGAAAAAGTACACAGAAGGGCAACAAAAATTATTCGAGGTATGGAACAGCTTCCATATGAGGAGAGATTAAAAAGATTTGGGCTGTTCATCTTAGAAAAGAGAGGACTGGGGGAGATATGATAGAGGTCCATAAAAATCATGAATGGTGTGAAGAAAGTAAATAAGGAAATGTTATTTATCCCTTCACATAACGCAAGAACTTGGGGTCACCCAATGAAATTAATAAGCAGCAGGTTTAAAATAAGCATAAAGAAGTACTTCTTCACATAAGGCACAGTCAACCTATGGAACTCATTGCCAGGGGATACTGTGAAAGCCAAAAGGATAACTATGTTCAAAAAAAGAATTAGGGAAGTTTATGGAGGATAGGTCCAGCAAGTGCTATTAGCCAAAATGGTCCGGGACACAACTCCATGCTTTGGTTGTCCCTAAACCACTGATTGACAGAAGATGGGACTGGATGACAGGAGATGGATCACTTGATAAATTGCCCTGTTCTGTTTATTCTCTCTGAAACATCTTGCACCAGTCACTGTTAGAAGACAGGATACTAGGTTAGACTGACCATTGGTCTGACCCAGTATGGCTATTCTTATGTTCCTACCTCACAGTCTTTGCACAGTTCCAAAATTTCTGTCACCTGCTGGTCTCATTTTGCTGTGCTGCTGCTAGATGGCCAACTCCTCCTCCTGTTGTGCTAAAGAAAAAAGCTTCTTGGTAGTGCCTCCAATGAGACAAAGGGTTAACTGCCCTAAAGCAGTGGCTACCACACTTTAACTCACAAATAATTCAAACTCACAAGCAAACAAATTAAAAACAATAACTATATACTTTATGTAATGGTTTGATTAAAGAGAAATATACAATCAGTAAAAATATTAAATTATTAAACTGATTAGATATATTAATAATGCTTTTTAATTACTAAAGGTTTTGCCAGCAAGCATACTAGGTCACATGACCACACACTCCCCCAGTGTTCCTAAACAAAGTGTCTCCCCACTCGGTTCTGTCTGTCCTGCATGTCTCAGGTACCCAGGTGATGCATGTGGAGACACGTTGCAGGCCTGTAATTTGATGCTGTTAGAAATACACTTTATTATACTGGGAACTGCCAGTACAGGTCTTGATGATCCAGGTAAATGAAAGCCCTTTAATGTGCCTTAATCATGCAAGATTAAACCCTAACTACCTAACTATAATGTCACTGTTCTCGGTCCTGTGCTTAGTTCACTAGCCTGAAATGCCTTTTATGTCATTGAGCTCTCCCTCCTGAGAGCAAAGACCACAATGGCTGCTTAGCAGTGGAGCAGTCTTAGTTGCAGACAGCCATCTGGATGGAAACTTTCCGGAGCTCTGATGCCACCACTGACTCCTTGGGCAGTATGGCCTCACAAAGCTACAGATCAGTCTGGGATCTCGCCCCTAAACACCAGGGGCCTGTGACAGTGGATTTCTTAGGTCCCAAAGGCCAGTCCCAGACAACTGTAGAGGGGAAATTTATTTATCTTATGTACTTATATATCCCCTATTACTGTAGTATCTGAGTGCCTAACAATTGTTAATGATAGGTAAGTATTATTATCCCCATTTTATAGATGGGGAGCTGAGGCAAAGAGAGACTAAGGATGGGATTTACAAAGGTATTTAGGTGCCTCACTCCCACCTAACTGACCTGCTCATGGTCACACAGGAAGTCTGTGATGGAGCAGGGACTTGGACCCAGGTCTCCCAAATCCTAGCCTCTCTCCCAACCCATTGTCTCCTATTGGTTACTGAGTTTGCTGAACTACCTGGTTTGCAGTTGCTTTTGATCAATGACCTGATGCTGCTTTCCCCAAGGGGATGGAAAAGCAGCAAATAATCAAAGGGTTACAAAGACTTCAGAGATTAGAGTAGTTAGAAATAATAATGAGACTTCATTCTGAATTGGGTGAAGGTCCCTTTTCAGGGACAATATCAACGTGCTGGTTGTTGGGAGCTGGCACTATTCTAATAGGAATAGGAATTGCCACACTGGATCACACCTGTGGTCCATCTGGTCCAGTATCCTGTTCCTGGCAGTGGCTTGTACCAGATGATTCAGAGGAAAGTACAAGAGCCCCACAGTTATGGAAGAACCTTTTTTTGCCATCCCAAGCACGGCAGGCAGGAAGCTTTCGGCGGCGCGCCTGCGGGAGGTCTGCTGGTAACGCGGATTCGGCGGCATGCCTGCGGGAGATCCTCCGGTCCCGCGCCTTCGGCGTACCCGTCGCCGAATAACCGCCGAAGCCGCGGGACCGGCAGACCTCCCGCAGGCATGCCGCTGAAGACTGCCTGACTGCCGCCCTCACGGCAACCATCGGGCTGCCCCCCGCGGCTTGCCGCCCCAGGCACACACTTGGCGCGCTAGTGCCTGGAGCCGCCCCTGCATAAAGGAAAGGTCTTCCTAACTCCATGCAGTTAATTAATTATTATTATTTATTTGTATTGTGTGATCAGCCACTGTATTGTCTGATGCATTGTACCTAGATATCATGAAAAGTTGGTGCCTGCCCCCGAGACTTTCCAATCTATGATGAGAGACACATGGGATAAAACAAACAGATGGGGGATTACAAGGTAGCAGTGATCTGGTAATCAAGCAGGGGTCACAGTATGCCAGCTGCTTAACCAGTTAGTCGTTGGCCTGAAGATGAAGGTTTATTGATATTCCTTGTACTTTGCTACCCCATGTAACATAACAGTGGCTGTTCTCAGTGTTATATGTATAAATGTCTAGTCCTTTTCTGAATGAGAGGGAAAGTTACTACCCACCTACTGCAGTCCCTGCCCCTTCTACCTCCCTTAGAGGAACACGTGGCAGTCCAGGGAAAGGGCTCTCCCTATTGGTTCAAAGTTAAGCCACTGTGCCTTGGAGAGAAATTTCTGTCCGCCCTGTCTGTTGCTGCTGCCAAAGCCACATTAAGACAAGCCTCTCTCTCTCTCTTACTGCTGCTCCTTGTGCCCAGCAGGCAGGATGGGGCTGGAGCTCTACCTGGATCTGCTTTCCCAGCCCTGCCGAGCGGTCTACATCTTCGCAAAGAAGAACAACGTCCCCTTTGAGTTCAAGCATGTGGAGCTTTTCAAAGGTGAGTGAGGGGAGCTGAGCCTTTTTACCACTCTGCATCCCACCCCCCCTTGGGGGCTGAGCCTTCTTAGCACCTGTACGTGAGTAACTGAGTCAAAGTACATTTCCTGCACTTGTGGAAAGGGCGCTATATTACCCATTTCCCCAAGCCCTAAGGAACTGTGGTGCGTTTCCTTCTCCCCCCATCCCCTCCCCAGGATTTCTGTGCATTTCCCTTCCTCCTTTAAGGACTTTTCTATAGTGGGATTGTATCAAAATAGATAATCAAAATTCTGGGTTGATTATAATTTTGGTATCAGTTCTTGTATGGACATGCTTATTCTGGAATAAGAGGGTCCACTAGAGGCTCATACAAAAATAACTTTTCTGGAATATTCCAGGATAGAAATTTTGGTAAATTTCCAGGTAGAAAACCCCTCATTAATCTGCTACTAACAGACTTTACAGAAGTCAGTGAAAGAAGAGCAGTGCAAAGTATGGGAGCCTTTTCTGCTGAGAGGGAGTCTGAGTGGGATAGGGAAGTCTGGAGACAGGTGTTACAAGGCCTGGGTGCTGGAAAGCTGAGTTCAAATCTTGGGATCTTTCCTAGTGGGAAGGGAGTTAGCGTTAGAGAGGGCCAGGAGTTTGTGGAAGATGAGAAATCTGTTTGTGGGGAGGTAGTTTTTCCTGGGTGGGATGCGGCACACAGGGGAGATAGGGATTGTGATAAACTGTGTGTGGCAGTCAGTTTTGCTTGGGGGTGGGGTAGGAAGATGGGGATAAAGGAGGTTTTAGGAGAAGGGTTGGAAGTTTATGAGGAGGTTGGAATGTGAGGTTTGCAGGGACATTTGTAGACAGCATGGGCTTTACTTCAGGTGGGAAGAAAATAGGCCCTCTCTAAGGACCCCCTAGTATTTAAGGCCTTTTTCCTTTTGTCCCTCTGGTTTGTGTAATTATGACATTGGGGAGTGCAATCCTGTGTCACCCCTGTCCTGCAATTCAAGTGCATCACAATGTTTTGCTGCTGTAGCTCCCAACTGGGCTGCTCACAAGTAGCCTTCCAGCACGCAGGTAACACCCTGAATGTCTGTGTATAGCTGCAGCCTGCCAGCCACACATCAGTCACACTCTGAATTCCACCAGCCTTGGTACCATTTGCAGAGTGACCCTAATACACTCCCAGTCCCAGATTTTCTCCCCAAAATGTGTTCTGTACTGTCCACCCCCTCCTGGACAGTCAGATACATTAGGTTAATTGCTCCTCTAAAATATACAATAGTTTGCTACCCTAAATGGTGTTACGCAAACAAGTCACAACACTGGATTAGCTTTGATTAAAGAATACATTAAGTTTATTTAACTATAAAGAGGTAGATTTTACATAAGTACAAGTATAAGGCATTAAAATCAGAAATGATCACTAGCAAAATAAAGATAAAATGATTCCTAGTACTAAACTTAAACTAGGCTTGGTCCAAGGTGAAATTCTTACCACAAATTTCCAGTAACACTGCTGACCAAGTTTCAGGTCAGGATCTGCTCCCAAGTCCATAGGCTGTTTCTTTTGTCTTCTCAGGTGCAAGAGAGAGATGGATAGAGAGAAAGCCTGGGATGTTTTGCCCCTCACTTTTATAGGTCTGTCACCCTTTGAAATGCATTTTCCTGAGAGTTACCGTGGGTAAAAGTTCAGGGCTGCTGTGAGCACAGAATCTGGTGGTGAAAGAGGTTCCCTACTGTGTTTTGCTAAAATGCAGATTTGCCTTGTCTCCTTCGTGCTGTTTTAAGGACCTTGTTTATTACTTATATGTAAATTGAGTTAAACACACCTTCTTTTGTTTAAGATAGGCCTGCTTGACCAATTCTGCCATATTGGAGCTATATGGGTTTGAACTTGTGCCACTAACATAATTCAGGAAGAATTCATAACTTTACATATAAGGTTGCTACACACATTGAAAACTAATAGCTTGCTGGTCAGTAAATGATACCTCACAAGGCATATTTTGTACAAAGATCATTACACTAGTATGTAGAGTGTGAATGCAGGGGTGCATTCGGTCACAGTAATCTACCTGTCTGTTGGCAGATTCCATTCTGGGGAAGAAAATGCCAGGTGGCAATAACCCTGGACACTCACACGAAGGTAAGGGTCCTAGTTACAGACACTGCTCTTGCATTACACAAAAGAGACAGAATCCTACAAAAATGAACAGTTTCCCCTTTCTATCAGAGCTTTGGGGGCCCTGAATTGGCCCTCTTCTTCCCCCTGCCACTCCTCGCTCTCTACTTCCCCCGTTCCTCCCCAGTGTCATCTCAGCAGCTTCTCCTCTCCCTGGAATAGGGACTCACAGAGAGTTCCTGCACTGACTCCTCAGCTGACTAACAGGGCTTACAACCAGTTAACAAGCAACGCCTGTTGTTCAGCCTGACAAACCATAGGCCTCTCTCCTTTAGAAATAACAACCAAGAACCGTCCCTCGGCATCATGTTATAACAAGATAACCCCTGGATCTTCTTAAAATGGGTTGGCCTCATCTGAATGGAAGGGGGAAACACATTGAGCTTTACAGGGCTTTGGCAACATGTATAACACTGTTTGGTGCCATCTACACAGCAAGAACAATATTTTCTATAAAGTGGTCGGGGAAATATTGTCTTGTAACATCACTTTTTGCAGTGTAGACGGGCCTCTTGGGATCCAGCAACCAGATGATCACTTCGTATGGCAGGAGCCATACAGCTGGCAATCCTAGACAGCAGTCATTGTGGAAGTACAGGGTGTCTAGTTTTACCTATTCAATTAAATGGGAGCTATGAACAGGAGGCTGCTTATAACTCAGGAGATTCAATGGCACATCCATGCCAGGGATGTATGGGCAGTTTCTGCGGATACAGCAAATCGGTGTGTTTATATCCATGTGCTGCTTTGTGCAGCTAATGGGCTGATTTTCCTCAAACACCATCTCTGCTCATAGGTCTGAAAGACCTAGATATGAAAGAGCAAATATTGCTGTCCAATCAACAAGCACTTTTGTTTTCACCCAATATCAGTGGAATCCTGTTGTCCCACCAATAAGAGGAGACATACTTGCTTTCTTTTACCTGGTCATCACATTCTTCCCTCTCCAGTTTTGCTCTGTGACCAGAATCTCAGTTGTTTCCTTTTAAATTTACCCTTCCTCAATAAACTGCCACTTATCTGGAATTCATCACATTATTGATTTATTTTGTAGAATTCTTGCAGTGAAACTCAAACAACTGTAGTTCTAGTGAGCGCAAGTCAGCGGGTCCTCGCCGCTGTCAGTGCTTAATGCACAAGTAGAGCTTTTGTGTTCCCTGAAAGTGGAAAAACACTCTCACAGCCTGTAAAAAATGCTGAGGGAGGGGATAAAAGGGACTGTTTTGGAGGAGAACACAGGGGCAGAGCTCAGAGACAGCAGTATACAGCCTCTTGCTTCAGAGTAGCAGCTGTGTTAGTCTGTATCCGTAAAAAGAACAGGAGTACTTGTGGCACCTTAGAGACTAACAAATTTATTAGAGCATAAGCTTTCGTGGACTACAGCCCACTTCTTCGGATGAAGTGGGCTGTAGTCCACGAAAGCTTATGCTCTAATAAATTTGTTAGTCTCTAAGGTGCCACAAGTACTCCTGTTCTTTTTAGCCTCTTGCTGTCATCCTGCCAGCCAGTGCCCCATGATGCATGTGTAACCCTTCTGCCAGCCGAGTTGTTAGCAGCGAGGGCCGGGTTCAATACATAGGAGTCCCCTCCCAACAACGTAATGCAAAACCAGCTCGAGCCCCCACCCAGTGACCTGGGAAAATCTTACACACATCCCTGGGTGTCTCGAAGAGGCAATACTTCCCCTCTCGCAAGCACAGAGTCTTGGAGTAGCAGAAAATGTTTGATAACATGAGGTAAACGACATCAGCATTAAATTGGGAAAACACCACAACTAGAGTTCATAGACCAAACCATGAGCAAAGACCCACCCCAGCAAATTGGGCCGTGTCCTTTCCCTTTGGTTCTTGAATCCAGCAACCCAAAAATCATCCAAAGTCCAACACCCCAAAAGTCTCTTGAGTTCAACAACCCAAGAATCACCCAAAGTCCCAAAAGTCCAACAACCCAAAAGTCTCTGCCCCTGGTCAGTGCAGCCCCAGAGTTCAAAAGTTTATCTGCAGGGTTTTACCATCCCCCCAGCCTGAGTGGAAATGGGGGGGCATGAAGGGGGCACACAGGGTGCTAAGAGGTACCTTATGTGGTCCGAGGTCGACTGCCCGCCTCTCCGTGGGGTTCCGCTGCAGCCTTTCACGAGCCGTTCCACTCCACCAGCCGTCCCGTGAGCCACTCCTGCCGCCCCACGAACTGCTCTGCTCTACCAGCCACTCTGCTCCACTCTACTCCCCCAGCCATCCCCGCAAACTGCTCCGCTTTACTCGCCGTTCTGTGGGCCGCTCCAACCGTCCCCGCAAACTGCTCAGCTCCACGGCTTTGCTCCGCTCACTGTTCCATGGGCCTCTCCAACGGTCCCACAAACTGCTGCGCTCTGCCAGCCTGCTCCTCCAGCTGTTCCTGCAAACTGCTCCACCAACCGCTTAGCAATATAGCTTCAGGGTGATCTCAGCTTTTAGTAATTTAAATTCTTCTGTGATTTCAGCTTGTAGTAGGAGAGTCCCAATGCTGGTACACCATTGAACCAAAGTGAATTCAGCTTAGCAGTCTGTAACTAGATTCCTGATATAATCAAAATTAGCTCCAACCTTCAACAGTGAAGAGAAAAAAGAGTCCAATTGGTGTTTCAGGCTCACAAAGAGGGCCTACACCACAAGGTACAAATACTTGCCCCCAACCTCTTTCAAGTTATGGGGTTTTGGAATCCATGTCCCTTGTCTAGCAAGTGCTACTTAGGTGATGATGAGACCCTCTGTCATAAAACAGTTTCATTGTCCTTGATTCACATAATCAGGGTAACAACACTTTATTCCTCCTGCCCCAATAACAGAGAAACTGGGGATCCCAGAGCAGCCAAAGTGACCATTTTGGGCTGCCATGGGCTCATGCTAGGCGGGGTGGATGTGCCTATGCAAACAAGTTCAGCCCCTGAAGTTATTTTCCACACTAGCCATAATTCACCACCAGATGTCAGGGTAGAGCTCATCCTGACTGCTTATACATGGGAGAGACACAAAAGAAGGTAAACCCTGTGAAGGGATGCACAGCCTAACTGAATCCATTCCACTATTCCAGCCCCTGGAAGCTTTGCTCAGCCTGTTGAGAGAGAGAAGGATTCACTGCTAAGGCAATGGCACTATTTTAACTCCCTACTGTGGGGAGCTAAGGGAGAGGCTTCTGTGGTTTGACCAGTGTGCTTCTATTCCTGGGATGCCCAACTGACTCATCTGTATTGTGGATGCTTCTGTGGCACTGCAGGGAATGCCCTACCGTCATGTCTGGCGAGTTTAGTTGGTTAGTTACGGAGAATCTGCAGGGGAAGGACAGCCTGGGCACTGGACATTGTTGTGTAGAGATGCCCTGAATGTCTGCATGGGAGCACTATATAGGATTGTGTATTTATCAGAAGCACTCGGCTTGCTTCTGTTTAGACCCCCGCAATTGTTTAAAATGACTGTTACTCATTTACTGACTGCAGCTTCCAGCTACACCCATCTGCCAGCTTTAGGGTGACTGTATTTCCCTATGCTGAATACGGGAGACGTGGTAAAGTGACTCGTATTCAAGCTAGTTCAACGGCAATCAATGAAAACTGCAGTACAAATGTTCAAATTAACATCAAGTTGACTGAGCCCCTGTTAAAAAGAAATACTGCGTAGTTGGATTCTTTTTATTTACCTTCTTATATTTAAGGCTTTAGGGTTCACGTAGGGAGAGATGACACACACACACACTCCTGTACACCTCTCTCACACAGCGGGGTTACCAAGCAACCCAACCCTCCCTGCCCGGCACTCTCCGCCCTCCCTGCCTGGCTGGGCCCCCAGGACGGACCCGGCTCTCCTGGTACCTGGCACCACGTCTTCCTGAGGCAACACGTGTGGGGGGGGGGGTATGCAGGGACACATGTCCCCTCCCCAGATTAACTGAGGCCAGCAGCACCTTTTGGCGCTGTGTGGGAGGGAAGGAATGGGAGCTGCTTCCAGCCGCAGGGGAGGGGGCGGAAGGGATGACCTGGCCCCTGTCGTTGCAGAGCTCATCTCTTTCCCACTCCCCACACTCCCCTGTGGCTGGAAGCAGTTTGTCCCTTCCTGCCTGCAGAGTGTCACAAGCATAGGTGTGCATACGGGGTGTGCCCAGGGACACCCTAATGTCTCAAAAAAGTGGCTTTGCGTTTTAATTTAAGTAAAGTTTAGTTGTTAATTTTTAAAAAATTAAGTTTAGTTAAGTTTTAGTTTCTTTAGTTTGTTTGATGAATAAAAATAATGTCCTTTATGATTGAGTATTCGATAAATGTTCGCCTTTAAAAAAAGAAAAAAAAATTCCCTGGTGCACACCTTAATGCAATGTGCTGCACATACCTATGGTCACAAGGAAGCTAACACCTCCAGTTGCTGCTGGACACCAACATAACCCACTACTTCCTGTCCCCGGTTACAACACGGGCAGGAAGGGGTTAAGCTGTAAGGATGCGTTGTGCACCAGGGCCCAGGGAACCTGGCTGCAGGGGCTTCAGCGAACCCAGCCAGACAGGTGGCTCAGCAGGGGAGGGTGCCTACGGGACAGAGCAGCCCTGCGCTTCCTGGGGGCAGGACCCAGGAAGGGGGATGCGGATGAAGAGGGTGCTAAGCACCCGTCCAGGGGGGCTACTGTGGGGCCTGCAGTGTTGGGATGTGAACAGGCTGGAAATCGCTTCCCCCTCCCCTCCCGCCACTTCAGAGCTTAGCTGAGGCGCGGAGAGGCTTCCCCTTGGCAGCGCTGTGCGGAGCTTTGGTACATGCAGGGCTCAGCTCCTCCTGGCCAGCGCGCCGGGCCAGAGGGTCTTGGGCTTTTCCAGGGCGCTGGCCCAGCCAGAGGCAGTCAGGGAAGGAAGTAGCCTGCCAGCCAGGCTGTTGGTGAGCTGAGCACTCTGACCGGGGGCTGGTTCTCCGCACAGCGCTGGGAGCGGGACGCGCCCCACCGGGGGGGATATGGAGGAGCAGTGGGGCTAGAGGAGATGAAGAGGGAGAGGACAGGGGAGCAGGAATATGTAAAGGACCAGTGGGTGGGCAGCAGAGGCAACACATAACCAGATGCCGCCTGGTGCCTGCCCACACTCACCAGCCACCATAGCTTGCAGCCAATGCCAGCCGGAAACAGAACGGGGGATGGGGCCCTGCTGGCCAAGAGCCGGCATGCAGCAGGGACTGCGCTGATAGACCAGCAGGGTGAGTGCCCGGCCCCGCTCACTGCAGCTTTGCCCTGCCACAAGACTTGCACACCCACACCCACTGTTGGCCACTGGACCACTCCATTCACTGCTGGTGGGTGGGTGGCTGGCGAGCAGGGATCTGCTCAGCAGAAGGACCTGCCAGTACTGATGGCGGGAGACAGAAAATATGGGACAATTTGCCCGTTTTTAAGAAAAAGTAAGGATACCTGCAGGAGGGCTTAAATATGGGACTATCCCTTTAAAAACAGGACATCTGATCACCCTAGTCACCTTTGAAACTAAAAAGAAGTGGAGTTCTCAGAAATGTGAGTCCTGGGCGAATGGCTGGCCATGACAAAAGGATTGATTTTTCTCTTTTTTTTATAATGTATTACCCACTTTGCTCTTTTTCCTTTGTCCAATAAACTTCCTTTCCCCTAAGGCCTTATACCTAGGAGTCCTTATTGTTAGTATCCTAACCCTTTTCTTGATTCCATGAACAACTGTGTGTACTACCTATTGAAATTGCTCTCTGAGGCAGGGCATAACCCCAAGAGAGCTGGAGGTGCGGCTTTGAAATCATTCATTACTTACAGCAGATCCGGTTCTCATTCAAAAGATGACTCCACAAGTCAGGTCAACACCAGGTAACCTGTGAACAGGCTTCTCACTTATAGTGGCCAGCACAGCCTAGTAGAATAGGAGCAACAGTGTCATCTCTGCTAAACTGCAAATATAAAGATCAGTCATAATAATTATCATAATAAATAAATAAATAAACCATTAATCCCATTGAAGCAATGTGAAACCAGCGTTGGCATTAAGGCTTTTCTTTGCAAACCTGAATGGTTCACTGCACAGCCCTGTGACAGAAATCTCAGCAAGGCTGTATTGAATATGTAAAGCCATCATGAAACAAAAAAATTAGATGTAATTTCTCATTTGTGACAATGGCAGCATGAGAGCTTCCTGTAAGAGACTCTGAACCAGTCTCCAAACTGCTTTAATAATTTAATAGTTCCATCAAGGACACTAATTTTGAGTTCTTAATAGGGCTGTTAATTATTAAAGCAGCTTGGAAGCTGGTTCAGAGTATTACACATGGAGCTCTTCTGCTGCCACTGTGATAAAGGACATCATCACTTTGTTATTGGCTGCCTCTAACAATAGGCTCAGACACCAGTGCACTTGCTTTGAAAGGTGTTTCTTGTGAACTTTTAGACTGCTGGGAAACATGAATGCTGTTTCCCTTTAACCTAACACGATGAAGCTACTGTCCAAGATGCACATGCTGATTCCCACATGCAGAATCCCCACATTCTGGAATCGTTTGTCTCACTAACGTTATGGACAACAACTAAATCCTCATGGAGACAACTCCCTACAGCCTGCTCTGTCTGCTACAGAATCAAAAAACCAAGCCTTACTCTGCAGAGAGCTCAGTCTGTCAACAGAACTCAAAATATTGAGATAATGAGCCTTGCCCCTGTACTTTGCCTCAGGGCTGTTCTTTTCTTTGGAAATTTGTTTGAGCCTTTCAGTTAACAGATTTGTTTAACGTTAGTGACTATTTGGGGTGGTGAGAGATGCTAGAAATCCCCCTTCTGCACAGGATAGCTACAAGCAGCTGCAATGCAGGTCTCAACACACAGCCTTACTACCGTGTCTCAACCCTGTTCTGCTGGTCTTCACTTTCCTTGGCTGATTCCAGTATTGCTGACCTCAAGTGCCATGAGTCAGACCCCACAAAAATCATGCTTTTTTTTTTAAAGGTGATATTGTGGTTTTTTTGGTCTGACTTTTGATTTTTTTTAACTCCTCCTCCCCATCCCCTTTGTGTCTGTGAGGTGGTGGTGGTGGGGCTATCCATAAGTTACATAAGGGGGTGGGTGGGTGGTTAATTTTGTGTGTTTGTTTCAGTGTTATTACGTGTTACAAGAGGTGGGTGGGGCTCGAAAATAATCAAAAAATGTATTATATAATTTATGGACAGCCCGTGTGTGTGCGTGCCTGTGCCTGTGTCTGTGCGTGCCTGTCTGTGTATGACAACTAGTGTTGACTATTTCCCAGATTTATTGGGTGAGGTGATGATTTTGGCCTCTGCAGCAGGAACTCTTACCCCACATCTGCCCAACTCCTGCCCAGCAATTAATTCTGCTCCTGCCCCAACCTCCAGATCGGTCCTGCCCCCTGGAGCCCATCAGTTCAGCCCATGCCCCCAATCAGCCCAGCCCCCGCCCCAGCCTCACCTCTGCTCCTTCTACGGTTCTGCACCCCCACTCCCAGGCCTGGGGGCTGCAGTGGGGTTTGCTCTCCCCTTCCAGGCTGGGGGCAGCTCCATGGGCTCTTCGCCCCCCGCTCAGGGCCAGTGTTGAAGTGAGGGAAGCGGGAGGAGGCAGCAGAGCTGCCCTGAAGGCTGGGCTCTTTCCGCCCTCCCCTCCTGTGAGAATGGCTTTGGGTCGCTGTGGAGAGAGAAAGTGAGCGCTAACTCTTCCTGTAGCAGCTCTGATTGGTCACTCAGCCCAAGGAGGTGGGCAGGTAGGGAAGACAGCCAATCAGAGGGCTATTTCCCTCAGGCCAGGCAAGGTTTAAATTCACCAGAAGGTGGGAAATTTTCCCCTCATGCCCATTGGGCTCCAGCTCAGCACCAGTCCTGTCCCATGTGGTAACACTGCGGGCTGGTTCGGTCCTTAGCTGTGCTCTTAACCCTGCCAGCAAGAGGCCTGCGGTGGAGAGCACAGGTTCAGCCATGCCCCTTGAGAGGCTCAGCAGGAACATTGTGCCTAGCGACACCCCCACAGGGAGGCCTGACTGAGCTAGACAACGACATAGGGGCTTGGGGGTTAATCCCCACTTGCTACCTGCACCAGCAATACTGCAGTCAAGTGCCACCGAACCTTGTAAGGATAAGTCACCCCTCTTACAGCCACCTCAGGGGTGTGACTCCCACTGTTTGAGTCACAGGGGTTCTTTTACAAACTCTTGGGGACACCATGATTGAGACCATGCAAAATCACAATTATTAACCCTGGATTACACTTTATCACACCACTGATGGACACACACACACGCGCACACACACACCCCTCTGTGTTGTTTATCACGGACAGGAAATTCCCCACATTCCATTGTCTCATTATGTATCCTATTTTTCTTTCTTATCCAGTTTGCACATGTTTTCCAAGGTTCTTGGACATCTATACCAAAATATTTATAGAAAACTGCAACAATTATAGTTACCGATTAATTTTAGCAAACCTCAACTACACGTTATCTTGTCCTTGATGATTTTCACATGTACCAAGAAGAAAAGCCTAATCACAGTTTAATACATTTCTAGTGCAAAGCATGATAGGAGGGTATTTCATTTAGCTTAAATAGAGGGCCTTTAAAAATACATAATATTTGCTACATAATATAAACTATATAATACTAATAACTAACA
Organism: Chrysemys picta bellii; assembly: GCF_011386835.1. Classification (NCBI taxonomy): domain Eukaryota; kingdom Metazoa; phylum Chordata; order Testudines; family Emydidae; genus Chrysemys; species Chrysemys picta. Next base: position 13,950,183 of record NC_088805.1, on the reverse strand, counting down.
CTGACAGGAGTCAAATGACTGAATCCTCATGCAACATTCTGAACTGCTCCATGCCATTGGCAGACCTGAGCAGCTTGCAAAGTTCACACATAGCTTATATTTTAGCTCTTTAATTTATGCCCCTTTTTAATATGAAACAGACACATGTAGGAAAACTCTAACAGAACACCATGAAGTGAAGGTAGAATGTTCGTATGGGTTTGATTGATCCTCATTCATGCATGGTCTAGTTACGTATGAGCTAGGTGCTTGCTTCAGTTTTCACAGGTTTAGATACTTCTGATCATGGACGATCACATTTTAATTGTTTTTAGGGCAACACTATAGAGAAGAGTTTGGCAAAGTGAACATCCTAAAGAAAGTGCCAGCACTTAAGGATGGAGTCTTCACCTTAGCAGAGAGGTAAGAATTCAATCCCCAAATTCCATTACTCACCATACTTATGAGGGGATAAGGTGATTAAATTCAGGGGTTGGGAAGTATAATTCCCTATGGCTGACAAAAAAAAATGCAGAATTTGCCATATACATTTATGGATTAGATAGATCAATGATCTGCTTTGGTATCTCAGCTCCTATGTTCCCGCAAAGAAAGGAGATGGTAGGGACTTGACTCACATGCAGTGTTATCATTTAGATGTTTAAAGCTGGAAATGGGCAATGGGATGGATCACTTGATGATTACCTGTTCTGTTCATTCCCTCCGAAGCACCTGGCATTGGCCACTTTGGGATGACAGTATACTGGGCTAGATGGACATTTGGTCTAACCCAGTATGGCCGTTCTTATGTTCTTAAATCTATGCACATATTTCGAACATATGATATGATTCAGACTTGGAGCTGATACTCAGAAGGGTCCTCTTTGGTTAGGTGTATTTGAAATTGTGGAGTAGTCATTCTAGATTAATTGATCCTTGTTATTCATGGGGAACCAAGGATTTTCTAGTATGGGCTGGAGCAGGACAATACAGTGTTTGTCTCATGTGCCTCTCTGCTGGCTCTGAAGGGGTTAATTTAATTGACACTCATGCTTGGGCCATGGGTATCCACTGAAAATGTTGTGCAATGACCTTTTTACATTTGAAACCTCTTTACAATGAAAGGGACACTGCCAAGATAAAAATCATACACAAAGATTTAAAATTCTTACCTTTTAACATCTCAGGTTATTGTAATAAAAAATCTCATTTACTTTGTTTGCTTTTCTGCATTTGTTAGCTTCCATGATGAAAACATACTATTGTTATTATGTATTATTTGTGTGACCATAGCACCTAGGGCCTTAGGCATGGGTTTTGCCATCTAGTTCTCATGTGCATGCACTACACAACAAAGTCTTGGGTTATGAACACTGCAGAGGAATGCTTAAAGCTAAACAAACAAACAAAAACTTTTACTGTGAAATACAAAATCATGGCAACATTTCTGTTTATGTTAGTCACTCAGATACTACAGTGACAAAGGCCATATAAGCACCAGACAGATAAAACCTTGTTTTTATTTACAAAATGACCTGTCTGCATCCTTTGAAGAGCCCTAGCTCAGCAGGCTAACACTGTCATAATGCTAAAATAGTTCAGTGATATCTGTATCAGAATGGCATGGGCTGCTTGTATTTTCTTTCTTTACTTTTGTCAGTATAGGTTTTTCTATGGCACTCACTCCCCACCACAATAGCTGAGCATACCCCATTGCAAATTACCAAGATTTTTAACCAGCTGATTTCTCCTGCCTGCTAGAGATGACACAAACACTGGACTGCAAGCTGCAACAAACACCAAGGGCCTGATCCTGCAAGCTCTCTGTGCAAGGAATTCCCTTGACCTCACTAGGAGCTCTGGGTGGGGAGACCTTGCAGGACAGGGCCTTTATGAAGATGATTGGAGGAGGGTGCCACTTAAAGAGAGTTTATTTTGGTACACAAACCCCTTGAAAATCTGCATTGATGAGAGAGGCATCAGAAGAGTTACAGCTGCTAATGGGTTTTTAGCAAACTATTGTCTACAGATTATTATTAGTGTTAGTAGTAGTAATAGTAGTGTTACTGGACCTCCTAGGTGCTAGTCATAGACCAGGACTCCATTGTGCTAGGCACTGTACAAACACTGGTTTCATCTTGAGGCTTAATTTTCCTACAGGTTAAAGTTCTGAAAGGAGCCTAGAACAGTTAGGTGCCCAGCCCAGCTTTGATTGACTTTCAGTGGGAATTGAGTGGCTACCTCCATTAAGCTCCTTTGAAAATCCCAGCCCCAACACTTTTTAGTGGAAGCAACATTAGGCAAGAGGGAGGAGAGATTGATGCAGCTCAATATATTCTTTCACCTTATCTGCCCCACGGTTTGTCTCCCATTAATTTCTGGACAGCACTGCAATTCTTCTGTATCTGAGCCGGAAGTACAACACCCCTGATCACTGGTATCCGTCCGACACACAGAAACGGGCCCGGGTAGATGAATACCTGTCATGGCATCATACCAACATCCGGGGTAATGCTGGCAAGGCCTTGTGGATCAAGGTAAGAAGATTAAATGCTAAAAGCTCAGAATACTAGTATTTCCTCACTGGACATGGGACATTTAAACAGCTCCTAGACAAAGCAAGTTTGTCTCCCCAAAATAGCACACTTGGCCCCATACCCAGCTGAGAAGAAACCTCACATAGGCAATTGTTGCCTTAATATTTGGATGTGGGAAGGAAGGCTTTGGTAATAACTTTCCCTTAAAAATATCAGTCTAACACAGAAGGTCTGAACCTCGCCAGGGAAGCACAGATCTTCAGAAAGTGAAGCTGCTTCAGTACAGGCTGTACAAGCCCACCCAGACCTGGTACCCTAGGTGATTATTCAGGCGGCTAGTCCCTGCTGAAGCCTGTGCTGCTGCCCCTTCACTGTTAGATTAAAGCTAGCTCAGGTATGTCTACACAAATCGCATCACACCCTTTGGTTTTAGTATAGACATAGCCAAAGAGAGAGCTTGGAGAGGTGAATAGGACCTGGGTTCCTTTTGCTTCCCTTGTGCATGCTCTTCTATACAAAGCTGAAAGGCTTGTATTCTTTAATCACAGCTCCCCTGCAGACCCACCAATTATGAAATCTGTAGGGGACTGTCTGCTTCCAGCACACACAGATGCTACTCCAAAATGGGAACAAGAATAGAAATAATGGGGAGAGTTGCCAGTAAACATGTAATAACTTCATCTTGCTTGTTGTAACTTTGCCCTTGTCAGTAATTGACTAAACACCTTGGGGCTTGTTTCCCTTCCTGTTCTGTTGACATTAGAGTACAGTTGGCTAAACTCCACAAAGAAGAAACACAAATATGAGTCACATATGCAACATACAATTGCTTCCAATCTCTGCAACCTGCTCTCACAAGGCTTCAAAGAAAATTAAAAGTGGAAGTTAAATCCTATTGAGGAAAATAGAAAGGAGCATAAACTCTGGCAAGTGAAGTGTAAAAATATAATTAGGAAGGCCAAAAAAAAAAAAATGTGAAGAACAGCTAGCCAAAGACTCAAAAAGTAATAGCAAAAACATTTTAAGTACATCAGAAGCAGGAAGCCTGCTACACAACCAGTGGGGCCCCTGGACAATCGAGATGCTAAAGGAGCACTCAAGGATGATAAGGCCATTGCAAAGAAACTAAATGAATTCTTTGCATCGGTCTTCCCGGCTGAGGATATGAGGGAGATTCCCAAACCTGAGCCATTCTTTTTAGGTGACAAGTCAGAGGAACTGTGCCATATTGAAGTGTCATTAAAGGAGGTTTTGGAACAAATTGATAAATTAACCAGTAATAAGTCACCAGGACCAGCTGGTATTCACCCAAGAGTTCTGAAGGAACTCTAATGTGAAATTGCAGAACTACTAACTGTGGTTTGTAACCTATCATTTAAATCAGCTTCTGTACCAAATGACTGGAGGATGGCTAATGTGACATCAATTTTTAAAAAGGGCTCCAGAGTTGATGCTGGCAATTACAGGCCGGTAAGCCTGACTTCAGGACCAGGCAAACTGGTTGAAACTATAGTAAAGAACAGAATTGTCAGATACATAGTTGAACATAATTCGCTAGGGAAGAGTCAACGTGGTTTTTTTTCAGAGTAGCAGCCGTGTTAGTCTGTATCCGCAAAAAGAACAGGAGTACTTGTGGCACCTTAGAGACTAACAAATGTATTAGAGCATAAGCTTTCGTGGGCTACAGCCCACTTCTTCGGATTCATATAGAGTGGAACATATATTGAGGAGATATATACACACACATACAGAGAGCATGAACAGGTGGGAGTTGTCTTATCAAATCTGTCTTATCAACATGTTTTTTGTAAGTCATGCCTCACCAATCTACTAGAATTCTTTCAGGGGGTCAACAAGCATGTGAACAAGGGGGATACAATGGATATAGTGTACTTAGATTTTCAGAAAGCCTTTGACAAGGTCCCTCACCAAAGTCTCTTAAGCAAAGTAAGCTGTCATGGGATAAGAGGGAAGGTCCTCTCATGGATCGGTAGCTGGTTAAAAGATAGGAAACAAAGGGTAGGAATAAATGGTCAGGTTTCAGAATGGAGAGAGGAAAATAGTGGTGTCCCCCAGGGGTCTGTACTGGGGGCCAGTCCTATTCAACATATTCATAAATTATCTGGAAAAAGGCATAAACAGCGAGGTGGCAACATTTGCAGATGATACAAAACTACTCAAGATAGTTAAGTCCAAAGCAGATTTCAAAGAGCTACAAAGGGATCTCACAAAACTGGGTGACTGGGCAACAAAATGGCAGATGAAATTCAATGTTGATAAATGCAAAGTAATGCACATTGGAAAACATAATCCAACTATACACATAAAATATAAATTAGCTGTTACCACTCAAGAAAGAGATCTTGGAGTCATCTCTGAAAACATCCACTCCATGTACAGTGGCAGTCAAAAAAGCTAACAGAATGTTGGGCATCATTAAGGAAGGGATAGATAATAAGATAGAAAATATTATATGACCTCTATATAAATCCATGGTACCCCCACATTTTGAATACTGTGTACAGATGTGGTCGCCCCATCTCAAAAAAGATATATTGGAACTGGAAAAGGTTCAGAAAAGGGCAACAAAATTGATTAGGGGGTATGGAACAGCTTCCGTTTTAGGAGCGATTAATAAGATTGGGACTTGTCATCTTGGAAAAGAGATGATTAAGGGGGGATATGATAGAGGTCTATAAAATCATGTCTGGTGTGGAAAGAATAAATAAGGAAGTGTTATTTACTCCTTCTCATAACACAAGAATTAGAGGTCACCAAATGAAATTAATAGGCAGTGGTTTAAAACAAACAAAAAGACATATTTCTTCACACAATGCACAGTCAACCTGTGGAACTCTTTGCCAGAGGATGTTGTGAAGGCCAAGACTATAACAGGCTTCAAAAAAGAACTAGATACATTCATGGAGGATAGATCCATCAGTGGCTATTAGCCAGGAAGGGCAGGGATGGTGTCCCTAGCCTCTGTTTGCCAGAGACTGGGAATGGGCAATGGGATGGATCATTCAATGATTCCCTGTTCTGTTCATTCCCTCTGGGGCACCTGGCATTGGCCACAGTTGGAAGACAGGATACTGGGCTAGATGGACCTTTGGTCTGACCCAGTATGGCCATTCTTATGTGTTTATGTTCTAATCCAACTTAATCTCACTGCTGATTAGATAACCCTGGTCCAGGAAATATCCGCTGGATCACTGGAGGTAGGGAAGGATATAAAACCACTCTGTAGCACAGGGCACTAACTAGGATATGGGAGAAGTCATACTGTCCCTAGAATGGGAAAAGGAGGAAGATGTTGTCCCAAGCCACTACACAGAAATGCTATGATTCACCATTGGAACATCTGACCTATGAATGTAAGGGATTATGTATACCAGAAGTCTTTAAATCAAGACTGGATGTCTTTCTAAAAGATATGCTATAGCTCAAACAGAAGTTATGGGTTTGATGGAGAAATTACAGGATGAGGTTTACTGGCCTGTGATATGCAAGAGAACTGACTAGATGATCTTAATGGTTCCTTCTGGCCTGAAAGCTCTATGGCACATCCAGTTCTGAATAAACTATGCTGAACAGGGGCTGAGCTCCAGCATTGCTGCTGAACCAAGTAATAAAACTTCTTCCTGATTCACTTGATGATCCCTGGAAAATAAATGCAGGATTTGTATCTTTTTTATTAATAATATCAAATTAAAACCATATGACTGTTGTGTCCCTTGCCATGGAGAAGAGCCAGGCCTTGGGTGTAGTAAACACAGAGGGGATTCTTTATTCAGGATGCTGGACTTACAAAGACCTTGTAGCAAAGTTCAATTCTAACTGGGAATGTAAGTAATCATTAGAACAGGATACCAAGGAATGTGTACATTCTCCATCAGTTGGAGTCTTTCAATCAAGACTGGATGTCTTTCCAAAACAAAAATGCTGTAGTTCAGCCACAAGTTATCTTTATGCAGGAATCACTGGGTGAAGTTCTATGGCAAAGGTAACACTAGATGATCATAATGGTCCCTTCTGGCCTTGAAATCTATGAATATATAGCCCACATGCTAAGGAATACTGCTTGTGTTTCATATTGTTGCCACATAGAATCTGTTTAAATCCTGGCCTGGATTAAGCAATCATGGAATGAATTGCTGTGTATGTTAATGATTAGGAGACATTTGCTCCCAGTTTTACCTGTGATCAGAGCTCTGCTTTCCTGTCACAGTGCCTGGTATGTGGCTACAACAGAAAGAGTCAATCTCAGGTCAGACTGTCAGAAAACAGGGCCAATACCCCAAACTGGTGGTATATTCTATAATTAGATTTCACCAAACCAGTAACAAATGTGCACTCCTGGACTACTGAATTAGTCTAACCATGGAACCATGAACAGTCCCCTTAAGCTCTCCAGCCCCTTTTTACCACCCAGATAAACTGGACTTTATGATGAAAGTTTATTAAAACCAGAAATCACCAAAGCCAATTTCTCTAGTAAACTAACCTAATATTTATTAGCTAAGAAAAAGAAATGATCGTTACTGAGAGGTTAAAGCAGGTAAAATACATAACAGGTGAATCAAAGTTTGTAAGTCCAAAGTGATAGCAGAGATGGTGTATTTGCTTAGTTCTCCATAATCTCTTAGGGCTGCCCAAAATGGCTTTAGGGACCTCTGTCTTGTATTTGGAATGCCCCCTAACAGCATCCAAATAGATCAGAGATGCAGAATCATTCCCAGGTTCCCTTTTTATAGCTGAAAAGTCTGGCAAGCGTTTACATCACTGCAGGGGCTCTTGTTTTGTTGATTAAATGCAGACCAAGTTTGTAGATCTTCCATTGTCTTACATAATGACCCATACTTTGAAGTTAACAACCTTCTCATTTAAAGTTTAAGCCTTCAACCCCAGTTGATGGGCCATTCAATTACAGAGACATCCTAATACATTTAGTTATAGGCATCCAGACAATTTCATTAGTTTTCATGAACAATGTGACATCAAGCCAACTCTTATCCTAACACATCTTTGATCTAAGGCAGGGGTTCTCAAACTTCATTGCACCACGACCCCCTTCTGACAACAAAAATTACTACATGACCCCTAGTGGGGGGTGGGGGGACCCCAAGCCCCACTGCCCTAGGTGTGAGGGGCCAAAGCCCAAGCTCAGGGGCTGCAACCCCAGGCTGGGGGCCTGTAACCTGAGCCCCATCAGCCAGAGCTGAAGCCCTCAGGCTTGAACCCCGGGCAGTTCGGCTCTGGTGACCCCATTAAAATGGTTCTCCCCATTTGAGAACTGCTGGGCTAAGGTTAATTAAGTACAAAGATAGCAATCACAGGAAACAGGTGAAGACAATAACATAATTTCACTAGCTTTCATGCATCTAAAGCAAATGTAATTACCAGGTACAGGTAATGTGATAACATCCGTTTTTGTTCTTTTTTGTTCTTCTGGCTAGCTGTCAGCGCCACAGTCCCAAAATAAACAAGAGGCTTAATCAGAAGCCATAGCAGGAGGTAGCTATGAAGCTGTGTGGTGTTTGGACACGGTTGCTTTGACTGTGAGCATTTTGGAGGGTAAAGGATCATCTTTTTATGAAAGCTGAGATCTTGCCACATGTGAATATAGCATCACTTCAAACTGATCCTAGAGTGTACGACATGATGATCAGTAAACTTAGGGTGTGTCTTCACTACCCGCCGTATCGGCAGGTAGCAATCGATTTATCCGGGATCGATATATCGCGTCTCGTTAAGACGCGATATATCGATCCCCGAATGCGCTCACCGTCGACTCCGGAACTCCACCAGAGTGAGCGGCGGTAGCACAGTCAACGGGGGAGCCGCAGCCATCGATCCCGTGCCGTCTGGACCCCAGGTAATTCGATCCAAGATACTTCGACTTCAGCTATAGCGTAGCTGAAGTTGCGTATCTTGGATCGATTCCCCCCCCCCCCCCCCCGCAGTGTAGACCAGCCCTTAGTGGATCCCATTTGCAAAGGCAAAGGAACTCCAGTGCAAGTACATCTACGGAGGCTAAGTCTATTCCCTTCTCCCCACATAGGTGCTCATTCCCCTCTTTACAGGCCAGACTCTGCCTCCAGAGAAGCTGCAGGAGGTTATGGATGAGCTGGCTATTTCTCTGAAGCAGTTTGAGGAGAAATTCCTTCAGGACAAGCCGTTCATCGTGGGCAGTGAGATCTCCCTGGCAGACCTAATGGCTATTGTGGAGCTCATGCAGGTGAGTAGTGGATTGTAATCATGAAGACTCAGCACAAGGAAAAGCTGGTATTGTCTAACTACCTGGGAATGAGCAGCATGTGGTACTATTTTCCCTAGAGCCGGGATGCAGATCTAATTCAGCAGAGGGAGAGATTCCCATATTAGAATATTCTCCTCCAGACCTACCTATTCTTCCCCACACCAGACCCACAAGATCCCAACTTGAAACTTCTCCAGTAGCAAAGCTGTGGGGAGCTTTTTTTTTAAATCAAATTAAGTGGATCATACTTAGATTGGTTGCTCGGTCCTAGGCCATCAGAGCCGGGATCCTGCAGAGCAAGAGCATTTCCCGCTCCTAATTCCATGTCCCGGTGGCTAACAAATAGCAGTGCTGCATCTCGGCAGTGAAGCATTTCGGAGGGTGGGACAGGCAGAAAGTAGCGGGGAAGCGCCAACTAAAACCTCAGCTTAAGTTACAACGGTGGTGGTGGTCTCATAGGTTGCTATCTGGTTTAGCATTCCTCACTACTGTACAAATAGCAAGTGGGCAATATCAGCAGCCACCAATGGAATCTCTAGCCCCATCTCTTTAATACTGTAGCTGAGCATTACTCAAAATAAGTGCTAGCCACATCGTGTGTCATCATCAAGTAAAAGTGGCCACTTTTGTCAGGAGTGGATTTGGGACTATTAAAATGCACGAAGAAATACAGTCCAGTTGGTTTTTTTTTTTCCAGGTGCATAGGTAGACTAGGAGATCTCCCAACCTTTCTGATGCTCTTCCATGAGTTCTCACACACACACACGCGCGTGCTTACGGTGACTTCCCTTGTGGAAGCTTCAGCATGTCTCACTGCAGTTGTGTCTCTCTATGCAGCCCATTGGAGTAGGTTGTGCCATCTTTGAAGACAGACCCAAGCTATCAGAATGGCGCAACCGGGTGGAGGAAGCTGTGGGGAAGGAGCTCTTCCAGGAAGCACACGAGATTATTCTGAATATCAAGGAACTCAGCAACATCCAAATTGACCCACAGCTGAAAGAGCATCTGGCGCCTGTGCTAAGGAAAATGATGAAATGAGTTAATGTTCTGTTACCATTTGATCTGCATCTTTCCACCATCTTGCTCCCCCAACCCCCTCTCCAGAACCATGAGTAAGTGCCCTTCATAAGGAGGAAAGAATACTGCAGTACTTTCCATGTGGAAAATGCAGCCCTCCCTTAGTCCATTGTAGTCCATTGTCCTCAGGGACAGAAACTGGGGAAATCTTAGAATCTGACGCTGTAAATTCACAGGAAGCATCTGAGAACAAATAAACGGGCAGCAAATCTTCTGGGGGCACGGGCTTCGTGACTTTTTTGTTGTCATATTTACTTTTAGGTGATCTGTAGCAATAACACATAAACCTTCTGGAACTGCAGCAAAATTAAGGAGGCAGTGATGAGAAAACTATACAAAGACTTTGGATTCTGCTGAAAACACCCAATTGTGAAAGAATCCTAAATGGGTGGAATCTGTATTTCAATATGCTTATAGTTATGATTTCCTGTTGTCCTCGAACCTTATCCTGAAGTCCTTGCTCAGGCAAAACTTTCTCCCCATTGCCAATGACAATATCATGATTAAAAACTTCAATATTTTACACCCTCTTTCCTTTTAAGTATTTACTAGCTCAGCTATATAGATTGTTGTTGCTGAAGTTTTCTACAATGTCATTATGGTTGTAATAGCGCTACTGAACTAGGTTTTAAGTTCTAAGCTACCTTGGAAGCATTTTTATAAATTTAACCTATAAACTGTGTGTATGGAGTGATGTGGTAATTCCTTCCCAAACTGAGAATGTATATCATAAGGGGGGAGGGATAGCTCAGTGGTTTGAGCATTGGCCTACTCAATCCAGGGTTGTGAGTTCAATCCTTGACTGGGCCACTTAGGAATCTAGGGCAAAATCAGTACTTGGTCCTGCTAGCAAAGGCAGGGGGCTGGACTCAATGACCCTTTCAGGGTCCCTTCCAGTTCTGTGAGATAGGTATATCTCCATATATTATAAATTTCAACCTGAACCTAAATTTTATCAACAAGCTAAAATTAGGTTTTGTGGCAAGAAAATATTCTGTAAATGTATCACAAGTCCATAAGGCATGAAAGAAGACTTTTTCTTCTCAGAGTGAAGCCAACATTGATCAACAAAACATATTATAAATATGATTTCTGATTTGACCTTCGACTGCAATATGCGGTATTTTCTGAATTCTCCTGCCCCCTTTCTCCAATAGAGGGTCATTAATATGTTTTTATTTATATTTTTCCTATAAAAATATAAAATACAGCTATGAGTGAAACGTAAAAAGGTTCGACATTTATTTCTTTCAGATTCAAGAGAAACAGCATGTATTTATGAGAGCTAAGATTTTGAGAGGTTTCAGAGTGGGTAGCCGTGTTAGGCTGTATCAGCAAAAAGAACGAGGAGTACTTGTGGCACCTTAGAGACTAACAAATTTATTTGGGCATAAGCTTTCGTGGGCTAAAACCCACTTCATCAGATGCATGCAGACACCATCAGATGCATGCAGACACCATCAGACACCATTTCAAACAGTTGACAAGAAGGTGTGAGTAACAGTAGGGGAAAAATTAGCATGGGGAAATAGTTTTTAGTTTGTGTAATGACCCATCCACTCCCAGTCTTTATTCAAGCCAAATTTAATGGTGTCCAGTTCTGCAGTTTCTCGTTGGAGTCTGTTTTTGACATTTTTTTGTTGAAGAATTGTGACTTTTAGGTCTGTAATTGAGTGTCCAGGGAGGATGAAGTGTTCTCTGACTGGTTTTTGAATGTTATAATTCTTGACGTCTGATTTATGTCCATTTATTCTTTTGCGTAGAGACTCTCTGGTTTGGCCAATGTACATGGCAGAGGGACATTGCTGGCACATGATGGCATATATCACATTGGTAGATGTGCAGGTGAATGAGCCCCTGATGATGTGGCTGATGTGATTAGGTCTTATGATGGACAGAGTTGGCACCGGGCTTTGTTGCAAGGATAGGTTCCTGGGTTAGTGTTTTTGTTGTGTGGTATATGGTTGCTGGTGAGTATTTGCTTCAGGTTGGGGGGCTGTCTGAAAGGGAGAACTGGCCTGTCTCCCAAGATCTGTGAGAGTGAGGTATCGTCCTTCAGGATAGGTTGTAGATCTTTGATGATGTGCTGGGAGAGGTTTTAGTTGGGGGCTGAAGGTGATGGCTAGTGGTGTTCTGTTACTTTCTTTGTTGGGCCTGTCCTGTAGTAGGTGACTTCTGGGTACTCTTCTGGCTCTGTCAGTCTGTTTCTTCACTTCAGCAGGTGGCTATTGTAGTTTTAAGAACACTTGATAGAGATCCTGTAGGTGTTTATCTCTGTCTGAGGGATTGGAGCAAATGTGGTTGTATCTTAGAGCTTGGCTGTAGGCAATGGATCGTGTGATGTGGTCTGGATGAAAGCTGGAGGCATGTAGGTAAGTATAGCAGTCAGTAGGTTTCCGGTATAGGGTGGTGTTTATGTGACCATCGCTTATTAACACTGTAGTATCCAGGAAATGGATCTCTTGTGTGGACTGGTCCAGGCTGAGGTTGATGGTGAGATGGAAATTGTTGAAATCATGGTGGAATTCCTCAAGGGCTTCTTTTCCATGGGTCCAGATGATGAAGATGTCATCAATGTAGCGCAAGTAGAGTAGGGACATTAGGGGACAAGAGCTGAGGAAGCGTTGTTCTAAGTCAGCCATAAAAGTGTTGGCATACTGTGGGGCCATGTGGGTACCCATAGCAGTGCCACTGACTTGAAGGTATACATTGTCCCCAAATGTGAAATAGTTGTGGGTGAGGACAAAGTCACAAAGTTCAGCCACCAGGTGTGCCGTGACATTATCGGGGATACTGTTCCTGACAGCTTGTAGTCCAACTTTGTGTGGAATGTTGGTGTAGAGGGCTTCTACGTCCATAGTGGCCAGGATGGTTCTGTTTTGATTTTGAGAGACCTTTGCACATCCAGGCATTCCTAAGTTCTTCCATTCAGAGAATAAGAGCCATCATTGGTTCTCTGAAGGATGAAGGCTTTGCGGATGAATTTACCAGATGAGACCATGTGTTTCTTCTCTGCTTGTCTTTTTTGCTGTGTACGTACACACCCACACACTTGTTAATGGTCTGCTCCAAAGGAAAAGAAACTGCCTTTAGTTTATTAGAGAGACAAGGTGGCTGAGATATATCTTTTATTGCACCAACTTCTGTTGGTAAGAGAGACAAGCTTTCAAGCTACACAGAACTCTTCCTCAAGTCTGGGAAAGGTACTCAGAGTGTCACAGTTAAATACAAGGTGGAACAGATGGTTTAGCTTAAGTAGTTAGCATATTTTCAAGGGACCATTCAAAGTGATGTGGCCTGTTAATACCCCTGTAATCATAAGACAAAAAGCAGGTTTAGTGGGTTACAGATTGTTGTAATAAGCCATAAATCCAGTGTCTTTATTAAGACCATGACTTTTAGTGTCTAGTAAAGTTATGAATTTAAGCTTCCAGGCTCAGCTGTTGAAAGTGCTGTGCAAGTTCTCTTTGAGGATGAGGACTGATAGGTCAGATATAGAGTGATCGAATTGTGAAAAGTGTTCACCCACAGCTGATGTGGCATTTTTGTCTTTTATCATTTTCCTATGTGAGTTCATTCAAAAGCACAGTGATTGTCTGGTTTCACCCACATAGTTGTTTTTATAGCATTTAGTTCACTGGATGTGGTACACCACATGTTGTGATAGGCATGCATAGGACCCATGGATTTTGAAAGGTGTGTTGTTTGGGGGTGTTGATCATTGTAGTAGTGGAAATATTTCTGCAGATTTTACATCTTTGCTCTGGCAGGGTCTGGTGCCACTTTGAGTTGGTGTGTCCTGGTCTGTGGGGAGCTTGCTTCTGATGAGGAGCTTGGAGAGGTTGGGAGGGTTGTTTGAAGGCCAGAAGAGGGGTTCGGGAAAGATTTCTTTCAGGATGGGGTCCCCATCAAGTATGGGTTGTAGCTGTTTGATTATATTCCGTATGGGTTCCAGTGTGGGATGGTAGATGACAACTAGGCATTTATGGTCAGAGAAGGTTTTATTTCTGTATTGAAGCAGTTTCTCTCAGAGTATTTGGGTGGCCTGTTCCATGAGGGAATCTATTTCTTTGGTGGAGCATCCTTGTTTGGTGAAGGCAGTTTTGAATGTGTTAAGGTGTATATTTCAGACTTTCTCCTCAGAGCATATTCTGTGATATCTGAGTGCCTGTCTGTAGATAACAGATTTCTTGGTGTGTTTGGGGTGGTTAGTGGCTCTATGAAGGTAGGTGTGGTGATCAAGGGGTTTCTCGTTTATAGTTGTCTGTAGGGTTTCATTGTTGAAGCTGATCGTGGTATCCAGGAAGTTGATACTGGTGTGGGATTGGTCCAGAGAGAGTTTAATGGATGTGTGGTGGTTGTTGAAGTTGTAGTGGAAATCTATGAGGGAGGATGAAAATATCATTGATGTATCTCAGATATATCATTGCTTTCATGGTGCATTTGTCCAGAAATTCTTCTTCAAGATGGCCCATGAAGAGGCTGGCATATTGGGAAGCTGTCTTAGTACCCATGGATGTTTTGATGGTTTGGACAAAATGTTAGTTATTTTAATGTAAAATTGTTATGAGCGAGCATGAAATGGATGAGTTCAGCAATGTGTTGAGGGCGCATATCTGAGGATTGTCCATTATCATGTAAATATTTGAAGCAGGCAGCTATACCATCATTGTGAGGAAAGTTGGTGTACAGTGATGTAACATCCATGGTGGCAAGGATGGTGTTCTGAGGGAGGTTGTTAATGTTGCAGAGTTTGTGGAGGAAGTAGGTTGTGTTCTGGAGGAAGCTGGCCCTTTATGTGGTGAGTGCTTTGAGGACCGTTTCTATGAGTCCCAATATTCCTTCAGTGAGAGTGCTGTGACCAGATATAATGGGTCTTCCTGGGTTCCCTTGTTTGTGTGTCTTTGGAAGCACGTAGAAGGTCTCTGGGGTGGGTTCTTGGGGGATGAGTTTGTAGAGTTTCTCTTGGAGTTGTTTGGGGAAGGATTTGATGATATACTTAAATTCCTGGGTAAGTTGTGGTGTGGGGTCTTCTTTCAGTTCTTTATAGTAGGTGGTGTCGAAGAGTTATTGATTGGCTTCATTTGTTTATTAGAAAATAATAACCTATTATAAACTATCTGGAAGCGTGGGTTGTGACCTGAGGCACTGACAATCTGCCACTCACTCTTTTGGGTGTAAAGGGGAAAGTATATAATTAAAAATATGATTATACCTTAAAAAATGCCTTTTGGCGACAAAACAGTGAGTGCGTATGCACTGCGATGCGACTTTTGTCAGGAAAAATGCCCAGTTTCGGTGACAAAATACTTCCACCCCATGAGAGACTTTTTTCTTTTCCCTTTCCTTTATTATCAACAAAGAGCCAGTGTAGACACCACGCCTGCTTTAATCACTTTATTTGGCCTCCAGGAAGTGTCCCACAATGCCCATCCTGACCGCTCTGGTCAGCAGTTTGAACTCAGCTGTCCTGCAGCCAGGTAAACAACCATCTGCCCCTCCCCCTTGCAAGCCCCAGGAATTTTAAATTCCATTTCCTGCTTGCTGGTTTGGCATGGGGGGATCTCATCGCGTCTTCCCAGGTGACTATGGCTGTCTATCGCACCAAACGCTCTCCCGTCTGGGTCACCATGGAGCTGTTGGATCTGATCAGTATATGGGAAGAGGAGGCTTGCAGTCCCAGCTGCGCTGGACCCATGGAATTTGGGATACCTATGGGCACATTTCTTGAGGCTTGTGCGAAAAGGGCTGTGATTGGGACATGCTGCAGTGCAGACTGAAGATAAAGGAGCTGAGGCAGGCGTACCATAAGGCGAGGGAAGCAAAACTTCACTCCGGTGATGCACCTAAGACATGCCCTTTGTATAAGGAGCTGGACGGTACCCTCAGTGGTGACCCCATCTCCACTGCCAAGAGCCCCATGGATACTTCAGAGGGAACGGAGGCGGTGGAAAGAGGACCTAACCCAGAGGGTGAAGTTATTGATGAAGAAGTGGAGTTAGACGAGGATGTGGAGCTCCCGGCAGGATCGCCCAGTGGGTCAGGCAGCCAGGAACTTTTCTCCACTCCTGAGGTGCCTAGCCAGTCTCAGCAGTTGCTCTCCAGCGAGAGAGAAGCAGGAGATGAGACACCTGGTAAGTGGCTGTGGCTTGTGTAGTGCAGAGGTGGGTTCACGGAATAGAAATGTGGGAAGCTGTCTGTGTTTCTGTGAGCTGGACATTTCCCTTTGTAGCTGATCGGTATGGTGGAACAGGGTGTTGATGCACACCAAGATCTCATGGGAATCCTCCAGAGAGATCTCCAGGAAAGTTTCCTGGGGTACTCAGTAATCCCCTGCCGCAGGTTGCGTGGCAGTGCAGCTTTGTTCCTTCCCCCATTGTAGGACACTGTCCCGCGCCATTCGTCAATCACTTGTGCAGGGACCAAAGTGGCACATAGGTGAGCTGCATATGGAGCAGGGCGGAAGCTGCAAGCCTGCAGTATATATACCCTACCTTCCCTGCTTACTCTCAGCAGTGAGATGTCTGCTAGAATGATCCCTGCCTGTGGAAAAGTGTGGGATAATTTTAGAATTAGTTCCCTGTAAAGTTGCACCGCAACCCCTGCAAAGACTGTATGTCCTTCTGTCCAGGTGCAGCCCCCTTTTCTCCCCCCCCACCAACCCAGCCAATGCTCACCGTTTTGGGTGCTTGCAGAGATTTGTGCCTGGCAAGGTCAGTGAGAAAGTGATTAGTATGCTGCAAAAGGTGCATATAAGTGAAATGTTTCAATGCTGTGCTTGAATTTAACAATCCCACTTCTGTGCATTGTCCCCTATGCTTCACCAGATGTGGCCTTCAGGAACACCCCATACACCCTTGCCGACCGTCTCCGCCAGATAAGAAAGAGCCCAAGACGCAGCAAAGAAGACGTGTTCTGGGAGGTACTGCAGTGCTCCACTACAGAGAAAAGGGAATGAAAGGAGTTCTGGGAAGTCAAAAGGCAGGACAGAAAAGAGAACTAAGCGTTTGCTAGGGACGCAACTGCGTGGATGATAAAGTAATGGAGGAGCAAGCAGAAATGCTCACATCTTTAATAATGCTGCAGAGTGAGCACGTCCAGGCTCAACCTCCACTGCAGCACATGCACAATTATTTACCAGCCCCGCTCCACTCCGCCCACACATTTTTTTCACTTTCTGGGACTCCTCAGGTTCTCCTTCACTCCACCCCCTTGCATAACTTTCACAATGATAACTGGACCTACACACAGTTGTGAGGGTCTGCCCTTTCCCAGTCCCTCCTTTCCCAGCAAGCATCTGTGTTTTGGTGAGTGTCACTGTGCTTTTTCTTGATCAATAAAGGCAAAGTTTTATAATGGTAAAACATCTTTATTTTGTTTTCTACAAATTCACATTGCAATCACTACGAGTACATGTACAGGCATTTTAATCATTTTCTTACTGGGATATGTGGCCCCAAATGTCAACATAGCCCCCTAGGGGGAAAAAATGGAATGCACCATGGAAGCAACTCTAAGAAAGATATACATTACTACTGCTCATTGTCAGAGTGCTTCCTCAAAGCCTCCCTGATTTCTATTGCTGCCCTCTGGGTTCCTCTGACAGCCCTGGTATCTGGCTGCTCAAACTCAGCAGCCAAACGCTCTACTTCAGCACTCCACCCAAGCAAACATTTCACCCTTAGATTCACAGAGATTATGCAAAGAGCAGCACGCAGCTATGACCATGGGAACATTCTCCTCATTAAGGTCTAACCTGTCAAAAAGGCAATGCCAGCGTGCCTTTAATATGCCAAAGGCACATTCAACTGTCATCCGGCACCTATTCAGCCTGTTGTTGAAACACTCCTTACTGCTGTCCAGGTGTCCCGTGTAAGGTTTCATGAGCCAGGGCTGTAAGGGGTAAATCTGGTCTCCCAGGATCACTATGGGCATTTCCACATCCCCCACTGTAATCTTGTGGTCTGGAAAGAAAGTCCTTGCTTTCAGATTTCTGTACGGCCAGTGTTCCTGAAGATGCGTGCATCATGCACCTTTCCAGACCACCCCATGTTGATGTCTGTGAAACTCCCATGGTGATCTACAAGTGCCTGCAACACCATGGAGAAGTGCCCCTTCCTATTGATGTACCCTGTTGCAAGGTGGTCTGGTGCTAAAACTGGAATATGTGTGCCATCTATTGCCCCTCCATAGTTAGGGAAACCCATCTCTGCAAAGCCCTCCACTATTTCACGCACATTTCCCAAAGTCACGGTCCTTCGTAGCAGGATGAGATTTATTGCCTTGCACACTTGCACTAATGCAGCCCCAACGGTTGACTTCCCCACTCCAAATTGATTTGCGACTGACCGGTAGCAGTCTGTAGTCGCCAGCTTCCAGACAGTGATAGCCACACACTTCTCTACCAGAGGGCAGCTCTCATTCTGGTGTCCTTGCGCCGCAGGTCTGGGGCCAGCTCAGCACACAGTTCCAAGAAGGTGGCTTTACACATCCGAAAGTTCTGTAGCCACTGCTCTTCATCCCACACCTGCATGACAATGCAATCCCACCATTCAGTGCTGGTTTGCCTAGTGCAAAAGCGACAGTCTACCCTATGCAGCTGCTTTGTGAATGCCAAAAGCATGTAAAGTTGCTGCTATCCATATCATGCAGAATGTCGGGTGCCTGCGAGTCTTCCTCTGTCATTAATTTCACGATTAACTGCACTGCCAGGTGCGATGTCCTCATGACACTTCAAAGAGCATAGAAGAGAAGTGCGGAATCCATCTCTTCTCACTATAGATACCAGGGTGCACAGCAAAGAATGGCCATTGAAAAAATGGCACGAAAGAAAGTCGGAAGCCAATGGAGGGCTGGGACACAAAGCAATGCATGACGGGACATTTAGCCCGGTTCCAAGATGCGCCGTGATCCGCTCCGCCTTTCCACAACACCTAGCGACAGAAGGTGTCGCCCTGCACTGTAGGATACATACCCACAATGCATTGTTCACACTGTCAATGATGGGGTCCCCAATGTGGACAATCTGTCACTAGAGGGGGCTAGTGTGAACAAGCTTTTCCGATTTTTATTAAGTCGACTTTTGGGTGTTGATATAAGTGTAGTCGACAAAACTTGGTAATGTAAACAAAGCCTAAGCCACTGCCAGCCATGACGACCCCATTCAAAGGGGGTCGTGACCACTTTGGGGTCCCAACCCACAGTTTGAGCTCTAGCAGGTTAATAGAAAAACAGAAGGAGGACGCCACTTAGAGAAGAATGATTGGAGCCATAACAGCCAAAATATCCACAAGGAAAGAGCTCTTTAGGAGGCTGGAGTGCATTGTATTCCAGCCTGCGGGGGCGGGGGGGGGAGCAGGAACGCTGCTGTGTGTCCCAGCAGAGCATTGTGTTCAGGTCCAAAGAGGCTTCCCCCTTAGGGTGACCAGATGTCCCAATTTTATAGGGACAGTCCCGATATTTGGGGCTTTTTCTTATATAGATGTCTATTACCCTCACCCCCGTCCCTATTTTTCACACTTGCTGTCTGGTCACCCTACTCCCCCGCATTCCCCTATGTGGCAGGAGGAACTAGAAACACTGACACAAATACAAGTTTTTCTGTTCCTTCCAAGACCAAGCAGAATCCAAGGGAAACAGCAGGCTGGTCCTGTCAGCATTGGTTTGCTCATGAGTGTCCCCGCCCCTCCGTCTCTCCCCCTCCCCCCGCCAGGACCAGCTCCACCCTTTTCTTCCCCAGGCAACCCACCTATCTCCCTCACCCCTTCTTACCCCAAACACTGGGCAGTTTTAAATGCCCTCCATTGCACGTGGGTTATTCTGAGTGTGTCCAAGTGAGGAGGCGAGGGGTAGTGACGACAGACTTGAGCCCCTCGTCTTCCCTTTGGTCTCATCGGATTGGTCTCCCCCCAACCCCCGTTCAGTTAACTCCTTCGGACAATCCGCAGTGCGGAGCGATGTTTCTTGTTGGTTTGCCATGTGGCCAGCAGCTGTAACTGGAATCCCCGCCACCGCTGCCCCGGCCCCCTTCCCACTCCCGGCTGGGCAGGATGGGGCTGGAGCTGTACCTGGATTTGTTCTCCCAGCCCTGCTGATGCATCTACATGTTCACCAAGAAGAACAAAATCCCCTTTTGACTTCAAGCCCATGGAGCTGCTCAAAGGTGGGGACGGAGGGGAGAGGCCGAGCACCGTTTGCCTCTCACTCCCTTCCCTCTTCCCTTCTGGAGAATGAACCCTATCATCTCCCCCACACACACAAACAGGCTGGCCATCCCTTTGAAACTTGATCCAGTTGTTTAGAAAAGTATGCCACAGGACGCTTCCAGGCACCTAGTAACTGAAATGTCCTGTCCGCTTCTGGGGACCAGTGAAAGGGGTCATGATCCACTCCCTTAACACATGCATACAGAGGTTTAGCCCACAGTCCACTACCCTGTATCCTCGGAGTCCAATAAAATTCAAGAGACTCACAGTAGCTCTGAGACAAGGGATCAGACCCACAGCAGCAATTAGCAAATCATCTACCTATTGCAGAAGGAGGGCTTTGTCCTCATTATCCCACTCCTCCAAGTCTCTGGCCAGAGCCTGTCCGAACAGAGTGGGGGAATTTTAATCCCTGGGCCAATACTGTCCAACAAAACTGCTTCTTAACCCTTCTGTTGTCTTCCTTATGCCTTGCAGTATTTTGCAGATCTCATAGTTGCTTGGGCACATTCAGGCCCCCCTTTCTCTTGGTTGTCAGCCAAGTCTTGGCTGTGAACAATGTCCTTGGACAAAGCCTGCTAGCTGTATTTTCCTCTCAGTTTACTCATTCTGTGCTCTTTCCTTCTCCCTTTCTCGGCTTCTTCTAACTTCCAAAGGAATCTTCCACTTTTCACTCATACATCTTTTCTCCAACCATTAACACATACACATTACCATTATACATCCTTTCCAGTAACATAACTTCTGTACAGAGCCTTGAAGCAACAAACCAGGACAAGCACACTCACTTCTGAGGATTCCACTCTGTACAACCTCTGGTATCCAATAGCTTTCCTTTTCAAACTTTAAATGCCTTCCCCATCTTCATCCCTAGCCTTGGCTATAACCTGATTCCGCTCCACTTCAGACAACAAGGTTCTCATAAGTATATTGCAATCATCCCAGTCAGGCTTATGGCTAGCCAGACACCCTTCAAAGATTGAAATAAACCTGCTTGGATTCATCCAGAACTCTCCTGCCTCTGCCTGAAAGCAGCTAGATGGACTGGGTTAAAAACAACATGAGAATACACTGACACAATCTGGGCTGCACGATCCTGTGTTCCTGGACGGGCTACCACACTCTCAGTAATCAATGGATACAATCCCACCGAGGGGTGGGGGTACTCTCTGGAGCCTGTGGGGGTGGAGGATCCGAAGGGGACACCGATTCTGCCATTACAACTGTGGGAGGGTTCTGGGGTTTAGCAGCCGTTACTACCGAGCCTGTCGGAGTCAAATGGCACTTATGCAAAATATCAGTCCTATCTCTTAACACCATAAACGTATACGCATAGAGATGTTCATTCCCTTTACCTGTTCTCTGACAAAACAAAAGCAACTGAAGGATCATGTTGTAATTGAGTGATCCTTCCGGTGGCCATCTTTCTCGGCACTCCAGCTGATACTGAAGCCAATCAACTGTACAGAACCTTTTCAATTTACTTTTAATCAACTGGTCAGATCCAAACACTTTCCAGTTCACCAGAATGCATTCTAAGGGTGTACACTGTACCCTGCCGGCTGTACTCCGTTCCTGCCCCATAGGGAGACTCTGGGCGTCCCCAGGTCAAAACAGGCAGACACTGGGCGTCCCCAGGTCACAACAGATAAGTCCCCACTGGACTGTTCCTACCTTATCCAAGGGTCCGGTTCTGCACCGTCGCCCTATCCACGGGACCGGTTCCCCACCGTCGTCCGCAGCTGCTTCTCCACTGTCTAAGTGCGTTGCACCGTTGTGCCTCCGGGGTCGAGCAAACCACATCTCCGCCGAGGCCCCCGATGAAGTCACCGGTGCGCGCTGGGCGTCGGTTGTCGCTGTAAGCCGTCGGCCGCCAGGAGGGATCCGGGCAAGGCTAAATTTCAGCCTCGAGCCCCACGTTGGGCGCCAAAACTGTTGCCTGCCTAAAAAGGCCTCGAGATGGCAAACAGGGGTCTGTCGCCCGGTGTGCTTGGCACCAATAAAGACACCGAGGGGAGAAAGCTTAGTTTATTTCAGAGCTCTGAAATGGCACTAGGAGACCAGCATGTCTCAAATCAAGTGCAGCAAATACAAATAAAATTTTCCCTTTTATATTCCAAGCTGTTTCTGTGTAAGCCTTTGTCTGTTACTCCCTCTTACCCCTCCCTCCCCTCCCTTCTCTAGCAGTTACAGCAGGTACACAGTGTGCATGTTAGAAACTTTCCCTTCGCCTGCTTATCTCTTGACCTTGCAAGGCCTGTTTACAGCAGCTGCCTGCTAGAAAAGCTGACCCTTACATTTCTGCTTCAACATGTAAGCAGTTAGCACAGAAGTAGGTGAGAGTTCACAAGATGGAGTCACTGTGGCTCAGGTAGGCCCAGAGCAGAAGAGCTTCATCGGCTCTTTTGGCCTTCCACTCTCCCGAGTTCCCTGGTAGCTATGCCTAGTGACACCAACACTTCTCTGTGGGCAAGTTCAAGGTGTCCCTTTATATCCAGTGTGCTCCTGCTGTCCAGTAGTAGGGACACTTCCCTGATCCCCTCCAAGAAAGCAAGAAGAGCCTTTTACAAATGTAATTAAAGTGCTGGCCTACTCTGAAAAGTCCCTCGTAATGCCATTACATGCATCCATATTTACTATGACTCAGTGACTCCAGATCATATCTTCTGTTGAAATGAACAAGATTTGTTTTATCAGCAAACTCACCCTGGCATTTGAGAGTTAAGATGGGTTATTTCCTCTCATCTTTATTCTCAGCAATTAAGATCTTTAGGTCAAATGATTTCCTTAGTGATACACTAGCCTTCATTGGGATTGCACTGGTATAATTGGGGGCATAAATTGGTGAACATTATGTTTATTGATGATTAATTGATGTTTATTAATGATTTAGTTGGGGTTGGTCCTGCTTTGAGCAGAGGGTTGGACTATATGACCTCCTGAGGTCTCTTCCAACCCTAATCATCTATGATTCTATGTTTCTATGAATGTGCTGGGCTGGCAGGTAGAAAACACTATATTTTTCTTGTAAATTTAGCAAATTTGTTCAGGAGTTACTGAGATTCAGTAAAGATTGGGACCTTCGAGCATAATTAATTTTATTCATTCATAGAGTCATTTTTCAGAATAACATCACTCTTCAACAAACTGTCCTAGTCCTAACATTTTGTTATGAACTAATGAAATTCTATTGCTGGTCACTCTTTGAGACAACATGAAACTCTGGATTATGCTGTCCATCAATGCCAGTCTGCCAGAGTCATCTTTATTGATTTGGGAAAGCAAAACTCCAATCTCAGTAGCTGACCTGACTTTTTAAATATTTACTATGGCAATAAGCCACCAGGCTGCCTTTTCACTTTTTGTAGAGAGTATTGTTGTGCAATCTATTCCAGTCTTGGACCGCAAACATGTGATTGTATGTGCAACAATGACCCGCTGGGTAGTCTGCTGAGTAATCAACCCTGTGTGAATTTACATGCACTTGTGGCTGTTGATAGCTTTTTTCTTTTTGAGATGCTTTTAAAAACAGAGGTGAAGGGTCTAATAAAGGAGAGCAAAGTTTTACATCCCTTGCTTTCTAGGCTGGCCTGACCTGTCATGGTGGTTCTTTATCCACCCTGATGCCACCTCTGGAAAAGCAAATTGAAAGTAGAAATTTCTCCCTTACTTCATCCTAGGACAACTCATTGTTATTAATTCATTCTATAAAGTTAGACATGGGTTTTAACCTGTGTGATGTGAAAATCCCTTGCAGAAGGCAGTTTAACACTGTGTGCACATCTGCTCCATTGAGGACTAGTCTGTCCCCTCATTTCCCTTCTTTCTTACTTTTGGCAAATATGTCATAAAAACATTCAGTTGCCTTTATTGAAATCTCCTCCTTCTTTCCCTCCCCCAAGATTGGAGGAAATGCTCTTCCCATTTCAGAATGGCCATTTGCAGGTAACTTTTTTCAGTGTGTTTCACCTACCGCTAGCATTAACAGGAGTCAAATGACCGAATCCCTGTTGCAATGCACTGAAAGGCTTG
Organism: Chrysemys picta bellii; assembly: GCF_011386835.1. Taxonomy (NCBI): domain Eukaryota; kingdom Metazoa; phylum Chordata; order Testudines; family Emydidae; genus Chrysemys; species Chrysemys picta. Next base: position 13,926,094 of record NC_088805.1, on the reverse strand, counting down.
GCATAACTGTCAGACTGCAAAGACCCTGGCTGGATATTTTGGCTTTTTAGTTTATGTTCCTTCTTTAATTTGAAAAATACACCTCTTGAAAAAGCCCACTGACTTATTTAGAACAAGGTGCCTCTAAGTGTTTGGCAGTGGCAATAGCAAAATATTGCCACTGGTTTGACTAATCCCCATTAACAGGTTCCAAATGGGCTATGCTGACAGCTCAGCTTCAGCTTCTATTGGTTTCTCCACCACTAGTCTCTGATTGTTTTTTTTATTAATTATAACTCTTTTAGGGCTCAACATTCAAGAATTTAGCAACACAAACTCCCTGAAGAAAGTGCCTATACTGAAGGATGGAAGCTTGACCTTAGGAGAGAGGTTAGAATGCAGAGGTAGAAACCTCACATCCTTGTCACAGTATTTACCACCATAACACTTCTGAGCTGCATGGTTGTCTGCTGCAGTCCGCCGCTATGAGGATCATGGGATGGTGTTTGGTCTTTCAGTGTGCTAGGACATGCCGGTAATAAGGCGTCCTGGCTGGTTTCAGATTGCCAGATGCACTGAGAAAAGCAGTCTGGCTGAATGTTCTCCTGGGGCCCCAGATTGGAATCTCACTAAGGCGTGGGAGAGTTAGTGCCAATCTATGTCTCAGTGAAACACACTATGGATTGTATTGAGAAAAAAGTTGTAAGTGCGGGGGACAGTGTGGCACTAGGCCTTCCTTTTTTCACTCAGACTGTGACCCATCTGAAGGCATCTTAGCACCTTTCTAATATTCTAATATTCACACAAACATAGGGGGCTCAAGACCATAGGCTCCGACTCCACGGAAAAAAAATAGTGGGTGCTCAGAACCCACCGGCAGCCCCACCAATCAGCTCCTCCCCCTCCCTCCCAGTGCCTCCCGCTGTGGATCAGCTGTTCAGCAGCGTGCAGGAGGTGTGGAGGGGGAGGGGGAGGAGCAAGGGTGGAGTGTGCTCGGTGGTGGTATGGGGCAGAGTGGGGTTGGGAAGAGGCAGAGCAGGGGTGGGGGCTTGGCAGAAGGGGTGGATGGGGGTGGGGCCTAGGGTGGAACGGGGGTCGAGCACCCCCCAGCAACTTAGAAAGATGGCGCCTCTGCTCAAGACCCCAAGTGAACAGAGAGCGAAATGGGAAAGCAGTGTTTCAAGAAGCCAAGGAGAAGGGTTCCCTGAAAGCCCCCATTAGAATCAGTCTGGTTCTGAGAGAGCTTTGATTTACATGTCTTATCTTCTTTGCCAGGATGCAATCTGCAAGTTCTACGTTTGTTTATATTTGTGGGGCGAGGAACAAGTGGTGTATTTTTGAGAGAATGCATTCTCAGAGCCATGTCTTTGTAAGGAACGTGTGCAATGTACTTTTCATAGCAACAAAAGCTGACAAAATAAAAGCCTGGTCTAATGTCTGTTGAAGTCAATGGAAGGTTTCCCATTGACTTCAGTGGGATATTGGATCAGGCCCTAAAACAGCTGAGAGGGAAAAGGAAATGCAGAAAACACTACATTATACTTCATGATGATAGTTTTATAAAATATCATTGGTCTGTGGTTCATAATGTGTAAAGGGTGCTGTGGGTTATCAGCAGAACAAGCAGTGCTGATCTTCCGGCTCCTGCGCTGTTCTCTGACCCCTAACATTACCACGCTTTCTAAATGGAAGCGATGTAAGGAGAAGAGGAGGAGGATGCAACTGTTCTCTCCTTAGCTCACAGGCCTACTGTTTCCCCTTTTATCTGGACAGCACTGTGATTCTTCTGTCCCTGAGCCAGAGAAGTACAACACACCTATCACTGGTACCCGTCCGACCTACAGAAACGGGCCCGGGTAGATGAATACAGGCCCTGGCAACACACTACTGTCCGGGCGAATGCTTCCAAAATGTTGTGGGTTAAGGTAAGTGGGCTAAATATCAAAAGTCCTGAATACTAGCACTTGCCAGTGTTATAAAAGGGCTATGTTTAAATGGCCTTTGTACAAAGGGTTCGCCCTTTCTTTCCAATATAGTGCTCGTTTTGCCATCCGTAGGTGTACGGAACAAAGACAAAGGGAGGAGGTATATTTCCACTAGGGAAATCTACAAGACTGCTTGCTTTACCCATCATTTATTTTCCCAGTGCCACCAGACTACTGTATGTCTGGCATGCTAGTTTAGCCTTTGGAGCAAGTCATGGGGCAAGTTTCCCTACTTAATCCAGGCTGCCAAGTACCACTCCCCGATCTGGTCAATTGTAGTTAGTTTGAGTATTATCAGCACTCCTGAGTTCCAGACAGAGTCATGAGGGGGCATTTAACGTCTTTCTTTCTTTCTTTCTTTTTTTTTAAGTGCTCCCACATTTTTAAGTGCCTGTGTGAGGTTAAATAACTGCATTTTGGGGGTGGTTGTCCAATAAGCGTATGTCTTGTGACCATAACCAGCCAATTGGTGAACATACAGAAATCCACTTTGTATTTAATATGTATGTATACAATATACATATACATACAAATCACTTACATAGTGCTATGATCATACAAATTATAATGATGATGCCATGTGGTAAACTACATGCACCTGGCTCTTTTCTCCCTCTACTGGTCTGATGGAGAACAGCAAGATCATGTAGCAAGGCCAAGAGTCTTTGGGAGATTTGGTATGTCTCCTCTTACAGGGTAACAGATATATTTAAATTGATGAAACCAAACTTGTAGGGATCCTAGCACTCCACTTAAATTAAAAGGTTACTTCGACTACTAAGTAGGAGCAAAAGACCGTGTGAGACGTGGACTATGAAACCTGATGCATACGCTGCCAGCATTTGATGTAAGGATATCTGAGATCCACAGATTGTTCTCAGAATGCAACAGGACAACGTCCAGCTGCTTCGAGGATCCCATTAAGTCTCATTCTGATTGCTGATACTTAGAGGTACAGAGAAATAGAGGATTCATACAGCTCAGTACCGGATTAGCTCTCCTGTAAATACATGGAGCCATCTATGCAGTTCCCCATTTTGTGATGACTAAATTCCATTGCATGTGTATGGAAGCTAATCCTATTCCCTCCTCCCCATGCAGGTGGTGATTCCCCTCTTCACAGGAAAGCCAATACCTTGAGAGAAGCTGCAGGAGGCTTTGGATGAGCTGAATAATTCCCTAAAAAAGTTCATAGAGAAGTTCCTGCAGGACAAGCCCTTCATTGTGGGCAGTGAGATTTCTCTGGCAGACCTGGTGGCTATCAGAGAGTTCATGCAGGTGAGTGTAGGAGTGTTAGTGAATTTTCAGCATCATGAAAAACTGATGTTGTCTATACTGCCTGAAGACCAGCATGTGGTGCTGGTACAGTTTCCTTGGAGATGGGAAGGAGGGTTTGATGCAGCACCACACGACTGAGAAGGGAAGCAGGATTCAGCAACATCACAAAGATGGCAGATGCTACAAAACAGTCTGATCCAGTGTTGCTCTGTCCCCCCCCCCATGTTTTCCTTCACGTCATTCCCTCCTCATTACAGTTTTCTGTTCTTCTTGTGAAGAATTCAAATCCTATGAAGAGTAAATGAGGAGCAATGGGGAACTGAGGTTTAGATTAAAATGAAGAGCCCACCCCAAGGGGGGGGGGAAGGCAGGCAGGCTTCCTCCCCTAGTCATTTCCCTCCTCTCAGTCTGCAAAATACCAATCAGGGACTTCACAAAATACAGCATTTAAAAGGAAGTGGCTCCCATATGGATCTGTCACTTGCCTGGAGTACTGTGTTACAGCACCTTCCACCTCTCCCCACACCTTCTCCTCCAGATGCTTTATGGGGCAGCACTGCCTCCCTCCAAAGAGCGGGTCACCCTGCAGATAAACTTTTGAGAGGGCAAGAAAAACTGCTGATGCTGCAATTTTGATCTTAAATGATGATTTCGTGTTCTCTCATTGACCATGCCTTAGTGCATGTGAGAACTGTTACAGCTATTAAGCCAAACTCTCTGCTGGTGTAACTTCATTAGCTTCAATCGTGCTATGCTGCTGGAGAAATCAGCTCATTATCTCCTGACTTAACCTCTAGCAGCTGAGGTCTTGCAATAAGCATCACGTGAATTGCGATGAGAATGTACCACCCTTCAAGTCAGGCTCAGCCATTTAGGTGCTAGAGCAGATTGAGGATGACACTGACACTAGTCAGCCAATTGTCTTCCCACATTTGGCAGTTGTTTGTTAATCCAGGGCAGGATTTTGCTGTGCACAGTTCATTGAAATGATTTCCTCTCCTTTTCACTAACGTTTGGCTGCGGTGTCTTTCTCTCTTTGCAGCCCGTAGGTGCTGGTTGCAACATCTTTGAGGGCTGGCCCAAATTGGTGACATGGCACAGCCAGGTGGAGGAAGCTGTGGGGAAGGAGCTCTTCCAAGAAGTGCATGAATGGATCCTGAATGCCCAGGATTTGAGGAAAGTCCAGATTGACCCACAGATGAAGGAGGAAATGAAGCCCAAGATGCTGAAGTAGGAGGAAACGTGAAGTATTCTTTCACTGCTAGACTTTTCTGAATGTTTTTCTAAATCCAACCCCCGAAATTCCCCTGTTATGTGCAATTACCCTGTGCCAAGAAGAAAGAACTTGCCACACGTTTCACTTGAGTAATGGAACTTTTCCACGTGTTCTGTCTTTATCCTCTAACAGTGAACCACAGCAGGGCACTTTAAAATTAGACCTTTTTTCCCTTAACCATTGCCTTTTTGTCACTTGAAAGAGACAGTGTGTTGTCCCCAAAAATTCACTCATTACTATCTCTCACAGGGCTTCTTCGTCGCAGTCCTCTTAAATATCCTCATGCTGACTGTCAGCTTCTCTGCTCCTTGACAATTCTGAAAAACTCAAAAAGAATGCGGACTTCTAGCAGAGAGTCTTCAACCCCCTTCCACACACATGCTCTGGATTTCTCTCTGTGGAAGCTTACTAACCTCCGGGACATTTTAGCTTCTTGAGGCAGCACACATTGTTCTCATTTTCCTCTCCTCATCTTGTAATTGCCAGTGCCACTCTTCACAGCTGGCAGTTTGCTGCACAGAGGAGTGACTCATTCCTTGGTGAATTTTCTGTTCTAACAGATATCCAGGATTTTGTGCTCTTAAAATGTTGCTAGAAATAATGATGCCACTGGACACCCAAAGCAGTGTACTTTCTGTGCAGTTGCATGCCCAGAATACCAGCCATCAGGTGATTTCTATCACATGAAGTGCCAAATCTTTTGGGCAAGTCTTGGAAATGCACTGCCTGATGTGCTGTTACTGTTATAAAATAGACATTAAAAATAGAAACAAGCATTTACTGTAGCTTATTCAAATGGATATAACAGTCTTTCAGCCAGACAGGTAACTCTTGCATATACTTCACTGTAATGTCACTGCTTGTTCTTCCTAGAAAACTCAGAGCAGGAGTTGTGTACATTTATGTACTGACATTTTCTGAATCTGCTTAGACTATATCAGACATTTACCTCTCAGATTCATCAGCTGCCAGTGTGTCTCTTCAGAATATTGCAAAGCATATGTTCAAAATGAAAACGCAGCAGTCGGTTGTCTTTGGGTGTTTCGTTATCTTTGCTTTTAGAGGATCTGGGTTTGAAGTGCAGTCACCTTAAAGCAGAGCTTCGTTCCCTTCTCCTACCCACACACTTTCCTTCCTTAAGACGTTCCAGTTAGGGTTAGTGGGTTTGGTTTGGTTTTTAAATGCCCTAATCTTCTGGAAGTGTCCATTTCCATTGAGATTTTTCCACTCAACAGCTGTACATCATTAACTCCCCGTCACAAAATTCAAACCGTGGGCCAGTCTCAGATTTTGCAGCTGAACTTTTTTATAATGATAATGTTACCCATTATCACAGTTGCCACTTCAGCATAAAGAATCAGGTATTATAAATAGATATCATAAAGAGCCACATCAGTTGGACAGTAACGTGGGAGACATAACCTCTAAAACAGGCTTCTTGGATTTTAGCAACCACGCATGGAGATAAAATAGGCAGCTGTTAGTGAAAAGGAGAATATTTTCTTCACCCCATTTCTCCATGTGGAGTATCTAAATAAGAAGAGATATTGAAGTGAGAAGAAATAATGAACACATGGAAGGCAGAGAGTCCCAGCCAGCTGTAGGCACATAAACCCCTCTATCCATCTCCCAACAAAGGGCAGAAATAATTTCCAGTCTTTAGGGAAGGTAAAGCAATATGAAAAAGGCTGCAAAAACAAGAGAAATTAAGTATCACAGTAAGTTGCATTCATGCGGTCACATGCATACTATTACAAGCACTCTGTCATGTGGTAGGGTATGATAAATCAATCGTGCCGTGGTGGTCAGGCTGCTTGTCAAGACTTACTGTTACATTTCAGTGTTCAGATTATTCGTGTGTGTATGTGTTTTATGCTTTTCCATCCCCTAACCACTATTGTCCGTCTCAGGGCACTCAGGGTGCGAGAAATAAACATTTGTTTCCAGCAGACAAATGAAAGCCAAGGTAAACTCCACTGGCACATTTCCATTTGTGGCTTTGTTAAGGACACTCTTGATCAGGGAGTTGCATGAAGTAGGCGAACTGCCTTCCTGATAAGCAATCCATATACCTGCCTGCCAGTGCCACAGAAAATGAATAGAGGGTTTTGTTTTGGCTTACTCCTTTCTCTTGGGGGACATGGATCAGTGTTCACGTCGTGCTCCCGGTCAGTACCCGGCCCAGGCTGGGGAAACTAATGATCCAACCAGTGCACCAAATTCAGTGATGAATCCTGGTCACATGCCACTAGAGGCACACTGCACATATGAAGTCTTAAGACTCCATTCCCTTAGCAGAATCAGATTTCTCTGCCATGTGGAAATAAACCTAACAAAAACCAGGGCATCAAATCCATAGTATTATATTTTATTGTACAATCTGGTAAACAGGACACTCAGCTTTGGAGGATCCAGGTGACCGAGGCCCCGGAACTGCTTTTCCTGTCCTGTCTGGGCAGGACCAGCCCTGTTGAACTAGGCAGCATCGCCGTGACAGCGGGGACACCTGTGGCTGTGGCAACGTGTTCATAAAAGGCCAGGCAAAGCAAACCTCCCGCCCACCGGGAGAGGAACGGGCCGTGCTCAGGGATGCTACCCAGGGCACAAGGGGTCAAGGCGGAGAGACGGACAGACCGACAGAGGAAGGTGTCTCCAGGCGCAGCCAATCGCAATCCCCGGCGCTCGCTCCCACCCCCTGCCCTGCAGCCTCGGCGGCCGCGCCGCGTGTGACCCTGCAGACGGCGGTAGCTGGTGTGTGGCGCTTGTCTCGGCCATGCCGTTCCTGGAGCTGGAGACCAGCCTCCCGGCCGCTCTGCTGCCCCAGGGCTTTGCCGGCAAGCTGTGCTCGGCCGCCGCTGCCATCCTGAGCAAGCCCGAGAAGGTGAGTCTCCTGCCTCGGCGTGCGCAGCGCAGCGGCCTCGGGTCTGGCCGCGCAGGCTGGATGCGCCCTTGCAGGCGGCTCCCCTGCCGGAGCAGCTGGGCCTGCGGCCGATGCACAGAACTTGTCCCTGGGGGGCAGCACCAGCAGCGAGTCTGTTTAGTGGCAGTTGCTTTGCCCACTAGACCCCCAGTTCTGCTGGCCCCGCACCCCCTGGGGGGCATGGGCTAGATGGGAGGGGGTCCTGGTATGGGAAAGACTGAGAATCACTGGTCTAGGGCCCTCTGGGGGGCCGTGAGCAGGTTTCGGGGGGGCACCAAATAGGGTCAGCATTAGACTCGCTGGGGCCTAGGCCAGAAAGCCAAAGTCCCACTGCGTGGGTCTGAAGGCTGGGGCCCTGGACCCCACCCCCCGGGGCTGAAGCTGAAGCCTGAGCAATGTAGTTTTGCGGGGGGCTCTGCAGCACGGGGTTCCAGACAACTGCCCTGCTTGCTACCCCCGAATGCTGGCCCTGGCTTTTCTGTGCAGAAAATGAGTTATTGTGGCACAGGTGGGCTGTGGAGTTTTTGTAGTGGGGGGGACTCAGAAAAAGGTTGAGAACTCCTGGTCTAGGGCACCCTAATAGGAGGGAAATGGAAAGGCAGGATTCCCCTGAGGTGCATGGGGTGGGTGGCCCAGGGCACCAGCTCCTCCTCATGACACACACTGCTCATATCTGTGAGGCTCGTGTTCTGTTTCCTTCCCTCCCATGGCTGTTTCCCTGGGTGTGCCCTCGTGCCCGGCATGGCAGAGGATAAACGTCACTGTGAAGAGCGACTTGCCCATGGTGGTTGGCGGCTCCGCAGCGCCCTGCGCTCAGCTGCTCGTCTCATCCATCGCAGTGGTGGGAACCGCGGAGCAGAACAGAGGGCACAGTGCCAAGTTCTTTGAGTTCCTTACCAAGGAGCTGGGGCTCGGTGCAGACAGGTGAGTGCAGTGCAGAGAGCAGGGGGAGATGAATGCAGCAGGTAGAGGGGAGTTTCATGCAGTGTCCCAGTGAGACCCAGATCAGTGCTGTGTGGAGCTTCACTAATCAAGGTCTGTGTTTAAGTACAAGTAGGGGAAGCTTGTAAGAGGCCTTGGCAGGGAGGGTCTCCCTCCTCCAGTCCTCCTGATTTCCCCCCTGCCCCGTCAGTAATTTCCTGCACTCGTTAGACAGGGCATCTTCCTTCTTGCTCCTCTCCTGGCTTTCTAAGGCGGAGCCTAATTGTGAGAATGAGGGGTAGAGTCCCAGGTGTAGTCAAAGCCGAGTTACCCCCGAATGCACTGGTGTAATGATGGGATCAGAGAGAGCCTGGTGGCTCATGAGCAAGGATTTTGGGGTAGAGGGGTTAGAAGCAGAGCTGCATTGGCGTGAAACCAGAGAAAGAGGAGATATGGCAATTGAATGTCATTATTCTTACGGCTGGATGAATTAGGTTCCCCTATTCTGGTACTTAGCAGCTCTGACTTCACGTCCCCACTATGTCATATAAAGCCCACTATACTATTAGTGTCATGCTTGATCCAAATAACTCCTCAGTAGGGCTAATTATTGTCAGAATTTATTCAGTACAGAAAAAATAAAATGTATTTTTCTATTTAAAGAAAAGGCCAGACACATCCACCATGACCCATCAGTGCAAGGTGGTAGCATAGGGCTTAGTTTGCCTTTCAGGTGGATTTGTCAGTCTTTTTTCTCTGCCCCTTTCTCTCTTGTTCTCCCATTACTCCAATAGTAGCATAGAGAGAAAATCTTGCTCCATGTATTTCACAGCTCTGGGAAGAGGAGAAGTCTCTTATCTTTCCCTTTGTGTTTATATGGGGGAGAAATTGTCTGTATTGAATTATTTATGACCAGCAGAAGTTTGTAAAAAATAGTCATGCCACAGAATAAGAGAAATATTAACTAGATTCTAGGCCAGTTGCCTAACTGGCTGCCCCTTGCATCCTGCTGCTACTAGGTCTTGCCTCCTAGGCAGTAACACTGGTGAACAAAAGCTTGGTGGACGTGGATGGTGATTTGAAAATAACCAGTGTGTAACAGCTAAGGGAAATACAGAAAACATAAATAGAGCAGATGCCTGAAATGAAAAGGCAGTGAATTCCTGTTTTCCATGTGACTAAGGTATTTTCTACTTCCAAGAATAGTTCTAAATTCAGCATTCTGTGCAGCTGCACCAGTGCTGACCCTGGTTGAGCTGCAAGGATAGCCAAGGACATGCAGGGCTCTGCACTGACTGAACTGTTTGGGGCTTATTCTATTCTGAACATAAGTAACCCCATTTAACATAATCAGTGCAAACCCCAGTGCAGCTTGCTCTTCTCTGTGTTGGGGGTCAGCAGGCACTCAGATACTACAGCAATGAGAATTTACATATATTGTATATACTCGTTCATTAGCCTGTTTGTTTATAAGCCGACCCCCCAAAATGGATAGGTAAAAATAGCAAAAACTGTATGACCCTTTCATAAGCTGACCCTATATTTCAGGAGTTGGAAAACTTTGGCTCCCGGCCCATCAGAGTAAGCTGCTGGCGGGTTGGGATGTTCTGTTTATCTGCAGGCATGGAGCCCCTCAGCTCCCCGTGGCTGCGGTTTGCCGTTCCCAGCGCCACTTCCTGCAGCTCCCATTGGCTGGGAACGGCAAACCGCGGCCACAGGGAGCTGAGGGGCTCCATGCCTGCAGACGCTCCCGGTAAACAAAACAACAATGTATTAGATAGTCAATTAAATGATTCCATAGACTTTAAAATCATCAAATTTTGGTGTAGACCCGTTTATAAGCTGACGCCCACTCTTTAATGTGTCACTTCTTTACCAAAAATATTGGGCTTATGAACGAGTATATATGGTAAGTACCTTGGATAAATAAATGGTTAACAGTTTAACTTTTTGTGGGTGTGGACAGGACTTTAGAACCCACTCACACACTGTCTCTATAAAAAATCCTGCTCCTATTACAGTCAGAGACATTAAGTCCAGACCACTGAGAGCTATGTTTAGTGGTGTGTTTCTGGGTTGTTGAGAGAACTTACTGGAGATAATGTTCCATTATAAAATAATAACTTTTCCTTTCCTCCTGTGTTCTCTCCTCTTCCACATGCAAAGGATTCTGATCCGTTTTTATCCACTGGAACCTTGGCAAATTGGCAAGAAAGGAACTGTCATGACTTTCTTATGATCTCTTCAAGAAACCCATTAAAAAGAAACCCTTGTGGAGGGCACAACCCCAGGATGGCCAGCTCTACCTGTTTGTTTCTACGCAAGATCTTATATGTATCCTTCTACACCTCCACTCATGTAGTTCCTTTCTGTTTCTGCTTCCTGTGTGCACACAGCTCCAAAGTGGGGCTTACCAGCCAAACTCTTTGACAGTAACAGTTGGAAGTCTTTGTCTCTCACCTGTCTTGTGGCCCAGAGACAATGCAGTTACCTATGATCTCAAACAAAACTTGAATCGAGAGGTTTGTGTAGCTGGGAGTTTGTTTTGTCATCAGCAGCGTCATGATGGCCTTCCTTATTTGGATCCAGTTAATCCAAGTTTTGTAGTCTTTTCCTTTAGCAGTGAACAGTTCTTTATTTCTGTTGCGTGATTGGCATCATTGATAACTGACTGGGGAGGTTCTCCAGTTTTGTTCAGCCTGAGGGCTGCTTTGCAAGAGAAAGACAGGTCCTGTCATGTGCTAACCTTTTCTCTTCCTTGTGAAATTCTGTCTGTTCTAGGAGTCCATGGGCCATATCTTGAGAGTTTATGGGCTTAACTTCACCACCAGATAGAATGCTGATTGGGACCATGTCCCTGTAGACTCTTCTACACCAGAAGTCACTAAATGTTGCTCATTAGTCTGGCAATAGAAACTAAACTAAGGCCTGGTCTACACTAACCCCCCAATTCGAACTAACGTACGCAACTTCAGCTACGTGAATAACGTAGCTGAAGTCGACATACCTTAGTTCGAACTTATCGCGGTCCAGACGTGGCAGGCAGGCTCCCCTGTCAACTCTGCGTACTCCTCGCGCTGAGCAGGATTACCGGCGTCGACGGGGAGCACTTCTGGGTTTGATTTACCGCGTCCAGACAAGACACAATCAATCGAACCCAGAAGTTCAAGTGCCTGCTGCCGAACCAGCGCGTAAGTATAGACAAGCCCTAATTCACAGTAGTTAGCCTAACTTGCTGCCACTGGAGGGCAGAGATTCAAGGGGATCTGAGATCTTTCGCTTCCAACTTCCGTGAACATTTCTTCCATTCTAAACCTCCCCCCCCACCCCATTTCTGGGAAGAGAGAATATTGGTCTGAGGGAAGAAGCTTTTAACTCGTATGGGATGGCTGGGCTAGGGTTCCTCTCTAATCTCCTGCTCTGAGCTCTACTTCACTAGGATCATTGGCTTGCACAGGTGGATGTTCCCATGTTCATTCAGTAGACTCCTGTAGTTTAATATCAATGTGCATATTGTGCATTGGGGTATGTGTGGAAGGAGGGCTTCTTATTGCAGAATCATTTCATACCCTAGGACGTGGAGCCCAGGAAATTGTTTTGCTGGTTCAGGTAATTAGTTTCAATTCCTGTAACTTGTCTCCTTGTCCACAGTACTTTCCCACAACCCTCTCACTAGTGAGCAAGATCAGAACACTTTATTTTATGAATGCTTTCAATGTCCTGTGGGTGGTGGAGAGGAGCTGATGAATTTACACATAACTGACTTCTTGGAGGGCCTGTGTTTTTGTTTTTCGTATTAGACCCAGGGCTTTGCTACGTCTGCTCTAATGTCCATTCTCTTAGTAGGGGAGTTTTCCCCTGGGGGCCTTTAGAGTTGGTCACTTTATAACTGGATTATACATAATATTTTATTTTAAAAAGACCCTCAACCCCCTAGTTATCATAGTCTATGGGATTTCCTTACTTTTGCATTTCACTCAGCAGAGATAATGAAGATAGAGTTGTCAGTTTCATTTATAGTACTTTCTAAGGTCCAAATCCTGCAAACATTTAGGCATGTGAATAGTTACACTGAATTCATTGGGAATACTTATGTGAATAAGTGTTTTGAGGGTCAGGATTAAATCGTTCATTTTCTGGTTCTGATGTACTACTACAGTGTTTAATTGTCGGGTATTTACAGCATTGCAAGGGAATAATTACATTTAAAAATGAACGAATTTCCTCTTTCATTGCTCATAGAACACTTTTTATTCCAGTTAGTGTTTGTAATTTTTTTTAACACACAATCAAAAATTTGGGTGTCAAGTTGGAAGTATCTTTCATTTATTCAAAAATAACTGAAACCAATGAGGTTATTCAAAAATAATTAAAACCAAATGATTTATTAATATCTGAAGCTAGTTACTACACATGCAACATAACGTTCTTCCATTGTTGCAAAATCACTGTCCTCTAAAATCTGCACTAAGTGCAGATTTATGTGTTAGTGTCATGAGTTAGGCGTTTATCTGGTCAATAAAACTTTTATCAAAATACTTTTAGTCTGTGTCGATTCACTAGATTATCACAATACTTTAATTTTGTTTCCCTTTCTCCTTGTATCTCACTCACCCTCTCTAAGCACACTTGTAAATAACACAGCTGTCCATGCTCCCTGTTTATTTTTCTCATGAGGTCTTTTCAGTTAAATGCTTTTAAAAGGAGGATAGTAAATTAAACAATTGTGTGTCACTGAGCATATGACCAGTGATCTTAGAAATCCATTTGCCATGGAAAAAAAGCTGAATTTGCATTTTTACAAAGAATCTTTAGTTTTTACTTTTTGTGAAAAATAAAAACATATTAACTACATTTTACTGAAAGTACTTATGTCACTTACTCAGTGTGCGCAACCTCCTCCTCTTGTGGTTAATTTTTGAATGCGCTTTAATTTACGTAGCTAAACATACTCCAATAAACTGTTTCCAGTGTAGAGAGTATCAGAGGGGTAGCCGTGTTAGTCTGAATCTATAAAAAACAACAGAGGGTCCTGTGGCACCTTTGAGACTAACAGAAGTACTGGGAGCATAAGCTTTGGTGGGTCAGAACCTCACTTCTTCAGATGCAAGTAAGATGAAGAAGTGAGGTTCTGACCCACGAAAGCTTATGCTCCCAGTACTTCTGTTAGTCTCAAAGGTGCCACAGGACCCTCTGTTGTTTTTTACAGTGTAGAGAGGTTATTCAATGGTGTATGTGGGGTTCATTTTTTAATGAATCTCAAATTTCACTGCAGCCTCCAGATGTGAGTGATTAAAGTTATGAAAAGATGCCAAAAACTTAAAAAATCACCCAAAGACAGTGTGTCTCTGCATTTGGCAAGGGCAAATTTTATGTTGATGGTAATGTGCTGTTCTGTACTGTATGCAGCAAGGTTTTAGATTACATTCGAAGGCAGACAATTGCAGAACACACAAAGTGCTAAACATAAACTGAATGAAAAAAAACAAAAATGAGACTGAAACAGCAGGTCCATCAACAGTAAAGAAACAATGCACTGTGATTGGATCATTCCAGCGTTTTTGTGCATTTAAAAAAAAAAAACAAATTTCTGAAAATATACAATACAGACATAGAATTATTTGGTATGTGTATGAAATGCAAATTGCAATGCTATTTATTTTATTATAATGATTCATGGCACTGGTAGGCTTCAAACTTGCTTAAAAATTGTAAATATATCAATAAAATATTGTGTTCAACTGTTACCTATATATCGTGGCTAGGAAAACTAAAGTTCAGCATTTCATTATAATTATGGAAAATACAGATTTTTATGTTTATCAGAGAAGTGTGTGTGTGGGGGGGGTTTATCATGGAAAACTAGGCTCCCTGCATATGACAAACTTAAAGCTGTAGCTGATCCTATTACTACCCTGGCTCCAGGCAGGGGGACAGTACTGCCCATGTCCCTATGAGCGGCTCAAAAAAGTGGAGGCGAACCCTTTGTGACAATGTGAGAAAACCCAGTAACCTCAATGTTAGCATTACAGAAATGTAGCTTTAATTCTGGTTTGTAAAGTACTTCCCTTCTTGGAGCCGACAAGTTTTGACTTCCCTTAGGGCGAAAAACAGGATTGTTGTCCCAGCTCCCCTTGCTGGGCCTTGTTGGCTTCCGATACAGACTAACACGGCTGCTACTCTAAAACCTACCACTAGTTGTTTTTAGAGGCTGTTTCTCCTTCATTGCTTCTCCTGTTAGCTGCTTTGTGGCTCTCTCATTGCTATAAAAGGGCAAGAAGAGGCAGTCTCCACACAAGCTCTCTAGCTCTCAGCAGCAGCTTCACTCCATTGCCCTGGGGTGTATAGATAGACAAAGGAGTGGAAAGGGGATGGATACCATCTGGAGGGATTAAAAGTGGGAAGGAGATTGCCACGCAAAGATAGCAGAAGAGAATGACTTTTGAGCTTGTTCCAACTGCTGGAGGGTATTGTAGGCCAGAGGGGTCCCTGCCCCCTAGAAGACAACAGATAAAGGGGGAGCAGGGCATATTTAGAGGAGTGGTAGGTTTGTGGAAGGAAAGTCTTGGGTGTTGGTGGGAGTCTCAATAGGTTCAGACAAGCACCTGAGCTACCATTACTTTGGTTTCTCCAGTCACAGACTTGCTATGCAATGTTGACTATCTGTTTCACACCCCCAGTATGTCTGTGACATTATATTAGTGACAAAACATATGTACTAATGCAAAATCATAATGTAAACTGGGGCAGGGAACTTACCGAGAGCTTCGTTGCTCATGGACTTTGCATCTTTTGTAAGAGAGCAGTTAAAATATTAAACCAAAGTGAGTGAATGGCTGGGACAGATTGTTTTTCTCAGCCTGAGCCCTCTTTATTTGGCTCTGGCAAATGCAGGGGGTGGAGTGGGATCAAAGCAACGATTATGAGTTGGTACCATAAAATCACTGTAGGCTCTCCTACTCCACAAACTGCTAGTGCTGAATGTTCTCTATGATCATGTTGGCTAGGGAAACAGCCATTTAGCTCCTTCACTCTGAGTGAAGTTTAATGTTTTGGGGCTTGAGGAGGAAACTGGCATAGGGAGGTCATGCAGGCCCCTTAAATCCACAAACTGAAATCAGTACACAGCCCTGCATAGTACAGTATAGAGAAACCAAAGGAAGCAGTAAACATTTGTTTACGCTGAAACAGCCCAGTTACTTAGATCTGTTACTCTAGGTCCAAGAAAAGCAAATGTACCAACTGCCTAGGTCTCAATAGGAATTATTTAAACCTCTGTTCCCCACAAATTAAACCCCCAAATTGTCCAGCTTTTCTTGCACGCTGCCTGCCATCTGATCCCCAACGTCACTCAGCAAGAGATCTTTTTACAGTTTCTAAATATTTCAAGCCTTGAACTTCAAAGAATTTGGCTACTGTTTCTAAGGGTCAGTGATCTTTATTGGATTGTTCAAAATCTCTGTACTGAGACGTTTGCATGTCCAAAATCTTAACAGACTGGTTTAAGGGCACAAAGATAACTTCTGAGATTCTCAAGTCTTGGGGACAAGGACTGTGTGGGTATTTAACCAGCACAAGGGGCCTGATCCTGTTCAAGGCCTTTGGACAATATTAGGATATAAATATTAAATAACATTTGAGTTAAAAGAATAACCATGTGGGGAGATTGCTTTAAGGTGTATGAATACCCCATCCCCAATTATCAGTTTATACGATAGCTGGTGGGGCGATAGTCTGCTTTCTTAAACCTGGAGTCAAAGATTTTGAGATAAATATGTGTACGTTCTACACAACGGGAACTATTCTTTATATCACTTCAGGTGGGAGATTTCCTTGTAGTACAAGGTGGCATGGCTGCAGGCTGATATGGTTCCTTAGATTACAACAATATAAACTAGAAAGCAATATAAGTCATTTGCGAAAGCTTCCTCCATACAAGCTCTCCAAATGCATCTGAAACTTGAAACACCCCTGCTATTCCAGATCTGTCTTCTCTGCCCATCCCTGAGATGTTTCTGTAATAAGCACAAAATGGGAGACTACAATAAAAGATTTTAATTTGACAAGCCACAGTTTGAACTCAGACATACATGGGTGGCAGGCCAATGCACTAACCCACTGCTCCTTATCTACAGCCTTCTCCACATTGTAAACAAATGCCTGTTCTACAATCACATTTGCAATTAATCTGTTTTAATTTTAAAAATAAAATACAAATGAAAAAAACAAACCCAGACTGATGAAACATATTTATTTCTCCTTACAATCATGTTCCTACCAGCTTCCCTACATAACCCTGCCAGCATACTTCAACACAAACTCATGACTGAGAGGGTACTTCAATCTCCACACTTTCAGTCTTTGGGTTCCACTGCAGGTTGTCAACATGTATGCCTGGTAGACATGTCTACCAGGACTGACTATCAGCTTATTCCATGTTGGCCAGCAAACAGCTATCAGATGGTAACAACATCTCGTCACTGTAGTCCAATGATCTGCTTGACAGAGTCTTTTCATCCTATTACCAGTCCTCTACTCTCTCCAGTGTCTCCCTAAACACATATCTTCATTCTCTAATAATTTACCAGATGATTTTACCATAAAATCGTCACCTTCTTTAAGTTTAGTGGACATATTTGATACACAGCTACAAAAATGCCTTTTAGGTTCCCATTCTGAAAAAGATCAAAGATCCAGCACCAGAAAATGACTAAAGCTTTGATGTGTATGTTTCAGCTGTTAGACATTTGACTATAGGGTGCTCCAGTGTAATGCACAAGTTAGGATATGCCCTTTAGTGACCATCAGAGTAACTTGATAAATTGCTCACTTTGGTTAAAGTGATTGTAATTAACTTGACTGAGATAACTGATCAATTGTTCTTCATGTCCACAGAAAGTAGGACAAGAAGTAATCAACTTAATCTGCAGCAAGGAAGATTTAGGTTAGTTATCAGGAGAAACTTTCTAACTAAAAGGGCAGTAAATTCTGGAATAGGTTACCAAGGAAGGTTGTGGAATTCCTGTCATTGGAGGTTTTTAAGAATAGGTTAGACAATCACATGTCAGGGATGGTGTACTTAGTCCTGCCTCAGTATGAGAAGAGTGGACTAGATGACCCCTTTGAGGTCCAATCCAGCTCTATGTTTTCTATGATTCTATAAGAGCAAAGCGTCATGTTTATTATTACAATCTATTTACATAGTGCTCTAACTCTACATAATACTATACACACATAGACCAAGGGCTTGTCCTCGTTGGAATGCTTAACTTGAGATATAATTCAAGCATTACCCCCAACCTGATTCCAGTTCATAGACAAAAATCTCTATCTTGAGTTAAGGTGATGCTTTAAACTTGAGCTAGCTGGTCCGTCAGGTGGTACGTGTTATTAATGCTGTGGGGATGCAGCTACAGCTCAAGTTAGCACAATTTATCAGATGCTAATCCAATCACTCTTTGCTACTATTGCAATCATTCTCTGCAGGTAAAGTGTGATGTTGCAATGTGGCTGCTCTCCCTTAAGCTTGGCTAGCTCAAGTGGAATAACTTGAGCGTGTAACTCAAGCAAACTGGTGAAAACTGAGCAACTGACAGGGAAAGAATTTTTACTGACACTTTTTAAAACTCTCTGCTTTTTGTTAGCACCTACTTAACTTAAGTAAATAACATTCTGGAGAAAGGACATTTTTCTTAAAGATTCAACAGCTCACTTTCAATTAAGGTGTGAGAACAGACAATCAACACTGGAATGATGGGCTGGGGAAACAGGAAGGATTGCGTAGTTGGCTGTGAATATACAGAATAAAGGAGGGCAGTTGAGAAGGACTGGAAGGAAAGAAGACTTCATTGTTTGAGAAAATGAGTTTTAGCTGAAGCCAGGCGTCCGTGAAGAAATATCAGAAAGGCAACCAGAGAGAGAGGACTGACCAGCCCACTACAAGAGAGAAAAGGCAGTAGTTGAATCCATGAGCGGTAAAATCCCAGCGATGGGATATACAAATGAAACAAGGTATCCAGTCCAGGAACCTGATGGACACTGGCAGAAACCGGAAGGCAGCAGGAAGAAAAGCCAGGAAAGGGGATAATGAAGGAGGGTCAGCAGCGACGCACTGGAAGCAGAAGCAAGGCCCTGATTCAACAAAGCACGTAACCACGCTTAACGTTAAGGCTGTGGAGATGTCCAACCCCTCAGGCAATGCCCGCAAGCGAAGCGCGGAGATGCGCCAAGGCGGTGTGGCGATGACAGTGCAGAGGGACTTGGTGGCGCGCTGGAGAGAGCCAGGGACACGTCCCCTTGAATGTCGGCGGCGTTAGACGCCTGGTGACAGGAGTTCCAGGCTCTATTCGGTCACTGGTCGAACACCGAGGCCGGGCAGCGGCAGCGGGGACAGGCTGCGTCACGGCCCTGTGCGCGCGGGAAGGGCTGACAGTCACACGCTGGACGAGGGAGGGGGGGACGCACCCCGACGTCACGAGAGAGCGGGCAGGACGAGTCACGGGACGGTGCCTCCCGAGAGCCAATGGGGGAACAGCACGGCGCAAGCGATTGGCGCGCGCGCTAAGGTCATGACGGCAACGACGTGCCGGGGTGACGGCATCAGAGCACTCTCTGACGATGGGTCCCGTGACGGCGCCAGGGGGTACTGGACCGGAAGGGGCGGGGCGCGGCGCGTGTGGAAGGCATAGCCTCGCGGGGGGGTATCACTGTGGGAAGCTGCTCCGCAGCCCCCTCGGCCCCGCCCTCTCCTAAGGCAGCCGGTCACTCTGTATCCAGCATCCCTATTGGCTGGGTAGGGAGTCGCAGTTCAGCCAATGAGCGGCCGTTGTATTGGCCTGCTGGGCTCCAGGGGCCCGGGAGGAGGTTGCCGTGGAGACTGCAGGTGAGGCTCCCCCTTCCACGTAGAACGGACTCCCCTCAGCGGCGCGTCACCCCCCTCTCCCCGTCTTAGGCGGGCTACTCTGCCCGCTGCTTACCCAGCCGGGCCGGGCGATCTGGTAGCCCGGCGCGGGGCGGCTGGGAATTGACACCGGGGCTGCACAAAGGGCTGGGGCGTGGGGAAGTCTCTCGGGGAAGCAGGGGGGCCGGTACCTGTGTGGGGCGCGCAGGCTGGTACCTGGCGCCTCTGCTGAGGGAGGGGAGGGCACAGTGCTGCCGGGCACCTGTATGGAGAGCGGGGGTGCAGCCCTGTCCCCGCCCGTATGGGGGATCAGCATTGTTAGGGGAGGAGGTGCGGTGGGGGAGCGATCTCCGCAGGCCAAGCCTTACTTACGTTAAAGGTCCCCAGATCATTGGGGAGCCCTCTAGTTCCAGAACCCACAGACGTCCCCGTTTCCACTGAAGGGCCTGAGGGACTCTGAGGGGCCCTATTCCACCCCTCTGTCTCACACCGGCCTATGGCTGGATGGAGCCTCCTGTGAAGATTCTGCTGGGCTCCTGCACCCTTTACAACAGGGTTTCTCAAATACTTGGATGCTGAGCTTGGATGTAACGACTCCCCCCTCTCCCGCCCCCTTGCTAAAGGCCTATCCATCATCATTTATGTATCTACCTCCTCTTCTTCTCCAGTCACTCCTTCACACGCTTGCTCTGGGAAGTGGCACTGTGTACACGACTGTGAAAACTATTCCCGTTAGCATTTGGTCAAAAATTACAGTTTAGGAAGAATGAACTTTTCTAAAACCTAAATCTAGTAGAAATACTTTTACAACTTTTTTTAAAAGTCACTGAAAACTGCTGTCTTCAAACAAATATTCCTTTATAGCATGTGAAACCCAAACATAACTGCAATGAGAACCTACTGTGAAACTCACAAGAACAATGCAAAATGAAAATGGAACATAAATAGTTAAGTACATTAGAATTAGAAAATTATTTCGGTTTTAATAATCTAAGGAGCTGTGTGAAACAAATAAATTAATTTTTGCAGTACCTGTATATGATTTTTAAGTTGGAAGGCTTAAAGTAGCGCTCTGAAACTCTTTCATTGAGTGACTCTGTCTAGACATAACATCTGCAGGTGCCTAAGGCTTTGTCTTACACATAAAATTTGCTTTAACTGTACTGGTATACCTAAAGCGGTACAACCCACTTTCTATGGATTTAGTTATACTAGCATTAAAATGCTTATACCGATATAGTTTATTCCCATAGAGCGTTATTCTGCTATAAAATAACTCTGTCCGTATTAGGAGTTGTACCAGTAAAAATATCACACCCCTAACTGACATAGTTATGCCAGTACAAAAACTCTGCTTCAGGCGTGGCCAACCTGAGCCTGAAAAGGAGCCAGAATTTACTGATGTACATTGCCAAAGAGCCATAGTACTACGTCAGCAGCCCCCGTCAGCTCCCCCACTCCAACCTGTAGCGCCTTCTGCCTGCTGGCAGCCCCAGCAATCAGCGCCTCCCACCTGCTGTGATCAGCTGTTTCATGGTGCACAGGAATCTCTGTTGGGGAAGGGGGGAAGAGTGAGGGCATAGCAGGCTCGGGGGAAGGGGTGGAGTGGGGGCAGGGCCTGGGGCAGCAGAGGGGGGTGAGCAGTGAGCACCCCCCAGCACATTGGAAAGTTAGCATCTGTAGCTCCAGCCCCAGAGTCAGCAGCTGTGCAAGGAGCCGCATAACCTATGAAGAGCCACGTGTGGCTCTGGAGTCACAGGTTGGCCACCCCTGCTCTGCTTTCTATTTTATTTCTCTCCCTCTGTCATCGTTTGACTGTATTAGAGCTAAAAGTAGCTTGACCATTATTAAAAAGTTTCTATTTGAGCAAAATGCAGAATTAAAATGGTTGCTATCCACATATTTTTCTTTATAGCTTTGGTTGGTCTAGTGCAAGATCAGCTAAGCTACTGAGTTCTAATCCTGCGTCTACCAATCGGGTGACCATATTTCCTAAAGGAAACTAGGATACCGCTTGAGGCTGGTCTGAGGGTCTCTGCCCCCCACATGGGGCTGGGGTTGACAGCCCAAGCCCCGTTGTCGCTCACCCCCCCCAACATTCCTTTATGCCGCCCTAGGGGGAATGCTCCACATTGTTGTCAGAACTGGGCATTTGTCCCATTTGCTCTTGCCATCTGATGATCAGTTGACGAGCAAATGGGACAAATGCCTCGTTTTGCCAAAAAAGTTGGGCTATCTGAGATAGGACTTAAAAAGAGAACTGTCCCATCCAAAATGGGATGTATGGTCACCCTATTTACCAATGACTTGCTGTGTGACCTTGAGCAAGTCACTATGGCCCTGATTTAGCCAGATTCTTAAATATGTGTTTGAACTTAAGCTTGATTAAACTTAAATATGTACCTAACTTTAAGTATCTCACTGAAATTGGGCCATGGAGCCCAATGTTTTTTAGAGCTGTTGATAATTTAATTTGGAGTCATGGATGTTCAGTATAGACCTAGTTGAAAATTGGACTTTTGGTTTCATTGGAAATTTTAAAAAATTGAGAAAAAAAATTGTTTAGGGTCAGACCAAAAATGATTTTTCAAATTTTTTTTAGAAAATTAAAAAAAAAAACTTTTTTGGGTAAAACAAAATATTTTGTTTTGACCTAATCAAAACATTTTGTTTTGAGCATTTTAAAATGCTTTTGAATTTTTAAAAGTAAAAATAAAGGAAATTTTGGGACAAAAAAGTTTCAGACTGAAAATTTTGCCCGGGTCTAGTTCTGTAACTTCTGAAAATCAGGCCTCTGTTTCCTCCATTTATAAAACGGGGGAAATACGTACATGTCTTGCAGGGATTTTGAAGCTTTGTTAATTTAATGCTTTGAAGATGTAAAGTACTTTATTGTGCAGTTGTCTGTGTAATTTGGATGCAAGTGATGGAAGTTTCAGTTGGGGGGGAGCGGAAATCAGTGTATGAACCAACAAAATGTGATCATTTCTGAATGAGTTAAATTAAAGTAAAAATATGCTTTCTTTACACGTGAAAGCACTCATCAATGATGTCTGAATTCATTCAGCTCATAGTTCAGCACTCCCACTGCTTCCTGCTGTGGTTAATTCTGGAGTTACCTTGCTATTAATATGATCTACAATATAAAAGACTGTTTTTAGCCTGCTGTGCACATGTCATTTTTTTGTATGTCTGATGTGAGGGATTTGTCTCATGGCAGTGAAAATTTAAAATAAAATGTACAAATTCCTTTCACGTTCTTTTGCCATTACTTGCATCATACTTCAAGAAATTAATAGAATGAAAATTATAGGTTTAATTTAAATGAAAAATCACTGGTTTTAAAGGTGAATACCAGTTTTCAAATTTTCTATCAATGTTAAAATTGCTAGGGATATTAACCTTGCTCCTTTCAAAATGGAGAAGTATTTATCATAGAAGTTTAGCTTCTTTTTGTTGCTGAATATTTACTTGAGACCTCTATGGGTATGCAGCTCTAAAGTCCTACTTTTGCAAGAGGGATGACAGGGACACTGTGTTGTCATTGGCCCACCTACATTCTGTATAGGGTACTGCTACATGCACTAGTTCAGCTTCATAAAAGTTAGCAGCAGTAGCTGGGAGCCCTAGTGTAGAGGGCTTGCCAGCTTGTTTTGAGTAATAGGTCAATTGGATGCGCACTGAAGCAAGCCATGATGGCTACCTCCTCTGACAGTCAGCCCCAGGACAACTTTTTTCTTGATTTCTGTCTTGTTCCACAGACTCTTGTGGAAAGGGCATTGGGATCTAGCCCCAGAAATGCATCTGTGAACAGGGATTCTGGCCTTGTGCTGCTGATACAGGGACAGGAAGTCAGTCCTCTTCTCAGAGCAGGGCTTTTTCCATAATTTAAAAAAAATGACAAGGTGCAGGTTGTGGAAGCAGAGAAAGAACTGACAGGAAGGGGATGCAATGCATGACAGTTCATTAGCAAGAGTTAGGCTAACTGTAACCCTAATAACGCGAGATTTGTAGAAGCGAGGATTGTGTGAGGCGGGTGAGAAAGAACTGTGTGAGAAGTCATGATGACCTCAGCATAGATAAAGTGTAGAAGACCTTGTGTAGATAAGGAATAGAAAATAATTGTATGTTGGCAAGAGTCAAAACAACTGAGGAAATGAGATATCAAGATGGCCTATGTATAAACAAAAATGCTGCTGTCCCTCATTATTTTTGTAATGAAAGGTATAAATGCTTGCTGTAATTAGTAACCGGGGAGAGACCTGTTTAGCTCTCTCCCTCTGCGCAATTGTGAGAGTTAATAAAGCATCTGACTTGCTATACCTAAACAAATAGTGAGAACTCTGTTTTTCTCCGACAAGGTAGACTATAGCAATGCACCACAAGGAGGCAGAGTTGAGGCTACACAGGCAACTTTATCTTTGTCATTTTCTGACATTTAAGTGATTAATGTGGCAGTCTTAACATTCATTTAATGTAATATTTTTGTATGTTCTCAAGAATATCATTTATTTATTTACTAAATTTATTTAATACATTTAGTACACATAAATCTACAGCTGACTAATGTACCATAGTTATAAGTACATTGCAAATATTCATTATTTTATAGTGTTTAAAGGCTTAAAAGCAAAAAGAAAATGAGGAACAATTGAATTTCCTTTCATCTTAATTATTTTAGAACTTTATTTACAATTTTTTTAAGATTATTATAGTCAATTCTTGTTTATTTTGTAAGGTGCTATGATGCTTGCAAAAATTTCCAATTAAATTGTTAAATAATGATGCTATGTTTTTAATAATAAATGCTTTCCATTTATAGTACATATAATTCTAATCCCTGTTTGCTCTTCAGACCTATTTGTGACTGGCCCTCCACCTGACTCTAGTGGGAGAATCTTGAACATGGTAAGGTGGCAGTCTAGCACAAGCTGCTTATCAGACATCTTGGTGGTATGGCTCTGTGAGAGAGCAGTGTATTCTTGGTGCCACATGTTGCTTGAATCCTTTCATGTGTGTGATGTGAGAAACCAAAAACAATTTTCCATATTTCCTTATCCCAAGACTTAGCCACTCTCTGTGGAGTGTTAATTGGCACAGCTAGAACATTGCATTTTCAGTAATTATCCTTGTAGTGATTGGTAAATTAAGGAGCGTCACTGTAATCCATATGTCCATTCTACTGGCCCCATGATTCCTAGGGATGGTTTAAATTTCCTCCCCTGTCATTAAAGGAGCTTCCTTTGTCTTGCTTGTCATATTCTGCAGTTAGTGGTGGATAAAGTAACCATTATATACTGAAGTAGTAATAATTTCTTACATTTGCAGTGCTAACCCAGGTTTTATTGAGATTTTCAACTAGAGAGAGAAATGATAAAAATTCTGGTGGCAAGGGTGAGAAGAGGAACTGAGCCAGATATGAATTTCATGTATGTAACTGTTTCTTGATTCTCTTTCTTAGATCCGAATTGCAGCATTGAATGCCAGCTCCACAATTGAGGATGAGCATGAAGGTACCTTCAAAAGTCACAAAACACAGACAAAGGAGGCTCAAGTAAGTAAAACAATTTTAATAATGTGGAAAATTGACAATGAATCTCTTCTGATATGTTCTAATCTCCCGACATTGGGTCTGTTCTCTTGTAATTTTTGGTTCTAGGGGGAAGAGCTACATTAATATTCTCATCTCCTAAACTCAGCCCTTAGCATACCATGACTCTACTTTTTATGTTGTGATTTTTAATTATGAGATAGGCACCTAGTCCTAGAGCACTGAATGGGCATCTCTAGTTGTACTTTAATAAACTGAAGAAATACATTTATTTTTCTGTAGCTGAGAGATGGCCATTGCTTCCCCTTCTCCTCCAAAGTTACTTTAATGATTAACTTCTCATGGCGATTGGAGTGCCTGTCTCAGTTCTTAGGCTCCTGTCATATAATAAAGACTGTGCAGATGCAGGAGGCTTCCCACATGGAACTCATTGTAGGATCAATGAATTATTTAGCTAAGATTATTGATAAATCATCATATTTATCAGATAGAAATAGTTAAAAGAAAAGAACATGTATTTATTGTTAAAACCTTAGATTTTACGGCTTCACTTAGGTCTTGTTCATACTGTGTATGAAACCATTCTAGCAGCTACCATATTTAAGTAGAGCTGTTGCTAGCAACAACTGAATTAATTTTCCTGACCAGTGTAGACTGGGTTTTTTCTATTGTAAAACTATGCTGAATACTAACCACTCTGACAGGTAGCTTTTAGTATGGTTTTATAACTAAAAATATTTTACAAACTGCAAAAGGAAGTGGTGATAGAATTCTAATAATAACAACTGCGCTTAGCCTGGTTACAACTATTGGTCCCAATTCAGAAAAGTCTACCTATTCAGAGAGGGTGCTTTATTGTTCATATTAATAAAGAAACATACTTATTCCATTGAAGCCAATGGGACTTAAGTATGTGCTTAAAGTTAAGCATGTGCATGAGTGCTTTCCTGAATAGGAATTGACAGAAATGATTTCCTGAATAATGGCCATGGTATGCATGTCGTTTTAAGGCTCTATTAAACACACCTTTTTTTTCCCCCCAGCAAATTGCTTTTGACTTCCACATATTTTCTTAAAATCTCTAATTGTATTGCAGTGATTCTCCTTGGTTGTTCTAATATTTTATTCTTTTATTTCTGAAGACTATTAAATAAAAAGTTAAGAGAAAAATCAGTAGAGCCAAATCCATTATATAAATCTGCTCCTATTTAAGTGTTACTTCTGCATAGGAGTTGTAATTATTACATTGTTAATTTTGTTATTTTGACCCACAGGAAGCAGAAGCTTTTGCTCTGTATCACAAAGCTTTGGACCTTCAGAAACATGACCGATTTGAAGAGTCTGCCAAAGCTTACCATGAGCTGCTTGAGATTCGTCTTCTGCGAGAGGTCAGTGAAATTTAGGGAGTCAAAGTGAAAGATAGCCACATCTTTATTGCATTTTGTGTCACTGCATTGTGTCTTGGCCATGGATGACTCAAAAATGTAATGTTGGTTGTCAGTTGGCTGGTTATTTGCTGCTGTTTATCACAAGTCTAATTCCTGATGTCAAGGGTACAATTGTTTTGTTTATAATTTTCAGGCAGTTCTCTCTGGTGATGAGAAAGAAGGGTTAAAACATCCAGGCTTGATGTTAAAATATTCCACCTATAAAAATCTAGCACAATTGGCAGCACAGCGAGATGACCTGGAGACAGCCATGGAGTTCTACTTAGAGGTACAGTACAGTCTGAGTACAATATGAGACACTCAGTATTTACTAGTCTTGATGAAGTAGATGTGTGAGACCCTCACCGTATTTTGTATAAATTATTTGCATTAGGGCTGTCAAGCGATTAAAAAGATTAAGCACACGATTAAACAATAATAGAATACCATTTATTTAAATTTTTTGGATGTTTTCTACATTTTCAAATATATTGATTTCAGTTACAACACAGAATACAAAGTGTAGAGTGCTCACTTTATATTTATTTCTGATTACAAATATTTGTACTGTAAAAAACCCCAAAAGAAATATTATTTTTAATTCACCTAATACAAGTACTGTAGTGCAATCTCTTTGTCATGAAAGTTGAACTTACAAATGTAGAATTATGTGCAAAAAATAACTGCATTCAAAAATAAAACAATGTAAAACTTTAGAGCCTACAAGTCCACTAAGTCCTATTTCTTGTTCTGCCAATCACTCAGACAAACAAGTTTGCTTACATTTGTGGGAGATAATGCTGCCCACTTCTTGTTCACGTCACTTGAAAGTGAGAACAAACGTTCGCATGGCACTGTTGTAGCCAGCGTCACAAGATATTTACATTCCAGATGCGCTAAAGATTCATATGTCCTTTCATGCTTCAACCACTATTCCAGAGGACATGCGTCCATGCTCATGATAGATTCTACTCGATAACAATCCAAAGCAGTGCAGACTGATGCATGTTCATTTTCATCCTCTGAGTCAGATGCCACCAGCAGAAGGTTGATTTTCTTTTTTGATGGTTCGGGTTCTGTAGTTTCCGCATCGGAGTGTTGCTCTTTTAAGACTTGTGAAAGCAGGTTCCACACCTCTTCCCTGTCAAATTTTGGAAGGCACTTCAGATTCTTAAACCTTGAGATGAGTGCTGTAGCTATCTTTAGAAATCTCAGATTTGTACCTTCTTTGTGTTTTGTCACATCTGCTGTGAAAGTGTTCTTAAAAGGAACAACATGTGCTGGGTCATCATCCGAGACTACTATAACATGAGTATATAAGGCAGAATGTGGGTAAAACAGAGCAGGGGACGTAAAATTCTCCCCCATGGAGTTAAGTCACAAATTTAATTAACACATTATTTTTTTAACGAGCAGCATCAGCATGGAAGCATGTCCTCTGGGATGGTGGCCGAAGCAGGAAGGGGCATATGAATGTTTAGCATATCTGTCACATAAATTCCTTGCAGTGCCAACTACAAAAGTGCTATGCAAATGCCTGTTTTCACTTTCAGATGACATTGTAAATAAGAAGTGGGCAGCAGCATCTCCCATAAGGGTACGTCTATACTTACCTCTGGGTTCGGCGGTAAGCAATCGATCTTCTGGGTTTGATTTATCGTGTCTTGTCTAGACCCAATAAATCGATCCCGGAAGTGCTCGCCATCGACACCGGTACTCCTGCTCCGCGAGAGGAGTACGCGGAGTCGACAGGGGAGCCTGCCTGCCACGTGTGGACCCACGGTAAGTTCGAACTAAGGTACTTCGACTTCAGCTACGTTATTCATGTAGCTGAAGTTGCGTATCTTAGTTCGAAGTGGGGGGTTAGTGTGGACCAGGCCATAATGTAAGCAAACTTGTTTGTCTTAGCGTCTGACTGAACAAGAAGTAGGACTGAGTGGATTTGTAGGCGCTAAAGTTTTGCATTGTTTTGTTCTTGAGTGCAGTCATGTAACAAAAAAAATTCACTTTCGTAAGTTGCACTTTCACGATAAAGAGATTGCACTACAGTAGTTGTATGAGGTGAACTGAAAAATCCTGTTTCTTTTATCATTTTTACAGTGCAAATATTTGTAATAAAAATAATATAAAGTGAGCAGTGTACACTTTTTATTCTGTGTTGTAATAGAAATAAATATATTTGAAAATATAGAAAAACATCCAAAAATATTTAATAAATTTCAATTGGTATTCTGTTGTTTAACAGTGCAATTAAAACTGTGCTTAATCGCAAATAATTTTTTTGAGCTAATCGCGTGAATTAATTGTGATTAATCGACAGCCCTAATTTGCATGTATTGTGTGTATGTTTAGGTAATAAATATGGTATTACTTGCTCACCATTTTAGTCCCAAAGAACAATAGTGTTCCATCATAAACCTCAGCTCCAGCAAATACAAACTATATAAGGCAATGTGTACAGACACACACATGCATATGTTGACATGTGGATATGGTGTGATATTTATGTTTTCTAGGCTGTAATGTTAGACTCTACTGATGTCAACCTATGGTATAAAATTGGTCGTGTAGCAATAAGACTAATCCGTATGCCACTGGCACGTCATGCTTTTGAAGAAGGACTCAGATGTAATCCTGATCACTGGCCTTGTTTAGATAACCTCATCACAGTCTTGTACACGCTCAGTGACTATACAAGTAAGTACAGCTAGATTTGTATAATTTTTCTTAAAATGTATAATTAATTCAAGTAAAAATCAATATGATCAGTACAGTGATTCAGTCTTACAGACACAATATCTTGAACATGCAATGTATTGAAATGTAATATGTAAATTTTTCATGGTAAAGTATAGTGATCTGTAACTGTTTTTAATTACAGTAAAAATCCCTGTCTGCTGTATTTATTTATTGAAAACCATCATTGTGCTCAGTATTTTTATTCAGTTCTTTTCTCTTTTAGAATTCCTACAACTTTTTAAAATAATTATATGTTACAAGGGATCCCAAACAGAACACACAAACGAGGGGCAAGGAAACAAAAGTTCCAACCATGGATATTGAGTTGAAATGTGTTTCTCCCCTGGCCGCCCGAAGGATTTGCTTTTCTGTAGAATGTTTGAGGTGGACTATAAACAAGATCCTTTGAGGGGGAAATATTTTGATTTCAGTATCCCTGGTTGGATCCATGAGTCTGGATTCAATTAAAATTTCACAAAAATAGCATTTAAATAGTTCATTAAATAAAATTACCTTAAATATGGGGATACATTAAAAAAGTTTTTATCAGAAATGTTTTGCATTTAAAACCAACTGATTTATTAAACAAAGGAAGTATTATCTGCAGTTTGGTCACTAGGTCCTTCAAGATATTAGAAATAGGAGATCTCATTCTCTCACACTTAGGTTTTATTCATAGAGTGGAAGAGGAAAACAAGCCTTTACTGGCTTTTCAACTCCCAACTGGTTTCTTACCCTTGCATGACCTAGTCATTGAACTGAACTAGTTAAATAAACTGAGGTGAAGAAAATATTTGCTCTGCACCACAGCGTTTTCACTCCTCTATAAGTAGAACTGTAGTACAACAGGATTCTCTATAAGCCGGTTCCATTGTAATTAATGAACAGTGTGTGGTAGTTATTTAACTATTAAGGACCAGGTAATGCACTCCATGGAAAAATACATGTAAGGAAGTTAAGTGTTGTAGCTTGTGGAGTTTCTGAGATACCTTGTCAGTAGACAGGGTTTCTGGGGCCACAAAGGGAGCAGGGGACAAGGCCCAGCACCTGTGTAAATGTCTGAAGATCTGTGAGGAAATTCCACAGAGGACAAGGGATCCATACTGCTTCCTGGGCCACTCCCCTTTTCCCCACAGCTCAGCTTCCCTAGGAGCTGCACCATACCGCGCTACCCACCTAATGAGAAGATAATGTGGAACGGGTTTGTGCAAAAGTTCCAGCTGATAAAGTCACCATTAATTTCTGCTGGAATTTTAGCAAGGGATGATGCCGTTGAGAGCAGCTATCCTTCGCCATGCTTCCCTCCAGAAGGTCACACAACTCCAAAAAACCTGTGGAGTCCCAACTACATGCTGTTCCTGAGGAAAGTTCTCTGTGGTCTGGGAAGTGGGAAGATGTAGCATTAATTCCTCTCTTCTGCAATTTTAGTCCATAAGGACAGTATATTCACTTCTTCTATCCCCTCTGAACCATGCAGCAAGAGAGAGATGTCCCTGCACCAGTCTGAAGTCATGAATGGCACTCTTAAACTCTGCTTAAGCAGATAAAAGGATGAAACAGCAAACATTTCAATGAAGTTCTTTTTTAATCCATACTTTTTTTTTCTGATGGGAGGATATTTGTCTCTGTGCAGAAGGACATTTATTTCTGTGGGTAATAATCTATTCTCCTCTGCCCCACAACATTTAAAAAATATCTGTAGGATTTAGAGTGGAAGTATCATCTGGA
Source organism: Chrysemys picta bellii (assembly GCF_011386835.1). Taxonomy (NCBI): domain Eukaryota; kingdom Metazoa; phylum Chordata; order Testudines; family Emydidae; genus Chrysemys; species Chrysemys picta. The sequence continues at coordinate 13,895,390 of NC_088805.1, read as the reverse complement.
GCTGTGATCTATTATACATCAGAGCCGCTGCAAGAAGCTTCCCTGTAGACCTCTCTCTCACTCTCATGCATGTTCTTTGTCTTTGTTGTCATTTCTAGCAAGTTACCTCCAGGGTGTGAGTATAAAACTACAATATAGTTCATAGCCTGGCATGGTTAATTATGCAGCTGTTAATATAATTGGCTCTCAACTTTTAAATTCAGATTTTATGCGGTAGATGAACCAATACAAATGAAGGCTAATAGGTGGCTCCAAGGTAAATTAGAGATGTAGGGCCTGATCCCGTAGGCCTTCCTCATGAAAATAGTCTTAATGGAATTACTCCGGTGAGTAAGGAATGCAGGATATGGCCTTTCCTGCTGTAATGCAATTTGTAATACAGCAATCATGATAAATGCTGAGGAATGGTGTTTTACAGAAATAGGGGATTTGAAACCAAAATCTGATGATAAATGACTTTAAGCTGTTTAGCAAAGTTGTAGATTTGTTTTTAGAGGCTAAAACTTGAGAATGTGGGGTTATGATTAGTATGCCCAGGTAAATTATTTAAATTGTATTTCTGTGTGTTTAACCATTTGCAGAGAGAATTACAATCCAATGATTGTAGAAATGTTTCATGTCCAGTTGGAGATTTTAACAATCTTGTTAGTAGTTTATATTTATCTCAGAAGTGGGAACTTTTGAATGATTCATAGTGTCAAATTGCCCATAATTTTTATTTCTGTTTCCCTCTACTAGCATGTTTGTATTTTATCTGCAAAGCTCTGGAGAAAGACTGCCAATACAGCAAAGGACTGGTACTGAAGGAGAAGATTTTTGAGGAGCAACCTTGCCTCAGGAAAGACTCATTAAGGATGTTCCTTAAATGGTGAATCTCATTCTTAGTCATCCTATAGTTCTTGCATTAGAATTTTAGGATAGGAGTAGTTCAGAAAGGCTAGTGAGGTTCAACCCTTTAAACCAGGGGTTGGTAACCTTTCAAAAGTGGTGTGCCGAGTCTTCATTTATTCACTCTAATTTAAGGTTTTGTGTGCCAGTAATACATTTTAATGTTTTTAGGAGGTCTCTTTCTATAAGTCTATAATATATAACTAAACTATTGTTGTATGTAAAGCAAATAAGGTTTTAGAAGCTTCATTTAAAATTAAATTAAAATGCAGAGCCCCCCGGACCAGTGGCCAGGACCCTGGCAGTGTGAGTGCCACTGAAAATCAGCTTGTGTGCCGCCTTCGGCACGCGTGCCATAGGTTGCCTACCCCTCCTTTAAACTAATATAATTGTACCATGTAGTCTTTGTCTTCTAAATGAACCTTATTGCATTGACTTCAGTGAGAATTGTATATGGTTATTAGTTTTGTAAGCTTCTGTGGTATCTGAGATGCAAGAATCCTGTAAGATTATGTGAGCCTTTGAGTTATTTATATATATTCTGAAAACTATGTTATTGCAACATTATGGTTGAGATATGTTACTTTGTTTATATTATGATAATGCCTAGAAGCCCCAATGAAGTTTGGGGTCCCATTGTGCTAAGCATTGTACAAACCTATAGTTAGAGACTTCTCCCTTCCTTGAAGATTTTATAATCTAAAAGGTGGGAGAAACAGTGACACAGAGAATTGAAGTGATTTACCCAAAATCACCAGGAGCTCAGTAGCAGAGCCAGGTCTCCTGACTCCCCATCTAACACTCTGTTCATCAACAAAACTCAAGAAACTCAAAATTAGGATTTTAATTAAACTGTAACTCAGTCCCATTGTGCATCTCTAATACTTTATGTTCCTGCGCATGTAGATAACATCAGTGCCTTAATATGTGTATGCTTTGTGGATGAATTAAAGTGGGATGTGAGTCTTGGTGCACACCTGTTGATTCTTTGGTCAGGCATTCAAATAGTTTTTCACATTGTGGGCACCGTACTCTACATAGCCTGCAACTTTTGAAACATGAAGTGTGGGGAACCATCTGAAGGGACCCAGATGTATCGTTGGCTTTCTACAGTATCCTGAGAGAGTCATTTTAAAATTTTATTTTTTAGAGCATAGCAAACTCTTGAGTGCTCAGCAGCTGAGCATGTGAAACGTGATTTGAAAGTTAATTTTTTGTGGACATATAGTTACAGACTCAAATAATCCTAGGTAGTTAAGGTGTAGTGTGTGCTGGGAAAGATCAGAAAGACTGCCAAACCTACTTGGGCTCCTGATGCCTCTTATGGTAGAAGTTTAGTGTAGGGATGGCTTGCTAGCTTGCAAGGAAGGAGCTAGTGAATCTTAGAGGAAGGGTGATCTTGTTTTTTGACTTGGGTCAGATATACAAAATAAGGGCCTCTGACCTAGATTTTTGGTCGGTTAGTTACTTAGGCAATGATTTAGCAAAGCTTTAAGCACATAAATTCAGCAAAGCATTTAATGATCATTTTCCCCCTCACTCTCGGATATCTCAAAAACAATGGAATAGATATTTTTCAAGCTCTCAAAAAATTCACTTCTGGACTGAAAACCTTCAAGAGAATTTTCAACTCCAGTTGTTATTTTTGCTGAAACATTGAGTTGTTCAAAATGGGACCATGGAACAAAAGGAGCTTCTCAGCCATAACAATAGCATTGCTGTAATGTATTTCACTGTTTTCCTATTCATCTCTCACTTTTTAGAACGTGAAAGAGGAGAATCTGCCTCAAAACATCTAATTTTAGAATGAACTGTGAACAAATGTATATGTGATTACTGTTTTTGTACCCTACGTTAGAGGAGAATCTTAAGTTAATCTCTATTTGATATTAAAAAAATAAAACTACCTATGTTGTCTTCCTTTCTCACCACCTCTCAGTGACATGTCAATCCATGATGTGAATGTGAGTGCAGCGGAAACAAGAGCAATCATAGATGAAGCATTGGAGCTACGTAGAAAGAGGCAGGCTCTAATGGTGCGAGAGAGAGAACCAGATCTTAAGCTTGTCCAGCCAATTCCCTTTTTCACGTAAGTCATCACTGTCTCTGTTTCAGAGAGTCATGGCCAGGGTTCATTGGAATCTCTTCAGCATGTATTTTTTCTCATTATATATATTAATTTTTTTAAAGTTTCAGTAATCTGTAAGGAGTCTGGCTCTGTTCATGTTTCCAGATTAAAGTTGATACATACCAATTAAAACATGCTGAAACAAAACTGTGGTATGAACCAGGAACAAATAGCTAAATTCAGGATATCTTCACAACAGAAATTTTTTGAAATTTTTCTGCGTTAATTGGTTTGTATCTGAACTTTAAAGCTTTTTTTTAATTTGTTTTTAATATTTTTACCATTTGGATCATGGAGATTTATAAACAAATGTTAAATGTCTACAAAAATGTTCTATTGTGCATTTGGATAGTCTAGGAATCCTGTTAGAGTATATTGCGTGTTTTAAATACGTGTGTTAAAGACTTCTGTGATCTTCTTATTTAGGGCCTGATTCTGCCACCCTTATTTGCCCTGAATAATTTCCTCTGTAAGTAGTCCAATTTCAGAGCAAGTTACTACTAATTGTGTAAAAGGCTGACAGAATCTTGCCCTTACCCATTGAATATAATGCTAGACCTGAAAATGGTTCATATTAAACTGGGATAATGTTTTTGGTTTTGAGGTGCAATGAATGCTTTCTCTGGGTGTGAAGCATATCATGAGCTCCATTTCCTTTCTATTATACTTAATTCTCCTTCCCAACAATGGCTTTAATTGCTGTGATAATGTTGGTCCTGCTCTGTAGTTTAACAGTATGTTCCAAATAGGAAGCAAGAGCCATGAAACATTTGCTCCTGAACTGAACTCTCGAGGGGACAGGGTACCAAAAATAATATTCTCAGCTTTTCTAGTTGTAAAGCAGATTTTGACTCCACGAGGAATCTATTCCTCTTACACTGATAAAATCACTTTTGGTACCCTCAGTAATTCTAACATTCTATAGCAGAACATCTTTATTATAATTCCGACATCCTGCAGCAAAGGGTTTTTTAACTGTAATACAGAAGGTTATGTGGCAAAAGCTAATGAATAAATGGATAAATTAAGTGTTAATAAGGTCGTGTTGTGATTGTGTTTTTACATGCAGGTGGAAGTGTCTAGGAGAAAGTTTACTTGCTATGTATCATCACCTGACAACCTGTGAGCCTCCTCGACCGAGCCTGGGGAAGAGAATTGACCTCTCAGAGTACCAAGACCCAGTCCAGCACTTGATTCTTTCTCCTACCTCTACTCCTGTCAGTGTTATCCAGCCCAATCCTGTCAGCACTAATCCAGTGGTTACAATGAGTGACCCAGTATTAACTTACACTCCAATGACACCCAATTTTTCCAGTCATAATGAGAATTTACTGGAATCAGTAATACCTATAGGTGAGCAAGGTACTTTAGTCTATAATTCCAGATAACACTGTTGTCTTTGCAGACATAAACGAGACTGGAAAATGTCAGTTGTCTTTAGAAATGTGTGTTTTCTAAACTGTCTTATAGCTGATCCAGTGCATTTTCAATGTACATGTATTCCAAGTCAGAAAATTAAATTAAATTAAATTAATGGAGATATCCCATCTCCTAGAACTGGAAGGGACCTTGAAAGGTCATCAAGTCCAGCCCCCTGCCTTCACTAGCAGGATCAAGTACTGATTTTGCCCCAGATCCCTAAGTGGCCCCCTCAAGGACTGAACTCACAACCCTGGGTTTAGCAGGCCAATGCTCAAACCACTGAGCTATCCCTCCCCCCCCTAAAAGAAAAGTTCAGTCATATAAAGCTGTGATAATCTGTAAAACAATTACTTTAAAAAAGGGAAAGCTGTCTAAATGATCAAGGGCAGGGGTCGGCAACCTTTCAGAAGTGGTGTGCCAAGTCTTTATTTGTTCACTCTAATTTAAGGTTTCGTGTGCCAGTAATATATTTTAACGTTTTTAGAAGGTCTCTTTCTATAAGTCTCTAATCCAGGGGTTGGCAACGTTTGGCACGCGGCTCGCCAGGGTAAGCACCCTGGCGGGCCGGGCCAGTTTTATTTACCTGCTGACGCGGCAGGTTCGGCCAATCGCGGCCCCCACTGGCCGCGGTTTGCCGTCCCGGGCCAATGGGGGCGGCAAGAAGCGGCGCGGGCGAGGGATGTGCTGGCTCCGGCTTCTTGCCGCCCCCATTGGCCCGGGACGTCGAACCGCGGCCAGTGCGGGCCGCGATTGGCCGAACCTGCCGCGTCAGCAGGTAAATAAAACTGGCCCGGCCCGCCAGGGTGCTTACCCTGGCGAGCCGCGTGCTGAACGTTACTGACCCCTGCTCTAATCTATAACTAAACTATTGTTGTATGTAAAGTAAATAAGGTTTTTAAAATGTTTAAGAAGCTTCATTTAAAATTAAATTAAAATGCAGAGCCGCCCGGACCAATGGCCGGGACCCGGGCAGTGTGAGAGCCACTGAAAATCAGCTTGTGTGCCCCCTTCGGCATGCGTGCCATAGGTTGCCTACCCCTGATCTAGGTTAATTATTAGCTCTGAGTTCTATCCATAATTGATTTTCTATAGCACTCATCACTGTAGTATCTAATCCCTTCTATTCTTGACTGTGCTGCTGCTCTCATGCCTCAGTTTCCCCCATTTGTAATATAAAGGTAATAATGCCTGGGTGATATGTGGCTTAATTTGTTAATATTTGTAAAGCACCTCGAGGCTGTCAGATGGAAGGAGCCATAAAAAGACAAAATATTATTACTATTAAATAAGATCAGCTGCTTGGCCTGTTAAGTACATATGGAAGCAGAGAATTAATTTGTTTGCATGATGATATTCATATTCTCAGATGTTTTAAGGCATATACTGTGTAGGGAGGTGTGTGTGGGGGTGTGTGTGTGTGTGTGTGGGGGTGTCTATAGTTATTGTTCACAAGACTACCAGTCTTTGGTTGATGTTTATGAGAATTTACAGATGTTAGAGCTCTAGGCAGTGTTTTCCTTAAAAGCCACAAAATTGTACTGAAAATTAGAAGATTTAAAAGAAAGTATATTAAAAAAACCCAAGTTTTCAACCAGTCTGCTTCTTAGTTCTGACCAGTATTTACATGCATACAAAATGTCATGAATATCAAACTTAATTTACTTTGTATTAAAATTAAAAGAAAAATTAGAATTTGAGCTATGCATTTCTTAATTAAGAGATGCAATTATTTTTGCACATTGTAATAGAATGAGTAGATTTGTGTAAAAATAGTAAAATCATAATGCTTGTTACTATCAGGGCAGTCCCCAGGTTCCCCATTATGTTTGGTCCTGTAGAAATACAGTGTAGGATTCTCTATCTGCCTTGACTCAAGTCACTACTGTGACTCTTCCTGTATATGATATTAGCTAATTTTTTATGGTAACTGTTCTGTGAAACAAAACATGATTTAGGCCTAACTGTAGTTTGATCAGTGATTAACATGATTGTGTTTAAGTGGGCTACAAGGCCAACATCAAACCAGAGTTCTGTGTAAATGATTCTGTTCCCATTTAAGTTAATAGGAATTTTGCCATTGTCTTCAGTAGGAACAGAATTGAGTCCTTGATGTTGCCATAGAATAAAGTAAATTTAAAATATTTTTCATAAATCACCATGATATTAAGCAACATTATCCATTGTGTGTTTGGCAATTTGAGTTTTGAAAACGTTTGATTCTGTTTTCTAGGTGACACAACTGTTAGTGATAAATCCAAGAAAGGGGTGAAACGGAGGAGAATTACAGAAGATAGTGGTGAAACTGCAAAAAGGCGGTCTGCTAGAGTCCGAAATACCAAGTGTAAAAAGGAGGAGAAAGTTGACTTTCAAGAACTGTTGGTAAAGTTCCTTCCTTCAAGGTACAGCAGACCTTCACTTGTGATGAGAGTTGTTGGCATTATGTGAGGACCACAGGCTTTTTTGTTGACCTGCTGGTTATCCACCCAAATCCTCAGAGGTACTGGACTTGTGTTGCTTATTGAATGAAAGAAATGTGACTCGGTATCTTTTTATAAATTGTATTAAAACTATTAAAAATAAAACAACCTTAAAATCAATAAAGCAACAAGTTAATCTCAATAGTGGATTGAATTAAATCATCAATTTAGTTAAATCATCAGATTAGTACAAAAAATAACCAATTCTTATACATTCTGAGGAGGTGGCTATACCATTTGGTTAGAAGTCACAGCTAAAGAGTTTGACAAAAGTCCATTAGTTCTCTCATTTGAATGGTTAAGTGTCATAATATAGAAACCGAATTATTGTCTAATGTCTGGAGTACAACCTCGGATCCAATTATCAAACGTTTCCTCCTTAAATTTCAGTCTTGTGTGCTGGCTAACCTTTACCCCCTTCCCCTCCCACCTCCCAAAAATGAGACAGATTATAAAAATACAGACTGCTCCAGAACAAGAGAAGTTGGATAAGTAGTCAACTTTGACCAGAAATGACAGATGACAATCTCAAATCTCTTAAGACTTCGAAACATAGAACACACTCTAATGGGTAACTTTTATGAGACAATATTGAGGACTGTTTATCTGAGGCACTTTTCTTTCAGGTGCCTTCCTGGCTTGGGTGTTATGGGTGCTCTCACACACATGCATGCACACAGCTGCACTTTTCATTTCCACATCCTAAAAATAAAAAGTCTAAATTGTCTGGGTCATCTGCCAGCTAATAAGAACAAAAGACAAAAACAGAAAAAGGAAAAATAAGGTATTAAGGTAATGGAATTTGCAAACTCTTTCAGCTCTCACAGTCTTCTGGGCACTCTGAGTAGGAGCTGGAACTGCAGTCAAGGAATTAAACGTTGATGTTCTGCTGGCAAAGTGCTTCTCACTAGTGGGCCACCTCCAGGGTAGGACTGGCCTGATTATTGATGTCATGAATTCTTCTCCCCAAGTTGTTTAGTCTTGAGAATTCTGGAACATCAATCTTTCCTCTGGTGTCTTGGGACCCAGAAGATGAGGCTTCCTGGCCTTATCCTTGTAATTTGTAAACTTTACTTACTCTGTCTTGCAGTGCCTCCCTCAAGGTCTTCGAACAAGTCATGTGCGAGGCCTGCCTTGCAGCCATGCATCTTGGTCCAATCAGTTTCAAATGAGGTCATCTTGAGCCTCAGTTTTAGGAAAAGTTCTGTTTAGATCAGCAACTTTAAAAATATTCAGTGTTTTACATATTACACAGACGAAGTCTATGACCCCCAAAAATATATAAAAAAAAATCTGGATGATACCACTTTTGAGGAAGTTGTCATGGTCTTATCATGGTAAAAGGGTATTGAGATGACGTTGTCATTAGTTTACAAAAATTTCAACACAAAATTCCTGTAAAAATAGCTGTTTGGAAGGGATGCTCTTCAACAACCAGTCACTCAACATTGATTCATGTGCAAAATTAAAAATAAGTTCAAATTTATGATCAGTTTCATCACATCTATTTCTTATTCTTGAAGCAAGGCAATTAGAATATTTTCCTATTTCAGAACTGGGTTTTTATAAGTCAAACAGCTTGTCTTCTGGAATCTGTCCCTTGACAGAGAAAAATAACTTGAAAGTAAAAAAATACTTTAAAAAAAAAAGTTTATGTAGGGTATTCTCATATAGGTTATTTTGCTCACTGTTTTCTAGAGAAGAAGCAGAAGCATATCATGAACTTTTTTGCATAGTTAAGAAGTGGGTATGATTTACACCACATTGGGTCTGTGCGGACCCCAGTATCATTTGTCAACAAATCAGATCAGCATTTCTCATTAAATCAGAAGGCATATTTTGTTTTTACATTGATTACTGATTTGAATGAGATGATTTAAAAAACAAAGATCCTTCTGAAAGGAAAATATTAAGTTGCATTGCTAAAAGGGTTCGGATCTGCTAGTACTTAAAATAACAGTGCTGATAATGCTGTTTTTTGAAAAACAATTCCAAATGTGGTGGAGTAGTCTTGTCAGTTTCTGATGCTTATTTGGTGGGATTTGCTCTTTTCTGTAGGCTGTTTCTTTCCATTTTTAGGTATAGCATGTTTGAGGTTTTTTTCCTCTGATGAAATCTGGAAATAAATTTAAATTTCTAATGATGAACTCCAACTAGGGTACTTTCATTGTGAAAATATACATAACCCCTACACCTGGCAAGCTATTTGTTATTGAAAGTAATATTCAGACTCTCACAAATACTGTCTTTTACCCCTTTTCACCCAGGCTGAGGAAACTGGATCCAGAGGAAGAGGATGATCCTTTCAATAACTACGAGGTGCAATCAGAGATCAAACAAGAGAATTTCCAGCATATTGGACCACACAGACTGTCATTTGACTCTACAACGTTCATGGAATCTGGTAGGGACTTCAGCATATCCATTTTTCTACTTGTTTTCTTTTTCCCCTTATGTCTGCATTTTTACTCCCACTTCTTCTTCTGTTTTCTTTCTTTTTGTGCACAAAAGAATCTATTCTTTTAAAGGGTTTATTTTAATAAATCAATTGACTGAGCTTCACTGTATTCATAAATTATTTTTGTTTTCATTGGGCTGCTTATTTATGTGTGATCTGTGTTGTGTGCATGATCTCCTTTAACCATTTTAGTATAGTCACTTTATTCTGCATAAATTCAAGGCTATTCCTGCAAAAGGAGAACCACTGTGTCATAAAGGTGTTATGGGTGTTCTTTATGCAAGATGTGCTAAATGTCACAAAGCATTAAAAGTATTATTCTTAGAAGTGAGGCAAGGAATTAAATGTGGTTAGTTTCAACAAACAGGTCTCATATACTTTGTGCTCATCTGCTTTCCAGAGAAGCAAGATGTTCATGAATTCCTATTGGATAACCTGAACAATGGTGGCATCCTAGAACTGATGATGAGATATCTGAAAGTAATCAGCCAGAAGTTCCTGGTGAAGTGGCCACCTGGCTTGTCTGAGGTGGTCCTTAGTATCTACAATAGCTGGAGAAAGCATAGTAGTAATTTGCCCAACCCGTTACTGAGGGATTGTAGCAACCAGCACATCAAGGTAAGGAAACGCTCTATTTTTTGAGCTGCTTAATTTTCCCTATCCACCGTATATTGCTGTCTGTGTCTTGAATGTGGCTAACCTCAGTGTGGCAACTCAAGCTCAGGTTGTCCCTCTCATGATCTATGCCTGGGATATTGTTCGCTCTAGCTCTAACTTCAGTCAAAAAACAACTTGAGTGCACTGCAGCTGTTGTTTCTGTCAGTAAACTGCTATGTCTTACAGTATTTACACATACTTTGATCTTTCACTCTGTGTCTGGAGCTGCCTCCTGCATCTCAAATGGCGTGCACACACAGCTTTGTGTCCTGCCTTTAAGGGCTGAGGTGAGGCTGCACCATTCATGGAGCATTTCTTGTGGTCTGTGCAGCATTGTTGTTTGGCTCAAAATGTTTGTGGTTTAGATGCCATACCAAGGTTTCAAGTACAGTAAAAGCTTTTTTAACCGGCATGCTGGAGGAATGGGGGGGTGCCGGTAAATTAAAAATGCTGGTTAACTCAGAGGGAGGGGTTTGGAGTGTGGGTGGGAAGGTGTGTGGGGCAGGGGCGTGGCAGGGTGTTTGGGTCCAGGAGGGGGCTTGGAGCAGGGGGTTGAGGCATGGGAGGGAACTCAGGGTGCCCGATGGGGATGGATGGGGTACTTACCTCTGGCAGTTCCCTGCAAGCGACTCTCCATCCCTTCTGCTCCTGGCGGAGGCGCAGCCAGGCCGCTCTGCAAGCAGGCACGCTGCCCCTTGCGGCTTTCCCGGCCAATGGGCTGGGAGCTGCAGAGTCAGCGCTCAGGGAAGGGTGACGGAGGCAGCATGCCTGCAGAGCCGCCTGCTGCGACTCCGCCAGCAACAGCAGGGACGGAGTTGCTTGTGGGAAGCTGCCGGAGGTGAGTGCCCCCCCCCATTTAGCCCCCCAAGCCTCTTCCACGCCCCAACTCCCTACCCCAAGTCCCCTCCAGGACCCAAACTCCCTCCCAGAGCATACCCCGCAGCCCCTCCCATGCCCCAGCCCCTCACCAACCGCACTATAAACCATACTTTCAGTGCAGCTAAGAAATGCTAGTTTATAGAGTTTGCAGCTTGGTGAAATGCCAGATAAAAGAGCTTTTACTGTACATGGGTTTTAGGAAAATCCCTGTTTTAAATAGCACGTATAAAAGGTATAGTGACTTAATTAATGGCAAATTGTTGAGCTTGTTTTTAAAAAGATAATTACATCCCATAGTGAAAGTACAATGAAAAACTTTTATTTCCTTTTCCAAATACAGGTATATAAATTTCACAAATACAAAATGGAAAAACAAAAATTATACAATAAATTGGAACCCAAAATGGGCCTGGCTTACATGAATGCACACATTTTAGGTTAAATACTGTATGTGGTAATAGTAAAAGCAAAATGCTATATTCTTTGTCCACTGGCTGCTGTCTATATTACTGTGTTTTTAAGACATTAGCAAGAAGGATCAGACCTGTAGCTGAAAAGTTCTGACTTTGAGTATTCATGGTAACTGCACTCCCAAATAATTTCCTCTTTTGCTATTTCCCACATTTCAGCTTTTCCATCACCAGCGTATTTAATGCTGTGCAAAATAAAATTGAGCTTTGAAAATAATAATATCTTGGTGGTTTAAAAAAGTAGTGTTGCTGTATAGATATAACATACTCTAAACAATCTACACTAGCATGTATATCTATTGCTATATATATTACTGTTTGATTTGCTTGTCTGAGACTGCTTGATCTTTATTGCTTATATATTAAATTAAAAAATCAAAATTACTACATACAATATTATGGATTAGATTTTACACAAATAAATATTAGGAAATTCGGGAGTTCTGATTAACATATATTGCTTCTGAATCTTTCCATTTAACTTTGATTATAAATTGATTTCCAAGATGCCCTTTTGTTTTTTTGAGTTTATTTGGGATAGAAGATGATGCCTTTGGATGTAACAAATGCCCAGAGATTTTAGGGTACAGAGATTTTTGAACCCATGTCAGGAGCTTTCACCCTCTCCAGATGGAGCTGCAGTTACAACCCTGGTTACTGTGGGAAAAAAAATATAAAAATAATTTTCTCTTTAATCCACACAACCACGTCTGTAAGAGCTGTAACAGAACATCCAGTGTTACCAGGACCAACTCATATCCAGTTTTTTGTTTTTTTAAAATCCACCTGTCTTTCTCCAGAAAGCATTAATGAGCTGGCAAAACTAGCATATGTGCTCGATCTCCTTGATTTCTACAACTTCTTCAGTATTCATCTCAGCCTTTTGATGTGTCTTTTTTCAGATGTTCTAACATAAAGTATTAATGATGAAGCAATTTAAAATGGTTGTATTTTAGATTGAGGATGCTGCTCTTTTTCAAGACTGGGCCAACTGTTCCCTTCTTATCTTCTTCCCCACTAGATCGTCGTATCCTTTCTTAAATAAATTTTTTTCCATTCCTCTTTCTAGTTGTAAAAGGCCAGGGGGGGTCTCTTTAATCCTACTGAGCATCATAGAAAGAGGGCAACCTCCTTTCCTTAGACAGAAGAAAGCCATGATGGCTGTAGCTTGGAAATGGAAATCACAAAAGAGGATTAATTAGAAAGCTTCCTTTCAAGTGAATTGTTAACTTCTTTTTACTTTCCAAACAAGGTTCTTTATATTCTTCCCTGATCTCTTCATACCTTCCCTGTAGGATATGATGCTGATGAGCCTTTCTTGCATGGAACTACAACTTGACCAATGGTTGCTGACCAAAGGGAAGAGCTCTACAGGTGAGAATTGTTTTTTCTCTGCTAGGCTATTCTTACAATGTAAATTAAACTTGTAAGAAATGTTGTGAATCATTTATTAAAATACTGAGCTGTTACTTCTCCAGATGTAGGTCTGAGCAATGGATGTGTACAACAGTTCTTTATTATTATTATTTTTTATTAGTGTTTGTGTTAGAAGGGTGAGCTGAGTGTTGCAGCTGCTGCACGTGGAATTGTTTGCATAGGGAGAATGTGATTTTATGCTAAACTGTAATAAATTAATTTACAGTTTCCCCTCGAAATTGCCCTTCTGCCACTGTGAACGGAAAGTTTGGTCCTGATTTCCCAGGATCCCATTTTCTGGGGGACTTGTTGCAGCTCTCATTTGCATCCTCCCAGCGAGATCTATTTGAGGAAGGCTGGCTGGAGTTTGTGGCTCGAGTGTATTGGCTGAAGGCTCGCTTTCTAGCACTGCAGGTTTGTTTTCATTTTGAGTTCAACAAATAGAATTTTTCACAGTTAGCATATTTTTTTTAAACAAATGGACTTTAGAATTACTATAAGCCGTTGAAGTGGTAGGTATGGTAAGTCATCAACGCACCATACCCACCACTTCAGGAATATCTTGACTGAGCTCTAATTTGAAGATAAAGTAGAGGTTACATTTGTCTGTTTTATTTAAAAGCAGCAAAGAGTCCTGTGGCACCTTATAGACTAACAGACGTATGGGAACGTGAGCTTTCGTGGGTGAATACCCACTTCTTTGGATGCATCCAAAGGTCTGTTAGTCTATAAGGTGCCACAGGACTCTTTGCTGCTTTTACAGATCCAGACTAACATGGCTACCCCTTTGATACTGTTTTATTTAGTTTTGTTAAATGTCCCTATGAACATTCAGTAATTAGATAGATGCGAAGGATCTGGCTGTAATTCTTATGCATTGTACCAGCATTCAGTCATTTTGGTACATACACATGTGTTTAAAGTAGTTTGTCTTTGGTCCCCAGAAATAAATTTCGACTGGAGTTATAATGAGCAGCCGCAGTACGCAAATTCACTAGCAGACTGAAGCCTGGATTGTAGCTCCTAGAATCTGTAATAGAAGCCCAAATAGAATGTCCAAAATGCAACTGTGCATCGAGTCAACATTTATATGTTGTGATTGATGGAGCTTGAGCATTCTTTTGACAATTATTCATTTCATGTACAGATTTTCAAGCAATTTGTTCTAGACTGATTGCTCAAGTAAACAGTCTCAAGAAAAGTTATTTATTGGATTCCAGACTACTTCATTATTTTATTTCAAGCATCAGTTTCTTAAGGCAGCAAAGAAAATGTTTACAGATTGTCTGTACTTAATTCTAAACCGTTGAGAAGAAAAATGTGGGTTTGACTAATCAAACTTTAATCTTCAATTGATAAAGTACAATATCAGTTGATTTCATATGCACCCACTGAGTAATTCATTTCCCTTTTTATTTTCATATCTCAAAATCCTTCTTTAAGAAATCCATCTAATGAAAAACTGGATTGTTCCATAGAAAAATTAGTGGGGACAGAACCTCCTTCTCATTTATAAACTATGTTTAATCATGTTATACATCTAAAGTAGAGACTTCTTGATAAGTCATTTTATTTTCACTCAAAAATAAAATTTCTTTAAGTTAAAAAGATCTTCTAATTCCCTTTCCAGGTAAAGACAATTCAAAATCAACTGTCACTGCACAGTCCCAGTAATGAAGAAACATGTAGACTAGACTAATACTTTTTGCTCTATTTCACTGAAAGATACAATTTTTATGACACACATGTAACTCCTCTGTTTCACAACAGATCTAGATATTGCAATTTAAAAAACAAAGATGGAAGTAGAAGGATAATCTGAAACATAAATATACATTTGGAATCAGAGCCAACTCCACTTAAACTGAATGCAGGTTGTCCAGTCAAAATGGATTGATCATCTTTATTAAACAAACTGTCGTATGGCTAGTGCTGTATCTCTTTAGCTTTAGTGAGTTATATTTTCTCCCTCTACAGCCTCTCTTCCTGTCCTGATCCCTCCCTTTTAGGAAAACTCAAATCTGTTTAAGATGGACAAAGTGGGTTCCTCACAGTTTTAGTTTATTTTAACCAGTTAGCTGTACATCTCGGTAATGTTACCCAAATGTATGGTTCTGGTCAGCACAAAAGGAAGACTTACTTCTGGATTTAATCTGCCTCCCTTCACTTTCAGAAAAAGAGAATGTTAGTCAATTTTATACAAATACATTTTCTTGCTATGTAACTTGAATACCTAGGTGTCCGATTTCCTCCCCTTCTCCACCCTCCCCTCCCCCCCAGTGGTGATGAAGATAACTGGTAGAATAGACTGTTAAACTGTTTATTGGTAATGACTCTTTTGGTTGATATTTTGATTTGTAAAGTACCCTCCCAAATTTGCCTATTTCTCACTGACAGTGTACTCACAGAGTTAGTGATTCAACATTGCCTAGCTGCTTTTGAAGAATCTCAGGTAGCATTGTGTGATTTCTTCTAACTGTTTCCACAGGGTGACATGGAGCAGGCATTGGAGAATTATGACATCTGCACCGAAATGCTGCAGAGTTCCACTGCAGTCCAAGCCAAAGCTGGCAATGAACGCAGCATCGTGATCCGATTACCTAACCTCCATGTTGATTCTGTTGTTTCTCTAGAAGAGGTAGGGATCAGTTTGTTTGTTTGGGTTTTTCTGTTTCTAGGTTCATCCAAAATTGAGGATTCCAGTCAACGTAATGTGTTTTGGAGACATTTCTAAAGAAGAGCTAAGTCTTGTGAGAAACTAGAGGTTTTATATGTGTGCGCCATTTTCTTGTGCACAATCCATTTTCTTTTGGGCTGATAATGTGATACTTCTGGAGAGAATCTGAGATAGAGATGCTAAGGGACAAGTTCCTATGCTCCTTAGAGGCATTTATTCCCTTTGGGGATAAAAAGCATGTTTTATGATTTAAAACAAAACAAACTAGTGTGGCTTCTATATCAGCAGTGCTCAGAAACAGTGCCGTAGTTGCAAGACTCATCTCAAAATTACTATCACTTACCCTGATGGAAAAGTAGCATGTACAACATCAGTAGCAACTGTCTTAGAGTGAAGAATATTTTCACAAACCAGGATAAAACTAACAATGACTGTGTTTTTATAGTTAATTGATTTGAAAACCATCCTTCCCTTTTTCAGTTAAATGCTTTCTTTGTCTATTACTGGTCCCTGCACAATTCTGTCTGCTTAATAAATAGAGTGAAAAAGATTGCTATCAGGGTGCTGCGTATACAGCTGTTAGTCATTAGACTAGAGCTTTGTTTTAGAGGGTTTCTTGTGCTTTAATGTTACTGTTGTTCAAATGAACTCTTGCCTTCAGCAGTCAGAATTTTCCAGTAAAACATGCAAATGAATTCATAAATAAAAAATTAGACATGGTGGTTATTTTTCTGTTACTGCTTATAGGGGAGGGCTTCAAACACAAGCAATGCCATCTCGATTCTAAAGGCTTTCCCATGATCGCTCTTTCTCATAGTTCATCAGAAAAATGTGAGATTTTCAAATGTATGGCTTAGATACAAAAAAGCAATAGTATTAATTTAAAAAAAAATTAAATACAAGTTGGGGTAAGTGATAATGGGGTGGAAGCTTGTCTACTTTCTTCCTTGTCGTTTCTCTTCCTTACAGTGCTGTAAACTTTACACATCCTACAGCTATAGCTTTGTTGTTCATAAGAAAAGTCAGTCATTTGCACATGAAGGTGAAATGTAGGTTGGATTGCACCATCTGTGACTTTTGCAGATTGACAAGAACCTAAAGTCTCTGGAGAGATGCCAGTCTTTGGAGGAGATCCAGCGACTGTATGAGGCAGGGGATTACAAGGCAGTGGTGCATCTGCTTCGTCCAACCTTGTGCTTCAGTGGATATGGTAGAGCTAAACATCTGGAATTTGTTATATCTATACCAGAGAGACCAACACAGTTACTTCTGTTGCAGGTTTGTTATGTTTCTTTAAAAAGTTATCTTTAGTGAGGGTTTGAAAGCCCTGCATCTGCTTTATTTCCAAGAGCAACATAAAGATTTGGAGGGTTAGCATTAATGATGAATTGTGTTGACTTCATTTAAGAAGCAAAACATGGGGCCAGATCGTCAGGTGAAGTAAATTGGCAAAGTTCTGTTGAAACTTAAACTCATAGTCTAAGCTCTCTGATCAATAAGAGGGTGTGTGTGTGTGTGTGTGTGTGTGTGTGTGTGTGTGTATATATAACACCACCCTATATAACACGAATTCGGATATAACGCGGTAAAGCAGTGCTCCGGGGGGGGCGGGGCTGCGCACTCCAGTGGATCAAAGCAAGTTCGATATAACGCGGTTTCACCTATAACGCGGTAAGATTTTTTGGCTCCCGAGGACAGAGTTATATCGAGGTAGAGGTGTATATATGTATGTATATATATTTGTAGAGAGAGAGAGAGAAAATGTGTGTGGGTATATAGATATATATATAAATAGAGAGAGAGAGAGAGATAGTGGATTCACCCAAACCTCTAAAATCTATCCAGGTTCACTCGAGTTTGAAAACTTTAAGGCTGTATAAATGCGAGTGAACCTGGATCAGTTTTAGAGGTTTATTATGGATGAACCCACTTTACCAATGGCCTGCTATTAGGACTTGGAGTTTTTGTTGCCGGTGACTATTTATATGGTGGCTCCCAAGCATCCTATGCACCTGAAAGTTGTTAGACAACTGGATGTGAGGCAAGAAGCACTGGTGTGATAACTTCTCATTGGTCTGTCCTGCTTCACAGGCAGGCTGCTGCACCAGCTGTAATCTCCAGGGTGGCTTCACAGCATATTACAAAAGTCCAAACTGGAGGTGATAAAAGCTTAGATCAACATGGCAAGATCCTTATCTAACAGAAAAGGGTGCCAGATATTGCCCAACTATAGATTTAAAAAAAAGTTCTTGACTGCTGCTGCAATCCGAAAGTACAGGATAGAAGATTAGTCTAGCAAGATCAGAAGATTATGCACTACCATGACAATTAAGGGACAGATGCCCTCTGCTGAGGGAACAGGATGCAGTCTGTCAGTTCCTTAGTCTTTCCTCTGTGTTGGCTATTTTTACTGCTAGTTTGACTGGAGTGAGCCTGTGCCAGTTACTTTTCATCCACATTCCTATTTTGTTGTGATAGTGGGACATCAGAACTTGTTTTCCATACTCAACAAGAAAGAATCTTAGAGCTGGGGATCATAAAAATACTTAGAGCATTGTAGCCTTTATCATCATATGAGCTTGTTTTCTAAATCAGTAATAACATAGTAGCATGGGTCCATAGTGACTCAAACTCTGATTCTGTTGAACCTCTTTACACGGCAGTATGTGGCTTGAAAGCAAGAGGCTCATTGCTGCCTCTTTCCTGCAAAGGAGGCTCATGTAGAGTCTCTTCGTATTCAGAGAATGGGACTCAGTGTTGCTTCCCTGATGACACTCAGTTGAGGAGCATGGGTTCTGGGATCTCTTGTATTGCCCATTTTATGTCACATTTAGAAATTCATACTGGTATCTCAGTAGAGTAAACATTAGCTGCAAACTGTGTGCCTTCTTCCATTCTCCTTTCCCCTTTATTGTGCTTTTATGCTTTGAAATAAACATTAGATCCATATAACATTTTTTTTTTTCATGTTAACATTCACTAGGATTCCCTGCTGAAACAGAAGGATTACAGGCAATGTTTTGAATGCTCTGAAGTTGCCTTGAACGAAGCAATTCAGCAGATGATTAACATGACAGTAGCTTCTGCTAAAGAAGAGTGGGTTGCTACAGTAACACAGCTGCTCACGGGGATTGATCGCTCACTGTCGTCAGACAGCAGCATCCTGAAGGAATCTTCTGTAACACTGAGCCTCATTCGGCTAACAAACAACCTCATTCAGGTAACCTGTTCACCTACACTAGCAAGCAGCCACTGTGCTACAGATCTTTTTTAGGCGTGATACAGCTGCTGCCTGAACTGCCACCCACTTGCAGAGTCTCTCTTGGGTTACAT
This sequence comes from Chrysemys picta bellii, assembly GCF_011386835.1. Taxonomy (NCBI): domain Eukaryota; kingdom Metazoa; phylum Chordata; order Testudines; family Emydidae; genus Chrysemys; species Chrysemys picta. The sequence continues at coordinate 13,876,585 of NC_088805.1, read as the reverse complement.
TTCTGTGTGGGCTGTTTCCTTTCACACTCTTAGTTTTCACTGCAAGATGTCAGATGCAGAATCTCTTCTGAAATCAGTAATGGCAGCTAATTCTGAGCACCGTCTCTGCTGAAATGAGCAAGGAATAGTAATAAGGTGGCTCAGGGAGCAGTACTGCTGGCTATGACTCTGTTTCTAATGGCAGCAGTGCAAGCTTTGGTCCCGCTGGCTGGGCCCAGTTTGTTTCTGGCACAGATCTTGTTGCATATTCCTGCCATTCACATGAGGGATGGTAAAAGAGATCCTGTGAACCTTAGGAACAGGTACAGTCAGTTGGTATTGTTGGTATGTTACATCATTCAACTGAGATGCTAGTAGCTCTGGCGGCTGATCAGTTCTTTAGATTCTTATACAGATATAGGACGTGAGTCAGAATTGGAAATCTGACGATGATGAGGGGTATTTTCATCCTCATTCCTCTTTCCCTTCCTCTTAAGGACAGAATTAAGTAAAATGATGGTTATTATCTCTTTCCAGTTTTAAAATTACAGGCAATATTTAGCCTTTTTGTAGAAGTTCTTCTGAAATTTTGAAAACTGTTTACTTTTTTCCTGAACTTCTCATTTAAGTGCCACAAGTGTAAACTACTTTCAATATTATTTCCTCTTTAAAGACCCAAGCTTGCTAATTGCTATCTGCAACATTCTGAGTGCTCTCAATTGTCATTCACTTCAGTGGGAGCTGAGGTCACTTGGCACCTTGTACAATCTGACCCTAAGGCTTTAGAGCAATGTGTACAGTGATGCCTATTTGGTCACTAGTTAAAGTGGCACTAAGGGTAAGGCTATTCTAGGGAAACTGCAGGAATTTCTTGTAATACCATAAATATTTTCACAGATAAGAACAAATATATATAGTTTATATGCATAAAATATGTCTCTAAGTATAATATAATAAAATAAAGAAGGAATTTCCAGAAATTTTAAAAACACCTGTCACCGTTTCAGTAACTGGGGCTGTTATCTTTGTGTAAGGTTAGGGCTACTGTTTTAATGATGGGACATTGTACTCTCACCAAGAGGCTCTCTCTCTGAGGTAAATTGGACGTTATAAATCAATTTTCCATTTGGGGTGTGGGGGAAAGGAAAATCAGAGAATTTCAAATTTGCTAGAGGTAAATTCCTTAATTTGTTTTGGTTTATAGTAGAGGATTTTCCAGAAAGTTTTAACAGTACCTGAATTTTCTCAATCCTACATAATTTAAAGAAATTGTCAAAATGCTAGCTTCCTATTTATTTTATGCCAAATGGACTGCTTCTCTTTTTTTTTTTTTTTTGTTCTTAACTGCTTCTTGATTGTCGGGGGGTTTATTTTTTTAGTTACTGATTAGACACTTAAAATTGTATAGGGACACACTCTCATTTAGAAATAGATATAGCTGTTGGAATACCTTTCATGTTACTACAGTTGAGTTCTCCTTCAAAGAGACTTTAATATTAGAAGTCGAGAGTTGGGTTTTATTTCTTACATTAACGAAAAACAGTGATGATAATACTTGTATATAGATCTTTTCATCTGTAGCTCTGTGTCCTTTACAAAGGATTGTAAGTATCATTACTCCCACTTTTCAGTTGGTGAAACTGAGGCATGGAGAGTTAATGTAACTTGCACTACTAATTTCTATCAGAATCAAGAGATTAGCCTTCCTTTCCTAGGCCTTTGTCTCTCCATCCCTGCTGAGATGTTCAATAGGACATAAAAATAAGAATAAAATACAAATGTTCTGAGTTTATGGATGTTTGTTCATTTTACTTTTGAGAGGCCAAAGGAAAAGCATAAGTTCCATAAAAATATACTATCTGAATGATATGGAATGTGTTACTAAAGCCTATACTTCTCTGAATATCACAGTCCATTTCCTGAATAGCAACTCCACCTGGTTAACTGAAAAAGGACACTATTTTTACTAACAGATTTGTAAAGTTGCTGTGTGGTCCTCAATGCATGCTTTTACTAGACACTATAAGGTAGTCAAATATGCTTCAGTAGATGCAGCTTTCAGTAGAGCTCTTCTAGCATATGTTCTGGAAAAGGGACATAGAAGGAAAGCCATACAAATCCCTTTTCTTTCAGCTGTTGTCTTCTCTGTTTCGAGAATAGGCAATTTTTCATAGGTAAATGATAGTGGTATTTCTCTAACAGACTGTCTGTCACACACCCACCCATCCCTTATTTCTAGTCTGTTGTTAGGCGTTATTCACTAGTTAACTACTCTTTCTGAAATGTATCTCTTCAGTAGAATCTGTTCATAATTCCTAGTTGGCTGTATCTGGCTACAAGATTTTCATTTTATTTAAATTTGTTGGAACTAACTTTTGTCCAGTTTCGTTCTAAGCAGGTATGTCTTACCTTCCAGGGTGCAAATACATCTCTTTATGGTCATCACTAACAGGAGCCTTGATGCAGCTTCTGTTAGTGTTCAAAAATTCTGCTATTCGCTTAGTGATTTGCACTTGTTCTAGTGTGATATTAGTACAAATGTACCTAGTTAGAAAATGACCTTACAGGTAAGAAAAATGGGCTTTTCCCATATTATCAAATTCTGGAAGTTGAGTGTGTCTTCTCCTTTTAGTACTTTCAGGCCCAGCCAGCACAAGAAGCAAAGCTACTTAAATTTAGATTTTGTTTGTGTATGAATAGAATGCACTACCAGCTGAGTCATCTGGACATGTGTAAATCCTTTTTCTAATGTGTATAATGGGTATAGTATATTTCTTTATTAGATTATAGATTGCAGCATGGCAATCCAGGAGGAAGCCAAAGAGCCATATGTCTCGTCAGTGCTTCCCTGGATTATTTTGCACCGAATCATCCAGCATGAAGAAGATGCCTTCCGATCCCTTTGCTGTCAGCAGCAGCAGCAGCTCCAAAGCCAGGGTGAGGAAGGTAATAGTTTAATTTGTCAATGTTATATGTTGTTAAAACATTGCTCCTTATCCTTTTCCTCTTTGGCATGTGTATGGGAACTGGCTAGTGTTCCTTTGTCCCCCTCCCTTAGGGAGTCTCCAATCCTCATTTCCTCACCACAGTGGACAGTCATTCTGAGGAAAGGTTTCCATACCAAAACGCGGAGAAATAAGTGGCTAGGTAGGTTAGCTCAGTTTTGTACTTAGATGCCAGTATTTATATCTCCTTTCTTCCAGTGAGTCCTGACACGCCTATGCTGCCTCCTTCCCTCATGTTACTGAACACTGCTCATGAGTACCTAGGAAGAAGATCTTGGTGTTGTAACTCAGAGGGTGCCCTTCTCAAATTCTATGTGAGTATTGATGCCTAAATATTAAACGTTTTTTTTTATTTGTTTTTTCTCCTGTTCCCTACCCCCATATACATGTATTGGAATGGCCATTTTATCCTAGGTAATGAAATAGTTAAGGATTGCTCTTCCAAGCTGTTTTCCATCATAGTCTGAAAAAGTTATCTGGCTTTCCTAAACAGACAAAACATGTCATTTGCCTGGGATAACAGACTGTCTTATGTTAACTCATTAACTATTCATTACTCATTCACTATACATTTCTTTGAAACTGTAAAGCACTGAATAAAGGTTATTACTGATTTGCCTGAAAAAATTATGCTCTTTCATCCGCCTGTGTTCTCAGTGATCAACACAAGGTTCAAATTATGCAACTGAAATTTTAATAAAGCAATGGTGGGTACTGTACTCTTAAAAAAAAAAAAAAAAAAAAAAAAAAAAAAAGAATTAATTAAACTGAGGTTTTCTGAAGTTAGTAGAAGCCATGTTAATGAATGGTATCGTCAGCATCCATTGACATTATTTGTAACCTAATGACTGAGCATGATATTGCTTTTTTTTTTTTTATTGTGCTCTGGTCCAGATATCTGGTACAAAGGGCACTTGCTGCTTTGCAGTTTGGGAGCAGAACCAGACCTGTGGTTCTTCCAGATCTTCCTGCTGCAGAGCTTTACTGAAACTTTGTTTCAAGTTTCTGAATAACTTTTTGGCTCAGTAGTGTGTCTTATTTCCCTGCCATCTCCTTGCGCTGTTTTTTTCCCTTTTTGGGGAAATTGTCCCCCAGCTCTACTTCTCCCTTTGAGGCATTTGCAGTAGCTAGCACCCCTACAGGCTTCAGGGGAGACAGCTAGACCAAGGAAAGCCAAAGGCAGAAGGCAAGGTCTGTGTCCCTCCCCTGCTTATTGGGCGTCACATTGGAGAACTCAGCCAGTTCTGTGGGCAAAATGCAGTTTCTCTCAGCTCAGTCTGAGCAGGTTTGCCTTGGCTGCCATTGCATGAGGGATAGAAGAGGCCAGCTCTGCTGGGCAAGACACATGCATTGTCTCAGCAGCTTAGTCTAGGTGGGCTCACTTCTGTCCCCCTCATCCAGGCAGGAAAGGAGGCAGCTAGGATTAGAAAAAACGGCTGTAGGGGGTAAGCAGCTCCCCCTCTCTCAACTCCATGAGGGGAGTGATGCCAGAATGGCATCATGCCTTTGTCCCTAGACCCTCACCAGCAGCATGCTGCTGACTGCAGAATTCAGCCACCTCGTACCCCTCAGCCTCTCCTCGGGCCATGGATGCAACATGGGTGCTGCTGACACCAGAGAGCGTGATAAGGGACCTTCATGCCCAGCTCCCTTCCCCTGCTACTACCTCTACAACAGGCTTCCCAGCTGTTCTATACTGCCAGGCTGGAGCCTCCTAGGGAAATACAGACCTGTCTGGCCCGTGTGGCTCCCATGCAGTAAACAGGTGTCCAGTCCATCCTGAACTCCAGGCCAGTACTGAAAGGGGGCTCATACGGGGGAGGAGAGACAATCAGCCCAGCCTCTTTGAGGGCAGGGGGAGTGTTAGTCACTAAATATTTTTGGGCTCAAACACGGTTTCAAACTTGCATCTTCCTCTAAAGCAGGATCATAGGGAAAAATACCCAAAGGGGAAATAAATAAATAAAATTAGTGCGGTTTTCCCTGCTCATGTTCCTGGAGTAAAGCAATAGATAATCCTCAGCACCCAGTTCCCTTGTTCATATTCACTGAGTTCAGCACAGCAGATCAGTGCAGAAAAGACAGGACGACAGAGATGCACTGTGGGTATGCACACATATGCAAACGTGCGTGCACACACACACATGGAATTCTCCTGTGGGGAGGAAGTCCAACTGTGCACGTCAGAATTTGATGCTCAAAAAATAAAATGTGTATATTAAGACCAACAAAAAAAAAACCTCTTTCAGGTGGAGTTCTGTGAAACTATGCTAGGACGTCTGCAGCTGCCCTAGATGATAATTTAATAATTCTAGGTTGATCTGGGGAAGAAATAGATTTTGTTTACCTTGTCCATGGATCATTGCTTAGTGCCTGCTGTCTTACAGGAAGACTTTTCTTCATTGTATTCATGTTACAGCTAGATAGTATTATAGAACCCAGAAGTGTATTTTAAGGCACTAGTACTGCACTATTAGTAGATGAAAGGAGGGCTGTCAGATCACTGTTGACTTTGATGATGAGATATAGTGTGGTTTAATTAATGCTGGGGAGAAGAAATCTCCTATGGGCAGCAGTAGAATTTTTGTCAGCAGATTACTGCTTCCTCTTATCCTCCTAGAATTTAGAAGGTGCATCGCTACCCCACATGTAATTGTGTGCTCTGAAAAAAACCCTGAATTACCAATCCTAGAGTCAAGTACTTTTAACAAAAGCCTTATTTAACATGTGTAACTTATTACAAGTAGTCAGTAGTATAGCTTTCAGATCCAAAAAGGTGTTGAAAGGCTGAAAATCAGGAAGATATTCCAGTGGGGAAGAAAACATTAAAAGAGAAAATGGCCTTCACAAGTATGCTAGACACAGGTGTGCGTTTTACACAATAGCCCATCAGTACCAAATTATCACCATCTGTAGGTGAGCCATCTGCTGGCACACATTTCACTGCTGGTGGCTGAAGGATATTGTGTAACAAAAAATGTTAATATGGCATTAATACATCTACTATAGACACAGTTTGAATCATTCATTACAAAATCATTCTGAATTGCTGCTAAGAATGAATATTATTAAAAGCTGAGCAAGGGCACAGGAGGGTTGGAACGCAAGGCCTGTAGGCTGAGGCCTGCAACGTTTTAGCTTAGCTGTTTTAGGCCTTGGCGCTAAGAAATGCTGACATAAGTAAGTGACCAAAGAATAACCCGATGCCCTAAGATTATGGGAAAAGAGGTACCAAGTGGTGGTAATGCAAAAAAATTAGCCAGAAGATTAATTTTAAATCATAAAAATGCTGTAAAGGCAAATCTTGTCTCCAACATGTATCTTAACCACATGATACAGGTTGTGCGTTAATGCTAATGAGAATAAAGAGAGCCTACACAATCTATAGAAATTGGGGTCCCTGTCGTTTCTTGGGGATAGTTGGTGGTTAAACCAGTCTTTCATAAAGGGGCAGAATCAAAAACACAGCTTACTCTTGGTGAAAATGTCTGTCAATGACACTGAAAAATCAAGACCCTCACAAAAATGTTCCCTTTAGGGATCTTACTAAAAGATCTCATAGGGCCACCTTTTTTACTCTTCAGCCTTCTATTGCAGATCTATCCCAAAAATGTCATAGAACTAGGTATGATCCTTAAAAGGAGGGGGGGGGGATGGAGGGGCAGCTGATGGCTACCCTCTTCTTCCACCTATAGCTGTGGAGTGAGAGCTGATCAGATGCAACCAAGAAAGATACATTTGCAACATATATTCACACGGTGCTTTTTGGGGATAATATTTGTGTAAATTTTATATGCAAAACTGACATCGCCTTTGGCCTTCTGGTAAACTATTAATGCAGCCCTTGGTGTCCTAATATGTGAGCATCCTTACTCTGGTACATAGTTGAAGTTTTTCTTTAGAAAAGGCTTTCCTGTTTTCCATTATCTGGCCTGCAGAATTACAGAACTTCAGGCTGTAATTGGTGTTACATTTTCATTGAGAATTCATAAATTATTTTTGTAGGTTCTAATGGAACTTCCAGACCTAAGGGGATTTGTAAATATGTAGCATAAACTTTGAGATCAAGCTTAGAAGCTCTTTGCCCAAGTCTCAGACAGATGATATATCCTCTTATCAGTCAAGGTTAGGTTTTCCCATCTCTAAACTCTCACCGGCAAGATGGATGATTTTCTCTATTAGAGAATTATTTCATATAACGTGGCTTCTTCCCATCTGTGGGGAAGCTCGCTCATCCAGAGCTGTTGATGCCTGTTGGGTTGAGATTTGGAAAGTTCTGTTAACTGATGTTTGTGAGATCTGTCAAACTTCCAGTAGACATTACAGACTCCTCTGAGGTTCAGTCTTCTCAGCAATAATCCAGCTGCCTTCTTTGACCCCTAGTGTATAAATAGGTCATGGTATCCTACATGTGTAGTTAAAATGCTATGGTTGAAAAAAGGAGTTACTGTGCAAGACAACTCCCTCTTTCTTTTCTTGCCTGAATTTCATTAATTATCCCAGGTATTCCTCCACATCCTCTGAACTGGGGCCTCTTCTTTCTCATTTTTCTGTCTCTTTGGTGGTGATATTCTTCTTGAATGTCAAGGCTGGTAAAATCTAATAATTTGTTAGAGTAAACCATCTAAATGTGCAGAGGGTAATGAGAGAGCTTTTCAATGACTTTTAGAAGTTGAAAACGTCAAGTGGAGATACTGTCTTCAGTAAATGAAACTGAAAGAGAACATAAGCATCACAAATACAGAAGGTAAAAGAATGGTATTCGGTTACAGTGTAATGGAAATGGACATATTACAAAAGTGATGAGCATGCAGAGATGTGGAGAATATTTGGATGTGAGTAATAGAGAAACAGTAAACTTGTTTTGTGCATGTTCTGTTAGATATAGGCTCTTATACTGCATTCCTCGCCGTAGTATCTGGTTGCCACATTTAGGAAAATAAAAATAGGTAGCATTTAATTTAATGTCAAATTCAGTTATCAGACCTTGTTTGACTTATGATGCTTGTGATGTTCTAGGTGTGGGTACTGCAAAAGGAGCTTGCAGTGTCTACCTCGGAAGATACTCATCCCTACAAAGAGGAACTGGAGACAGCCCTGGAGCAATGTTTTTACTGTTTGTACAGCTTCCCGAGCAAAAAGAGCAAAGCAAGGTACCTGGAAGAGCATTCTGTGCAACAGGTAAGATAAGCACAACTTACCTTTAGTGTAACACCTTAAAATGCTGAAGAACATGGTTTTCTCCAGTGTCAATATATTGAGCTGAATTAATGGGAAGGAGTCATAATTACTAGGACCTTTTTTCCAGACCTGAAATTCATTTCCTTTATATATGGTAGAAATAATGAAAAAACTCGCTGGATCCCTAAAATAAGTATGGAACAAGAGGGCTAGATGTTGGATATAAAGCCAATTGTATCTTTACCCATGATATTAAAAAAAAAAAAAAACACCCTAAAACACCAAACATCTGATCTTCCAGTTGATGAATATGGAAAATGCAGTTTAAAGTGATGCTGGTAAAATATTAAAATTTTTATCTTGCCAAAGCTCTGATGTAAAATATTGGTTAGTACGGATTATTAAAACTTACAAAATTCAGTTTGGAAGAAGCAGAGCTATGAGGAATCTCCAGAAGACATTTCACTCATTGTTAGACTCGAGATAACGTTACATTTACCAAAAAAAAGATGGTCATGAAGCTGCCTCCTGTGTCTGGATTTTACCCAAGAAAACACTTAATTGGTTAGTGCCTCTGACGCCATAATATAGCGAGCCTGTTAAGAATTTTGCAGTGCAGTCTGCTGAGTGATAGCTGTATTTTTCTTGTTCATAGTCTGTCTCTGAATTCTTCTCAACCTCACCTCGTCTCATATGTATAATATGCTAGAGTCCCAGAAGAAGCATCTCAGATAGACTGTTTTGTAAGTCTAATAAAAAGGAGGAGGAGATGAATGGGACGGGCAAAGGAAAAAAAAGAAAGTGGGAGAAGAGAATCCCTCCTGCTGGAAAGGGCACTTCTTGTCTAAAAAAGGTGGGAAACTCTGGGTGAAATCCTGGCCCCACTGAAGTAAGTAACAAAACTCCCATTAACTTCATTGGGGCTATGATTTCACCCTGTCTTCAGAAAAGCAAATTCCAGTGTTGCATGAGTAATAGAGGAAGCATGACTCAATTAGCTTAAGATAGGAAAACTACAAACACCTGAACATTTAAAAAAAAATGAAGAAAAAAGGTGATGAGACAAGGGTGTGACTGGCTATTTTACTGTTTGATTTGAAAATGCTTCCAACTCTGTAATTGCTGGGGATGCTCCTGGAATTTTCCTTCTCTGTTACCTGGATTTGAGTTTCAAAATCTATAGCAAATGTAGTTCTTTCCTTCTATCTCTTCTCACACCCCCCATGTCAGTCTCCAAATTTCCTGTTTCTCAGGGAGGTCTAAGCAGACTCTCCAACTCTTCCAAGTAAGTAAAGCTATCCTTATTAAAAACATTCGTTAAGTTACAGTCGAGAGCCTTCGCCTGTAATCACTGTGCTGAACATTTGTATCTTAATAATGCCTTTGGATCTTCCATTCTGGAAAGGTTGCACTGGTTTTTAGCTGATGTAATGTTTTGTTCTATTCTTAAAAAATTTCCCTAGCTCTTGACTTATTGAGATAATTTCTTTCTCTCTTTCCCCCACCCCCTTCCCTTAAGGTGGATCTGATGTGGGAAGATGCATTATTCATGTTTGAATATTTTAAGCCCAAAACCCTCCCTGAGTTTGATAGCTACAAAACCAGCACTGTATCTGCTGATCTGGCCAACCTTCTGAAGAAAATTGCTACAATTGTTCCTCGAACAGATAAGCCCATGTTAAGCCTAGATGATGTCTCTGGCTATATTGAAGGAACCTTCAGCAAGGTACAGTTAATTGTTTAAAAAACTTCAAGGGAAGGAAATGGCTATATTGTTTCATTTTCACAGTATGGGATTGTTGGGTGGTGTCTAATTTGACATTTGATGCTCACAAAAATCACATTTTAATTGGGTTAGAATGGCCTTTCCAAAGCTTGTCGTTTTACAAGGAAGAGGTTCAATGTAGATGAATATGGATAGATGTAGGGATGTGGGGAAATAGTATATACAGAGCTATTTTAAAATATGCTCCTGAGTCATCTAAGATTTTCTGTTTTCAGGTACCATCTCTCCCTGAGGGTGCAGACTACTCTCCTCCAGTGGTGACTGAGCTGTACTACCTCCTGGCAGACTACCATTTCAAGAATAAAGAGCAATCTAAGGCCATTAAATTCTACATGCATGATATCTGTATTTGTCCAAATAGGTCAGTGTTGTTCTTTTCCTTCAATTCATCAGTACTGAAATGAGGGACAAATCAGGGGGTTTGTTCTATTTGGAAAGTAATAACATTTTCTGGTGTTTATTATTAGAAGTAAGTTGTATCTTAAGGAGCATTTTTGGGGAAAAAACCTGTTGTTAATTTTCAGCTATTTGACATTTTCCTTTTGGTTTCTGAAATGACCAGAATTCAGAGAGGGGGGGAAATTGAATTATAATCAGGAAGAGCAAGAGGTTGTGATAATTACTGACTTGACTTTCTTTTCTCTTTTGCTCATTGGTTTCCCTGGGGCAGGTTTACAGGCAGTGAGAAATGGAAGCTATGTCAGTGGTTAACTGCATAAGACAAACACATACCATCTCTCGATGGATTAGCTGCTTGGGCTGGGTTTTTTAAGTTTATTTAGATTTGCTGGCAGAGAGATACTCTAAAATAGGTCAAAATGGACAGAGCTGTATTGTTCTGATGACCACTAGTTAAACTCAGAAATATTTCTCTTGTCTGCCTTTTCAGTATTCACCATCTCAAAGGGATACTTTCTAAGGTGAATAAGCTTCACAGAGTGACAGTCCCTCATTTTAAAAATTGTATTTTCTATTTTAAAATTCCTGCAAAAAGTGAGCTGCAATAATCTTAAAATGCCAATCAATAAACCTAGGACGTGCAAATTCGGCTTTTCCTACCAGCTTCCTTCTAATGAGATGGCAAAGGGATTGAAGTTGACAAAAACCTTTTCTGAAGAGCAAAAATATTGTTAATTTCAGTCATATAACAAAGCAACAGGGAGAGTGTAGGCACAGAGCAAAGTTATATTTGAAAATCTGCAATCAAAACAAACCCAGCATCATAGCCTGGTCATGATTGAGTCTTCCAGTCTAGAAACTGGGATTTTTCAAGTGTTGAAATCTTGATTCGGTGGCTTATGATAAAACTGCAAGAACATTTTAATACAAAATGAGGATTTTTTTTGGAGGGGGAGGAGTAAAGCCCTGTCAGCATTTGAGAGTGTCACTTCAAAATTCTGCTCCACAGGCTGCCATTAATTTGTTACAATTAATTATCCAGCAAGCAACATAGTATTTTCATATTATCTTTTCAAAATATCTAATTTTGAAAACCTCATGGAATGTGGGTCTTCAGATCACCTTTTAATCTGACATGGTGTGAAGTTTTAAGTCAATGTTGGTAAGCAGAAACTTAAAAGTATTATAAATATGATTAACCATCTGGTGTTAGAATCGCATTAAAAATTGGAAGCTCCATACCATCGCTAAAATGGTTTAGCAATTTGGGTTCATCCAATGTGGAGAATACCCTTGAATTTACTGTCACTTATAAGTAAGGATATGATTTAGTCACGGAGGTCACGGATTCCTTGACTTTAATGGACCTCTATGACTTCTTCAGCTTCAGCCCTCTCTGCAGCAGCTGCAGGCTGGGGCCGGAGCTGTCCTCCCCGCAGCAGCTGGGCCTGTCAGTCCCACTCCCGGCAGTCAGGGCCGGAGCTTTCCCCCCAAAGCAGTGAGGGCTATCAATCCCCTCCTGCTGGTGATTTTTAGTAAAAGTCATGGACAGGTTGCAGACTTTCATGAATTTTTGTTTATTGTCTGCGACCTGTGCGTGACTTTTACTAAAATAACTGTGACAAAATCTTAACCTTACTTATAAGCATAGTGCTGAATCTTGAGGTATTTCATCGCAAGGTAGCTTTTACCATACTGTATCATGGTGTGCACTCACCGCCGCGGCGCTTCCTGCTGGTTACCTTGGGAATTAGCTCTTCCAGCTCCGGAGCGCGTCCTGCTGGCCGGTGTCACCCTACCGGCACCTGCTTCCTTTCAATCTCCACCACTGTACTTCAGGCCCCGCATCCCTCCCGGCCCACGGTGCCCCTTCTCTGGAGTACGGCCCTGCAGCAGTGCCCATAGACTCAGTGGTCCTCCCCTCCGTGGGGAACCCCAACTCGCCTCAGTGACCCACTGCCAGTCTTCATATAGCCCCTTCCATCAGGGACAAACTTCAGTCTGAAATGGCTACTCATCATCAGCAAGGGGGTTGGACCTGCTGCTTCTTCCTTCCCTGGCTGCTTCCCCACAGCCCTAGTATCTCCTCCGGTCCTGAAAGCAAGGCCTCTGCCTGGAGGTTTGCCAGGCTGGAGCTTCCCTAGCTCCTCCTGCCCTTCTCCAGCACTGCGCTGTCCAAGGTACCCTTTTTTCTATCCGGGAGCCAGGTCCATCTCTGTCCCCAAGGCTGGAGAGAGACTGACTATCCCTTCTGGTCTGCCCTCTTTTATACTGGCTTGGCAAGCCCTGATTGGTTGCCTCCCAGTCCCCTCCAAGGGCTGGGTTTTAACCCTTTCTGAGGTGGAAGAGGGTGACCACCACGCTACACATACAGATGCTCTCCGGGTTACGCAAGACCCGACTTACGCAAATCTGCCCTTACGGAAAAAGTTCTGTAAGCTAGAAATAGGAGTTTGGGGGTTTTTTGCGTAATGGTCAGACAAACGTTTCTGACTTACGTGAAATTTGAGTTATGCAAGGTGTTCCGGAATGGAATGCTTGCATAAGTCGGGGGAACGTCTGTACATCACATTTTGTCCTGAAGGGAGATTTTTTGGTTCCTACTAAGTCATGTTTCCATCAAAAAAGCATAATGATAGTAAAGATCGAGTCCCATCCAGTCCTGCCATCCAGAATGTTGTTGTGAATACGGGCTGTCTGTTGGACAAGATTTGATAATGTTTAGAGGCTAGGATGAAAGGGCACCATATTGTTTTGATAGGACAGCATGGTTTCTGAGAGAAGAAGCTGGTTGGAATGGAACTGTTCAAACTTGGACATATTGAATTCGAATGAAAAGACACCAGTTATTCATTTTCTATGATGATGGATGTTTAGGACAATATTGGGTTAGCTAGAAAATGGAGGTTTTCAAAATCGACATACACATTTTATCCATTTTACCCATTTTTGTGTTTCATACAATTCTAGACCAGGTTCCTCATTCTGTTAAAACACAAAATGGGGACAGGGGAAGTGTTTTTTCAATTTAGTTTTGAGAGCAGTAAGGATTAGATGTGTACGGTGTCTCTCAGAATGCCACCACCATGGGAGGATGTGCAGCAGGAATATTGTTTTGGAGAAGCCTGTGATGTAAGAAGGAAACATCTGGAGAAATAGTAAAAGGAATAATCACACTCATGATTCAAGATACTTTGCAGCGAGTTTATTTGCTGTGTTTGTTCTTTCTTGCATAGGTTTGATTCTTGGGCTGGCATGGCGCTGGCTAGAGCAAGTCGAATTCAGGACAAGTTGAACTCCAATGAGCTGAAGAGTGATGGCCCCATTTGGAAGCACTCTACTCCTGTCCTCAACTGCTTTAAACGAGCCCTGGAGATTGACAGCTCCAATCTCTCTCTCTGGATAGAATACGGAACCATTTCCTATGCCCTGCACTCTTTTGCATCCCGACAGCTTAAGCAGTGGAAGTTAGAACTTCCCTCTGAAGTTGTGCAGCAGGTGGGGGTCTAAGTTAGAGCTGTGTGAACTTTGAAATGCTTATTTAAACCTTATAATCTTTCTGATTAAAGCATTCAGTACTCTTGGTGTGGAATTGCTACACTGCATGATGACTTAGCAGCATTGCTAGTCACAGCATCCACCCAGCCCCAGTGAAAATAAACATGTAAATTGCCAGTGTGAGCACTTTTTGAAATTTTGTTAGTTTCTTCTCAAAATTAGTCTGTCAGAGATTTGGGCCTACTTAGACTCTTCCTCCAAAGATCACTCAAAAATGGCAGAACCAGCAAGGAAAAAACAAAAACTTAAGAATGTTTAATGAACTGCAAGTATCTACAATACATTTACCTTCCCTGTTATTAAACTTCATACAAATTACTTCAGAATAAGATGAAATATATCTTTTTAAATAGTCAAAAGACCAGAAAATTGGGCAGCTCACATTTGTGTCCACACAACATCATTTCTCTTGTGTCATAATGAGGGTTCTCTTTTTGTTACATTTGGGTTATTTACTTAAGCTCATGATCAAAATTGTTAAATGACAAACATCTCAATAGCATTTTCAAGGAAGTAATTTACGTGATTATTGACCCCGACCAACAGCCATGCATAAATTATCTTGATTGTGAAATTTTCTGCTGATCCAAGTGGGAAAAGCAACTTTAATCTTTATAAACTTGGGTCACTAGATATAGACAATGTTGTATCCCCCTCTTTCTGATTGATACGTTTATCTTCCATCCTGACTCTCAATTATCAGATTACAATGAAGGAATGGAAATTTGGGGGGGGGGTGAATTGTCTCTGGTCTGTGAGCTGTTAAATACTCATGAATATCTAAAGTTCCCCAGTATATGAATGGAAGAGAAGGTGCAATGAGAACTGCCTTCTTCTCCTGCCTTTTCGAAGGCTCTCTTCCCTCCTGCAAAGGTTCTATTGAAATGTGCTCTGAATCCTAGAAAGTTATCCCTGTTCCTCAGCCTGAAGTTAAACCACAATTACTTTTTCAGCAAAGGTAACTATGCCAGAGAAAATGTGGACAAGGAGACTCAAAGAAACAATACTGGCGTGAACCACTGTGGGGAATTAATATGAACTTTCTTATATGAGCTGAATGGAAAACAAGGTCTTAAAATATCCAGTTGCAGAAAAGTAGAGAAATCACAATCTCTGGAAACAGAGAGATACTTTCTTATAGATAACTTTAAGCATCAGGAATCATGTAGGGATATATGGCTTTCTAACTGAAAGTTATATGGCTTCTCAGTTAATAAGATGAGCACCTTGTAGTGGTTCAGTATAAAGAATACTTCTCTCTCGAGCACCGTATGTCACTGGGGAGATTTGGAAATCATAGAATCAATTGCTGTGTTCAGACTGCAGGTTTTACATGTGGAATGAGGTATGAATTAATCAATTTAAGAAATGAGGCACTGTTTTAAAGACCATTGTTTCAGCCAGTATCCCTGCAGATAAAGACAAAATGGCCATTACTTGAGTAATGGATCTCTTCAAAAAAAGTAATATTGGGAAATGGAAGGTGTTTGCATCCTGAAAGCAGGAAAGAGTTAGGACTGCCTGATAAAAGATTTTGACTTAGCTGCACTGAAAGTTAATTGGTTATTTTCTAATCCTTTTATATTGTCAAAATTTTAAATATACCCTTTTGTGATCACACAGTGCTAGATGTGTGAAAACAAAATTCTCAGTTAACTCAAGGTAGTGAATCATTTTCTTCAACACTCTTGAGCTAGGCACAAAAGGAGCTGAAAATTCTATTTGGAAAACATGGGTCTTGGGAGGCCCCCATGTTCAGAGAACACGCATCTCAAGAGGCTTAGTCATTCTTCTTGGTTTTTTTATTCAAAAGTCTCTACGAGGCTCTCATCCTGAGTTAGGTGAACTGCAAAGAAAAATAAAAACTTGAGCTGAATTTCTGTGTTGAATGCCCCCATTAAGGAAGCTCTGAGGGATGTTCAACACAGAGGGATGTCCAGCCCTCTTGGTAGATCTTGGTTCATGGAAGCTATCCCAGATGTTTGAATACAGTCCATGGTATTTGTTATGTCACATAATGATGGATTTTGGCATGTCTTCAGTGAATCAAGAGGTAATAATAGGGTTCCACTAAGGTGGGGAAAGAATGTCTAAAAGGTTAATTATAACGTTTGTATGTTGGATGCCTCCCACAACTTGGTTAGTGAGGAGCTTAGCAGATAAATCTAGGCTTAAATTTTTGCTTTGCAATTTGCCTTTATATATATAAAAAGCGTTTTCTAGAGCAAACTTGCCCCAGGGGGTTGAATTCAGATTTTTGTCTTGCAGTAAAACAATCAGAAGTCAACAAGGGTGTTCCCATGAAGCAAAATGAACATTATATGAGCTGTTGATAATCTGGATTATAAACAAAGTGGTGGCTGTCAGCAGCCGTATTCCGTAGCAGCAGATGATCTACTGAAATAGCATCTCTAAACAAACATGTTTGTGGGAAATGCACTGAGTTGATTTTGAATTCATGAAGGATAACTTCAGTGAATCGCTATGCCTCCCAGGAAAACAAAATAAACATTTTTTCCAAATTTACTCATCCAGGTTCTTGCTGCTCTTTAGTAGATGCTATGAAAAGTATCTTAGCATGTTCAGGATCTCAACTTCTCATTTCCTGTTTATTCAGGAAATATTAAAACTAATGGTGAAAGGTCAGACACCTAACCAAGGCGATTACACCATATCAGTCTTTCGGATCCTGTTTTTAGATTTCTTGCTTCTTCTAAAGATAATTTGGGAAGGTGATCACTGTGGTGGAAAGGGAAAGAAATACAGGGCTCTTTCCCATCAAAATTGTGTCTGATTGGCATGAATTCTCTGATAGAACAGTGCTAGAATTAGTTATTAATTTATTTGCAATTTGGTAGTTAGAAAGATTCATCTTTTTATTTGTCCACATACAAATTTTGATGTAGTTATTGAGCGATAAGAACCATGGGACATCATGATGCTGATATTAGAGTAATTTTACTAGCACCTCTACTCTCCCATCTCTTCCAAAGCTCTTGAGGTGTTAGCATCCCAAATGTTAATGGGGGGAGATTAAATTACATTTTCACCCTTCTCAGTTTTGAGTGTTCCCAAGTATAAATATTTACCACCTTCCCCTTCTGTATTGATATATGTAGTACCACCATAGAAGTGTGCAGAGCTTTACACACATAAGAAACAAAGGCTCTTGACTATGTTATTGCTCTTAGTTACATGGTAACCATACAAGGTTTACTGTGGACTGCCATGTAACAGTGTGTTTATTACATCTCTAAAGATTACTTGGTAATTATACCTAAGAACTCCAAAATTAATTACCTTGAAGCCCCAAGTTATTACAGCCCCACGTCATTCTTCACAATAAAGACATGCTCATTACTGTCTTGTAAACCTATCACAGTGAGGTACTTATTAAGGAATTGAGTCGACAATACTTTAGTTACAATATGTTACAGAGTTATAACGTGGGTACAGACCATCCAACTTAAGTTTCCATGCACCAAACCAGAATATTTATTTAAAATGGCTTCACTCTTCTTTTTAAAATGAATGTGTTATAAAGGTATAAACCTTTGAAAAGGCTAAGCTTTCGGTGTAACAAAAGGTGAGTTAGAACAGCGTGATTCTCCCTGTCAGGGATATATCTGTTTAAAAAAAAATACAAAGCCACTGTTGTATACCAAACCATAATCAAAGGGATTCTCCTTAAATGAATTATGTAAAAGGGGGCAGATGTGTTTCAAGAATATTTTCTGTTCAAGAAGTTCGTAATTAATATTTAACATTATATTGAAACTCTGTAAAATAAAGCAACACTTTCCCAGACAGTACTTAAGATGCTGTCATAACTTTATATTTTTAAATATTTTTTAATTCAGTCTTGGGGAAGGCTAACCTTAATTTATGCTTTTGTTTTGTTTAGTAAAAATCAATACTGCTGCCTTGCTTATGGGGTCAAAATCCGATTCTTACCAACTATTATAAAATGTATTTTCTTGTGAATTCTAATGGCCTATGTTCTAGCAGACTATTAGTTGCAGAGTTAGGTAAATATCCCTAATTCTTATTTTTAAATAAAATGTGTTGAGGGAATTGCTTACAATGATGGAAAAGAAACAGAATCACTGTCTGTTAATTTCTCCACAAGTGTTTTACGTTTATACATTTTTTTCTTACCGCTTTATTTCAGTCATTAATGTAAGAAGGCATTTAACTGAATGAAACACAGATTCATATGCACTCCATTTTATGACTTTTCAGAAGCCATTTGGGTAGTTGGATACATTTAAATAACCTATTGCTTTTTTGAGCTTTCATATGCAGTAGAATAAATTTCAACATTGTTCATTCCAGCTAAGGGTGAACTCATGTTTTCAGCATCTTGTCCCATTGCAGATGGAAGAGCGTCGAGACAGCATGTTGGAGACAGCCAAACTCTGCTTTAGTTCGGCATCTCGCTGTGAGGGAGATGGAGATGAAGAGGAGTGGCTTATTCACTACATGCTGGGAAAGATTGCAGAGAAGCAAAAGCAGTCTCCTGTTGTCTATCTGTTTCATTACAAACAGGCAGGTCACTACCTCCATGAGGAAGCTGCCAGGTATCCAAAGAAGATTCACTACCATAACCCACCAGAACTGGCCATGGAGGCATTAGAGGTAAAATGGGAAAACATGCACAAAAGCTTAGTGCAAGGTCTACTAGCTAAACTGAATCAGAATTTAACTGCTGTTACCATGGTTTAAGTGTGTTGAAAATGTTGACACACATGCATAGTTTAACCAGTAGACACCATTTTCTGTTTTTTAAAGCATGGAAGGTTTATATTTTGTTTTCTCCAGTTAGTTGAAATAATGATAATCATTATTATTAGCATAGTGGCTATAGATGTGCATTGTACTTTACAGATGGAAATATTCAAGACAAAAACCAGGAATCCTAAATGCTTGCATTATAAAGCCAATTTATAGGTATGATACTGGTATCAGATAATGCTACTTTTAATCACTTATTTAATAAGAGTCAAATTTGCTTTACCCACATAAAACTCATCAATCAGACTTTGAGGTTGAAGTGTAGGTGGTTGGGGTGAAATCCATCCCCTCGCCCAGAGACAGGGCATGAGCCCATGGGCTGACGTAGTAGTCACAGACCCTCTGCATCCATGGTGCAGCTTGTTAAGGACATTGGCTGTAGTATGTATCCAGTGACCTCCTCCCATGTCTGTCCTCATTGCTTCATTTCATTGCCTGGAGGGAACACCTTTTTGTTTTGAGACCCTGTGCCGTTTACTTGACTTGGATAGACAGGAAATGTCCTGATGAGGTACATGTGACAACAAATAATTTTTGCAGAACAGGGCCAACTTCTTGGAACTAGTTTCAGAATTCTGAGCTTTCTACTGATTTAATGAACTGTGTTTTGTTTTCCTAGGTTTACTTTCGGCTTCATGCCTCTATTCTGAAACTTCTGGGGAAGCCAGACTCTGGGGTGGATGCGGAGGTATTAGTTATTTTCATGAAGGAGGCTTCTGAGGGACCATTTGCCAGGGGTGAAGAGAAGAACACTCCAAAAGTTACAGAAAAGTGAGTGCTAACTTCCAGAAAATACTCTGAAAACATGCTTTTTCCACACTAAGTAGGCTTTTAGTGTAAAGATTATTATTTGTGCAGACACCTACATAGATTCAAAACAGGTGTGCCACAGACTATTACGGTAACAATGAATGCCATAAACCAACAGAAGCCACAAAATATTAAGAATTTAACTCACTCTTATGGCATCTAGTGTTCCACGTCATAGAACTTACGTTATTGATTTTTCTGAGATCTCTGCAATATATGGACACAATGTAGGGAGGAAGGTTAACGAGAGAAGGGGACAACCTCATCTTTGGATCCACTGGTGAAACCATTATTTTTGATTAATTAGCAGATGTTTACTTAAAAGTCTAGCTTAATTTATTGACATGAGCCCTCTAGCTTTCGTTTGTTAGCGGCCATAAAATAAAGATGTTTTGACACAAACCATTGATGGGGATCCAGTTTGCCCTTTTTCATTTCTTTCCTGTTTCTATGGTGAAAATCCATCTTGTTGATGTTACTAATAGATTTGATTATATACAGAAGATAATGATGGAAGAGGAGCAGTCTATTTCCATTTAATTTATATAGAGACTGACTATGCTAATACTCTTCCTTTTCATTTTTCTCTTCTTCCCATCTACCCAGGGAAAAGACTTGCATGATTGATGAAGACTCTCACTCTTCTGCTGGAACAGTACCAGGCCCTGGGACTTCCCTCCCCTCTTCCTCTGGTCCAGGTCTGACATCCCCACCTTACACAGCCACTCCAGTTGACCACGATTACGTCAAATGTAAAAAACCCCGTCAGCAGGCAACGCCGGACGGTACAGTCCCTGTTCTCAATACTGCAAGCACAGGGAGGTGCTCTAATCATGGGGGGCTTGACCTGGGAAGATCAATCTGCTCATTTCAAGGAGGGTGATGGGTCTGTGGTAACACGGGCAATATTGCTGCTCATTAACTTCATAAATTCACAGTGGTCAGAGCTTTAAATAAAACATTCAAGGTCGTCACCTCCCACCCAAACTAAATGGGAATGGGGGTGGGATGGGGTATTTGGCTATTAAATGGTCCTTCAGTAATGTGGCATATTTCTAGAGCCAATCATGTGCTTGTTGAGCTTATGAGGAAAGACTTGGGTTAAATTGATACCTGAGCTTGTACCATTTCAGTGCTTCCTTGACTTGGTGAGAATCTGAGCAAGTCAGTTAACTTTTTGTGATGTTCCATCCAAAAAATCCCACCAGAGTTTATCCCATTTGGAATGAGGCAGGTGGCGACTGTCTGAATATATTGCTTATCAACACAAGGTGATTTGCATGGTGGTCTAATAGACTTCGTCTTTTAATTTTTTCTTTATTATTTACAATAACTGGCTAGCAGCACATTTCTGTGGGTCATAAAATAACAGCTGATTGGTTTAGAAAGAAAAGTAGTAGGGCAGTGTAGTGGTGTCATTGCAATACAAATTAATAGAAATCTTCTATTTAGGAAACTTGACACTGTCTTTTGGCAGGCAGTTTTGTTTCAACATCACCACTCTGGTGACCAGCTTAGCTATCTGTCCCTCTGGATCTGTGGCTACCAACATTCATGAATAAAGTGCATATTCTGCAGGTGAATGTTGATGGATTACAGCATCCTCCTCGAGGAACTGCTGTTCCTGGTCTGAACTTATTTCTGTAGGGTGGGCTGCTTCCGTGCCCGTCAACATTTCAAAAATAACTAAACCATAAAAATGTGACCCAATTTTGAAACCAATAGCTAAATGTCCAGTACCCAACAAGGTGTATTTGTTCCTTTTTCTTCGCTACTAATAAATAACTCCTGGATTAAAACCAGCAGAAGGTTCTTGCATTTCCTTCACTAACCTGAATATTTAAAAGTTTAGTTTATCCAAACCTTCATTTCAGTATGCAGTAATTCGCTCACTGTTTTAATAGAGAGAGAGGGAGAGAGAGTGTGTGTGTAATGTGTGTACACACATTAGTGTGAATGAGTTGTATATAGGCAGGCACTTGTACTGCTTCAGCTGCTCCATGTCCTTTCTCTACCAGTCTTACGTACGTGTGTGTGTGTGTGTGTGTGTGTGTGTGTGTGTGTGTGTGTGTGTGTGTGTGTGTAAAATATAAATGAGAGAGAGAGAGAGAATAGGGATAAAGATATAGGGTCTGATCCAAAGCCCATTACAGTCAATGGGAGTCTTTGCATGGACTTCACTGGCCTTTGGATCAGATCAGGCTCAGACAGCATGTGCCTGGAAAGCAAGAAGTTTCTTTGTGTAGCTAGTATGCTTCGGAAATCATTGGACAATCACCTTTATTTGTTGGCAGGTACATTATTTACCTCTCTGTTAGCAGCCACATTCATTAGCAGATAGTTTTTGCCCTGTTAGTCAAAGATTCTTCTCAAATAATTCTGCTGTTACTTGGATGTGGGGCCAGTCATGATCTGCTTTTCCCCCCACTTCTGAAGACTGACATTGCAAATGCAAAATGTAAATTTTTTTTAAAGTATCCTAAAATAATATGCACTGTCAGACTACAATTCAATTCTCTGTCAGACTACATATGCATAGACCCTACAGCTTGCTGAAATATACTTTGGAGACAAATGAGTCGTTGCAGTGCATGTCATGAGTGCATTCACTCACAAGAAGGCATTATGGGTGATGGCATACTAATTTCCTGATGGAGGAAGGTGGGCTACTTAGCAAAACCAAAAGGTGCAAGCTAAGGAGCTGTTACATCCATCAGGGCTGAAGCAGCAATTCTAGGAGCTGCAAGCCTGGCATAGCATAGCTGCTGTCACAGCTATTGAAATTGTCAATTTGTAGAAGAAGCCAAGTTAGGGTGCCCTCTAGGAAGGTAGAGTGTGACTATTACAAGTAGAATTGCAAAGCACTGCACCAGTCATCATGCCTTAAATTGCTGGCAAAGCCAAACTACAGCAGCAGCACGCTGTAGAGCCCCAGGAAATTAAAATATTTGCCTTGGGCTGCTGTTGCAGAGGGAGGAGTGCTAACAGGTTGAGAAGCTCAGAAGTTACTCACCTGTGTGTGTGTGTGTGTGTGTGTATACATGTATTACTAATATTGCATTGCTTTGCATTAATTTGCATAATACTTTTCTTAAAATATGTACTTTTTAAAGTAAAGTGCTACTGACATCTTTAACGCAATCTAATTGCTGCAGAAGTGTGGTGTCTGCTTTTCCATTATACTGTTCCTAAAAAGAGTCAATTGCCCTTTTTTTTTTTTTTTTTTTTTTTTTTTAAAACTTACTACTTTTGGGAAACGTTTTGCTATTCTGACACCAGTTGAAATAGCTCACACTGGTATTGTTCATGAATGAAACAGTTTGGCCCAAATTCAGTTCAGGTATCTACCCTAATCGTCTTAATATTTTTATATACTTATTTCCATGGCACCTGACAAATTAAATGACAATAATATAAGTGACTACAACAGATCCCACACACAAACATCCCCTCTGCCTGCATTGCTACAAGCAAACTTATTTTATAACTCAGCAATGGTCCATAGTCAAACAAATGCTTTACCAAGATATCTTGTATTGTACCCTGAGGTCAGCAAACTTGCTGACTTCAAGAGAGAGTAAGTTCATCCACAGGGAGGAGCCCTTCACTGAAAATCACTGGACTCCAGTCCTCAAGTGTGCACCTCTACACAGCTAAAATGTAAAGGGCAAGCATTTATTTTCAGGTGATGTAGCTGTCATGTCCATATAGTACTATGTAGTGTAGTTGTATCCATTTTGGTCCCAGTATAATGGAGAGAGAAGGTGGTGGGTGAGGTAATATATTTTAGTGGACCAACTTCTGTTGGTGAGAGAGATAAGCTTACACCTTATCTCTCTCATATTGTACTATAACTGTCTAGCATATTTCTATATCTGGGAAAAGATGGACACAAAATTCAGAAATGACTGCTATAGTCTAGACCATTTTGAATCCCTGTAGTGCTGGTTTAGAATATCATGTTTTAGACAAACTGGAAAATATAGAGCAATTAAAGCTTGTAGAGTAGTACAGTACTTTATTGTACAGTACGCACATTTCTAGCTCGGTCTCCCTATGGCAGCTGCTGACCTGCATCTTTCCTTCAGGAGGCAAGAAATATAGCTGAGTTGCAGCTAATATTTGCTGGCAGTTGTGCATGCACAAAACAGGCGGCTTGTTTTCTCAGTGCTCTTTCTTACGCATTCCCCTTTGTTGTCTTAGCCCAGCCTCTCCTTTTCCCTCCCCTTCACATCACTGGTTTTGTAACCCAACAGAGTAAAAATCTGAGTTTAACAGTGGATGAATCAAATGTAGACCTCCATTATTTACTTTTTAAAAATAGCAATCTGGGATTAAATAGGACATTTGCCTCACCTAGGATATCACTATGATTAATTTACCCGGCTAGAGGGCCAACTTTCTACTGAATGCACAGTGATTAATCCTTGGATATGTGCAGCTCTTCAGAGAGAGACAGGGAGAAAATACAGACTTTCAACAGTTACCGTCTCAATGTGTTCAGCTAATCCCTGGTTTAAATATTGACGTTAATTCAGAAAGAGAAAAAATAAAAGGTATTTAAATAAAAACAGTTATCCAAATAAGAAATCTAGTTCCCAGAAAGAGAACTGAAAAGTTTGTCCTTTTGCTGTAGTATCTGTCTTTTGAATCTATTGATGTTCAGCTATGTATATATCTACCAGTGAAGCGTTGTGAGAGAGTGCAGAAAATGCATGGAATGCCCATTGCTACTGTAATGCTGAAACATTATATTGTTGTTGTCTTTATCCATGTCATTTACTGCCTTCTGTTCAATTAGATGTGATCATCCTTTTTTTATGTTTTATCTTTGCTTGACTGCTTTTGCAACCAATATTGCCCGTGCTGCCGCTAACCTTTATACAATTCTGTTCCCTAGACATTTTCTTCCTGCTTTTACCTGTCACGGCTTGCTTCAGTAATTGGCAAAAACTGCATGTTAAGCTCACTGGGAAAGGCTACTTGCTTTCTGCTGTGGGAGGAGTCCCACTTCATAGTCTGTTGGTCCTGTGATTCTGCAAATGTCATAGAGATGTACAGTTTCTGCGAGAGTGGGATTCTCAAGGTATTGATGAGTCAAAGGTGATCCATGAGGATATTATGCATTAACTTGTCACTGGTGCCAAGAATTTAGTAAGATTCAAAGAGGGATCGGACATTTATATCGATAACAAGAATATCCAGAGTTATAACAGTTAATACAAACAGAATTTTGGAAGGGATACAAAATCCTCATGCATCAGGGTTTAAACCAATCTCTCACTATTAGAGATTAGAATGAAACCGGCATGGGGGGACATAACACATTTGACTACTATTGTGATTTTGCACCTGCTTCTGAGGCATCTGGTACTGGATGCTCTTGGAGACAGGACATTGGACTAATGGATCCAGGATGGGAATTACTATTCTGCTTTTTATCCTTTCTGTAATTTATTCTATTTACCGCCCCTATTTTAATGGGTTTGAATGAGAAAAAATCTGAAATTGATATTTAGTACAAAAATATGCAAGAAAAATCTGACCAGATAAATGGAATGTTGATGAGCCTCTGTGCTCTGAGATTGTGGATGGTAGAAGTATAGGAGTTGTTAGAGTTGCTAGTTACTCATGTATCTAATGATTTGATGAAACTAGACCCAATCCAGGATTACATCTTTGACTGATTTTGTAAGGGAGGTCCCTTCTGCACACAGAGACAGGCACTCTGCCTCAAGTGGTGAATTGGCTCCAATGCAAAACTCAACTTTTTCTTTAAAAAAAAAAAAAAAAAAATTAATTACATGAAAGTGCATTTTGATTCCAGATTTGTGTAGTGCCATCTATTATGGCTGGGGTCTATTTCAAGAATCACAGGGGTATGAGGCCAAGTAATCTCAAATGTTTCGACTGCATACCAATGAAGATAGACGTGTGTGTAAACCAGAGTTCTTCCAGTGATGGTCACTAAGTGTATTCCAGTCGAGGTGCATATGTGTTCCATGCATCTGAGATGGGCAGATTTTTTTGCCTGGCCTGCGCCTTTCTCCTCCTCCTGCTCTGAACCGAGGGCAAAAGGGGTGGTGCAGACCTACCACTTCTCCTGTTCCTTTCTACTGTATGTGGTCTGAGACAGAACTTCTCTAGTGTCCGTAGCTTTAGCTAGTGTGCCTGTTCAAACAATTAGATATTAATAGTTTTAGCAGTTTTAGATAGTGTAGTTAGAGTAGTTCAGAGGTCTAGGGGCACCCCCACCCAAACACCCCTCCCCCCCATAGGGGGGTGCCCTGTATGCCCAAGATCCCAGGGTGTGCAAGGCCTATCCCTGGTTCTTCCTGGTCACCGACTTCCACAAAGCTCATAATCCTTCTAAGTGCAGTATCTGTCCTTGCTTTCCTTGCTGAACCCATCAGTCCCATGAATTCAGGCTTACAAGATTCCCGATGGACAATTCTGTGAGACTTCAGTCTTATTCTGGCCCATCACACTCCTCTGCACATCAGACAGAGGCATTGAAGGGCACCCCTTCGATCACGGGGGTCTCCAACTCTGGGGCTGCTCAGGGCAGAGTTACAGACTCTTCCAAACAGAGACATGAGGAGGGTAAAAGCAAACACTCACAAGAAATGTGAAAAGTCTCTTGCCAAGTCCTCACCTAAAAAGAGGACCTCCTTGCTGACAACTTCTAGGTCAATAAGACCCATGCCTTGATACGGACGTGTCTGGAACTCCTAAGGAGCATGGTACTGGTTCCTTGATATGGAGAATCAAGAGTCCTCCAAAACGGTTGATAGCCAAAAGGACAGGACTATCTCTGGTAGTGACAATGGAAAGAGGAACTTGGACACATCCTACACTGATGGTACCAGCATGAAGAGATAAGAAATCATTGTTACTGAAAACCACTGTCCTTCTGAAATCAGCACTGCTAAGGGACAGAAACTGGGTCCACTCTCCTTCAACAGACTAGATATTCTATCCCAGAGGCCCTTACCGTCTTTGCAGATCTGGAATCGCTGACACTATCAGATCCGGTCCTAACCAGGGAGCTCCTGACACCATCACTTCACCACTCTCCTGTACTATCAGCCAGCCAATACATAATGAGACTACTGGTACTGATGGCGCCGCCCATCAACATAGAGGCCTTATTTTCCTCCACTTAGTCTGGAATTACCGGGAGAGTTTCACCAGCTTTAATGAGGCAGGAAGTCAGCCCCGACAGAGGCTCCAAGATATCATGGGTGCCTTCATATTCTCATAGGAAGGACTGCCCAGCTCAGGATGGTACCTTCCTCTCTGGAGTCTGCCTCATTACCTCTATGATCCCCTGCACTAGCCTTATTGGTGTCCCTGAGATCCATCTTTGTGACTCCCAAATATGCACGGTATCAGTGAGATGCAAGGCAGGATTCCCACCTGGGAAAGAACCTCAGCTTAATCAGGGACACTCTGATGAAGAGGAGCAACCCAAATAGCTGGAACCATTTGCCCCTGTGGGATGATTATCATTGTCCGCATCAGATGAGGTGATCACACCATCACCACCTGACTATAGGCAGTTCCAAGACCACCTTGGGAGAATTGCAGATATGCTGCAGATACCCCTGGATAAAATGCAGGACATCACTCATGAGCTATTAGATATCCTCCAAAGAGCTGGTCCCAGGAAGGAGGCACTGCCTATTAATGAGTCCATTTTAGAACCAACCAGAATGGTCTGGAATACTCCAGCTACTTGTGCTCTCACTCTGAAAAGAGCAGAGAAAAAATATTTTGTACCATTGAAGGGTATGGAATACTTACTTTCATACTCCAAACTCTGTAGTGTTGCAGGCTGTCACCAAAAGTGACAAGCAACATCAACCCAGATTTACACCCACTGGCAAGGAGGCCAAATGTCTAGACCTCTTTTGAAGAAAGAACTTCACTTTGGTGAGTGCACAGTTCCATTTAGTGAAATAGAACCAAGGTTTAAAGTTGAAATATGGTTGTATTAATTAATTAGCCTCCTAGTCAATGGCAGCATCTATAACGATGAGAAGGGATTCATGGCTCCAATCTTCCAGATTTACCAAAGAAGTCCAATCCACTGTGGA
The DNA here is from genome assembly GCF_011386835.1 of Chrysemys picta bellii. Lineage (NCBI taxonomy): Eukaryota > Metazoa > Chordata > Testudines > Emydidae > Chrysemys > Chrysemys picta. Next base: position 13,848,974 of record NC_088805.1, on the reverse strand, counting down.
GGATCTGCCTCTTGAGAGAAATAACCCATTCAGCATGAAAAAAAGATGAAATTGTTACATACCCTTAAAAACCCATGAGCAATGTTTCACTCTCTGGGTATCTATACCCTGGGGCCACAGAGGAGGTATCCTAAACCTCAGTCTTACAGGCAGCATCCAGCCCCATAACCATTCTATCATCAAAGGACTTGAGCTCCTAGCAAACACCAAGATTACAACACAGTAAGCAGAATGTTTCCTCTTCATTCTTCCAGCCCTAGCCTCCCACCAAGAAATCCTTTTGATGGGGCTTTCAGAAGCCAAGAATCAGGCCCCTAACACATACACAGGACTCCTGCACCCTATTTGGAGGTCATCTGGTTCACTTTTTCTCAGCATGGCACGGTATAATGTCAAACATGGGTTCTAGAGGTTATCACTACTGGTGATATGACAGAGGTCCTGTCTGTTCTCTCTCCAGAACCCCCTTCCATGTCCCTTTTCAGTGACCCCTCTCATAAGAAGATGGTCAGAAAGGAAATAGACTCCTGCTCCATCTGTGAGCCATAGAACTGGTACCGCTTCAGCCCAAGGGAAAATATTCTACTCAAGATATTTCCTCTTCTCCAAGATAAAAACTAGGAACAATATAATCCACAAACTAGCTTGGGCCAGTTGGGGAACAGATGCTCACACCTTGCAGACAGCCACTTTGGTCTCCATCTTAAGAACATGAGAACAAACATACTGGGTCAGACATATGGTCCATCTACCCCAGTATCCTGTCTTCCAGCAGTGGCCAGTGCCAGATGCTTCAGAGGGAATGAACAGAACAGAGCAGTTATCAAGTGATCCATTCCCTGTCATCCAGGCCCAGCTTCTGGTTGTCAGAGGCTTAGGGAAACCCACAGTATGGGGTTGCATCCCTAACCATCTTAGCTAATAGCCACTGATGGACCTATCCTCCATGAACTTATCTAATTCTCTTTTGAACAGTTATTCTTTTGGCTTTCACAGCATTCCCTGGCAATGAGTTCCATGGGTTGAACGTGGAAGTACTTCATTATATTTATTTTAAACTTGCTGCCTGTTAATTTCATTGGGTCAACCCGGTTCTTTTGTTACATTAAGGGTTAAATAACACTTCCTTATTCAATTTGTCCATATCATTCATTATTTTATAGACCTCTAATATATTCTTCCTTAGTCGTCATCTCTCTTCCAAACTGAACAGTTCCAGTGTTTTTAATCTCTCCTCATATGGAAGCTGTTCCATACCCCTAATCATTTTTGTTGCCCTTCTCTGTACAGGGCAGAGGGATAGCTCAGTGGTTTGAGCATTGGCCTGCTAAACCCAGGGTTGTGAGTTCAATCCTTGAGGGGGCCACTTAGGGATCTGGGGCAAAATCAGTACTTGGTCCTGCTAGTGAAGGCAGGGGGCTGGACTCGATGACCTTTCAAGGTCCCTTCCAGTTCTAGGAGATGGGATATCTCCATTTTCCAATTTTTTTTTTTTGAGATGGGGCGGCAACCAGAACTGCAAGCAGTATTCAAGGTGTGGGCATGTACCATGGATTTATATAGGGGCATTATGATATTTTCCATCGTATTATTTAACTCTTTCCTAAGGGATTGTAACAGTCTGTTCTTTTGTTTTATTTATTTATTTATTTGACTGCTTCTGCACATACAACAAATGTTTTAGGAGAACTATCCATGATGACCCCAAGATCTCTTTCTTGAGTGGTAACAGCTAATTTATACCCCATCATTTTGTACGTATAATTGGGATTATGTTTTTCAGTGAACATTACTTTGCATTTAGCAACATTGAATTTCGTCTGCCATTTTGTTGCCCAGTCACCCTGTTGTGTGAAATCCCCTAGTTAAATCCAAAGCTGATTGCAAAGAGTTACAATCTTGAGTAATTTTGCTTTCTCAGCAGTTGAATATCTGTCTTCACGTCTTCGCCCATATTTTACTATACTATTTTACTATTACTACTGAAGAGAAGCAGCAGTAATACAAGGGTACAACCATGCAATAACAAACTCATCTATGATGATCTCAAAACCCCTCCAAAATGCTGCCTTTGGTCCAAGCTATCAAAACCTTGGGACTATGAGCAAAAACCAAATGGCGTAGAGGCTGTGGGGAAAGTAGTGGAGGTAAAGAATCAAGACCTGATCACAGATCTTATAGACCAACCATCTAGCTTCACCATGCCACAAAAGCTTTGGATCACAGCAAACCATATCAGAATCTCACACAGATGTTTGTAATTACAACTACACAAATGGAAAATGAAGACTAGCCTGATATGTGAATGTGGAATAGCCATCCAAACCAGGGAACAACTAGTGAACCATTGCCTTCTAAGATCTTTCTCTGAAGGGAAAGCCTTGATTTATTCCAGGTCACCTGAAGCCATAGAGCAGATGACAGACTTGGATATTGACCTTTTAATGTTGCTTTTCAAGTTGACATATGAAAGAAGAAGAATCCTCAAGAAGAAAGTAGGCTGGAGGCTCATACTAGATCTTAGACAGCTGAATGCCTTCATCTGCCTCCTGTGGTTCAGATGATCACCCTGGCCTCTATAGCTCCCTCTCTAAACAAACGCGACTGGTTCACAGCTCCTGATTTAAAGAATGCTTATTTCCAGACAAACATCCACCTAGCACACAGGAGGTTCCTTCAGTGCACCATCTGCTTGGACCGTTACCAATACAGAGTGATCCCCTTCGATCTCTTGATGGTGCTATGAGTTTTCACAAAGGTGTCATTGGTAGTGGCAGCACATTTGAATTATCAGGGCACACCAATATTATTGCAGTACCTCGAAGTACTAGCGACTCATGGGGAAGCTGTACCAAGAAGTTCAGAGGGCAGCCCTATCTTTAGTCCAACTCCTATGTTCATTAGGACTCCAAGTAAATGTAAAAAAGTCCATTTTAGCTCCCATGCCAATGATTTTATTAGAACAACCCTGCATTCGATCAGAGCCAAAGTATACCTACCTCTGGACAGGTTCCAAGCTATGAGGGAGCTCATCACTCAGCTTCAACTATGCCCTCAGATAACAGTATGATGCTCTCTCTTCCTCCTACATCACATGGCCTCTTATATGTATGTGATGCTCTTTATGAGACTTCATCTCTGATATCTACAGGTGTGGTTGTGAACAAAGCAGTTTCACGTCCCCACAGAGTTCTGACTTAGCTTACCTGGTAGGAAAACAGATTAACAGTGTGTGTGTGTGGTGGGGGGGGCCTCTTCATCCCTCCCCAACCCATTAAAAGATGGGTCACAGATGCCTCCATACTAGGCTGGGGAGGCCATCTGAATGAACATGTAGCACAGGGTAGTGGTACTCAACAAGAATCCCAGCTACACATCAACATCCTGGATCTGCAAGTCAGTGCATGAAGCCTTCAAGCGATTTCTACCACTTATTCAGACCCTTCATGTTCAGATCATGTCAGACAACAGGGCAGCAATTTATTATATCAATAAACAGGCAGGAGCAAGATCCAGCCTTCTTTGCATAGGATCTGTCAGTGCCCTCTTTCCCCTCTGCTGCAAATACTTCCAAAGGTTATTTGTGGTACAGAAGGAACTGGAGGGGTAGTCAGTTTTCACCGCCCCTTATGCTCTCAGTTTGGAGCATGAGGAGAAGGATGCAGGCCTGGATCAACGGACATTGCTAGCAAAACTTTTCTGGTCTTCAGGCTCATGGAGCACACGAATACCTCCAGTGGAATACACATAGGAATCACATATCTAAAAGAACTCCAGTTACTGCCAAGGTAAGTAACAATACTATATTCCCCATTCAGTAAATCTGTGAAGCCACAGCCTTTGAACAACCATCCTTATTGTGATGCAGTAGGGAGCGGGGCAGATTGACCTGAGAATGTCGTCTAGTTTTACTGGTTTCAGAGTAGCAGCCGTGTTAGTCTGTATCCGCAAAAAGAACAGGAGTACTTGTGGCACTTTAGAGACTAACAAATTTATTAGAGCATAAGCTTCCGTGGATGCATGCATCCAAAGAAGTGGGCTGTAGCCCACGGAAGCTTATGCTCTAATAAATTTGTTAGTCTCTAAAGTGCCACAAGTACTCCTGTTAGTTTTACTGGGACTGTCTGCATTGGGGATGGGAGAGCAGGGGATGATTTTACTTGAGTTACCTGAGCTTGTAACCTGAGCCAGGAAGGGAGGTGGTGCCAGGTGACACCTTTGCCTGGGAAACTGGACAAAGGGAGGGGAGGAGCTGAGGGAAGGGGGAGAGAGAGGGCTAGAGGGGGTTTTGGTTTTCAGTTGTGGGCTGGGTGGTGAAACACAGAGAACCCCAAGCTGGGGTCTAAGCTCCCTAGGGCCCCCGCCCAAAGGACTTGACTGAGGGGTCCTGGTTGTACCTACACGCTCTGCTTGGGACTGTGTTCCTGTCATCTGATAAACCTTCTGTTTTACTGGCTGGCTGAGTGTCACGGTGAATCGCAGGAAGAGGGGTGCAGGGCCCTGATTTCCCCCCACTCCGTGACACTTTTATGAAGTAGAAAAGTCTGAGTCTAACACTTTTAATAAATGTAATCAGTTACCACTCCATAAATATGGTTGTTCAAAGGTTTTTCTTTACTTTAAAATGAATTAAAATACATATGTCACATACCAGAAAAGCTTTGTGTTCAGCTCACATTTGTCTAAGTCTCTTTGTTTTAGCACCTTTTTCTACCACTATCTGAATGCCTACCCCAGTTGAAAGACCTTCTTATAACTACTAGAACCCATGCCCTTCCTCCCGATATCCAGGATAGTATTCTAAAGAGGAAGCTGTATGTTTTACCCTTTCTTCTCTTTGAACCTGGTATCTTCCCACAGATATAGCTGCACCTAGGACCTTCTCCCCCTCCTCTCTCATCTCAAAAAAGAGTTTCATGGGTTGGAATGTGGGGAATCTATCAATCAAGTTTAATAGCAACTTCACTGATAAAAACTAAATACCTTATTAATACACTGCAAAAAGGCTTTACTTTCTTACCTTTCTCAGTTACTTACTACCTCCTTTGCAAGGACGTTCACAGTTTCGTAATGCAACACAGATTCTGCCAGTCAACATGCTATTCTAAGAGGTTTACTACATTATACCTATGCCTTTGCACATAGCCTCTTGTCCAGTGCTAGTGTATACTTGCTGCTGCAGGCCAGTCTCACATTTTTACACATCATTGTCCCCTTCTTTTTCCATTCCTGCCATGCTAGTGAACATCCACAGTTCAGATAGCAAGGTATGTTCCATATGTATACTGGTATATGTAAAGAGTTCACATCAATGGAGTAGAATGTTGACGAAGAATAATGATCTCCTGGTCCTAAAGAAGTGCTGAGATGCTCTTTTTTATAAAGAGAGAGACTGATCCTTTTTCAAAGTTATTTGGAAAAAAGTTGTTAGGCACACACACATGTTTTTATTTGGATATTAGTGAAATAGAATGGCAATGGCTTCCTGTGCTATTATAGAATAGCACTATTCTACTTTGGTTTATGGATCAGTCTTGTGAACTTCAGTCAGTCAGAAACTAGATTAGCCTTAACATACTTTTAAGAAGAAAACTGAGATTTGATAGAAGTTCTAGTTCTTTAAAATGTCATAGGTAAATACTTTTTCTTCAGTCACCTGAATGACTAAAAAAGTCTTCACCAGATACAATGGAATGGAAACTATGCAATGTTTAATGAAACCTCCCTTCCCTTCCTTGCAGTCTATGAACAGTGTTAATTTTGAAGTTTAAAACACTAAAGTTGTAGGTAAAGGTCCATTTGCATTAATTTTTCAAATCCTGAAATTATCTTTCTAGCAAGACCTGTATTCAAATATGTTTCTGTAACAACATGTTAACCAAAGTCAAAACCTCTTTGTAAACAGGACGAAAGGCACTTTTACTTTCTGCCTCTCCCTCCTGCACACTGGGGCTCAGTGTCTGAAGATATGAGGAGAGAATTCTGTTGCTGGAGCAAAGCAGTATTTTTAAATATTATTTTTAATATGTAAATGTACATCTGAGGTAAACTGTAAAAGCTTAACACAACTTTGAGGTCTGCTGAATTCCTCTGCTAAACAACTGTGTTCACTAAGCAATACACTGTGTCCTCTGAGGAAACAAAAATTAATTTTAACTGGTGTTGTGTGGAAATAATAAATTTTAAAATTTTCACTCAATTTTTTTTCATTTTGTGACCCAGGTAGTTTTGGGGGTTTTGCAAAAATGTCTAAGAAATGGCCATTTTCATATTGAAAACACATGAAATTTAAAAAATTGCATATTTTTATAAAGTTTGAGGTTCCTCTAATTTTAAAATGGTCGTATTTTCAAGTAAAAAACAAAGTTTCCAACTTTCCTATTTGAGGGTTTTTTTTTTAATTTGGGAAAAGGAAAGGAAGGGCTTGTTAGTTTGTTCTGTGTTTGAAACAAAAGTTACTTTTTTACTGAGGTAAAATTTTATTTTAACTTCTTTACATCCTTCTAGTCTTAACCAACCAATTATTTTTCTTTTGTTTCTGGAGGATCATAGTAAACAGAAATCTCAATTCTTCTGGTATGTGTGATATCCCAAAATCTCTAGTGATGTGAGATTAGAGGATTTTCATGGAAGGATAATTGTCCTGGCTTCATTTGCAACACGGAGGACATCTCTCTGTTTTCTCTCCTTAACCTCCTCCTTTGGACTTTGATTCAACAAAGCATGTCACCATGTAATTGGGATTTAGGCAAGTTCAGTGGGATGTTCACATGGTTGAAGTTAAATACATGTATGTTTGCAGGATTGGAGCCTGGGTCTTTACCAAACACTGCTTGTTCTCTGATGTTTCTACTGTATAACTGAAATCTTCTGTCTGTCCATCACTTGCTCTTGGTTCACATTTTTAAGGTTTCCTGCCCAACTATAAGAACTAGACATTTAAAAGAGTTCTTAAAATAAAGTTTAGATTTGTGAGCACAATTCTGCAGTACATACCACAGCTGCAGAGTATATGGTGCCTTGGCTATTGTTCTCTTCCTCTGCTGCATTCCAGTCACAAGGCTCCCCTCTTTTAACATAATGTATTAAATTACCACAAGCTGTAGACATCAAAAATTGATCTCAGCTTTTGTTATAGAAACATAATATCAATAAAAAGACATAGCCGTCCTGGGCATGTGTTTGTCAGGTCTCTTGCCTCAAATAGGTGGTAATTCTGTTCCTTCCCACATTTCTTCTCAATCGCCTCGTCACTCTTGAAATGTCTCAGTGTAGAAGTATGCTTTTCTAATAGATGGCCTTTTAAATTTGGTTAAGACAAGCAACTGCAGCCCTGACTTGACCATTTAGCAGTGGGCTGATGCTTGCTGCATATCTCTCCCTTTCAGCTGGTAAGTATTCTGATTATGCTTTCCTTTTCTCAACCATTGAAGAGAAGACAAAGTTCACACTCCCCTTTGCTCTCTTCCTGTCTCTTAACACATCATTTTAAACTCTTAATTCTAATCCTTAAATAACTTATTTTGCCCCTTTCTACATTTCTGCTCTCCTCCACTGGTCACACTCTCTCCATGTGTGTCTTCAAATGCTTTTTTCTAAGTTTCGTACCTTTACTTTTGCTACCCTCATGCCAGGAATTGGCTCCCTCTTCTTGTTTACCAAGACTCCCTCTTTCCTCCTTCAAATCCCTCTATAAAGTGCAGTTCTACTCCAAAAGGTGACTATGTAAAAAGACACCATGCTCAGCAGATCTGCTCCCTTTGTGTAGTCCGAGGCATGTCTACTGAGTTTAGAAAATCTTACCCGTTGTCACTAAAGTGCCTAAGTGACTTATGCTCCTGAGTCCCATCGACTTTTTTTTCCCCATTGACTTCCCTAAAATTTACCCTATAAGTTTTTATTGTCTTTTACTACTGTTAGTGCTGCAGAGACACTACAGCTATTAGGGTGTGAGTTGGATTCTCTTCCTTCCCATGTTCATCAACAAATTGATTCTTTCCTGTCAGTTACACCTGTGCAAACATATTGAAGGCATTTGGTGTGATTCTTTGCTAAGTCTCTTCAAGGCACAGCACAGAACTCACAACCTTGGAAGTAGCAGGGCAAAGGTGACTTTACCCCACCTTTTCATCCTCCAATTTTGGGCTGCTGAAAGGACTGTAATGGTCCCGTAGGATAACATAGGGATCCCTGGGGGCTGCTTTAAATAGACTCATAGACTCTAAGGTCAGAAGGGACCATTATGATCATCTAGACTGACCTCCCGCATGATGCAGGCCACCAAAGCTGACCCACCCACTCCTGGAAGAATTCTCTCCCATAATGACCCCATCAGCGTACTCTCTTCACCAGACCTTGCAACAGGGCCACAATTGCATGTACATTGATTTAGCAAAGGAGAGACTCTCTCACGTTGAGTTTATGCAGGTGTTGCTGAAAGCATAATTTGGCGTTCTATAGGTGTCACGAGTGCTTAATTTGGGACCTTCACAGCTGGTGCTGGTGGATGAAGTAGAAAGAACACAGCTTGATTCTCAGATTCTAGGCTGAGTTTGTGGAACTGGCAGTCAGAAAGCATCTCTTTGCTTGTAATCTGAGCACATTTTGATATAGAAGTCATTGAAACAATAAACAAGTAGCTTTACAGTGCCACATATGCTATACATAGTCACTTCTAATGTTGTTTGAGAAATGGAGAAAATATTCATGAAAAATGTATCTCTTCTAGTAAAAAAAAAAAAAAATCCTGAAACTTTCCAACCAGCTCTAGTCATTTCTCAGAATAAAACTGCATTTTAAAGCTCATGTATTATTACAGGTGTGCCAAAAATGTATTAGGTGTACAACTCCTGCTCTGAAGATCTTGTAGTCTAAGCTTTAAGGGATCTTTTCAACCCTTAATAGTAATCCCCTTTCCTAAACTACTAGGCCATGTGTTACCTTTTTTCTTTCTTAGCTTTTAAGACTCTTTTTTTTTTTGGCAGGGAATGTTTGTAAAATTCCAGATAAACGTACAGCACTATGTACGTTTTAATCATTTCTTAATAATCAAAGCTAATATAGTCTTGATGCCAGTCTCTCTCTCTGGGCTCCTGCTCACACTCACAAACTGAACCATGCAGATGGCTAGTCTGGCAGTCTGACATCACAGTAAACTACCATGGAAGAATCACAGTCCAGAACCTGTAAAAAGCAACAGAGGGTCCTGTGGCACCTTTAAGACTAACAGAAGCATTGGGAGCATAAGCTTTCGTGGGTAAGAACCTCACTTCTTCAGATGCAAGTCCAGAACCTGAAATTGTTACTGGCATGGGAGAACTGAGAAGGTGATTCACTCATCTTTTCTGGGGGAGAGTGCCTGGTGATGCTCTTTAGCGTCCTCTCTGCTTGATTGGAGGAATGACATTGATAGGCTCCAAAGAGAGCCATGAACAGCTCTTCTTGACAGTGGGACAGTTACAGCAATAGGAGGCATTTGAGGGTAGGTGGAGAAGTAAAAGGAAGTGGGGGGAAAATTGGGGGTTCCTAGAAGACACCCCATTCCCCAAAATGATCCATACAGTCAGTGCTGAGTTGTCTAGTTTGATGGTTTCTCCTATCAGTTCATCCATGCCTGATTCCATAGCACGGACCTACAGATTCTAACTACTGCTGAGATAATCCACTTACATCCCGACTCACAACACACTGACCCTGTGAAGAACTCTAAGTCTGGAATCCTTTCATACATAACTAATGTGGTGTCTTTGGAGAAGCCTACTTTTGGAACCCCTAGCTCTTGTTCCCATTGTTATTTGCAGTGCAGGTTCAAAGTGTGTCCCGTTTAGGAGCTTCTTCAGACGGAGTCTGAATCTTGATGCACTAACGTATATATTTTAAGGTATTTTGAGCAGAGAATATCTGTAATGTGTGGATATTAGCACTTCCCATCCTCTGAATTACTATTTAGTTGAATCCTGGCAACAACCTAATAATCTGAGACTCTCATTTTACAATTTGTATGCTGAATTTCAATAGCAGCTGAGGGTGGAATGCATTGAATATGTAAAGTATTTTCACCTCTACTCAGACTACACCTTATCTTATCCTAGTGTCACCTTGGTGGGTACTCCAAAGTAATACACACCACCGTGTAATATATCAATGGTCAGAGCAGGTGAAAGAAGGAAGCATAGTCATGCTTAAATGCCCTATACACCGTAATTAAAACTTAGCAACTTAAGAAAGTGTTCCTATAACCCTCTCTTCTGTGGTTGCTTTGGAGCCCATGAAAAAGAAATGAAGTCACTACATTTACCCATGTCTTCTACTTAGCAGTCCTGATTTATTTTAATATTTAAAAAAATCAATTGACAATCTTTCTAAACATTTCTGGGAAATGTACACTGAAAATGTGGAAGTTGACTCAGAAGAAATCATTAAAAATGTCTTAGATGCAACAGCACAAAACATCCTCCCACCCGCCACCCCCAACTTGGGTTACACTTGCTTTCCTTTCGAAAAAATTTCTATTGTTTCAGCCCACCATCTCAGCTCCATCAACAAAAGCAATGCTGGGAGTCATTGTGCAGACAAGATATTGATAGATGCTTGCATTTTTACCACTATGTTGTGTGCTTGGAGCATGGTTAGATGATGATGTGGTTGAAATATTGGGTATCTGTCTGGCTAGTGTAGGAATAGCCGAAAGCGAGAGCGGCACATACACCCATGCATACCTACATATATACACTTCTTTTTAGTAGAAACTTCAAGCTGAGATTGCTAGTTAGGATTTGAAAAGGAAGACTTCACGTTTGCTCCCTTGGGATGAAAAACCTCATTGATATTCAGATATTTGAAATACAACATGCTAGCTCAGAGCCTATGAGCGTCATTTTTTATGCTGAGAGAGGTTAGTATAATTTCCTAGTAATTGATGTAGCTCTCTCAAACTCACTGTATACCAGCCATTCTTGATTCCTTTTCCAACATTTCGACTTTTCATCTGTCACAGGCTGTACATCAAAATTAACTTCAGTGCTTATGGGATAATGAAACATTTATAGTCTTGCAACTGCTGTATTTTTGCATCTGCAAGCTTCTAACTCAACCTCTAACCTGCTTCTGAAGCAGATGCCTGAGTTTCTCCCATTTAAAAAAAAATCTGTCAGATGAATTGCTGTAAATGTGGAGTGTGTTGGTTGTCTGTATCAGGGCCTTTGTTGTTGGTGCTGTCATTCAACCAGTCTTTCAGGATGTTACAAAACTGCTAAGAACCACTGTGGACAAGAGAAAATATCTTTTATTTTATCCCCCAAAACTTTGCAATCAATTTCCAAACCTTGGAAGTGTAAAAAACATAATTTTTTTCCTGATACCCACAAGGCGTTCGGCTATATCCACGTATATCAAAGAACATTCTTAAAGCTCTACAAATGAGTCATGAAAGCTTGACTGACCTCCATTCAGAATCTTTCCTCTCCCATTCTTTTGTAATTATATCATTTCTATATAAAGTCTGTCATCACTAACAAACTGTAAAACTTCCTATTAGGAAGCCAGGAACCCCCTCCCCCAATTCCTTTTTCCAGGTGCAGTTTGATAAGACCTGTTCACTGGATAGGCAGGGTTTCTTCATGTGCCAAATGAAAAACCCATAGGTTTCATCAAATTGCATTTTAATCTTTTTGGAATCAAAACAAGTAATACCTGTACTATAAGTTGAGGTCTGGGGAGGGGGTTTATCTGGTTAAGACACATCCATAAGAGGCATCTCAGCTCTCTATCTACACTGTGTAAATGTATAGAAAGGGAGGGATTTATATACTGCCAGCTCCTCTCTGTTGAAGCTCTCTGTTGCTGAGCATTTTTTCATTTTATTCTTGATCATATCATGAATAAGAATGCAGAGGGACTGCATTGGTCTTCAGTGTCAGATAGTTGTCAGCTTTTTTGCATGCAGTTAATTGTAGAAAACTTTTTTATCGGTTGAACCAATCCTGTGTCTGGTAAAGGGACTAAATTCATCCATGGGCTTTAGATATAGAGAGAGCTCTGTCTGCTAGGATTTCACATCAGACATTGGATTTTGCTGGTGGAAAATTGTAGAAAAATGTGTTTTTTTTTCCCATGTGAGGAAGAAAGTGTGCATCTTTTTCTGTAGTTGTGTTGGAGTTTTAGAGGCTGCATGTGGATGGGCTGTTCCAGTTCCAATCATGAAGATATTCTAGGTTGTCTCTGACAAACCCTGACATAGTGACTAAGAATATATTAGACTGGCCTCAGAGGTATCTGAGAAGTTTTCACTTTTCTTTATTCTAGGGTGCAGTTTTTATCCCACTATAATCACAGCCTTGTACAAGTGTTTCATGTGCTGAAACAACTATGGCTGAAAGGGCTAACAACCCCCTCTAAACTGTAATGCAGTCAACAAGTGTGATACATTACTCTAATCAGCTGTACCCACCAAGACTGAATCACTTCCCTCGCCCTTCTATCTGCTAGCCATTCCTTAATTTGTGTCAGGGCTTGCCAGGGCTGAGCGCTGGCACCTCTAGTCTTGGCAGTTTATAGCCCTGGCACCTCTGGGATTGCCACATCAGTTATGAAAGTAAAAAAATTGCTTGAGCCCCAGCACGTCTTTCATTACAAATTAAGCACTGCTGCTAGCCTGAAGTTCAAGAATCTCGATATCTATCTTAACCCCAAATCTTAGCAAGATGCTAAGCAGATGACCATTCAGTGGACTGTATCAAATGCTTGTCAGGTTGATGATGTCAGTGATCATTCTGTTAGGTCTTTTGCATCTCTAATTACTTCGATCCTCTATTCTTTGCAAGAACTGCTTTTAAAAATTCTTAGATATCTTGATGTTTGTGGTCTTCCCCTAGCAAATGATTTCTAGTGGACTCAGATTTTTAACTAGTGTACCAAAGTTGTCCCACCTGCCTTTTGAGATGCCACAAATGGCACAGTAAAACTGCTGAATGTTATGAGTGTAAAATGTTGGCTACATTCTGTCCTAAAGGTGACTGCTTATCAGGGTTGTGCATCGACTCCCTTGTACGAGGTTTCTAACCTGATTAGATATCCCAGGAAGTCATTCGAAAAATGAAATCTACGTGAATATTTAGCAACTGCTTATGAAATAAAACAGTTAAATTTTCAGTTCTTGGAACAAACAGGTGAGGAGATGAACATGGCAATAAATTGTAGAAGACAGATTACAAAAAAAAAAAAATTACCTTTTAGACAGTAGGAACATTGGTTGGTATAGGTCCATGCGTTACAATAGAGAAAACTTTACAGAATGGTTGCAGTCATTATGCTACTTAGATTGAGGAGAAAGCACTAACTCATGGTTTAAGATAGAGGACTGTTTGGTCCTAATGTCTCCTGTGGTGTGGATGAAGTAGCACATTCGTTCTTTACCTCGTTTTCCTTTTTTGCAGAAAGGAGTCAGGACAGCACAGCAGTGGTGCTCTCTGATTCCAGCTCCACACAGGACATCTTCAATGAACCTGCCAGTTCTCAAGACAGTTCGAGGAAGCCTTACTCAGAGAAGAGGATTTCCACTTCCTGTTCAGATGTGATGGCATCCTGCAAAGAAACTCTAGGATCTGAAGAGGAAAGAGGTACAATCATTTTATTATGTAACTCACAGCAGCTTGTGTGATGACTAGGGCTGTCAAGTGATTAAAAAAATTAATCATTATTAAAAAAAATAATCGCGATTAATCTCACTGTTAAACAATAATAGAATACCATTTATTTAAATATTTTTGGATGTTTTTACATTTTCAAATATATTGATTTCAATTACAACACAGAATACAAAGTGTACAGTGCACACTATATTTTTGATTACAAGTATTTGCACTGTAAAAAAACAAAATAGTATTTTTCAGTTCACCTAATACAAGTACTATAGTGCAATCTCTTTATCATGAAAGTTGAACTTGCAAATGCAGAATTACGTACAAAAAACCTGCATTCAAAAATAAACAATGTAAAATTTTAGAGCCTGCAAGTCCTCTGTCCTACTACTTGTTCAGCCAATTGCTCAGACAAACAAGCTTGTTTACATTTGCAGGCGATAATGCTGCCCGCTTCTTGCTTACAATGTCACCTGAAAGTGAGAACAGGCATTCTCATGGCACTATTGTAGCCAGGGTCACAAGATCTTTACGTGCCAGATGCGATAAAGATTCATATGTCCCTTCATGCTTCAACCACCATTCCAAGGGACATGCGTCCATACTGATGATGGGTTCTGCTCGATAACAATCCAAAGCAGTGCGGACCAACGCATGTTCCTTTTCATTATCTGAGTCAGATGCCACCAGCAGAAGGTTGATTTTCTTTTTTGGTGGTTTGGGTTCTGTAGTTTCTGCATCTGAGTGTTGCTCTTTTAAAACTTCTGAAAGCAGGCTCCGCACCTCGTCTCTCTCAGATTTTGGAAGGCACTTCAGATTCTTAAACCTTGGGTTGAGTGCTGTAGCTATCTTTAGAAATCTCACATTGGTACCTTCTTTGCATTTTGTCAAATCTGCAGTGAAAGTTTTTCTTAAAATGAACAACATGTGCTGGGTCATCATCCGAGACTGCTATAACATGAAATATATGTCAGAATGTGGATAAAACAGAGCAGAGGACATACAATTCTCCCCCAAGGAATTCAGTCACAAATTTAATTAACGCATTATTTTTTTAATGAGCGTCATCGGCATTGAAGCGTGTCCTCTGGAATTACTCCTGGGGGAATTTTGCAACACTGTGCGTGTGCAGAATTCATGTCCCCCACAGATTTCTTGGCTTCCCCACAGAAAAATGACTTTCTGACAGGGAAGCTGCAAGAGCAGTCACACACCACTCCCTAGCAGCGCAGGTAGATTGTTTGTTTGTTTCAGGCCACCCAGAGCAGCCTGACCTTCCATACCCAGACACTCCTGCCAAGCCTCATCCCGTACACCCAGAACCCTCCTAGCACTCCATACCCGAACCCCACCCCACTGAACCTCAACCCCTGCATCTGGAGCCCCCCTGCCTCCGGACCTCCACCCCACCCCACCCCCCACTCTGCTTCCTGCACTCAAACCTCCACCCTGACAAACCTCACCCCCCCGCACCACCCTGGGCCCCCACATCCAGACATCCATGCCACTGATCCCCAACTAACTGTACCCAGGCCCCCACCCCACCACGCCACACTCCCCCAGCACCCAGACTCCCGCACTGAGCTCCAACCACCTTCACCTGGAAGCCCCTGTAGAGTCCCATTTCCCCTGTACCTGTAAACCCCCCCCCCCAAACGAGCCTCTGTGCATCCAGATGCCCCCCACAATCTGCCTGCACCCAGATTGTCCCACACAGAACCCTCTCATCCCACACCTGGATCCCCCACACTGAGCCCCTTCACACTTGGATCCTGCCTGGTTGAGCCTGCCTGCCCACACTTGGTGCACCTGGCACAGAGGGGCAGGGCCCCAGGATGTTCCTTGGGCAGGCCCAGGCCTTGTGTTGGGTCAGGGTCAGGTGCAGCCTCACCACTTAGTCGGTGTCCCAGGGGTGGGGAGGCTGCAGGGTGATCTCCCACCTTCGCCCAGGCAGTGGCCTGTGTTTCCTACTGTGCTGGAGCCTCTGCATTTATTTATTGACAAATAAAACTTGCAGAATTTTAAAATATTGTGCACAGAATTTTTAATTTTTTGGCACAGAATGCCCTCAGGAGTATAGAATGGTGGCCGAAGCATGAAGGTGTATACAAATGTTTAGTATATCTGGCATGTAAATACCTTGCGATGCTGGCTACAAAAGTGCCATGCAAATGCCTGTTCTTACTTTCTGGTGACATTGTAAATAAGAAAAGGGCAGCATATCTCCCGTAAATGTAAACAAACTTGTTTGTCTTAGCGACTGGCTGAACAAGAAGTAGGACTGAGTGGACTTGTAAGCTCTGAAGTTTTACATTGTTTTGTTTTTGAGTGCAGTTATGTAACAAAATAAATTTACATTTGTAAGTTGCACTTCCATGATAGAGATTGCACTACAGTACTTGTATGAGGTGAACTGAAAAATACTATTTCTTATGTTGATCATTTTTACAGTGCAAATATTTGTTATAAAAAAGTAATATACACTTTGATTTCAGTTACAACACAGAATACAATATATAGGAAAATGTAAAAAAAATCCAAAATATTTAATGCATTTCAATTGGTATGCTATTGTTTAACAGTGCAATTAAAACTGGGATTAATCGCGATTAATTTTTTTTGAGTTAATCGTGAGTTAACTGCGTAATCAACAGCCCTAGTGATTACATTAAAATGTTTTGTCCAGCATGCAGTACTGGAAAGATGTTGAACTATGCTTTTGAATTTTTGTTGGATGTCAGTGGGGTGTGTATGTATAGTTAGTGGTTTTTTTTTTTTAAATGTGTATATATAAATTTTATATTTATATCACCCATGTGGTAGTGATACCACTGACATAAGTGTTAGAACCCTCTCATAACCTGCAGAATCATGTGGTAAATAAATTTTTATTGTGCTCTTTTGACTGCCTCACCTGTACTCTGGCTTCTAATATTTCAAAGTCCTTAGCAGTTCAAGGAGCTGCTGTTGTAAAACAATCTCAAATAAAAATGTTTCTCTTTTTTGTCCATACTTAATCCTGGACTAGTGATAGATTATTATTAAATATCTTGCAAATGATAAATACTGGAATTGAATGCTTAATCACACAGGAGAACTTGAAATCACCCTCTGCCATCCTTTTGCAGTGGAATACAGCAGTTATTTGTAGCTCCAATAGATCATTTGATATCAGATGTTATATATGGAAAAGTGATTTTAAATAATTTTAGACCTTCCAAAATCTATTAGTTAGATTTTTTTCTCTCTCCATCTGAAGCCTGTATAATTGAACTTGGTGCTGAGGGAGCTGGGCTTTACAAGTAGAGGGATATGAAAAACAAAACCAATACATTTGTTTAAAACTTTCTAAAAGTTAACACTTTTTTTCTGTAAAATGTGAGGGTGTAGCATAAATATTATTGGCATGTAATTTGTTCAACTTTGTGAGTAATGCTGCCATCCAAACTTAGGCTCATAAAACTTTCCTATCACATTGTTTAGTCTCTCCTTCCATAATATCATATCTTTTGTCAATTTTATGGGTCCACAAAATCCATAGCTGGTCCTGATCCATTCCCTTATTCTCATTGGAGAGAAATGTACAGTAAACATTTATTTCAACATTGTATGTATCATTGACATTTTGACTGATAACTTGTTTTCTCTTTTGAATTATGCTTTTTCTTAAGGTTTGTCTAAACTAGGGAAACTTGCACCAGAGTGACTATACCAATACAGCCACGCAGGTGCAAACCCCCAAATGTGCATAACTACTTGAACTAGTATGTGACTAATTCCAGTAACCTTGCAGAATAAGATTCACCAGGGTAATCATCATCTTATACCACTCGAGTGTATCTATGCTGTAGGTCCCAGTATAGCTACATCAGTGCAAAATTCCTAGTATAGAGAGAGCTTTATATAAATAGTATTTGGGAGGGGTTGATCACTACAATAACAATTTTCTAGGCAATAGTGACTTAAAAGGCATTGCAATCAGATGCCTATTTGGAGACCTATGTTAAATTCAGTATTGCATTATTTGCGTTCACTCTAACAAATGTCTCTGGAAAAGTACCTTTCTAAGCCAGCTACAAATATAGCATTACAAGACAGTGTAATACATTTAGATGATATAATGTGTATATTTTGTATTCACTGTATGGCAAAGATTGAAATGTTTTAGACTGAGAAGAGGCTGAGAGCTATGTCATTTAGCCCTCTGTCTGAAAATTAAGAGTATGCAATTAAGATATATGCAACATAAATGTAAATCAATATAAGATTTGATAACATCATTTTGTAATATGACCCAGTATAAGAGGTGGGGTGTGTGTTTTATACTTCCACTTCTAACTACACCAACTGCTTAAAAAAAAAAAAAAAAAAACCCACACAAAACAAAACAAAAACCCACAATTCAAAAATAATTCAAAAATATTTGAATTAGCTTTCCTACAATTAATTTTAAAAAGCCTATTTTGAGAGAATGGACATAAATTTTTGATATACAAGATACTTTAAAAAATAATTAAAACAAATTTTAAGTCACCGAGATGCTATGAGGATAAATGCAAAATAACAGCTAGGTATGTAAAAGGGGCTTGTGTATGTCAATTTTGACAGCTTTTTTCCTCTGCTACTGGGATGATTAAGGCATTGGAATGACTGAAACTTTCTGAGTTGAGAATTAAAACATTCTGGTATTACGGCACTCCCCAACTTACGCAAGTGTTCCGTTCTGGAACGCCTTGCGTAACTCTAATTTTGCGTAAGTCAGGAACGTATATCCGACCATTACGCAAAAAACAAAACAAAAAGAAAACTTTCTAGCTTACGGAATTTACGGAACTTTTTCCGTAAGTGCGGATTTGTGTAAGTCGGGTTTGCGTAACCCAGGGAGCGTCTGAACTGAAACATTGTGTATTGAAACATTGAATATGCTCTAGCTTGAAAAATCTATAACACTTTTTAAGTTAAAAATTTAAAAAGGTCTTCCTCAAACTTGGGAGGGCTCAGATGCATCAAGTGTGCTAACAATTCTAGGCCAGAAGGTGGTGATTGTAAAATATTTAATGCTTTAAAAAATTAAATATAAATATTTTCCCCAGCCTTCAGAAGCTTCTGAAAAACATAGTACATCCTGCTGGAATATTGTGTCAATTTCTAGTGTTAACCATTCAAAAGGCTGTTGAAAAATTGGAGAGGGTTCAGACAAGAGCTTCAGGAATGATTTCGCTGTGTGGAAAACACACCTGAAAGAGAGACTTAAACTCAGTTTATTTAGTTTATGAGAGAGAAGGTTAAGAGGTGATTTGATCATGGACTATAAAGAGCTACATCGAGTGATAATATCTGATATAAGAGGGCTCGTTATTCTAGTAGACAGATGTAACAAGGTTCAGTGGTTGAAAGCTGAAGCTGAAAAATTTTTAATTGGCAATAGGTTGCAAATTTTTAACAGTGAAGGTAATTAACCTTTGCAACAGGTGACAAGGGATATTGTAGATTCCGCATTACCTGATAAATGAAAATTTATCTTCTAAAAGAGATGGGCTGGTTGAACCACAAATTATTGGACTCAATGGAAAAATTACTGGGTGGAATTCTATGGCCTGTGTTATTCAGGAAGTCAGATTAGGTGATCATAATAGTCCCTTCCGCCCCTAAAACCTGTGACTCTAAAATTGCCTTCCTCTTGATAAATGATATATGTTTCTCTAGGAGTCTGAAGGCGTCTTATTCATTGAACATCAAGAACAGTCATACGTATATTGGGAAGTTCTGGAATTATTCTGAATGTAGTTTAATGGAGAAAAAGTTTTAAGTTTTTTCGGTACACATCGGTTCTAAAACACAAATGCTGAACCTTTGTTCATTTGTAGGAAAATCAGAAGAACCCTTGGAGAACTCTGAATCTTATCATGCAGCTGAGCATAGTGTCCAGAAAGTTCTTTTAGATGCCCAAGCATCATCTGGCATCCCTGTCAAGGCTACAGTTCCCCCACCTTCACAGTGGGACTGTAAGAAGAAAGCTGAATCTTGTGGAGATGCATCTGAGTTTCCCCAGTGTCTTCCAGCAGATCTTGAAGAGCAACGCAAATTCCTGACAGAACAGTGCATCACCTCCTTCCGTTTGTGTCTGAGCCGTTTCCCCCAGCACTATAAGAGCCTCTACAGGCTGGCCTTTCTGTACACGTACAGCAAAACACACAAGGTAAGACATAGCACTGGCAGAATGACTGGCCAGCTGTGTTTAAAGCTATTTATTTCTTATAAATATAAAAAGAATTACAACTTACCTATAACTAAATAAGTGGACTGAACAAATGGTTAGGAACTCCTCAGTGTTGACATGGACATGCTGTGTGAGCTTGATCAATTCACTTAGCCTTTGTGGCACCTCAGATTCCTCATCTGTAAAATGAGGATAATAATGCTTACCCAAATCCAGGGCATAGAGAAGATTAGTAAATTGGACCTAAATTTTAAAAAGTACATGTGCAGAATTGGACAACTACATTCGCATGCATATGTATGGTATGCGCAAACCAATTGATGCACGTACACATGCTGAGAGATCTGAATGCAAAAAGGTATGCTTTGTGTGCACACTTTTTAAATTTTAGGACTTTGTGTATATGCAGCTTTTTGAAAAATAAAAGCAGTAAATTTATTAATAGATACTTATTGATACTAGAAGATTACACGTCCTTAATATATTAAAACAAGAGGAGCTGTATTCCAGAAGGTCACTTAAGTATGGTGAGAATTAGTTCTCTTCCTATCTCCCTCAGTTTCTGGCTTGTGGCATCTCCGGGGCCAGATGTAAGATCACTGTCAGATAGAAGACCAGGTTTGGATACCAGGTTTGGTCTCTGACTCTTGTGCTGCCTTATCTTGGGAGTACTGCAGAGGTTGGGTTCTCATTTGGGGATAGGGAAGTCTTGTGCTTCCTCAACAGTGATATTTTCTGGTCAGTCAAGAATAGTTTTAACAGAGCTCTGAGAGGAGCACAGTTCCTCCTTACTGAAGTATTGTCATGGAACTATTTGGAAAGGGGAAGGTTATATAAGCTCAATATGAAGACAGAAACATTACCTCTGCCTCCCGTCACACAGCTGAAAAAGTTCAAGATTTTGTAACCTGAACACATTCCTCCCATCTCGTAGGAATGCATGCTTTTTCTAATCATAGATTATGAATCATAGATTATAGGACTGGAAGGGACCTCGAGAGGTCATCGAGTCCAGTCCCCTGCCCGCATGGCAGGACCAAATACTGTCTAGACCATCCCTGATAGACATTTATCTAACCTACTCTTAAATATCTCCATAATGACATTCACTGGACGGGTAGTGTAGTCAGGATTCTAGTTATCACTCAGTGAAGGTCAAAATAAGAATTAGGGCTTGAGGGAAATTTCTTTTCCCCACAAAACCCAAATTGCTGTGCTTGGGGTATTGCGTTTCTAAGTCTCCTGCTCCTGTAATCTGTCATTACTTCCCCCTGAGTAGACCAGTTACTGGCTGTTAGAAATCACTGAGTGAAAGTCACTCAAGGATCTGATTGCAATTCCAAAGCAGACTGTGGTGCCCAGGCCCGTGGTCTTGGTTTAAACAGGGCAGAAAATGTCTTGGTCACTGTGTTGGAATTAGTGCACATTTGGCCTGAGAGCCCCAGAAGTTTCCTCCTCCAGCATGAAGCTTCATGTGTTCTTCATGGTAGAATTACTGTCAAAGGACTTTAACTGTCATGAGTTCTCTTTCTCTCTGTTTTGAACTGTAAACTTTCTTTATTTTAAATTTAGCATGTTTATTTTGCATCCAAAACAAGTAACCATGTTTCTGCAGAGCACTATCTGTCTCCCACATAATCAATCAGCATACAAAATGCGTTGAGCATTGATCTTTGCAACTATGGATCTTTTGAGTAACTCTTGCATGCTGTAGCATCTTTTTGTTAAGAATTTGGTGCTCATGAAAATTATAGATTGATACTGCTAGCCTAGAGGGAGGCAAAGTGCTCTACAGTCAGGTGCTGTGAAAGTTTCTTCGCCACAGTTCTGTAGTCCACCTGAATATTGGCCTGCAACACCACTGCTATTCTAGCCCTGGGCCTTTCTTGAGCAACAACTGCCTATCTTGCCAGCTTTTAAAGTAAATTGTAAAGTATCCATGAGTAATAAGTTGAAACTACCAAACTTACGTCTCGGTTGGTCAAAATCAGGATTTGAACCCAAGTCTCTTGATTTGAAAGGCTAGTGCAACGACACACTGCACTACCTTACCCCATGGTATTCCTTCCCCACCTACACCGTAGCTTCCATTAATTGAATTTCCACTATGCACTCTAATAGCAGTGAGGGAAGGTAATGGGAGAAGGAAATTATACTGCTTGTCATAGTTATCGGGCTAAATGCACCTCCAATAACTCCTGGCTTCTTGAGCATGCCCCCTCTAGGCCTCAGGCTGTCACCTTCTTCTTGAAATGGAAACACACATGTCTCCCACTCTCAGACCAGGTGCAGGATGGCAGTCCCCTGTGTCTCAACTGTGATCACCTTACCAGGTCTGACTTGGGTGCAAACCTGCAGTTTTGTTCCCAGTGACAATGGTGATTAGTGACCAAACAGCTTCCTTAAAGCTAAGTCTTTATTTAGAACAAAAGCATTTCAGAGGAAACGCATCTTAACAACAATAAAGTATCCTGTCTGCATAGCTAGTTCTTCTCTAAGGCTTACCATTCCCTAGATCTGGGACGCCCAGTTCCTTCGTACTACTCCACTTTGAAGCCAACAGCTGGCTGCCTTGTCTTTTTCGTGTGTACCTATGTATTCTCATCTGGGAAACCATTGTATTGCCTTTATGTACAGTTCCCATTGAATTCAAGCATTATAGGCATATAATAAATGTTCAACTAATCCCAATACAAGTTAGATCAATGCATTCACACAGGAAAGTCTTATAACCCAATATAGAATGTTTCCCTCATTGCCCTGGTCATATACAGTGTTCATGTCATTATTACATATCTATATTCATAGGTTAATATATAGTAGTTCCTATGGTGTTCATAACCTTATTACAGGTGAGCTCAATTTCTGTCATACTGTGGTACAAAAATATTAACAGCACAAGAGACACCAAATTGAGCTGTAACATGTATTACTAATCAAGTGGAATGTGTCCAGCATTCAGACTGGCTATAAAGTAATTATCTAGCAAAAAATGACCAGTTTTTAAACACAGCAGGTTCTGAAAATATTTTCACACTGTTTGCATATGACAGCCATTAATTTCTTCATAAAATCCAATCATTAAGAGCAGCAATGGATTTTCACAATCTGTCATTACTGTTGCTGACAAATTGTGGTTGTATCAACTTCCAGTAAGAAAGCCTGTCTGTCTTCAAAGCAGTCGGTCAGAGGGTAGAATATCCTTGCCTGGGGAACCCCTCACAAAACATTTTTTGTTTTTCCCTTTTTTTCCTTTCTTTCTTTCTCTCACAAACCAACTAATTATATACACTTAGTTATTCATTATATTTGGCTATTGGCTGGACAGTAGATCGCATAGAAGAGGATGGCACAGTAGTCTAAATATCATGTCAAATACCTGTCTTTCCTGGAACTCATAGGATTAAATCTTGTCTTTACCAGTTCAGCCCTTCCTCATTTCTAGTAGATAGGTTAATTTCTGTGCAGTCTATACAGGGTTATATATAATTTTTACTTTTGGTGCATAATGAACTGCCACTCAACTTCCCAAAAAACTTCTATTACTTTCTACTATTATGATTGCTTATACCACAGAATTTCCAGAGGATAGAATTTTCTGTTTTGGACCATTGATTCATATTCTTTTACACAGTTGCTGCCTCATGTTAGCTAGTGCTAAAGAGCTAGGATATATGTGCCTCTGTTATGTACTTTGTGGGAGTTTTACCCATAAATAAATGTTAAAAGTAAAATATATCTGAGCATATGTAGTAACAACTGGAGTGAGAAGAATGCTTAGGTACCATGGTGACAAGTGTGGTATGAAAACCCTGGTAAATAGATTAGGTAGTGGTGGGTTGCAGTGTGGCTTGAATAGATTTCTGGTGGGGTTTCAGAGAGCTGAGAGTAATTTTAAAATGCACAAAATCTTGTGAAGTTCAGCACTTGTGTCCATTGCCAGAAATTTACATGAGAGACAATTGTCTAGCTGCCACAGTGCATAGAACAGCAAGTTTCTCATGCACTGGTTCTTTTCACCCTTTTCTGTCATGTCTCTGTACAGCTGATTTTTCTGAAGCAGGATGTTGGTAAAGGCACAGGCTTTTTTTACCAAGTCCTTTTCAGGATCTGTTCTACATTTTGTTTGGACAGATACTCCACTTTCTACCTTTCCACCTCAAAATGTTGCCTGCTACTTGGTGGTTATTTCTTTTCATCTCATGTTGAAATCAAAGCTAATCTGTGTTTAACTGTTACATATTTTTAGACAGGACTTTCATACTGGGTGGAGGGCGTGGGGGAATATAAAAGTGAATTTTCAAAAGCTATTATTTCACTACAAACTTGACTGCCAGTTTTATTCCCCCACTAAAGCTGCTTCTCTGTCCTAATCCTTTCTTTGTGACTTCCATCTTTTACCACAAAAATGAATGCAATGCCACAATTTGATCTTTATGACTTATATCTAGGATATAAAATAGGAAGGACAAGATGGGCAGGGAAAAAATCAAGGCTTTGTTCACAAATACGACTAGAAAATACTACCTAAAAGAAAGTGAATAGTTCTCTTTTGTTGGGGGGGTCAGTCCAGGCAGGGGTAAAATATTCTCCTACTCATAGGCAGTCAGGAAGTATATAAAAAAATTGTATATATAAAATGTTCCTCCTAATGCAAGTTTTAGGCATAACTTTCTTATAATGTCTTTCCCAGGAGATGCTTTTTTCCTGTCCTTAGGTTTTTTAATTTATTAATGCTCATGCATTATCTATCCTTAACAGAACCCTTAACAATTTTTAACACCTGTTTGCCATTAGGAGAATGTAATATGAGCCGTAGTTACATCAGGAGGCCACAGGACATGGTATAAAATGCATGAGTGGTAATTTAAAGCCAGAATCTTTGATAAAGTGATCCACTACCTGAGTTGTTCATCATCACTAACTTTGTACTTAACAGTCCAATTAGTTTGTGGAAGTAGGAAGTTTTGACAATTTTCAGGAACTTTGTAGTACAAATCCAGTAATACACCAATATTACAGCTGCTCTGGGTCTAGCTTTCTATCAGCTTCAGGGACTGTTCTTTGCTACATTCCTGCTGCAAGATGACATCACAGCTGTGGAATCAAAAAGGCACTTTGAGCTAGTTGCCTTGGAATTCAGTCAAAAAGTGTCTATAAAGGATATACATCAAACAATAGGAACAAATTCTGACAATGTAAACTTGTGTAGTTCAAGGTTACAGTTGATTCCCATTCCACTTTGAAATCTAATAACCACGTTCCTCACTTTGGAGCAGATGTTGCATGGACTGGTCTACATTAGTACCCCAATTGTTTTGGCAGAAATGTGTTAATATGTTGTTGCTAACAGTTTCTCTGATCAGTGCTGTTCTTTAAAACTCTTTCCAACACAAACAGTACAGCTCAGAGAAATTGTTAGTACCTCGTTAGTAATAATCATGTATATTTGCTGCTTGATCATATGTTAGTTCAAAATGTCTCCCTCCAGGATCTTTCACTTCTACTCTATCCCCCTGCATCTTTTACATCTATGCTGCAGCTTTAGTCCTTGGTAAGAAAAGAGCTGCTAAATAAAATGGAGCTATCCAGAGGTTATTCATAAAGATGACAAACTGGACTGCCACCTGTTTGCAAACAGCAAATTGTTCTCTTACCTGTTCAGAGCTTGTATCACCGTTAGCAATGGAAGCTAATTTTAAAATGTCTGTTGTATGGCCTATGGGTTTAGGTCACACAATGTAACAACACTTTTCCTAATATAATGGCACTTTCCAAGCCTGACATATTGGCAGATCTCAGCCCATGTCAACAGTACTAGGGATCCAATAAAATCCATCAGATAGGTTATAGTGGTGCTTCCCATGGTTTTCTCCCAATTTCTCTTTCCAAAAAAACCCCAAAACAACCCCACAGAACACATCAACCTACTGCATGAAATACATAGTGGAAACTTTCACAAACAAATGACCAATAAGGAGGAAATGTTTATAGACCAAAAAAAGGTAATTATGTTTTTAAAATAGCAAGGTGCATTGGAGATGAGGTCTTGTAAAGTACATAGCTTTGATGCAAAGTGAAATGTTGTTGTTCACTTGAGGGAACTAGAATTTTCCCATTAAATATGCCTTCTATTCTGAGTACATTCAAAAGTTCTAAAGAACCTTCAGACTACGCAACAGTCTGTTACCTGCCACCACATATATACACGTGATACCATTCCACATCAAAAAATATCTTGAAGAGCGAAACAGTTTGTTTTAGGGCTGTCAAGGGATTAAAAAAATTAATCTTGATTAATCGCGTGATTAAAAAAATTGACCTCGATTAATCGCACTGTTAAACAATAATGAATTACTGTTTAAATATTTTTGGATGTTTTTCTACGTTTTCAAATATATTGATTTCAATTACAACACAGAATACAATATATATGAAAGAGTTGAAAAACATCCAAAATATTTAATAAATTTTAATTGGTATTCTATTGTTTAACAGTGTGATTAAAACTGCGATTAATCACGATTAATTTTTTTAATCGCAATTAATTTTTTGAGTTAATTGCGTGAGTTAACTGCGATTGATCGACCGCCCTAGTTTGTTTATATGCCACTTAAGTTAAAAATATATAAAAAGGAATAGGCTATAATCCTTAGTCTTAATTTGTTGCATTATTTGGATATTAATTTATGGCAAATTTCAAATGTGAAAAGTGGCTGTCTTGCGCTCCTAAAAGCCTGGTATTTAAATAAAAAATTTAACTACAGTAAGAATGTTTTCATATCTGTACATCATTTGTGGGTCAGTGCAGTGTATGGCTCTGGGAAGCATTGGAATGCAACTGCACAAACGCTGCTTTAAGATCATGAGCATGGCCGCATGTTCTCCCATAGTGGAGGAGGGGCAACTCCAGGCTTCCTTAACAAACTCAAACTTGAAAATATGTTTTCTACAATTACCAAGAAGAGCAACATTTGAAAGTTTTGTTAGAGCTTCTAGATTGATGCTAACCCTGCAGTGTCCTCAGTGAGAGCTTTCTAGCTCTTCTCCTGGCCATATGCTGAAATGAGGAGTTGAGGGCTTGGGTTTGAGTAGTACTGGTTCTTGTAATTAGTAAAAGTGATATTTTTGCATGATATTTTTGCATGATTATCATAATTACAAGCATTGGCAGTGAAACAGACATTTTAAAATAATTGGGAGGGGTAGGAAGTAGCGGATCATTTTATGCAATTCACAGCCACCCTTCCTGTGGTTCCCGAGTTGTTGAAAGGTCGCCTTTGACACGTTGGCGTTAAGAGGTATACATTTGTGAGGTGACTCAGATTTCTAGCACGATGATCTTTATGGTAGTCTCCTTGTCCATCTTAGTAATACAGGAAAACAGTTCTGCAAGGGACTGTACCCTGTCAGTTAGCCTGCCTTTGAATCTTGGAGTGGTGAGGGAGTGGGAGGTGGTTGTTGAACTGGAAACAGTTCTTTATAATTGCTCTGAGTCACAGTTAAATCCAGTGCTTCAGACTGGTAAGAATAAATCCCTTTTGCTTTGTCCTGGATCCCTTCTTCGCTTCTAATGACTCCATCAATTTAAAAAAGTAAGCAGAGCAGAGTCTTTGAAACCTGTGAGTTGAGACCCCCACTCAGGTGTGTTTACTGGGTATTCCTGATTATCCTGATTTAAGGATAAGGACAGTGGAACATCCTTAGCTACACCCTTTACTCCCATTACATAGAGTTGTATGAAGATTACTGAAAAATTGCATTATTTGTCTGGATGACCTTTTTTGCTTTTGGCTAGATCATCATCATCATTTTGCAAAATATGTGGATTTCCCTACGAATAATATATTCAGTGTACATATATCATACACAACTTGAGCAGCACAAGAGCATGCCACTACAGTTACAGATCTGTCAAACTATCTGGTGTAAATCCTAGTTTCAAGAATATACACCTCTACCCCAATATAACGCGACCCGATATAACACGAATTCGGATAGAACACGGTAAAGCAGTGCTCCGGGAGGGCAGGGCTGCACACTCCGGTGGATCAAAGCAAGTTCGATATAACGCGGTTTCACCTATAACACGGTAAGATTTTTTGGCTCCCGAGGACAGCGTTATATCGGGGTAGAGGTGTATCTATAAGCCACCTCTAAAGAGTCATTCAGGCCTGGGATTTTATATATAAGGTTATAGCCTTGTGATGATAGCTTTTCTGTTTTTGTTTGTTAAAAATATTTGATTGAGGGTTTTTTTGACTGTAAGTAAAAATCCGCACGGCCGTGTGCGTTGAGATGCCCAGAGATTGCATGTCACTTTCATACACCTCAGATCATCACAGATTGAATTGAAATAGATGCATGCAAGCAACGCAGAAAGTACAATAATTAAACACTTTGGCTTTTTTTGGCCTTATTTAGCCTTGAACTCTGTGTCTTTCCAGGAGCAATGTGAAGCACTAATCACTGAAACATGGGCTGCCCCATTGTTCTGTTGTTAGGCTGGCAATTCTGGTTCACTGCTTTTACAGACTCAGCCATTTATGAGAGAGCCTTTTCGCTGCCAGAATATTTTTGAAGTGTAAAATAATACAGCAGTCTTCTTACATTCTCTGCTAGGTAGCCAAATGCTGATGTCTTGTTCTTAAGAGGAAGCCAGTCTTTTGATGTGACTGCAACCCAGTGTAGTTTCAGTGCATAAATCAGTAGAGAGCTGACATTGCAGAAGTGGCAGTTTGGGTTTGGAGGGTGTAGACTGACCTATTAGGGAAAATAAAATCTATGATGGGCGTTTCCAGCATTTAGAGTAAGTAGAAGTGGAGTTTAAGATCAGACTTGAAAGCACCTACTTTACTATGGTGGCTGGTACTGTCAAATACCATAGATAGAAAAACAGGCAGATATATCTGAAAGGGAAAGCCCAGAGTTGAAGTGGACAAGAAACACTAGGTTTGTTGTTTCCCGGCTCCATTCACAGCTTTTTTTTTGGGGGGGGGGGGGGGGTTGCATTTGATGTGTGAGAACAGCGTAAAAAGTATTCATGTGCCTGCTTCTTGAAAGATGTGAAGAGCTGATTGTAATAATTATCACTTGTGCTGTCTGCTGACTTCATTCAGAACAGAATGGCCACAAACATCACACAAAATAAACTGGGTTTAGTTATTGTTCACGTGGCTTCTCTGTTCACTACCAAAAGCAGTAAATGAACTGTTCTTTTTGGAATTTCCATATTGTGGGCTAGATCTCAATATGGTGTGGCTAAGGAGGAGAATAATGCAAGGGGCCCTCTATGAGGCCCCCAGCCCCTGATTTTGGGGGCATGTGGGTGCTAGGAAGTCCCTGGCATAAATCAGAGCCACTTAAGACTTCTGCCAGTAGCCCCAGAGGCAGTTGTCGCCTGGCGATTGCCAGGGCATAAAGCAACCTTATCCCCAGCTCCTTTTTTCTAGCCATGATTCCTCTATCAGGAGATGTGGGAGAGAGATAGAAGGTGACCTAGGAGCCAGTATGGTGGCTCGGTGCCAGCCCAGAATCTCCTAAATTGGGAGAATTCTCAAGTGACCAGTTAAGTTGACTTTAGTATTGTTTTGCACCACCATAGCAGTGCAAAGCAATCTTAATGCAGGGCAGAATCTGGCAAGAAATGTGTCTTTCACAGCTCATTGGAAAGCCAGGAGGTGTTCTGTAAAGCATGTATTGTGAGAGATGTTGCCATCAATTATTTTAGGTTCTACAAGAGTAAATTTTAAGACAAGATTCACACGATCGCAACACCTTAAAAATTAGTGTCTACTGAAACATCAGACACCGTGGTCAGATAATAGCATTGCTGTGTAAATGATATATTATAGAAACCTTCAGATGAAATGGGCAACGGAGAGACTTTAAAAGAAAAGTTACCTTCTCTCTGATCATATTCTAAATGTAATTATGATACACCTTTACCTCGATATAACGCTGTCCTAGGGAGCCAAAATATCTTACCGCGTTATAGGTGAAACCGCGTTATATTGAACTTGCTTTGAGCCACCAGAATGCGCAGCCCGCCCCCCACCGTCCCCCCCGGAGCACTGCTTTACCGCGTTATATCTGAATTCGTGTTATATCAGGTCGCGTTATATCAAGGTAGTGGTGTATATCCACCTCAATATGACAATCAGCCTAGTCCATGATAATAAATTGCTGCACTTTTATAAATTTTCTGATAGCAATGCAACTTTAGGACCAATCCTTCAGCATGCTGAAATCAATGAGTGTTTTGCCATTTTTTTCAATAAAAGCAGGAGCAGGCCCTTTTTTGCATAGCTTCTTTTATATCTTTGGTTTTCTACTGTCTGTAACTTAAAAGGCTTTACAGATTTGTATCATAAAAGTCAGTGCATGGTTATGGTGTAAATTGCAGAAAACAGTGCTATGGAGAGAGAACATGGTGAGGTTAAAGCATTTTATTTTCCAGTCATAACACCAGTAAACCTTTTATTATTCATATGTCTCTGTGGTAATAAATATATGTACTGGTCCTCATAAAAGCCAGAAAATGCCTAATGGTATTTGTAAAGTAATGTGCATTTGTCTCATACTCAAGGTAAGCTCTCCAAATTCTGTCCAGTGTCAGATGCTGTAATTACAGATGCCCGATATCTGTTTCTCCCTAATTTCTAACAATCTTTCTAGTTTATCTGAAAGTGCTTTTGACCCTTAGCAGCAGCTGATTGACATTTCCAACATTATGCTTTGTTACACTTGATTCTAGAAACAGTAACCTGTCCAGGGGTGAGTCTCCAATTCTGAAAAGACACGGCGCGTTTCTGCATGATTATTATAACTAAAGGACTGAAAGAGTTTGCAACTAGATAGGGTTTATACATGAGTTGTGCATATTTCAACGAACACTCGCAGGATGGAAAGGAAAATCAGCAGAGAAATAAGGTAAAAATCAGTCTAGAAAAAATCAATAATGTCCACAGAAGATACATCAAGAGGAAAAAGATTAAGGTGGTATAACCAGAATACAGTTGCAGGATATACCTGGGTTAATCAGATTTATGGTTTATTTATGCAGCTCCAAGGTCCATAGAAAGAACACCACAGGCAGGTTATAGCATTGTCACATGCCTCTCAAGAGCTATCACTGCATTCTCTTCCTTGTTCTCTGCCTTTTGTTTGCTCTACAGCTCTAGTGCTCTGGGGAAAAAACAACCCAGTGCTTAACTGCTAAGGAAATCATGGAATGATTGAAGAAAAAGTAGAAGTAAACCAAAGATTTAGCTTGTCAGTGAAACTTTACAATTAATAATTGTCCCTTCTGTTAGTACTCCTGGGTGGCATGTTTTGCCCAGGGCCAACAGCTGCTGTTCTTCTGACCAAATAAAGGCTTTATACAAGTTTTCATATTCATATGTTCATGTCAGACATTGAGTTCTATTGAATCATAATTTTTTCTTCCTTAGGAGACTGATCCTGCAAGATCTTACTCTCAGGAATATTTCTTATTCTCGCATGTTAAATGTTTGTGTGTAAATCAGGATGCAAATGGGGTGCTTGCCAGACCAGGCCCTAATTTCTTAACTTATAAAGCCAAAGTATGGCTTATCTACACACACAAAGTGTACTCCTTTAACTATACTGGTATAGCTAAGGTGTTACAACATACCTAGTGTGGGCACAGTTATACCAGTATAAAGTTGCGTATAGTCGTATAGCTTATTCCCCTAAGGAAAAAGGGGGAATAAGCTACATTCATTTAAGGCACCTTTATACTGGTATGAATGTATCCACACTACTGGTTGTACTGGTATAATTATTTCAGTTTAAAAAAACCAAACTAACCAAAATAATAGTAACAGTTTAAAAAAAAAATCTATCTGTAGACCAGGCTTTAGTTGACAGAGCAATGGTGAGCTTTCTTGCCATCTGAAATATGAACATTTCATTTTCTGACTTGGTTTCTCATTTTTAGGGCTGACAGGGTTTGCAAGTATGGTACATTGAAGTATGGTGATTAGGCACACAGACACACATCCTAGGCAACCAAAAAAAGTGCTGGCAGGGAAACTGCTAAATATTCAAGGGATCTGGCTAGCTGTTTAGTATTTGTGGACAAGAAATTGGTATTAGAAATTAGTGACTTTTTGTTCTGAGTTTGGTTGCTATCTAATCCTTTTACATTGGTTAATGAAATTATGACAATTATTCCATTAAAAAATCCATATAGTCAATTTTTTTTAAAAACAGGTAGAAAATATGTGTGCAACTGAGGTGCTCTAAGTGACAGGAAATGGAAACAGACTTCAGTGGCATTGAGGAAGCACAAAAAAGACTCTAAGTCAGCGCAAAATATGAGGGTCTGAGACTGAATTTGAAAGTAATGGGGGATTGAGTAATTCGCTGCCTAGTGCCAGGGCCAGTCAGTCTTAGGGCTTGTGCTGTTAAACCATCGTGTTTTCTGTGTAAGAGTTTTTTTGAGGGAGATGGGATAATCTAACCTCTGAATTACATTAGTGCCCAAAATGCACAAATATTAGCTGAACTAAGTCTGGCTGCCATTAGACAGATCTCTCTGGAAAAATTATAGCTGGTAATGTATAAATAAAAGCAAGAGGATGTTTTGTACTTTTACCTGCATTAACAAACCGTTCCTCTGTCTCCTACTCATTTTCTTTCTTGCTTGCTTCTGTAGAACCTCCAGTGGGCCCGAGATGTGTTGCTAGGCAGCAGTATCCCATGGCAGCAACTGAAGCACATGCCAGCACAGGGTCTCTTCTGTGAGAGGAACAAGACTAATTTCTTCAATGTAAGTTAATATTGTTGACAAACATACCACTACTTGGACATTTTAACACCTGCTTCTCATATGGAAGGTTTGTTGCGAGAGAATGATGGGAGAATTTAACAAGAGAGGGTTGAAGGGGCAACAAGGAGAAGTTGGATTTGTACTACAGCAAAGGAGGGGCTATAGCACAGAGGAGGGCAAAGGAGAAGTTGGATTTGTACTACAGCAAAATTTACCAGTGTTGTCCCATCTAAGAAGATGTATGCATAGTGCTTATTCCTTATAACAGGGGTGGCCAACCTGTGGCTCCAGAGTCACATGCGGCTCTTCAGAAGTTAATATGCGGCTCCTTGTATAGGCACCGACTACAAGGCTGGAGCTACAGGCACCAACTTTTCAGTGTGCTGCGGGGTACTCGCTGCTCTGACACAGGCCCTGCCCCCACTCCTCCCTTCCCACCCCCTCCCCTGAGGCTGTAGTGCCCTCGTTTCCCCCCTCCCCGCCCCCCCCAGCCTCCTGCACGCCACGAAACAGCTGATCGGGAAGTGCAGGGAGGGAGCGGGAGGCGCTGATTGGTGAGGCTGCCGGTGGGTGGGAGGCACTGGGAGTGGGGTGGGGGAGCTGATAGGGGCTGCTGACATAATACTGTGGCTCTTTGGCAATGTACATTGGTAAATTCTGGCGGCTCCTCAGGCTCACCTCTACCTTATAAGCTTGAGAAGCGATCATCTTACAGTATTAACATGAATGGGGGCGGGAGAATCAGTGGCTTGCCATCATGTGATGGTCACTAAATGCTGCTGGGATGAAAACTGTTTAAAATTCTAATTCTGTTCATCTCTGCGTGTGCATGCGCTCTGTCTCTCTCACTTGGGTAAGTCCTTTTGCACTTTTTGGAACAACCAAAAATAGTGCCATTTGTTCAAAGAATTGTTGAGGTTGGGGGAGAGTATTGAAGTCCTGTATCTAAACATGAGCTACTTTGTCAGCAAGAACAGGAGTTCTAGGTAATCTCATGAAGCCCAGTCTCTAGCAGAGTCTCACTGTACGGCAAACTAGCTGTCTATACATATGTAGCCAAGGTGTCTTTCAGGTCATTACAATGCTCAATGTTTGCTTCACTGTTTAATACTATGGTTTCCTGTACAAAACAGTTTTCTCATAAGAATTGATTTTTGCTTTGCATCTATTTAAAACAAACAAAAAGCCCTCTTCTGAAGACCATTTGCTGTTTTGTGCATTCTGTTCTCAGTAGTCCTCATAGAAAATCAGGGGTGGAAGGGACCTCAGGAGGTCATCTAGTCCAACCCCCTGTTCAAAGCAGGACCAATGCCCAGACAGATTTTTGCCCCAGATCCCTAAATGGCCCCTTCAGGGATTGAACTCACAGCCCTGGGTTTAGCAGGCCAGTGCTCAAACCACTGAGCTATCCCTCCCTCCTGCAGAAGTTTCTTTTGATGTATAGTATGTGCCCTTCTCCGACTGTAATCTACTGGAAGAAAAATGAAATTTCAAGTGTTTCAAAACTGTATCATGGACCAATCTTAAATTCCATCTCCCTCTCTGCTCCTGAAGAGAGGTTTTTGTTATAAAGACTGCC
This sequence comes from Chrysemys picta bellii, assembly GCF_011386835.1. Lineage (NCBI taxonomy): Eukaryota > Metazoa > Chordata > Testudines > Emydidae > Chrysemys > Chrysemys picta. Next base: position 13,814,742 of record NC_088805.1, on the reverse strand, counting down.
ATGTCTGGGAGGGTATAGACTTAGCAGTTGTGATGTAGTTGTTGAGGAGGTGCCTGTGTGTCATGCTATTCTCCTGCAGTGCCTGCCTGCTTTTCCTACAAAAATCTTGTTCTGTAAATGCTTAATCCTGCAAACTATTGAACACACTGGCTCTGATCTAGCAAAGTGGTTAAGCATATAGAATCATAGAAATATAGGACTGGAAGGGACCTCAAGAGGTCATTTAGTCCATCTGCCTGCACTGAGGCAGGACCAAGTATACTTAGACTATCCCTGACAGGTGTTTGGAGGTTTTTAAAAACAGGTTAGACAAAGACTGGGTTTCCACAGCCTCCCTTGGAAGCCTATTCCAGTGGTTAACTAGCCTTCTAATTAGAAAGTTTTTCCTAATACCCGATCTAAATCTCCCTTTCTTCAGATGAAGCTGATCATTTTGTGTTCTAAATCCAGTCCTCTTTATAACGGCCTTAAACACATTTAAAGACTTTTATCAGGTCCCTCCTCAGTCTTCCTTTCTCAAGATTAAACATGCCCAGTGTTTTAAGCTGTCCTTATTTATAGGTCAGGTTTTCTAAACCTTTTATCATTTTTGTAATTCTCATCGGGATTCTCTCCAGTTTGTCCACATCGTTCTTAAAGTGTGGTGCCCAGAATTGGACACAGAACTTCTGCGGAGGCCTTACCAGGGCTGAGTAGAGCAGGACAATTACCTCCCATGTTTTACATACAACACTCCGTTATCTAATTCATTAATTAAAATATTGAATAGTACCAAACCCAAGATCGACTCCTATGGGACCCCACTAGATACATACTCCCAGTTTGGCAGCAAAACATAGATAACTAGTTGAAAAACTGTACTTAAAAGAATAGTTATGCACCCATCTTACAATAATTTCAATTAGACCATATTTCTCTACTTTGCTTATCAAAATGTCATTGGGACTATGTCAAAAGCCTTACTAAAATCAAGATGTATCATATTTATAGCTTTCCTCCATCCACTAGGCCACTAACCCTGTCAAAGAAGGAAATTAGGTTGGTTTGGCACGATTTGTTCTTGACAAATCCATGGTGGCTATTACTTTATTACCTTACTATCCTCTAGGTCCTTACAAACTGATTGCTTAATAATTGGTTTCATTATCTTTCCAGTTATCGAAGTTAGGCTAACTTGTCTGTAATTCCCCAGGTCCTCTTTGTTCCCCTTTTTAAAGATATGTACTATGTTTGCCCTTCTCCAGACTTCTGGGACATCACTCCTGCTCCATGAGATCTCAGAGATAATCGCTTAGGGTTCTACGTTTGCTTCAGCTAGTTCCTTAAGTACCCGAAGATTAATTTCATCAGCCCTTCCTGACTTAAATGCATCAAATTTTATTAAATATTTTTTAATCTGTTCTTCCCTGTTCTGGTTTGTGTTCCTTCCTCCTTTTGTTAATGTTACTTGTGCTAAATATCTGGTCATAATTAACTCTTTAGTGAAGACTGAAGCAAAAGAGGCATTAAATATTTCATTCTTCTTGCCTCATGCTTAGCTTTAATCACATGAGTGTTCCTAAAGAAGTCAGTTGGACTGTTCACATGCTTAAAGTTAACCATGTGCACTGGTGGATCGGGAGCAGAGCATTCAGCACCTTGAAGGATCAAATCCCAATGGCTGCACTAAACAGACTGGAAGAGCCAGTCAGGAGGGAACTGTGCAATTTGTGTGAGAATTGATTTCTACTCAAAAACAGGGATTTACTGTTTAAAAAGAGGTGAGTGGTCCACCTAATTTAGTATCTAGTTTTTGAATGCTAGTGTGAGATACTTCAAAGGAAGGTATAAACCCCCATAATGTCCCTAATTGTATGGTGCTGTGCCATGTGAGGGAAATTTCTTCCTGACCCCAGATGATGATCCGTTTATGCCTTGTTAATTTTATCCTAGATACTATACATTTGCATATTCAGTAAAAATTTTAAATTACAAAATTGAATAAATTCCCACAGTTTAGGATGTTCATACATTATTAACAACTTAAATGTTATAATAAGAAAAATAAAAATATAGTCTCCAAAAGGAAGCTATGCGCCAACTCAACACAACCCTCAAAAAGTAGCATTAGAAAAAAGATGATCCTTGCTTCTGCTGTTGGTGTGCCTATGCCAGTTAAGAGGCCTCATTTAGGATGCTGTCTTCAGCCATGAGCTATTTAAATCTAGGGACTCTTAACTCAAGTGCCCCAGCGTTTCTCAACTGCCATGATGGCACGCTAGGGTGGGGAGTGTCTTAGAGAGCTATAATGTAAGCCATTTAGGGGTTTATAGATCGACGCTAACACCCTAACACCAACACGCAAATAAAAAGTTAGTACTATTATTCAACAGGCATAATATTAATCTTGAGGCTAACTCAGCATAACAGGCTGACAGTGGCATTCTGCACCATCTGTATCTTTCTAGTCCTCTTCAGGGGGATTACCATGTAGAGCAAATTGTAGTAGTCCAGCATAGAAGACATGCAAGCATGGACCACAGTGGCAAGATCCAGATCCAAGAGAAATGGTTATAGTTACTTTGATATAGATGAAAAAAGCCACCGGTGCCACCTGAGATTCCAAGAGCGAATAATGTTCAAAGAACCTCCAAATTGTGAATCATTTGAAAAACTCCCTCCATAATTGGAATAAGAATCACCCCTCCCACCATACCCTGAAAAGCCAACATCCATCTTGTTTGGGTTAAGCTTCAGCCAGTTTACCCTCAGCCAAGTCTCTACCTTGACCAAGCACTAGGAAAGCAAATGTGCTGCATCATCTGGGTCTGGCAAAAAGGAAATACAGAGCTGCATGCCATCTGCTACGTACTGATATCTTTACAGCCCACTATCCTCCTTAATAGCATCACATGTATGTTGAATAGGACAAGGTGGTAACAAAATAGAATTTTGCAGAATCCCATAAAAATAGGCAATTGTCCAAAGCGTCTCTCACACTAATCTTATTCATATGTCAAATATTTTTAATCTTACTAAACTCAATATCCTGCAGCAGTGATTTCCACAGGTTAACAGTGTTGCTTAAAGTATTTACTTGTATCCACTTAAAGTGTATGCCCTTGACATAGAGTGCTCTTTTGTTCTCATCATAGGAAAGGTTAAAATGAATGCCTGAGTGGCTTTCTCCATATGATTCACTGTTTAGATACCATTTCCTTCCAAAGTGAATAGTCCTGCTGTTTTTCTATGGAAGACTCATAGCTGCTGAAATTGTAGCTGATTTAATTTTACATATACAAACAACCATCGTGTGAGAATGAGAGCTAGCAGCTCAAAGATTTTAGTAGGGACCTTGCCAACCTGCTCTTCCAGACATTTTATAAATCATGCATATTCCTGGTGGAATTATTTATGAAATGAGTGAGAGCAGTATATGAAAAGGAATAAACAGGGTAGTGCTGTCTCCTGTTAAATTTTACTGCAGGACTACAGGTCTGAATCTCAGGATGTCCTGTTCTGTTATCTAATTCGTTAGCCCTTGAGCAGCTGTGAGTGAGATCTTTTTGTACTATGCTCTGCTGCCTTGAGGAACAGCAAGTAAGGCTTGTTTGCTTAGCCTTGATGCCACCTCACTGACATTAAACTGAGCTTCAAGGTACTTAAAATTCAGTATTCTAAATTCGAAGGAAATATGCTTCTTTGAGTTGATGCAGATGTGTATTCCACTTAAGTGAGAGCACATCCCGTGCACTGGAGCGGGAACATTTTGCCTAGCAGTACCTGTAGAGGGGCAGCTCTCATGCTGTAGCCCCTCCCCTGACTATATTAGGTGCCGCTGCCCCGACCCTCTGTCAGTTCCTTCTTACCACCCGTGGCTGGAGTCAGAGCTCTGTGTGGTTTAATCCCACATCTCTCTCAGCTAGTGTTTCCTGTTTTATAGTTGTTGTACATAGTTAGTAGTGCCTTAGTGTTTTATTAGCAAAGTTTTCCCAGTGATGTCTGCACCAGGGTTTAAACATTGTCCTTCATGTGGGGGAGCAATTCCCAACAGGGATCCCCACATGTGGTGCTTACTGTGTCTTGGTGAGGCCCATGTTAGAGTGTGCTGTGCAATCTGCAAGTTATTTAAAAAAGCAGACTCAAGTGGCTGGAGACCTCCCTTTAAAGCAGCATCTATTTGAGCAGCCCATGTGGCTTGCTTCGGTGCCGAGGCCCTCGTCTGGTCGGAGGTCACCCTCGGGTTCCGAGAGTGCTCTGGCTTCACGTTCTGGAGCACGTGCAGTGGAGTCATTCCCCATCATTCCCCATCAAGTGCGCCGAGGAAGAGGTTGCATAAGACTAATCAGGACGGTCCCAGGTCCTGTGGGGACACTCCCACCTCCCCCAGAAGGAGCATGGATTGGCACCGGGTGAGTGCCGACACGCAGGATGGCACAGGTACCTGTAACACTGCCCCAGTACTGATTGGGGAGGTTAGAAACCCTGTACCATTGACTCTGGTTCTGGCTTCTGGGTGTGCATTGAGTCTGGTACCCATGAAGGACTGTTCCCTCGTTGGTGGCATGTCAGGTGGCTATAGATCTCTGCCTTTAGTCCCGACCTCTCCTTTGATCCAGGACTTTGCCAGGACTACATCATTTGTAGACCAGTGTGCTGATTGGGTTGCTGAACCACCGAGTCTGTCAGCACCATATCGTAATGTTCCCTTCCTGCAAGTCGTGAAATTGGGGCGGGCATTGGGATCGGTATGAGACACCTCTGCACCGCCACAGTTGGCAATGCAAATGTTGCTATCGCACTTCTCACTGCCGTCGGACATGTCGATACTATTCCTGACTTCGGGGTTGACTTCATTCCCACTGGTGTGCCCACTACTGATGGTACCACTTCTACTTTGTTTAGTTAATTTTGTATATTTGCCTTTAATAAATATATATTATATTATTTTACTTATAATGTCTACAGAAAGGTTTCTATAGTAACTAAATCAGAGATTAATCCACAGGGAGGAGAGGAGGAGCATTTTCTTTATATAGTAAGCAGCTTTTTCAGTTCAGATTCTATGCCACTATTAATAATAATAATAAAAAAATTAAGCTCAGTGCACAGAAGATAGGGTTCACCAATACATGGGTGGCTGGTAACTACGTTTCTTGAGACTGAATGGAAAGGAGCATTGTGAGGGGTTGAGCTCTGTTGCATCAGCAGCTGCCTATACCATGCAGTCTGATGTCCAGGATTTGCGGTTTCGTTGTATATCCCTCACAGCATTAATAAGTTTAGGGGATGAAAAGGCTTTTAGATGTTCAAGGTAAATGCTCATAACATTTTACAAAAGTTATTTCATGCTGTTTTTCACAAGTCTGAATTTCACAATAAAATTCATTAGCCCAAAATATCTTTACATATTGGCTTACAAATGTCTAGTTCAAAATATTGTGGGTTTTTTTTTTTATATTCAGAATTTAAGAACCCTGATAGCCATCTTTGACCATTTTTACTAGGGAGGAAAAGACAGGAATAAAGCAATGTATACACACGTACAACATACTATGCATAAGGAGACGGGTGTACCAAGTCATGCGGGGATGGAGGCTGCCAAGGACTTCAGCACTCTTTCTACCTCTAAAAGTGGCACAAAAATTTGACTGGGCTTTGTGTCTCCAAGGTTTCCCATTCTTCCTTCCATACTCTGGCAAAGCAGAGCCAAGCATAGGCATCAGCCTTCATAGGGCAGCAGCTGTCAGATCATTCCAGCATTCTGAGAGGGAGCAGGTGATGGCTCAGATTAGAGTGATTTTTTCATTGCTTTGGGACTGTTCACACTAAGTCTGATTGGGCTTTGGTACACTGTGAATGGGCCCTGCAGGATTGAGAGTTCTGGCTGCTGTGCAGTCAAAGAATAAGGTTCTCTTATATGTTGGTGCTCTATGTGTACAGGATGCTCATGGGGGCAGAATTAGTCAACGTAGGCCCTCCTCTGTTGCTCTGCCAGTAGTGGGCTTTCTCTGGCCCTGCTATTGGTCCTGCCTGCTCTTACAGTTCTGTAAGGAAGCAGTTGGTTCTGACGAGGGGATCTAGTTAGGAACCATGTGACTTTGGACTGGAATTTTGAGCAGCCAGAGTTGGGCACATGAATTTGAGCTGATGGCATTCTGATTGTTGTTTATATGGTTGGGCAGCAGGGAAGCCAGCCCTATTCCCACCGGGATTCCACAATGTTCCCAAAGCATTATTGACTCACATGACCTGTACTCAGAGATCCAAACCACGTGCAGAATATGCTACATGGTGTCCCTAGTAGCCCTGTAATGTGATAGACATGACCTCACACATAACAGCTGAGGGAGGAGGGAAGCAGGAGATCCAGCAGAGTTGCCTGAGCCGTACTGGGCTCTTTCTCAGGCCAGCCTGAGCCAGCTACTGCTGCTGCCCTGGAGAAGCCCAAGAGATCTGGCAAGGGGTGCTCCTTTAGGCTTCTGATGGACTCAAGTCCCCCTTCTTCTTGTGCCGCTTTATTATAGTGTCTGCTACCCTTCTCTTCTTTCTCTTGGCTGGTAATGGGTTAGGGACACTTTCTCCATCTCTCTCCTAGCTGGTAGCTCTTCCAGATTGGCAGCAGTTTCTGGAACTCCAGATCCTAGGCAGCTGCTGCAGTGAAGTCTAAAATTCTGGGAGGCGCAGCACCAGCATGAAAAAGAAGGGAAAGAATACGGGGAAAAGCTTTCTTGGGGAGGGGGAAGAGGGTAATGTGGTGTGTGGGTTGGGATTCTGCCTCAGAGGGATTCTGCTTCTGAGTGTATTTAATGACATACATTATGGCTGTACGTTGGTTTATGGTTGGATGGGGACGTGTTCATGCTTGGCTGCCACCCTTTGCCAAGGAGGTTGTGGCCCTTCAAGCAATTCTCACACTTATTCTGAAAATTGGTAAGCAATATTGCCAACCGTAAACGCCCAAACTCATGAGTCAGGCCCCCAAAATTGTGAGGTGGTTTTTTTTTAATAATATATATGGGGGGGGGGGTATTTGCCTTCTGGTCCCTAAGGCTTTAGGGTGCTTTTTCTCTGCAACCAAGGAGGCTAGAAACGTTTCTTTTTAAATGAAATCTAAGGTTCTCGTGCAGTCTCTTGATTCCAGCAGCTGTGGCTTTAACAGAAACAAATATCATGAGATTCACAATAAAATTACATGAATTGGCAACAATAAGTAAATGTCCCACTACGAGGGGGCTGAAATAAATAACTTGCAACCTACAGCATTAACCCTCAGCTTGAAGTGTCTAGCACACTTGTGGGCACAATAAAATAATCAATAAAGAGCATAACAAAAATACATATTAAACCAGCCTCAACATGTCTGTTCTGTTTAAGGCTGTAGCAAGGCTCAGAGATGTGATTAAAGTATGGTTACGTTTCATCTACCCTAGAAGACAGAACTGTGATTAACCTTCACAGGAGACAGCTTTGTTGTAACTAGCTCCCCTTCCATAGTTGTTATGATGCAGTGAATAGGCGCTATTCTGGAGAAGTGCAGTCCAGTGGAACAGTGAATGGAATCCCTTACAGCTTCACCACCACCAACTGTGCACTTGTCAGAGTTCATAGCTAAGTAGAGGCAGGGCTGCAAAATATTTGTCTGAGGGGACCTCCAAGGAAAATCAGGTGCTGCAGGAAAGAGTGTTGGTGATTCAGAAGGTATCCACACTTTTGTCTGAGTGTACATCACACTGCACACTCCTTTCGGCGGCAAGTAGAATACAAACATGACAAGCCACCCCACCCCCCGCACCCCCACCCCCAAGGTATAAATAGCAGTGTAGACGGTGAGGCACTGTTTGGGCAAGTACACTAAAGACACTTCTGAACCCTGTGGGTGTGTACACAACAGGGCTCTCTACTCGCCCAAGCATTGCGGCCTCCGCTACAGTGCTATTTTTAGCAGTGTAATGTCCTTCTGTCTCCCTGCTTCTGGAGTCTCCCCACTGCAGAAAAGTATCTGACACGGGGAAAGATTCTGGCAGCTCCCTGCTACTGGAGCCTTTCCCTGCCATAGGGAAAACTCCTGCAACAAGGAACTTGGGCGCCGGCAACTCCCTGTTGCCAGGAGTCTTTCCCTGCAGCAGGGAAAGGCTCCGGCAGCTCCTTGCTGTTCTTTTCTCTGCATTTCTTTCCCTACGACAACTCCCAATTCCCATCCCAGAATGCTCCATTCTCAGCCTCTTCCCCGTTATACTGGCAACTAAATAGTTAATATTGACCCAAGTGTCATTCAAAGTTGATATTCCTTTCAGATTAATAGGTGACAGGAGAGTTCACATCACAGTCATCATTTCACTGTCTGCAGACTCAGGCAGATATCTACATCACTCACTCAGTTCATATTTAAAAGGTTATCTCTGCAGCCATACAGTCTAGAAATTAACTTTCTTTTAAAATGAAAGCTGGAGAATCTGACTTTAATAAATATATCATTTAAGATTTTTACTTCATTTGATTCTATGCTTTCTTTCATATATAGTGCCACTCCCCCACCAACACGACCTGTTTTGTCCTTCTGATATATTTTGTACCCTGGTATTACTAAGTCCCATTGATTATCCTCATTCCACCAAGTTTCTGTGATGTTTATTATATCAATATCCTCATTTAATACGAGGCACTCTAGTTCACCCATCTTATTATTTTGACTTCTAGCATTTGTATGTAAGCATTTTAAAAACTTGTCACTTTTTAGATGTCTGCCATTACATGATGTAATTGAATGGGACTCTTTTTCATTTGACTGTTTCTCATCAGATCCTTCCCATGTTTTATCATCTTCCATCCTCTCCTCCCTACTAGGACATAGAGAATCTCCATTAATAGATCCTCCCCTAAGGAATGTCTCTGTCTAAATCATGTGCTCCTGCACCTGTCTGCTTTCCACCAGTCCTTGGTTTAAAAACTGCTCTACGACCTTCTCAATTTTAAGGGCCAGCAATCTGGTTCCATTTTGGTTTAGGTGGAGCCCATTCTTCCTGTATATGCTCCCCCTTTCCCAAAAGTTTCCCCAGTTCCTAATAAATCGAAACCCCTCCTCCCTACACCATCATCTCATCCACGCATTGAGACCCTGCTGTTCTGCCTGTCTGACTGGCTCTGCATGTGGAACTGGAAGCATTTCAGAGAATGCTACCATGGAGGTCCTGGACTTTAATCTCTTACCTCGCAGCCTAAATTTGGCTTCCAGGATCTCTCTCCTATCCTTCCCGATGTCATTAGTACCTACATGTACCACGACCACTGGCTCCTCCCCAGCACTACTCATACATCTATCTAGATGTCTTGAGAGATCCGCAACTTTTGCACAGGACAGGCAAGTCACCGTGTGGTTCTCCCGGTCATTGCAAACCCAGCTATCTATGTTTCTGATGATCAAATCCCCCATTACTAATACCTGTAATGATGTGTCATTTTACAAATGTACAGTGAATAAATTCCATAGTTTGTCTTTGCCAGCTGTGAACAGAGGATATCAGTAAAAGGAAAAGAAATTAAATGGTATGGAGACTGTCACCTTAAGGAGAAACTGTTGAGCCGTTTACGTTTAAACTACTTCAAGTTACCTCCTTTAAAAATCTAACCTAATGGGACACCTTCAAATTCTGAAAAATGGTAGTTTCACTGTGACTAGAATTTTGAAGATGATGATGTGTAATACGTCTTGGTCTTTTAAAATATATATACTTCTATTTTAATATTAGATTTGTATGCCATTCGATGAAGTGGGCTGTAGCCCACGAAAGCTTATGCTCAAATAAATTTGTTAGTCTCTAAGGTGCCACAAGTACTCCTGTTCTTTTTGCGGATACAGACTAACACGGCTGCTACTCTGAAATCAGTGGTACTGGTGCATAAGCAAAGAAAACAATAAAAAGAGCCACATTAATCTTTCCATATCTTTCAATTAACATTTGCCAGAAATAGCGTATATTAAGCTTTTATTAGAGTGTTTTTAAAAAGAGAATTAAGAAAAAACAAGCAAGTTTTAACTTTTCTTTTTTTTTAAGTAGCTGGCATCAGCATTCTTCTTTCCCCTATAAACTCTTCTAGCTTTTGTCTAAAACCCCTGACACAAGAGTTACTCATTTGTTAAATTCAGTAGCATCAGATGTGAGTGCAGGCAGGCATGTGGCTGTGTATGAATGGAGAGGAAGTGAGTAACTTTGCTAGGTGAAACTTCATTGACTTTAAATATGCTTGACTTTTTTTTAACTCCTTTTTATGAGGGTGATAGCAGTATTCCTTGTGGAAAGGGAATTTAATGGATGTACAGTCAGATTCTAACAACATAAGAATGGTCATACTGGGCCAAACCAATGGTTCATCTAGCCTAATATCCTGTTTTCTGAGAGTGGGCAGTACCAGATGCTTCAGAAGGAATAAACAGCGCAGGACAATTTTGATCGATTCATCCCATGTCATCTAGTGCCAGTTTTTGGCTTAGGGAACGTGGGGTGGCATCCCTGCCACTTTTGCCTTTGCCCATTCATGCACCTTTCCTCCATGAACTTATCAAAGGACTGTTCACTGCAAAGCAATTTTCTTCAGTCCATTTCTAAACGGAAGTACTTTTTTCACTTTGTGAATTTAGGTTGAGATGTTTTCACTAGCTATATGTTGGTTTTAAGAGGATTCTAAGATAGTAATCAATGTAATTCAATGTCATTTCCACTACCCATTCTGTGTATATCGTAACTGCGAGAATGCTTTTGAGGCAGGCTTGAGCTTCTGTCTGAGCTTGCATTGAAGGGAACTGCAAAGCCACAGCCAGTTTAGTATTCATTTATTTTGTGCTCAGGATTTATCAGCAAGATTTTTCAACCTTGCACCTTGTTCCTGTAAGAACTGATTCTATTTTGGGGGCTAAAGGAGCTGATCCTTAGCAAGTAGATGCAAAAACCAGCCACTACTGGGCAGATTGTATTACCTCTGTGAAATCCTGACATGACCTGGGGCTGCAACTGGGACTATATCCCAATTTACTGGGCAAATCGGTCATTTATTGGAATGTTCAGCCTTTGAAAGGGAAGAGGACCTGTAATGAAAAGTATTTTGCTTTATTAAAGCAGCATATGCCATCAGAAATATTCCTGGCACTGCCAGATCTTGGCTGAAGGTTTTAAGCACCTGCCACAAAGAAATATTGTCTAGTGTGAGGGTGCCTGAGAAACTATGTGGGCAGAAGAGAGCAGAATGATCCAAGACAGGATTGTTCTGTGTACAGTACTTTGGGAGTGTGTATGTATCATAATGTGAAGGGCCTAGACATGAGTGAATTTTTATTTAATGGCTTTAAGCTGGTGTGACTGGTCATATGGTGAAAATTAAGATGGAGGAAAGAGGAGATGTGGCAGAGTAGAATATATTTTGTTCTTGTGAAGTAGTTAGGGAGCCTTTTCATGGGTGGATGCAGTAGCACTGCTTAGGGTTACAGATGTAAACATTGAAGCAGAAATACTCCTCATGAATGGTAGTGCACTGGCTTTGGCAGTGTTGCCAAAATTAAGAGAATAAAAAATTTGACAATTGTATTGTGTGATTGTTCCATACTCTTCGGCTCATGAGGAGGAGGTGGGAATTCCTGCCATAATATGCATCCATTTTGCAGCTTGCATGATAACTAGTAGTTGGAGCTCCAGAGGGTTAACAAATCAATCAGAGAACTTTGTGAGCCTCTTGGAAAGGGGATTGGGGAAGGTGTAGGAAGAGAGGAACAGAGAAAGAGTCCACTTGTGGTCAGCATTATACATTTACTCCTATGAGTCACTAAATTTGTTACATTCTCTCATTCAGCAAGGAAGTTCCAAGTACAGCTTGAGTGCGAAATGGCTCATTTCCAAGAGTTCCATGGCCATACTAATTTGCAGTACTTCTGTCAGTGCTACCACTCAGCAGGTGTGTGCGCACACCTCCTTTCAACAAACAGTTTCACAAACTTGGCTTTTGTGAATTTGCTTTATTTTTCTGTAGTTCAAAGGAAGCAAGCTGAGAAAAACAAACTCCTTCTACGTTAAGCCTTTCCTAACAGGTTATTCAGAATGAATTGGGATTGTTGGCTATTTTGCTTTTATTTGCTGTTGAGGTTTGCTGACACAGAATAGAAATTAGAGATGGAAGGTCCTCTTGGGGCATCTTATTGAGATCTTTGCCAGTGCAGGCAAAGTATCTCTCAAGTATTTTGTCCAGTCTAATTTTAAATAAACTGAGGGAATTTCTCTGATTCCCTGGGAAGACTATTTCAGTCTGATAGAACTCACTGAAACAATTTTTCCTGATAGTCAACCTAAATTTTCAATGGCTTTCAGTTACACCTCTTTGGACAAGCGAGTATGGACAGAGACATCTAAATCTACACACAAAACTGTCACTCTGTCATCTCTTAGGTTCATTGGTCTGCTGAAACATTTACTCTGACAGTCTACAAGGAGATAGTGTAAACCGGGGTTGGCAACTTTTGGCACGCGGCTCGCCAGGGTAAGCACACTGGCGGGCCGGGCCAGTTTTATTTACTTGCTGACGTGGCAGGTTCGGCCGATCGCGGCCCCCATTGGCCCGGGACGGCGAACCGCGGCCAGTGGGGACCGTGATCGGCCGAACCTGCCGCGTCAGCAGGTAAATAAAACTGGCCTGGCCTGCCAGGGTTCTTACCCTGGCGAGCCGCGTGCCGAACGTTGCCGACCCCTGGTGTAAACCATCTGCTCTGAAAGAGCCTGGATTGTATTCAGATTGTTTGGATTGATATGTGACTTCGGAGTTGCTTCATCGCTTGCATTAGTGACTTGCTGCTTTGCATAGCGGAATCTGTCAGATTTACTAATCTAACTACTGCAGAAATATGGTTTAGGGGAATGCTTATTCACAATTGTCTATTTTTCTTATGTATTCATTCTTTGCGATCAGAATGAGCATGGATAGTGGCTAAAATGGATCCTGCTTACACATACACAGTGTGTTCCTTCTGACAGAATGTACCAAAAAGTGTGCAGTGAAATCATAAAATCGTAGGACAGGAAGGGACCTTGAGAGGTCTTCTAGTCCAGTCCCCTGCACTCATGGCAGGACTAAATATTATTTAGACCATCCCTAACAGGTGTTTCTCTAACCTGCTCTTAAAAATCTCCAACGATGGAGATGCCATAACCTCCCTAGGCAATTTATTCCAGTGCTTAACCCAGGGGTGGGCAAACTTTTTGGCCCGAGGGCCATTTTGGGGTTGCAAAACTGTATGGAGGGCCGGGTAGCGAAGGCTGTGCCTCCCCCAAACAGCTTGGTCCCCGCCCCTATCCACCCTGTCCCACTTCCTGCCCCCTGACTGCCCCCCTCAGAACCCCCAACCTTCTCCTTGTCCCCTGACCGCCCCCTCCCAGGACCCGCCCCCTATCCAACCCTCCTGCTCCCAGTCCCCTGACTGCTCTGACCCCTATCCACACCCCCGCCCCTTGACAGGCCCCCCTGGGATCCCACACCTATCCAACTCTCCCCGTTCCCCATCCCCTGATTGTCCCATCCAACCGCTCCCTGTCCCCTGACTGCCCCCCAGAACCCCTCGCCCCTTATCCAACCCCCCCAGCCCCGGCCCCCTTACCATGCTGCTCAGAGCAGCATGTCTGGGAGCCACGCCGCACAGCCGGAGCCAGCCACACCACTGCGCTGCTCAGCTGGAGCACGCAACCCTGCTGCCTAGAGCGCTTACCGCACAGCGTTGTGGCTGAGGGGGAGGGGGGGTAGCAGGGGAGGGGCCAGGGGCTAGCCTCCCCATCTGGGAGCTCGAGGGCCGGGCAGGATGGTGCCGCGGGCTGTAGTTTGCCCACCTCTGGCTTAACCACTCTGACATGAAGTTTTTCCTAATGTCCAACCTAAACTGCCCTTGCTGCAATTGAAGCCCATTGCTTCTTGTCCTATCCTCAGAGGTTAAGGATAACCATTTTCCTCCCTCCTCCTTGTAACAACCTTTTATGTACTCAAAAACTTATCATGTCCCCTCTCAGTCTTCTCTTTTCCAGACTAAACAAGCCCAGTTTTTTAAATCTTCCATAATAGGTCATGTTTTCTAGACCTTTAATCATTTTTGTTGCTCTTCTCTGGACTTTCTCCAATTTGTCTACATCTTTCCTGAAATAGGGCGCCCAGAACTGGACATAATACTCCAGTTGAGGCCTAATCAGTGTGGAGTAGAGCAGAAGAATTACTTCTTGTGTCTTGCTTATAGTATTTCTGCTAAAACATACCAGAATGATGTGTGCTTTTTTTGAAACAGTGCTATTACTTTTCATTCATATTTAGCTTGTGATCCACTATGACCCCCAGACACAGTTACCGGCTTCCTCTGAGCCCCAGGAGTGCTCAACCCCCTGCTCTGCCGCAGGCCCTGCCCCCATCCAACTCCATCCCCCAAGATTCCCGCCCCGCCTCTTCATGCCTTCACTCCGCCCCTGCCCCACCTCTTCACGCCCATTTATGACCCCTCCCCCAAACGTGTCCCATCCCCGCTCCTCCCATTTCCCCTACTGCCTTCTGCATGCCGTGGAACAGCTGATTGCGGGAGGCACTCAGAGGGAGGGGGAGGAGTTGATCGGCAGGGCCACTGGCAGACGGGAGGTGCTGGGGGGAAGGAGGGAGCTGGCTGCTGGTGGGTGCTAAGCACCTACTAATTCTTTTTTCTGTGGGTGCTTCAGGGCTCAAGCATGCATGGAGTTGGCGCCTATGCCCCTGGATCTCTTTCTGCAGTACTCCATTTTAGGCAGTCATTTCCCATTTTGTATGTATGCAACTGATTGTTCTTCTTCGAGTGCTTGCTCATATCCATTCCATTAGGGTGTGTGCGCGCCGCGTGCACGATCGTCGGAAGATTTTTACCCTAGCAACACCGGCGGGTCGGCTGTGGAGCCCCCTAGAGTGGCGCCTTCATGGCGCTGAATATATACCCCAGCCGACCCGGCGCCCCCTCAGTTCCTTCTTACCGCCCCTGACGGTCGTTGGAACTGTGGAGCGCTGCTTAGCTGTTCTCCACTCTCCCTAGCTTAGTTCGTTATTCGCAGTTATAGTTATAGTTATAGTCCTAGTGTTTATAGTTAAATAGTTCAATAGTTTTAATAGTTGTCTAGTTGTTATAATAGTTCAGGGGATTAAGGGGGTCGTCTCGCCCTTTCTCCCCCGGCCGCGGGGCCGGGCTCATGCCCAACGCTCCCGGCTTCAAGCTGTGCGCCTCCTGCGCTAAGCCTATGCCCACGAGCGACCCGCACGATTCCTGTCTGAAGTGCCTGGGAGAGTCCCATCAAACAGATAAGTGCAAGATCTGTAAGGCCTTCAGACCAAGGACCAAGAAGGAGCGGGACTTTCGGCTCCGGCAACTCCTGATGGAGGCGGCACTTAGTCCGGACGCTCCATCTACAAGTCAGGCCCCGGCACCTAGCGCCTCGGTGCGCAGTGCCCCGGCGGCACCGGCCATGACGACCACGCGAGTGGCGTCAGATGAGCCTTCCCGGCACCGGACCTCGTCGGCACCGAAAGCACAGCAAGTGCCTCGGCGCCGGTCATTATCCCCAGGGCATAAGAAAGCCCATAAGACGGGGACCTCCGTGCCGAAGACGCTGGCTCCCCCAGTGCCGGGGGTAGAGCCGCGTACGCCGGTGGAGCACCGGAAACAGGTGCCTCCAGCACCGTCGACTCCGGCGCCGAGGCCGTTGAGTCCGGTGCAGACGGCGTCTCCACCGAGGCAGGCGGTGATACAGTGCCTCCCGTCGACGCCAGAGACCTTCGCGGCGGCGAGAGACTTAATAGCTCTCACGGAGCCGGCACCGCCTCAACCACCGGCACCGACGGCACCGTTGCCTCGCCCGGTCCAGTCGAGGGGGAAACCTGCCTTGATGCGCCCTCCATCGCAAGGGCTGGAACCTCGGCACCGATCCAGGTCCCGAAGCAGGTCCCCACGCCGCTCGCAGTCCCGGCACCGAATATCACCTCGGCACCGGTCGTACTCGCGGCCAAGATCTTCTTCGCGGCACCGCTCTACGTCTCGGCACCGCTATGATCGTCGGCACCGATCAACGTCGAGACGTAGTTCTCGGCACCGCTACGGTCGCCGCTCGACGTCGAGAGGCCGCTCCCGGTACCGGGCATACTCCAGGTCCTCGTCGAGGTCCAGATCCGACTCCCGGTACCGACGAGGTCATCGGCACCGGTCGCGGTCCCGGCACCGATCGCCGGCACCGCGTGGAGATAGATCATCTCCAGACCGGCACCGTGCGGCACCGCAGCCCACGGGAATCGTCTCGACGCTCTCGGCACCGCCATGGCCATCGAGATCGGGGTCTCGCTCCTCGGAGGACCTCTCGAGATCGGCATACCCCCCTCAAGGGCAAGCCGAGGAACAGGGCTTGGGCCATTGGCAGAACATAACAGAGGACCATCTCATGGCCCTTCTCACTGGTCGTTTTGGACCCCGTGGGCGTACCATCAGGTGCAAGGGGCTCCAGTTGCTTCGACCTCTCGCTCCGGTTACTCTGTTAGAAGGGCCCCGGAGTCCACCATCTCTCGGCCTCCGCCAGGGGGCATGGAGGCTTCCGTGTCCGCACCACCTGACGCCCTGGACTCAAGCGCAGGTGATGCTCCGGCCCAGGAGCAGGGAGCCCAGGACCCTCCCTTGGATCCTGTCCCACCGGAGGCATCTTCCTCTTCCTCTCCGGATGAGGCAGTGGCGGGCACATCGTGCACAGGTCCACCTCCAATAGATCTTCGGGCTCACCAAGATCTTCTGCGTCGGATGGCCCGTAATATGGACCTGCAGGCGGAGGAGATAGTGGAGGTGCACGACCCCATCGTGAATATCCTCGGAGCGGATGCCCCATCGAGGGTGGCGTTACCCCTGATCCGCACGATACAAGCCAATGTATCTACGATATGGCAGACTCCTGCCTCTATCCCACCCACAGCGAGAGGGGTGGAAAGGAAATACTTTGTTCCGTCTAAAGACTACGGGTACTTGTATACCCACCCCCAGCCGTGTTCACTGGTGGTGGCATCAGTGAACGCAAGGGAGCGCCACGGTCAGCAGGCCGCAGCGCCCAAATCGAAGGAGGCTAAGCGCCTCGATTTATTCGGCCGTAAAGTTTACTCAGCCGGAGGGTTGCAACTTAGAGCGGCTAATCAACAGGCGCTCTTGAGCCGCTATAGCTTTAACTCCTGGAACTCTATGGGGAAGTTCAAGGAGTTGGTTCCCCAAGAGTCCAGGGAGGAGTTTGGAGCCCTGGTGGAGGAGGGTAAGAAGGTGGCTCGGACCTCCTTACAGGCCTCCTTAGACATAGCGGACTCTGCTGCGAGAACCCTGGCCTCAGGTATCGCTATGCGGAGGATCTCCTGGCTCCAGGTTTCGGGTCTGCCTCAGGAACTGCAGCAAACCCTGCAGGATCTGCCCTTCAAAGGACAAGGGCTGTTTTCCGAAAAGACGGACTCTCGCCTGCAGAGCCTCAAGGACTCCAGGACGATCATGCGGTCCTTGGGGATGCATGTTGTGGACCCTCAGCGCAGGCCATTTAGACCGCAGCCTCAGCGCTTCTACCCCCCCCCGCCTCGTCAGAGACAGGACTCGACCCGGAGGCGAGGGCGAGGTGGTAGAAGAAGGTGGACCGGCCCTCAACCTGGTCAGAACCAGGGGCCACCTAGACCACCTTCAGGCCCCAGGCAGAACTTTTGAAGGTGCGGTCGAGGACGGCGCCCCAGTCATCCCACAGGATCCAGCCCCATCCTTTCGGGATCGCCTTTCCCATTTCCACCGGACCTGGTCCCTTATAACTTCGGACCGTTGGGTCCTTCGCACGGTGGACAGGGGATATGCTATCCAGTTTTCTTCAATCCCCCCCTCCTCCCCCCCCTTCCCCGTCCCTCTTCAGGGACCCTTCTCACGAGCAACTTCTTATACAGGAAGTTTCCACGCTCCTTGCTATGGGGGCCATAGAGGAGGTTCCAGTGGAGTTAAGGGGCAGGGGATTCTATTCCCGTTACTTCCTCATTCCCAAGTCCAAAGGAGGTCTGCGACCCATCTTGGACTTGCGCGGACTCAACAAATTCGTAGTAAAGTTGAAGTTCCGCATGGTCTCTTTGGGGGCCATTATCCCTTCCCTCGATCCTGGAGACTGGTTCGCCGCCCTCGACATGAAAGATGCATACTTTCACATAGCAATTTACCCGCCTCACAGACGCTTCCTGCGGTTCGTGGTAAGCAAGGTGCACTACCAATTTGCAGTCCTTCCCTTCGGCCTATCCTCGGCCCCAAGGGTGTTCACGAAATGTATGGCTGTCGTGGCAGCGTACCTTCGTCGGCAAGGGATACAGGTGTTCCCGTACCTAGACGACTGGCTGGTACGCGGTCGCACCAAAGAACAAGTTCGAGATCACGTCCACATAATAGTGCACACATTCAACAAGTTGGGTATCCTACTCAACAAGGACAAATCCACTCTAGAACCTACCCAGAGAATAGAATTCATCGGCGCGGTTCTAGACTCCAGACGTGCACAAGCCATCCTGCCAGACAATCGCTTTTGCACCATCACGAGCCTCATTCAAGGACTCAAGGCCTTCCCAACTACCACGGTGAGGTCGTGCCTCACCCTGCTGGGTCACATGGCTTCCTGCACGTACGTAACCAGGCATGCCAGACTTCGGCTTCGCCCACTCCAGACCTGGGTGTCATCAAGATACCGCCCACATCGGGACAGCCTGAACATGGTGGTCACGGTCCCGAACTCGGTCCTGACCTCCCTCACATGGTGGCTAGACCACAAGGTGGTTTGCGAGGGGATGCCGTTTCACGCCCCACAACCCTCTCTGCACCTGGTCACAGACGCTTCATCCCTGGGTTGGGGCGCCCATCTCAACGAACACCATACCCAGGGCCTGTGGACTGCACCCCAGATAGCCCTGCACATCAATGTTCGGGAACTGATGGCGGTGCGCCTGGCGTGCCAGGCATTTCTCAATCTCCTACGTGGCCGCTGTGTGTTAGTTCTCATCGACAACACCACCGCCATGTTTTACATCAACAAGCAAGGAGGAGCACGTTCGTCAATGCTATGCCAAGAGGCCATTCGCCTGTGGGACTTCTGCATCGCCCACTCAATCCATCTCACGGCATCGTTCCTCCCTGGAGTCCAGAACACTCTGGCGGACCGACTCAGCAGGTCTTTTCAAACACACGAGTGGTCTATCCGTCCGGACATCATACATTCCGTTTTCCAGAAGTGGGGGTTTCCCCAGATAGACCTGTTTGCATCTCGAGACAACAGGAAGTGCCACGTGTTCTGCTCCCTGCAAGGTCGAGCTCCGGGCTCCCTCTCGGACGCGTTTCTCCTTCCCTGGAAGGACCACCTGTTTTATGCCTTCCCTCCGTTTCCTCTGGTCCACAAGGTACTGCTCAAATTGCGCAGAGACCAGGCACAGGTGATTCTGATCGCCCCAGCGTGGCCGAGACAACATTGGTACACCACGCTGTTGGAGCTCTCGGTTCAGACACCGATCCCGCTTCCATTATGCCCGGACCTCATCTCTCAGGACCACGGCCGCCTGCGTCACCCCGACCTGCAATCACTCCACCTCACGGCGTGGCTGCTCCATGGTTCACCCAGGCAGAGCAGCAGTGCTCGCACTCTGTCCAACAGATTCTGCTGAGCAGTAGGAAGCCCTCAACACGGACCACATACTTGGCCAAGTGGAAGCGGTTCTCCTGTTGGTGCGAACAACGAGCCACGTCCCCGTTGCAGGCACCTATTCCTCTCATTTTGGAATATCTCCTCTCCCTAAAACAGCAAGGGTTGGCGATATCTTCAATTAGAGTTCACCTGGCCGCTATATCGGCCTTTCACCCAGGGGAACTCGCATCCTCGGTATTCTCTAACCCGATGGTCGTTAGATTCCTCAAGGGCTTAGACCGGACGTACCCACAACAACGTCAGCCCGTTCAGACGTGGGACCTCAACCTGGTTCTCTCCAAGCTCACAGGTCCTCCATTCGAGCCACTGGCCACCTGTTCACTTCTGTACCTATCCTGGAAGACAGCCTTCCTCGTAGCCATCACCTCAGCAAGGCGCGTTTCTGAACTCAGGGCGCTTACATCCGAGCCCCCTTACACGGTTTTCCACAAGGATAAAGTGCAGCTTCGTCCACATCCTGCCTTTCTCCCTAAGGTGGTTTCTCCTTTTCATATCAACCAGGATATATTTCTCCCGGTCTTTCATCCTAAACCACATGCTACTCGCCAGGATCAACGTTTGCATTCTCTGGACGTACGCAGGGCCCTGGCCTTCTATATTTACCGCACAAGGCACTTTAGAAAGACGACGCAACTCTTCGTTGCAGTGGCCGACCGAATGAAAGGCTCACCGGTCTCCTCACAACGCCTATCCTCCTGGATTACGTCTTGCATCCGGACTTGCTATGACCTGGCAGGTGTCTCAGCACCGCACCTCACCGCTCACTCCACGAGGGCCCAAGCTTCCTCGACTGCTTTCCTGGCGCAAGTTCCGATCCAGGACATCTGTAGAGCGGCGGTTTGGTCATCAGTCCACACGTTTACAGCTCACTATGCACTAGTGCAGCAGTCCAGGGACGATGCTGCCTTCGGATCAGCGGTTTTGCACACAGCAATGTCTCACTCCGACCCCACCACCTAAGTTGGGCTTGGGAGTCACCTAATGGAATGGATATGAGCAAGCACTCGAAGAAGAAAAGACGGTTACTCACCGTTGTAACTGTTGTTCTTCGAGATGTGTTGCTCATATCCATTCCAAACCCGCCCCCCGTCCCCACTGTCGGAGTAGCCGGCAAGAAGGAACTGAGGGGGCGCCGGGTCGGCTGGGGTATATATTCAGCGCCATGAAGGCGCCACTCTAGGGGGCTCCACAGCCGACCCGCCGGTGTTGCTAGGGTAAAAATCTTCCGACGATCGTGCACGCGGCGCGCACACACCCTAATGGAATGGATATGAGCAACACATCTCGAAGAACAACAGTTACAACGGTGAGTAACCGTCTTTTCCTTCCTAAGTGGAGTACTTTGCATTTGCCCTTATTGAATTTCATCCTGTTTACTTCAGACCATTTCTCCAGTTTGTCCAGATAACTTTGAATTTTAATCCTGTCTTCCAAAGCACTTGCAACCTTCCCAGCTTGGTATCATCCGCAAACTTTATAACTGTACTGTACTCTCTATGCCATTATCTAAATCACTGATGAAATTGAACAGAACAAGACCCAGAACTGATCCCTGCAGGGGCCCCACTTGATATGCCCTTCCAGCTTGACTGTGAACCACTGATAACTACTCTCTGGGAATGATTTTCCAACTAGTTATGCACCTACTTTATAGTAGCTCCAGCTAGGTAGTATTTCCCTGGCTGTATTTCCCTCCATCTAGGTTGTATTTCCCCTAATTTCTACTTTTCCCTAGAAGTGTGTTAAGTTTTGTTTGAGTGTGTTGCTGTACTGTACTTGACACTGGTGAGGCATCAGCTGGAATACTTGTCCAGCTTTGGGCACCACACCTTTAAGAAAATTATGAACAAATCAGATAGAATCCAGAGGAGAACAACAAAAATAAGAGGCTTAGAAAACATGACCTGTAAGAAAAGGTTGAAAGAATTGGGCATGTTTAGTCCAGAGATGAGAAGACTGAGGGGGGACATAAGTCTTTAAATATGTAAAAGGTTTTCATAAAGAGTATGGTGCGCAACTGACCTCCATGTTCACTGAGGGTAGGAGAAGAAGTAATTGGCTTAGTTTGCAGCAAGCAAGATTTAAGTCACATGTTAGGAAAAACTAACTATCCCTTATAGGTAAGCACTAGAACAGGTTACCTAGGTAGGACAGGAAACCCCATTATTAGAGGTTTTTAAGAACAGGTTAGACAAACACCTGTCAGGGATGGTCTAGTTAGACCTAATCCTGCCTCAGCAAAGGGGGATAGACTGAAATGATCCATTGAGGTATTTTCCAGCCCTGCATTTCTGTGATATCCATGTGTGGTATAATATTCAGCTGCAATTGAATTACATGGGAGCTGTGCTTTGAACATATAAAGTGCTATATTATGTTAAATTTT
Organism: Chrysemys picta bellii; assembly: GCF_011386835.1. Lineage (NCBI taxonomy): Eukaryota > Metazoa > Chordata > Testudines > Emydidae > Chrysemys > Chrysemys picta. The sequence continues at coordinate 13,792,623 of NC_088805.1, read as the reverse complement.
CCAAAAAATCAGGTCCTACGTGTCTCTAACTGGACACCCAAAACTATTGGATTTTTTTAACCTAATCTTGCTGTGCCTTAGTTTGCCATCTGTAAAATATGAATAATAAGTACCACTTTCTATGGAGGTCCTTTTTTAAACTCTGTCGGTTAACAATTTAACTGTTAACGAGTTCACAATGAATCTACCCCACATACATATATTATCTTTGTCAAGTGCCTTTTACTAACAATAAAAATAGACAGTCTTATGTGTAAAACCCACTTTTTTGTTTAACCTTTTACATAATATCCCTGAGCCGTCCAAAAACACAAAAGGTCCGATTAGAATTTCAACTCTGCTGATGATTTTTTTGTTAAGAAAAATTAACATGTTTACATGCTCTGATGTCAGTCTTGTGCGCAGCCGATTAACAGGAAGGCCAGTGTTGGGAAAACACACTTTCTGCAGGCATAGATGATCCTGGAATGCACAGGTAACTCTTTGCCAGTTTTCCACGCCTTAGAAAACGCTGTGCATTGACCTTCCACCACTCCCAATGGACTGCATTCCAATGAAGGTCAAGGCTCCTTGAAATAATTTTCCAGTTCATTTTCTACTGCATTCTCCTTTTTGGTATAATCTTCACCTGAAAGCATCATTATAGCACTCTTCTCAGTTTCATACTTTTTTTTGGTGCTGGCTCTATCAGTTCATCCATTTCAGCACTTCTCGGTTCAGCCCTAGCACTTGGAGGTTCTTCTATTTCTAACAGCAATGCAAGTTGCAGAAGCTTTGATTTAGCAGTGATCTGGGCAACAGGCAAAAGAAACCACATGTGTTTATGGCATGGATCTAACATGGAGGCAATAAGTGCAGGTTTGGCAGTTATGGCAGGATCATTGGGTTTCATGCGATGCTCCAGAGATCAACGAACAGCAGCCTTGAAATCAGTGACTTTTCCATTTTTGACTGGAGCTTCGCTTCTGAGGTGAGTTTGGAGAAGACTGTTGCAAATTGGATAAATATTTGAAATTGAAACTGACTGTTCAGCAGACATGGCAGTTGTTGTGCATTTTAAAGTGGAAAGTAGTGGTAAGATATAAGAACGGCCGTACTGGGTCAGACCAAAGGTCCCTCCAGCCCAGTATCCTGTCCACCGACAGTGATCAATGCCAGGTGTCCCAGAGTGAGTGAACGTGACAGGTAATGATCAAGTGATCTCTCTCCTGCCATCCATCTCCACCCTCTGACAAACAGAGGCTAGGGACACCATTCCTTACCCATCCTGGCTAACAGCCATTAATGGACTTAACCTCCAGGAATTTATCTAGTTCTCTTTTAAACCCTGTTATAGTCCTAGCCTTCATAACCTCCTCAGACAAGGAGTTCCACAGGTTGACTGTGCGCTGTGTGAAGAATAACTTTCTTTTATTTGTTTTAAACCTGCTGCCCATTAATTTAATTTGGTTGCTCCTAGTTCTTATATTATTGGGAACAAGTAAATAACTTTTCCTTATTCACTTTCTCCACACCACTCATGATTTTAGATACCTCTATCATATTCCCCCTTAGTCTCCTCTTTTCCAAGCTGAAAAGTCCTAGCCTCTTTAATCTCTCCTCGTATGGGACCCGTTCCAAACCCCTAATCATTTTAGTTGCCCTTCTCTGAGCCTTTTCTAATGCCAGTATATCTTTTTTGAGATGAGGAGACCACATCTGTACACAGTATTCAAGATGTGGGCATACCATGGATTTATATAAGGGCAAGAAGATATTCTCCGTCTTATTCTCTATCCCTTTTTTAATGATTCCTAACATCCTGTTTGCTTTTTTGACTGCCGCTGCACACTGCATGGACGTCTTCAGAGAACTATCCATGATGATTTCAAGATCTCTTTCTTGATTAGTTGTAGATAAATTAGCCCCCATCATATTGTATGTATAGTTGGGGTTATTTTTTCCAATGTGCATTACTTTACATTTATCCACATTAAATTTCATTTGCCATTTTGTTGCCCAATCACTTAGTTTTGTGAGATCTTTTTGAAGTTCTTCACAGTCTCCTTTGGTCTTAACTATCTTGAGCAGTTTAGTATCATCTGCAAACTTTGCCACCTCACTGTTTACCCCTTTCTCCAGATCATTTATGAATAAGTTGAATAGGATTGGTCCTAGGATTGACCCTTGGGGGGAACACCACTAGTTACCCCTCTCCATTCTGAAAATTTACCATCTATTCCTACCCTTTGTTCCTTGTCTTTTTACCCGTTCTCAGTCCATGAAAGGATCTTCTCTCTTATCCCATGACAATTTATGTAAGAGCCTTTGGTGAGGGACCTTGTCAAAGGCTTTCTGGAAATCTAAGTACACCATGTCCACTGGATCCCCTTTGTCCACTTGTTTGTTTACTCCTTCAAAGAACTCTAATAGATTAGTAAGACATGATTTCCCTTTACAGAAACCATGTTGTCTTTTGCCCAACAATTTATGTTCTTCTATGTGTCTGACAATTTTATTCTTTACTATTGTTTCAACTAATTTGCCCGGTACTGACGTTAGACTTACCGGTCTGTAATTGCTGGGATCACCTCTAGAGCCCTTTTTAAATATTGGCGTTACATTAGCTATCTTCCAGTCATTGGGTACAGAAGCTGATTTAAAGGCCAGGTTACAAACCATAGTGAGTAGTTCTGCAATTTCACATTTGAGTTCTTTCAGAACTCTTGGGTGAATGTCATCTGGTCCCAGTGACTTGTTACTGTTCAGTTTATCAATTAATTCCAAAACCTCCTGTAGTGACACTTCAATCTGTGGCAATTCCTCAGATTTTTCACCTACAAAGGACGTCTCAGTTTTGGGAATCTCCCTAGCATCCTCAGCCGTGAAGACTGAAGCAAAGAATTCATTTAGTTTCTCCACAATGACTTTATCGTCTTTAAGTGATCCTTTTGTATCTCGATCGTCCAGGGCCCCACTGGTTGTTTAGCAGGCTTCCTGCTTCTGATGTACTTAAAAAACATTTTGTTATTACCTTTTGAGTTTTTGGCTATCTATTCTTCAAACTCCTTTTTGGCTTTTCTTATTACATTTTATCCTTTATTAAATGCCAGTGCTCATCTTGCAGCTGAAGTGTTTGGGCATCAAATTGTTTTGTTACAGAGCTATCTGAAAGCACAACTGTTATAGCCCACCTTTGCTCACTGAGTCTTTTGAACATGTCATACCGAATTCCAGCGAGTTTCACACGACTGGATCAGATGGTGTCGCTGAACCTGAAGCTGTGTTTGTTTTCTTTCGAGTGCTTTTGCAGCCACAGTGCTGTGGTGGAAGTGTGCAAGTAGTCTACTTGCAGCTGCAACAACACGATCCACACTACTTGAAGAAAAACCCATCATTTATGGCTAGCTGCAAAGTATGGGCAAAACAACTGACAGATTCCCATGTAACATACCTTGGTGTGTTGGCGAGCACAATGTTGCTTGCATTATCGTGTACGCACGCCAAGACACGGCCTAACAGACCCTATTTTCCCACAGTGGTGTTTAATTTTTCAGCAAGGATTTCCACTGTATGTGGTTCTGCCATACTTTTGGTTTATAGAACTGCAGATCGAAGCTCCCAATTTTCATTATAATGGCAAGTGGCAGTCATGTATTTTCTGTAGTTAATGCTGTCCAGCAGTTAGGGATGAAAGCTACTTTAACGGCGTTTTCCAATTTTTCCCTAGACAGACTTCACACTGTCTTCATAGCACTTCTAGTTGCGAGGTTATAGTCTCTCTCACAGGCACACAGTATTCAGGTTCTACAAAACTCATCAATGCACAAAAACCTGTACCTTCAACGACACTTACAGGCAGCATATCTGTAGTGATCATGGTGCACAACAACTCCTAGTTTTTTGTCACATTGTGTGTGCTATTTTCTTGAACTGCTGAAACAAACGTTGTTTGATTTTTGCCTTCTTTTTCACATGAAACAGAATGATGTTTCAGCTTCAAATGATTCAGCCTTACGCCGGTACTGTTTGCATACCTTAGCTGTGTATTACACAGTTTACATTTAACGGTATCTTCTGTTATTTTTGTGAAATGATTTCAGGCATTAGTCCTTTTCAATCGCTCCATCTTCACTATGGAACATTAGTTACCAAAAATCGCGATAACCTACATGATATTGTTTGAAGGTTTAACGGTACCAAAGTGTGACATCAGTTCCATAGCAATGGTCCTAACAACGTGGAACCTAGTTCCACATACTCTATGAAATGGTATTGCTGCGGTATTTTTAATGTGCACGTTAGGTATTTAAACATTAACTGAATACATTACTGGTAAGACTGATGCTTACCGATTAACCAGTTAACATTTTACATCCCTACCCCCTTCTCTCACAGGGATACTGTGAAAATAAATTCGTTCATGTTTGTGAAGCACCCTGATACTACAGTTACGAGCACACCATAGAAAAGCTTATGAGGAAATTAGTAATTCTGGCTTCAGAATAGGTTTTGGATAGTGTAAGTAAATGAGACATGGAACCACACTCTGAACAAGAAGAAAACAAAATATTGGATAGTTGTTCGTTAGTTGAGCTCTGTCCATCCTGAATCGGGTAGGGGTCCTGTAGGAAAAAATAGCACGTGATCATGTAAATTAAGACTGTCGTCATAGTGCATACACACAAGGGAGCTGAATAAAGTTGCACTTCAGTCGTGGCATTTCTGAATTTTTGAGTGCTTGACTTTGGATCCTTAATGCTCTTTTAATGTAGAGGTTTTTTTGTGTGGTTATACATGACATGCACAAAAACATATACCCTTACCATTTATCTCCTTCAATGTTCAAAGGTTTTAATGTGAGTGCTGTGTAAGAGCTTTGAGATAAAATATCCTGCTGTTTACTAGACTGTAAAATCCAGTGGTTCCCAGCAGAACCCCCTTAGAAGAACTTGTCTGAGAAAACACTTTCTCTTCAGTACAAGATAAAAAAACTAGTAATTGGAACTGTTTCGTAGACACAAACATTAAAGCAAGAATGCTCTGAATACCTCATTAACTGAAGTACTGGCAAGGGAATAAAATTAAAAATGACAGTTTCTTTCTAACAAGGCTAAAAACTGAGGTTTTCCCACCTGTAATGCAGTTGCTGTTCTAACAGGCTTAAGAGAGAATCGTTTGGTTGCTTTTTTGGTTGTTCTGCTGGGGGGGGGGAGGGTGTTTGCCTTAACCTGACAACCCTATGCTAATGGATGGCTGTGTTAAAATTTCCTTAGCTAACAGAACATTTTAATTCTGAACATTTTTCTTTTGATTTCACACTCCTCCCCACAGAAACCAAGAATGACAAATATTTTATAAGATGATAAAACTAACAGTACTAGGGCTAGAAAATAGGAATCAGTGTGCTCTAACCATTAGTTCCAGATTCATAGTCCCTACCTTTTCTTGCTTGAAAAGGGATCTCCTCTGCCATTTTTAGAGTGGTGTATGTTTGCTGCTTTGGATTTTAGTTTTTATATTCACTTTTACAAAATGAAATTCACCAGCCAATGCAAGTACATGATGGGTTACATTTTAAACTTTGTCTGCTTCCTGCGGGTGCTTTTGCAGTTGTTGTGTGAAGCTGTTTCCATCTTACTCTTGCAACAGCCACCCCTAATAACAATAGCACAGAGGGATCCTAGAAATTTTTCAAAGTCCTGTAGCAGCTCTGCAGCCCTTGAGCACAATGGTTCCATATCCCAGGGAGAAAACATCACTTTCTCCAATTAAAAAATGATAGAAAAATATATCCTTATTGCCTTGGTATCCACATCAGACAGGTTTTTCCAGGCTGTGAGTTCTTCTCCTGCAGAGATGAAAGGAGAAGCTATGCAGGAGACTAGCTCAGATTTACCCTCACCTTTAAGGAAAATGTGAAAGTATGTGTCCATCAGTAGAGAGCATGGAAGAGTCCTCTAATTAAAGTTTGGGGAAGGGAGTGGAGAAGACACTTCTTCTAAGATAAAGATGTCAGAAAAAGTTTGAATTTTAATAGAAAAGGAAATATGTAACCCCTAGCTCAGGAGCGGGCAAACTTTTTGGCCTGAGGGCCACATTGGGTTTCCAAAATTGTATGGAGGTCCGGTTAGGGGTGCCTGTGCCTCCCCAAAGAGCCAGGCGTCGCCAAGCCCCCGTCCCCTATCCGACCCCCCCACACGCTTCTTGCCCCCTGATGGACCCCCCCCGGGACTCCTGCCCCATCCAGCCTCCCCTGTCCCCTGATGGGGGCCCCCCCCGGGACTCCTGCCCCATCCACACACATCCCGCTCTCTGTCCCCTGACTGCCCCCCGCCGCCCTGTCCAACCTGTCCTCTCATTCCTGACTGCCCCCTCCCGGGACCCCTGGCCCCATTCAACCCCACTGTTCCCTGCCCTCTGACTGCCCCGACCCCTATCCACGCCCCTGCCCCCTGACCACCACCCTGAACTCCCCTGCCCTCTATCCAACCCCCCCTGCTCCTTGCTCCCTTACTGCGCTGCCTGGAGCACTGGTGGCCAGCAGCACTACAGCTGCACCGCCCAGAGCACCAGGACAGGCAGCCGCGCCGCCCGGTTGGAGCCCACCATGCCACCACGCAGCACAAAGGACCGGGTCAGGCCACGGCTCTACAGCTCTGCTGCTCGGCAAGAGCTTGCAGCCCCGCCACCCAGAGCATTGCGCTGGCAGCACAGTGAGCTGAGGCTGCAGGGGAGGTGGAACAGCGGGGGGGGCTGGGGCCTAGCCTTCTGGGTCAGGAGCTCAGGGGCCGGGCAGGAGGGTCCCATGGGCTGCATGTGCCCTGCGGGCTGTAGTTTGACCATCTCTGCCCTAGCTGGTAGTTAGCTAGAGAAATCCTGAAGAAGTATGGTACGGAGTTAAGAGGTTCAAACTCCAATAGGATTATTACAAATGATTCTTTGTATAAACTATATATTGTATGTGGATTTCTCTAGAAGTGGGTGTCATAGCTGATCCTAATTCTTATATATGTGCTCTTTCATGTGACTGTCTGGACTTCCATAACTAAGTCTCGGCAGAAGACAATAACAGGATGATGTGCTCCTGCCCCTTCTTGAAATCGTAGTGTGCCTTTAACGGTTCCTTTGATATTATTACTGTGACGAGCACTATAAAGCAACCTAAGACATTTTGTTCCTTTCTAACCACTGATGGTGAAGGAATTCTCCATAGGAAGTTCAGAAAAACTTGGGTCCTGTGTTAGGACAAAATGAATTTCTTTAGAAGGAAGTTGGAAGATAGGTTTACAAAAGCTAAAAAGAATAGGTCACACTTCATTCCTTTGGCTCCATTGTTCAATCCTCAGCCATTTCCCAACACAAAGGAGGAAAAGGAAAGGCACTTACCCAGAAAAGAATCTATATTTTAGCTATGGCTTCAAGGGGCATCCAGTATTCCCAGAGTTAGGTCACCAGACCTCACTACCAGCAAAGGAAGAAGGGTGCAGATGTTCCAACTGGAGAAAAGCTAAGGGCCTTTGCTTGCCTCAGACACATTGGTTATCAATGTTGTGAAGCGGGGCTATGGAGTTTGATGTAAAAAAATTCCTTCAGACTGACTCTTTCATGAATGCTCTTGAGACCTTCAGTATTAGGTTGAGAAACTTTAGGGAATTCAGTCAAAGCCTGCAACTCAGAAACCTCAAATACTGTGTGGCAAAAACATGTGAATGAATCCATGCCACCCAGCAATAGAAGGAAGGGGTTTTTATTCTGGGTACTTCCAAGTGCCCACAACTGTAGGAGGCCCGAGGTCCAGTCTGAATCTCGGAAAACTCAATTACTGTCTGATAGAAGAAATACTGTAAATGATATCTCTTGAAACAATCTTCTCATCTAGATGATAATGGGATGTGCACTCTGGCCCCCAAGGAAATTTTTCTGGATGGTGGGGGTACATCTAAGCTGCCAGATGTAAATTAAATTTCTTATAGGAGAGTGCACTATCAGTGCAGAGCATAGCCTTTTGAGCTAGTATCAGCATGGCATGTGTTTACAACACGTTTTTGTAGCTGTAGCATTTCTAGAAAGAAATGGAGTTCATTGCACCATATCTGGATGATTGGCTGGAGCAAAACAGTACTTCAGAAGGGAATGTGACATTGCTGCAGAGTCATTAAGTTTCATCTTAAACTCCCCAAAATCTCATTTTGTTCTCTAAAGACAATTGGAATATGTAGGAACCTTATTGGACACAACTTGCCTCAAAGCCTTCCCTCTTCTGGAAATAATCCATGAGTCTTAGTGAGGTGCTTGAAAATTACTTGACACCTAGTAGCCAAAGGACTATATCTAATATCCAGAGGTAGATATGACATATTTGTTGGTGGAGGACCCCCACCCTTAAAGTCCACGGTTAGCATACTGGTAAACAGTCCACTTACCTCTCCCAGCTGCTTAGAAGGGAGAAAATGTTAAGATTTGTTTCAGGGAGCTGTTACCTAGACGTTGCTTGTGGATTCCATTCTTACCAGTTTCTGGATATTAGGGATTTGATCAATTTGATGCTCTGCCCCCTCTGGCTATATGTGTCTGAGGAGAGGCCCCCATTACTCTGCCTCTTCCTCAGTCACCATTTTTGGGGTCCTCCATCTTCATGAATAACTCCAGTGCTTGCCTCTGCAACGTCTCAGAGCTTTTTGAAGCATCAACAGCGTGAAGTGGATATGATTTCTGACAGTTTTGCTGCTGCCTATAGGGTTCAGAAAAAGAGCAAAGAAACTGACCACCAGAGTCTTATTAATTTCACTCTGGTGCTTGGCAAATCTATGATATGAAAAGTTCCTTCAGTTACTACTGCCTGTGGTAAATTATAAAGCCCTTGGAACATCCATCAGCTTTTCATTTCTTTGACACTGGATCAATAGGTCATTCTGCATTAAACCGTAACAAAAAGGTAGTCTGGCTGCATCTCTGTTTCTGAAGCAGACCTCCAATGTCAGGGTCAAGTTAGGTCACATTCAGTCTGTGGAATGTCAAGTATCATAGTGTGACACTTCGGGGGTTGCTTCACTGTTGCTCATTTTAAACTTCCTTTGTTCTATTTCCTCACTCAGAATAAACAGAAAATAATAAATCTGTAACCTCTCTTTAAAACTGTTCCCAGCCTTTTCACTTGAGAATCACTTAAAACTATTTTACCAATGCTTGAAGTATAAACCTCAGTTAAATAGCAAGCTCTGTGTAAATTCTGTTCGATTACACCAATGTGGCACTTTGGGGGATCACCCAGACAAGTCAGGGTGTGTGTCACTGCCTGCCCTGTAACCCTGGGTGCTTCTGTGCTATTCATCTTTGGCTCACAGCCCTGACAACAGCAGCTTGCTCAGAGTACAGTGACCTCACCCCGGCTTCCACCAGCCTGATGACTCCTTGCAGAATAACACCAACAGCCCCTCCAGACCCACATCTACCCAGAACCATCTCCCCTGCAGCGCTCAGCCCCTCTTGCCCACAAAACCTTTCCAAGATCGCTGCTTTTTTAAAAGTGGCAGTACACAGTTCCAGCCTGTTATTTTGGCTAAGGATTTTACTCTTCAGTTTGAAACACTGCTCTGAGATGGTTTTGTAATAAAACAAGATTAAGTTTATTGACAAAGAACAGGTATTTAAGTGATAACGAGTAGACGGAATTGAGATAGAAATAGTTACAAAAAACAAAACTAAAAATACATTTCTAAGACTAAAATCTAACTTAACAAATGAGCCTTTTGTTCAAAGTAGTTTACTCACCACAGTTGTTCCTCCAGCATCGCTGGTCAGTTCTTCACAAGATCCGACACAGAACTCAAAGCACTTGGTTTCTTTGTCTCTTCATGTGAAGGATGCCAAAGTGGCTTTCTCTTTCTGCTTGCATCTTCAAAGTTTATCTTTGTTTTCAAAGTCAGGAAGCCCTCATGGGGGGGTCTGCCTTGCTGTATTCACTAGGGAGCTGATGCCATGTTAATTTTTGCAGTCTCCTTCCTCTCCCCCCGCACCCCCATCAAGATAGTTAAGTTGATATTTCCCCTACTATGTAGTTTGATGATTTTGTTTACTTCCATCATCTCTTTATGCTCAGTTTACATTGGAGACCAATTCAAGCAGGCAGGACCACATTCTTCTGTTTAGGGTGGTATACCTTTAGCCCTACCTGACGACCAACACATTTTAGGAACATATTTCCAGTACATGTTTATAAATTTTCATATATCACCTGTACACACACCATGCAATAATATTAATGCCCAGAGTATTACCAGTTTGCATATGTTACCTTACATGACACCTTTTAGATAGTTTATGACAACAATGAGTTGGGGTACACAGCTGGTCAGGCTAGCTGAGACTCACTGAGAGATACCAGGGAACCTCTTGCCCTCTGGCACTGGGGTGCTCTTAGGGAAGTGGTCCCCAAACTTTTCAGGGTCACGGCCCCCCCTCCACCCGGGAGCCTGGGCCGGGAGCGGGGCGTGATGCAGACAGAGGTAAGGGGGTCGCAGCTGGGGCCAGGTCTCAGGCTGGGGTCGAGAATGGAGCCAGGGACCGAGGCTGGGGCTGGAGCTATGGCCGGGGCTAGGGGGTGGGGTTGGAGCAGATCTGGAGGCGGAGCAAGGCTGGGTGGTGCTTCCTCCCTGCCCAGGCCTGCCACACATCCCAAATGTTCCTCCACATCCCTCTAGGGGGACGGCGCACCCCACAGTTTGAGGACTACTGTCTTAGGGTCATACATAGCCAGCTTCAGATCAGTTCCCAGACAGACTTACAGAGTAGCCACATGGAATTTTCCAAGGCATCATTGTGTAGACTCTCTGTACTGTGTTGTGTTTCCAGGATTGACTTATTGTTACAGAATCTGTTCCAATTATTTTATTGGTTTAGTGATTTGTCTGTGCTTTTTTATATTACTGTGTTTGTTTCTATTTTGGAGTACCTTATCACTCAAGTGATATGTTGTATGTTTTTCTTTTCGGGAGCCTGATGTTCCGTCATCCTACAGTTGCAGTATTCTGTATTCGTTTCTTGTTAAAAAAAAAAACTGGAGATAGCTCATGCTCTGCACTGATAGTGTACTCTCCTATAAGAAATTTAATATACATCTGGCAGCTTAGATGCACCCCCACCATCCATAAAAATTTCCATGAGATGTTTATTCTCAGTGAGGATCTGCTATGAGACCCACTTTCAAGAGGAAAAAATTAGTTGTAAGTCGGGTTTGCTGATGGTTGTGTGGTCACAGCAGATCCATAGTCACAGACTAACCTCTTCACATAGTTGGAGAATATATTGTCCTAATGTACCTGAATTTAAAACTTTTGTTATTAGAAAGAACTAACCTATTAGAGGCACTGTGGGTCACCAGGATTCCAGACAGGGGCAGGCATGGGCTGTCCTGTTGATGGTTAAAACTTGGCTATGGGATTCCCAGTATTTCCATACACAGGGTGCAGATCCAGGTGTTTGCCAGCCAGGAGACAAAATCCCTCCCCCAACTCTCTAACATGCCCGGGGAATGTGCATCTAACGCCATCTTTCAGAATAGTGTAGCCTGCATTCCCCCATTTACCCATCCATCTCTGTGGGCCCATTGGAGGGGTAGGGACAGGGCTAATCCCTACTTATCTCCCTCCCTACCCCTTTCAGGACAATTCGCCCATGGTTGTACCTGGCCATTGCCTGGAGTGCACAGTGTGGGAGGAAGACTTCTTGCACTCTATATTGCCATCTGTTGTTGAATTGAGCTGTCTCATGGCAACTGGAGGGTGGCAGCTGTGCTCCAGAATCTGTTTCCAGATAAAAGAAATTTAATCTTCTAGATCCTCTAGATCTTCAAAATGTGAATTGAGTATAAACTGTGAAGTTTGCAGGCAACCTACTGTAATAGTTCTGAGAAACATGAATTGCTCCATTCATCCTAGTGATGTCAACTTGGAAGCCTAGTGATCAGCACTGAAATTGTTAACGATGTTGGCATTTTAATGATGATCAAAGTGCAGGAAGTCTAGAAAAAGCAGGAAATTCTGAATATCTGACCAATTATGATTATAATGTATTACTATTGCAGTGACATTAAAGACCCCAGTTGGGGATCAGAACCCCATTATATTACAAACTGTACAGAAAAATAACACGCAATTCCCAGAGAGCTCACAATCTAGGATTTAGACAATACTCAATTGGCAAATAAACTAATAAAAGAGGGAGGAGAAAATAACAGTACAGACATGTTTGGTAAATTCGTAACTACAGTGGTCTCAGTAGTGTCCCCCTTTCAGTAATCCTTGCTAGTGCTCACAGGCAGCATATTCTGGGCACAGCATTGCTGTGACAGTCTAAGTAGAAACACCATTTACATGTAGTCTTATTTTTTGGGGGTTGTTTTGGTACGATCCTTTCAATGTGTCACTCTTCTCCCTTCTAACTCTGGCAGGTTGCTGAATGTTTTTTTGTGAATAATAGAGTTGGAATAAAATTTCCTGACTCTCTGTGTGTTCTAAAATTGATAAGCTAAAGCAGTGGAGAAGGGAAATGTCTTTTTTCCTGAAAACTTCCATCTGAAACCTGCCTCCAATGGCTGCCTGAAGCTGACAGAATGAAAGACCCACCAGGAGACTAGTCTGAATCTGAGGTTCTTTAAATATGCAGGCAGCAAGGTGAAGGTGGCATGGTGATATGCTACAGATTTCTCTTCTGAATCTACTTTTATCTTCTCTTTATTCCTGTCTCTACCTTTTGACCATATTCCTCTGCTTATTTTCCCATTTGCCATTGGCTCCTTTTTCTTGTTCCCTTTGTCCTTTAATGAGCATGTTTTAAATGTAGTATATAGACAAATAATCAGGCACCTGAATATTGGAGGTTCTATCAGTAAAAGAGACAGCACACTGAGCATGTGCAATTACCAAAATAGTGACTTCATCCTTAGAAATAGCTGCTTTTTAACAAGATTCTGTGATCGTTTCATGGCGTTTATCAAATAATGTTGTAAAACAATGTTGAACTGGCTGAAATAATAATCGCTTTGATGCAGAAGTTGTAGTTTCCAAATTCTAAACACCAGTTGCCATAAGAAATTAAATTATCACCAGTATTGAATGGTCATTCCAATAACAGGGCCAGGTGTTAAAAGGTTACCTCTCCACTACAGGCCCAAATCTGGCTTTTGCTGGCTCTGCTGTTACATCTTCATCCTTGAGACCCAAAGGGACATAATGGAAACAGAGAACTTCTGGAGCTGCATATCTTGATGACTCATTTGACCAGCAAAGAATACAAACTTTTAGATGAACTTAAGGTATTAGAGTGCAGACTGAATAAAAAGGGCAGCCATTTCCTCAAAGCTCAAAATCAGTGCAGACTTAACTAAGAATTGCATTTGTTGTTTTCTGAGCTGTTTCTTCCTCCACCCCCTCTTTAACTATATCCTCTGTTCTTTGCAACCCTTTCTCTCTGTGAGCCAAGCACATTACTTTCTTGAGTCATTTCTACAGCTGTCCCCAACCTGCTCAACTTATTTTAGTAGGACTCAAACCCTCCGTACTTCTAGTATCCAATCCTGCAAGGTGTACTGCTCAGCAGGACTGAACTCGTAGTGTGTCTCAATACTGATAAAGGGAGAAATTGGGCTGGAAGTTACTTCTATCAGAATTTAAAATTTGCCATGCTGGATCAGAGCATTGGCCTCTGGCAGTAACCAACACCTGACGCTTCAGAAGGAAGGCGAAAAAGCCCCTTAATAAACCTAGCCAGCTGTGCTGTGGGGATAGGAGGGCGAATTTTTTTGAACTCCTCCTGGTCATCAGGTATTCCCCTGAATCTTTAGATTTGATTAGCTTTATCTCTAAAAGAAAACAAGAACCTCTTACTACTTTAAAACAAAAGATCAGATCGAGTCTTTTTAATGGAAGAAGAGTTCATGCTAGTACCTGTAGTGAATGTCCACTGACCTGAAGAAATTCCATTGAAAGTAGGAGAATTTATCATATCCATGACTTTTATAAGCTATTCCATAACACATGGACATGTTCTGCTTATGTGTATAAAGTCGGTCTCCTTATCTCCCTAGTGCAGAGAGATGTGGAGATCTCATCTTTATGAACTTTCATATTTTAATCCATCAGATTTCATCATGAAATCCCAATGCATAAGGGTTAAAAGTGCTAAGAATCTAAAATCGGTTTGCTCTGGGTCCTGCTATTGTAGTACTGGAGATTTAGGGCTAGAGTTCAAATCTTAGCAGGCGATTCTGGCTCACTAAGGGTATGTCTTGACTACCCGCCGATACGGCGGGTAGCAATCGATTTATCCGGGATTAATATATTGCGTCTTGTTAAGACGCGATATATCGATCCCCGAACGCGCTCACTGTCGACTCCAGAACTCCACCAGAGCAAGCGGCGGTAGCGCAGTCGACGGGGGAGCCGTGGCCGTTGATCCTGCGCCGTGTGGACCCCAGGTAATTCAATCCCGATCCCCCTCCCCCCCAGTGTAGACCAGCCCAAGACATTCCATAATCTTTCTTATATGGCTATTGATCTAAAGGATACAGAATGCTAAAACCAAAAAAGAGAGCTAATTGAATAAGAGATGATTTTAAAGAAAGCAGTATCCAAAAAAGCATGAGTGGGATGTGAGAGAAGAATGGCATTTGAGGAATTACAAGTTTCTTGTGTCGTATGCAGGTATTAACAGTTGCACTATTCTTTCAGTTCAGAAACGTGTTTGTTGGATTGAGGGTGTTTACTTTAAATTTTTGATTTTAAGCCAGCTGTAGTTAGGGCCCTATTGGTGACCCTGGGAGTGTTTCAAGTTCTTTGTAATTATCTTGTTTTTCCCCCCATCATTTCCCCCACACTTTTGTCTTTCTATATTGCAGTTGCTCTATATTGCACTTTGGTGCTCTATATTGCAGCTCTCTGTCTATCTAAGCTGTTTAATTGGCTCCCATCTCTGTAATATCTGAGCACCTCCCAAGTAATTAAAAATTAAAAAATAACAAAAGGGATCTCTTTCCTTCCCAGCCTGCTAGAAGAGTAAGGAAAGGCGCCCCAAATGCGGTATTAGGTGGGAATCAGTATAAAGGCCTCAAGTACTACATAGGCTCATGCTGCAGGTCCCAGTGGTGGAAAGTTTAGATTAGAGGTACAGTGGTGCAAGCCATCCACAGCCTGTTTCAGCAGGGATCATGGAGCCAGTTGGAGAGGGAGCAAAGTCAGTCAGGAGATGTGTTGAGTCGGTGCATCCCCGGTAACAATACCAATGCCTGTCCCCACAGGCATAGTGGCTGCCATTTGCACATCACTGAAGCTTCTGTATTTTATGATATGATATCATGGTCAATGACACCAGAAATTCTGACCAGCTACAAAGGCAGTAATAGAAGACTAATTTAGTTTGCATGACCCTGTCTCAGTCAGTTGGATTTTGTTTGGAGTTCCAATGGTGCAACACACATGGACGTAACTCAAGTATAACCCTAGGACCTCTTCATGCCGAGTGGTAGAGGGCACAGAGTTACATAATGGTTACAGTGATCCCATAGGTCTGATACCTACATACTAGTCTTCCAAAGAATATCATGTCAGGTCTCTAATGAAAGCCTGTGCCACAACAGTCATCATAATCATTATGAGATGTATGTGGGGAGGTGTGTGTGTGTGTGTGTGTGAGTGTTCAGGCAGGTCCTCAAAAAGTGATCCCTATACTCTTGTCAGGCAGGAGGGAAGAGATGTCTGTCTGTCTCTCTCTCTCTCTTTTTCTCTCTCTCTGGGTGGTCATATGCAAATCGAGTATTGTATGGTTCCCAATGGAGGCCCATTTACAGTCTGAACAAAATGCTAATCAAGAGATTGCAGGGGATGCAGGAAAAAATAAAACCAGCTGGGGATATCCAGTTTAGGAGTGAGACAATGAACTTTTGGAACTATATCTGGGGTGTATACGAGCCCCCAGATATATCCTTCAGTCTGTGAGGTCAAGTCACCAGGGGGATTGATCTTGTGAAAGGGGGAAGTTGCTCAGCCAAACTGGTTGAAAACACTGGGAAAAGGGTAAGCTATCTGGTAGGAGATAGACAAAAGCCTTGTGAGTTAAATTTAGGCTTTAGAAAACATATTTATGATTTTGTTTTATATGTAACTATTTGTTTCCAGTACTCTTACTTTCTGTCACTTGAATCTCTATTCTTTGATGATAAACTTATTCTTGTTTTCATACATAGACGACCTGTGCCTCCTGACCGGGGGGGCACAACCCCAGAAAGAACAGCCCAAGGCACACACACCTATCCCTGGCAGCCCCTATCCTCCCAGAAAGCAGCAGCCCCTCAATGCAGCTCCCAGATTTGCCTCTGCTTCTCCCAGGACAGTTAAAGCAGCAGACCCTCCTGCAGCTCTGCCTCTCCAGGCTGGGTCCCCAGGAAGGGGGCACTGTGACTCTGCATGTTGTCTGCGCCCCACCCTGCCCCTCCCCTGGTCACACCTCTCTCTCTCTTTCTGGGTGTGTGTGTGTGTGTGTGTGTGTATATACATTTTTAAGGGCCGTGTGTTAAGTAGAGCGATGATCCTCAGTTAAAACGAGTAAGAGGCTGTGTACTGTTCCTTTGGGAGTAGAATCTGAGTTCTGTGACTGCTCAGTGGAACATGAGCTGGGCATTCCAGAGGGACACTCGGAGAGTTTGGGGGTTGGTGAACCTACAGGGGCTGAGAGGGCTAATTGTGCTGCCTGCGCCTGTGGCCAAGGTTGTCTGGCAACTAATCCTTGGCAGGTACAGACAGGGCACGCTCACTCTAAGGGCAGGTGGTAGCAAGGTTCCACACAACCCTGGAAAGCATCACAACAAGCAATGAAGGGAAATTTCATTATGAATTGAGAAAAAAAACTGGGAGGCTTTTGGTACTAGATCAATGGGAGGTTCATTTGTGAGGAAAACTTCATTCTGTTAAAAATAGGGTTACCATATTTCAACACTGAAAAAAGAGGACACTCCACGGGGACCCCGGCCCTGCCCCATCTCCACCCCTTCCCCGGCCCTGCCCCAACTCTGTCCCCTCCCCGCCCCCATTCCAACCCCTTCCCCAAAACCCCTGTCCCAACTCCTCGCCCTCCCCTGAGCACCCCGCATTCCCCCTCCTCCCTCCCGCCCCCTGGGCTCCGGCTGCTGCTGCACTGGGGAAGTTGCTTCGGCCCCCGCCGCAGTGGAGAGCAGTGGGAGCCGGGAAAGTTGGAGCCCGGGGAGGAGGCGGCTGCGTGCTCGAATGCCGCCCACTGCCTCTGTGCCCCGGCAGATCGCGGGAGTTGTACGTTTTGCTGCAGCCACTCGCACTCGGAGTCCCCTTACCATGCCTCCCTATTTTTCCGGACATGTTTGGCTTTTTGGAAATTCCTCCCGGATGGGGATTTGAGGACCAAAAAGCCGGACATGTCCGGGAAAATCCGGACGTATGGCAACCCTATGTTAAACTTTAGGCAGATAGTGTTTGCCTTGTATAATTTGAGTGGGTGAATGACCTTTGCCAAAAATACTTCTCCTGTTTAAAAAAAAAAATCATTGGTGTATAGTAAGTATCCCAGTGAATAAGATAGGAAATCAAACTCTTGGAGTATATGTAAAAAACAAATGTATATGTAAGTTTCTCCATCTGTGAAATGGGGATAATGCCTCTGTTGTAAAGCTCTTCGAGACCTACAGAAGAAAAGTGCTATGTAAGTGTGAGGGTATTATTATATTAGTCTTAGTAGTGATAATCATTCATATTTACTTATTACCAACACTTAAAGTCACATATGTTGTTTTTATGGCACCATAACTGTTCATCACAATACGTAAAATGTATTCATTAGAAAAAAAAAATTGCACCTCCAAGCCTACAATATAAAGGCAAAAGGCATTTAGCTCTGCAGCACTTCTATATGACATAATTTCCAGTCTCTTGAGCACCCAGTCCCCAGGCTATTAATTTTTAAATGTTTTAAGGTGTATTTAACTCCAGGTACAGCAACCATTTAATTTGCATAAATAAATGACAACGCAGTAGGAACAAATTCCAGTGCAACAGAGAGAACAGAGGCTCTACAGTTAACTGTGAATAAACCAGTAGATTAAAAACTGCAGTCAGAAAGATGCTCAAGTACATTAAATACATAGAGAGTAAATACATATTTTGGATCTGTATGTAAAACACATACCTATGCTTAGCAGTCTAAAGATTAAAAGTTAACAGATATTTGGGGTGGACTGCCAGAGTTGCTCTGTCATAAGTGCAGAATGGGCAATTGTCTCCAGTATAGCAAGATATTGGAGGCAACAAAATGTGTGTTGTTTATTTATGGCAGACTGCTATGAACTTTCTAACCAAAAAAGGAAGGAATGGTTCCTGCCCCAAGGAGTTCACAATCTAAAGAGAGACAGAGGACAATTAGGTAGGGATACAACATGTAAAGAAGCTAACTTTTTAAAAATATTAAAGTATATAAACAAGTCCCTGCTATTCTTCAAATGTGCCATTATCAGCTGGTTAGTTTCATGTAGGTATCATGTCAGGAATAGATTCCAAGTGTGGAGAGGGTAATGACCTTGGAGATCACATCAGGAGGGGTATTCAGTACAGTGCATAGAGATTAACATAGAAGAAGGCACAGATATATCTTAAAAGTTGATAAATGGGCAGACAAGGCTAGCATCCTTGGCAGAACTGAAGGGGCAACACAAACGAAGATAAGGATGGATAAGTAAGGAGGGGCAGACATATGCAGGGTTTCTAACATGACAAAAAACATAACCGTGGGAAATGGGAGGCTAGTGGAGGGATTCAAAAATGAGGGGAACTGGAATGTGGTTAAAATGACTGGAAGGAGGATGATCTTATCTGTTGAATTTTGTAGGTACAGCAGGGGGCAATATGGGCATCAAGCAGCAAGTAAACATGATGTTTCAGTAGGCAAGATGAATTTTGAGTGCCTGAACCAAGAGGTTTAACTATATAGAGAAAGAAACTGATAGTTCTAAGCTGTCTACACTACCACTTATGTCGGCAAAACTTATGTCTCTCGGGTGTGAAAATACACCCCCCAGAGCAAAATTAGTTTATATCGACAGAAGCGCCAGTGTAGACAGCGTCTCCCGTCAACATAGCTACCACTGCTCATTGGGGGTGGTTTAATTATGTCGACAGGAGAGCTCTCTTCCTTGGGCATAGAGCGGCTGCCCGAGAGATCTTACAGTGGTGCAGCTGCATCAATATGGCTGTGCCGCTGTAAGCTCTCTAGTTTAGACATAGTGATGTAGAGAAAGAAGGAGAACTTCAGCACAGCTTGAATATCTGGAGCAAGGCAGCAGGAGAAGCCAAAGATAAAAACAGGTTACAGGCTTGAGTGAGGGGAAGATGGTGATGTTGGTGGCAGTGACAGACTGATGGGAGTAGAGAGGCACTGGAGAGAAGATGAAGAGTTTGGTTTTGGCTGTGTTAAACACGAGCTGTGAGTGAGACACCCAGGTGGAGATGAGGGAGTCTGAGATGCAGGATTGGATCGATGGAGGAAAAAGTCATGAGTGAACAAGTAGATTTGTGAGTTATCAGTATAAATATGGTAATTGATGCCGTCACTCACGGTAAGATGTAAGGATGAGGGGGAGCCCTTTGTTTCCTGCACAGGCAGTGGGAGAGAAGAAAAGGAGGACTCACTGAACAAGATGCTAAAGGAATGGACAGAGGTAGAGGACCAGGCTATTACAGTATCGCAAAAGCCCTGGATTGATAAAGGAGGGGGTGACTGACACTGTCAAAACCAGAAGGATGGGGCGGGACTATAGACCTGCAATTTGATGATTCTCATCTCGTTGGTGAGAGTAGTTACTATAGAGTGAGGGGAGAGAAAACCAGATTGGAGGGCATCAGGGATGCAGTTGAAAAAAATCTGGCAATGGCTTTAATTGGGTCTTTCAATACATTTAGCGGTGAAGAGAGATAGATCACTCTTAGAGGGTGAGGCTGGGTCAAGGGATATTTTGGGAGGGATGGGGGACAGATAGCTGTTAAGTATCAGTGTGGGCATATCTGTGGGGGTGAATGCTTACTCATTTGCTATAGGGCAGCAGACCCCTTGGAGCTGGCCCTGAGTAAGATTCTGGTCTAATATCCTCTGCCAAGCATAAACATGCTCCCTAATATTAAAGCAAGCAGGTCTACAGCTAGTGCGCATTGCACATACTTTCTCCGGCCACCTTAAAACAAACGTTGCAAAAAAACATGCAGCAGGAAATCTAAGGTATGTGGTTTCCAGAGGCTGATCTACTCCCATGTAGAGAGGAAGTATGTGAGAAGTAGGGGAGGGGGAGTACAGGAAAGAGACGGGCGGTTAACACCGTGGGTACGAGGCTGTGTTTGTCAGTATAGTTTCTTTTTTGTTGTGTTGTTTTGGACCACTCCGAGTTCCAGTTGTACGCTCTGCTTGTGCAGTCAGGTGGGTTGGATTTGTTTAGTGCATTTTGTGTGGGTGGATGAGTGGGTGGATTTAAAGTCCCACGTGATTGGCCGCCTTCAACCTCAGGGCTGCCTTAAAAAAAAAAAAGCCACCGAGAGAAACACACGGCGACTCACACACACTAACGAAAGCT
This sequence comes from Chrysemys picta bellii, assembly GCF_011386835.1. NCBI lineage: Eukaryota > Metazoa > Chordata > Testudines > Emydidae > Chrysemys > Chrysemys picta. The sequence goes on along the minus strand of NC_088805.1, from coordinate 13,772,009 downwards.
GGAGGAGCCCGGGGTCGGGGGGGAAGAGAGCGAGCGAGCGCAGGGGTGCGTGGGTGTGCGATGGAGGGCTCGGAAAGAGAAAGCGGAGTGTCTGGCAGAGGCATGCTGTCTCTCCTAGCCCCTGGGGGCGCCGCCGCTTCTCAGCCACAGCGCCTCTCCCTGCAAACACAGCGCCTGGCAAGCCCCCTCGGCGGGCCTGGGGGATTTTAATGAACTTTTTAATTGCACTATGGCTGGCTGTACATGCGGGTGAAGTAAAACCCAGCTCTGGAGGTGCCCTTTCCCTTTGTAATGGTGAGTTACCTGCCCAGACGCAGGGCTTTTGCTGGGCTGCCCTGCTGCTGGAGTGCCTTTATTTTGAAGGCTATAAATAGCACTGATTACGGGGGAGGGGAAATGGAGCGAAGCCTTTGTATGGCCGCAATTCATTAGGGCAGGAGAGCCGCCGCTGGGGCTTTTCCTTTCCCCGATTGTTGTGTTCCTTCGCCTGAACTTGTTGTGAAGGTGACAACGAAGAGGCTGGAGCGAAACTTACCCACGAGGGGGAGGGGAAGAGAGGCTGAGAGCCAGGCAGAGTCATTGTATCGAGATGGTGTTTATGTGCCGCTGCGAGTATGTTTAAGGCAGAAGGGAAAAATATGTCCTGTTCAGCAGCGAGAGAATATGTTTGTGCTTCTGGTTTTAGCCTGAATGTTTTGCTATTTACGTACGCCTGTGTTAGAGACAGAAGGAGACGTGGGAAACTGCTGTTCAGAACAGAGAGAGACATTTGGAATGTTTGGTAAGAAAATGATATGAGAAGAGAAATTTAGTGTCTGGTATGCCCTCTCATGGGAGCCTATAACCTGCAGTAGCAGAGGAAGAGATTTTATGCTTTGCTAACGTCTTTTCCATCTCTTTATGACCCTCTAATGTAAATAACTACTAGCTTATTTACACTTCAGGTTTCTTAACCCATCTTTGTTCTAGTTGCCTCTGGTTAGTAATACCTTCCCTCTTCTAGCTATTCATTACCTGTGGATATGGCGGGGAATCCCTCCCCTTAAAAAGCTGGGAGAGAGGATGGGGGAAGGGAGATCTGTGTGTGCCCCGAAGATTTCTCCACAGTGCTATGTGCAGTCAGTTAGCTGCATAAAGAGGCAGGGAGTGCTCTGATGACATTTGTTGTGGTGGCTGGGAAGCACTTATTTCAGTAGTTCAGTTTATGTTCTATTAAAGGCTTTAGCAGAGTCTTGCTTGCTATACAGAGAAATCTACAAAGGGATGGGAGGGTGGGAAATCAAGAATTAAGTTTGGGTGGGGAGTGGTTTGTTTTTGTTTTTTTCTGAGTAGGATGAATTATTTAGCACCATCATTTTCAATTCAGACCTGGAGCTTAGAATGGGAGTTTTCACGTCTGGAAGAAGAGGAGACGCAGTATGCCCTGTAAAACAACGTCTGGCACAGAGCAACCCAGCTGTGATCTCTAGTGTGCACTCTGCTGTTTTGACTGTGACTGTCATGCTCACATTGGAGATTCCCCCTTTTTAACAGTGACCTAACACTGTCATTCGGCATCTGTTTTGCACAAAGTACTGAACTGTAGCAGTCACAGTTTCAGTCATCTGAAAGGAAAGAGGATAAGAGGATTCCAGTTTAATTAGCAATTAGCTAAAATCAGTCAGCTTTGTCTGGTCATATGTTTACAATTTTTGAGCTTTCTTTTGTATGTCTTAATTGCAATAAATTCTAATGTAAATGAAGCAAGTGCCACCTGCTAATTGTGGCACTGGCTTCAACATCTTCATGTTGCTAATTTTTTGATAGTGTGTGTGGTGTGTTTGCTTATTGGTACTGCAAGGTGTGTATCTGCTGTGGATATTTAACTTAAAGCAGATCCCTAAATTAGAGCATCTGTTTCCGAACATCTTTATCACCCTGGAGTCTGGAAGATGTACCTCTTTTATTGGGGGCATATTGAAGCTGACATCCTGAACTGTTTTAGTTAGCCTCAACAGCATGTTCCAATTAGGAATCATCAGTTGTGGGTTTGTTTTTACCTTTTCCAAGGGACATAAAATACTGTGCGAGTTGAGCACTCCCCCACACATTTATAAGTATTCTGTCAGTTGACATGCATACTGTTCCCATCTGACAGTATCCCAGAAATCAAACCGCAGCAGACAATGCTCTCTCCCGCTTAGCCAACTGAGTCACTGTCCTGCCCTGTGCCAGATGAAGCCATTGTAAAATCGCTGCTGGTTGAATTTTGAAAATCCCCTGTGTATACTGTGCATTGCATTATTGTAATTAGGATAATTCAAGCATAACTACTTTGCATTACCTTTCTCTCCAGTATTACCAAACAGTGGTTAACTTTAGCTAAATTGCTAGGCAGTCCTCATTGTTTACATGAGTTGGGCATTAATGATCTGGAGGATGGCATGGATTGCACCCTCAGCAAGTTTGCAGATGATACTAAACTGGGAGGAGTGGTAGGTAGGGTAGGGTAGGGATAGGATACAGAGGGATCTAGACAAATTAGAGGATTGGACCAAAAGAAATTTGATGAGGTTCAACAAGGACAAGTACAGAGTCCTGCACTTAGAACGGAAGAATCCCATGCACTGCTACAGACTAGGGACCGATTGCTAGGTAGCAGTTCTGCAGAAAAGGACCTAGGGGTTACAGTGAACAAGAAGCTGGATATGAGTCAACAATGTGCCCTTGTTGCCAAGAAGGCTAATGGCATTTTGGTCTGTATAAGTAGGAGCCTTGCCAGCAGATCGAGGGACGTGATCATTCCCCTCTATTTGGCATTGGTGAGGCCTCATCTGGAGTACTGTGCCCAGTTTTGGGCCCCACACTACAAGAAGGATGTGGAAAAATTGGAAAGATTCCAGCAGAGGGCAACAAAAATGATTAGGGGTCTGGAGCACATGATTTATGAGGAGAGGCTGAGGGAACTGGGATTATTTAGTCTGCAGAAGAGAAGAATGAGGGGGGATTTGATAGCTGCTTTCAACTACCCGAAAGGGGGTTCCAAAGAGGATGGATGTGGACTGTTCTCAGTGGTAGCAGATGACAGAATAAGGAGTAATGGTCTCAAGTTGCAGTGGGGGAGGTTTAGGTTGGATATTAGGAAAAGCTTTTTCACTAGGAGGGAGGTGAAGCACTGGAATGGGTTACTTAAGGAGGTGGTGGAATCTCCTTCCTTAGAGGTTTTAAGGTCAGGCTTGACAAAGCCCTGGCTGGGATGATTTAGTTGGGAATTGGCCCTGCCTTGAGCAAGGGGTTGGACTAGACGACCTCCTGAGGTCCCTTCCAACCCAGAGATTCTATGATTCTATGATTTTCACCAAATCCCCTAATTGGATAAAAAGCCTTTTGTTAACGCCTAGTTATGGACAAAGCCCTGGAAAACCAAATAAATGGGAACAGTGTCAGGACATGATTTTTCTTTGATTTTTAGTAGGTCTGATAAAGTAGCTGAAAAATGGAGGGACTAGCACAGGGGTCAGCAACCTTTCAGAAGTGGTGTCCTGAGTCTTCATTTATTCACTCTAATTTAAGGTTTCACATGCCAGTAATACATTTTAATGTTTTTAGAAGGTCTCTTTCTATAAGTCTAATATATAACTAAACTATTGTTGTATGTAAATAAGGTTTTTAAAATGTTTAAGAAGCTTCATTTTAAATTAAATTAAAATGCAGAGCCCCCCGGAACGGTGGCCAGGATCCGGGCTGTGAGAGTTCCACTGAAAATCAGCTCGCGTGCCACCTTTGGCAGGCGTGCCATAGGTTGCCTATCCCTGGACTAGCACAATAAATAACTCTCTTGTAGAGAACTCTTTGTTGTCTACTGCAGTAATTGCAGCAGAGTCAAAGAAAAAAATATTTCCAGGTTAGTGATGGGATGCATAGCCATTAATAGAAGCAACATTGCTTGCTTTGTGTAGTAGTCAAGATTTCTGTTTGGAGCCTTGACTTGCTTGACAGGAAAGAGAAATGTTCTATAGACATTTCAGTAGGGAATGGAGAAGGAGGTAAAAGAAATGATTTAATAGCCTCCTACCCCTTCTGAAAAGTACATTTGGCGAGGTTGGAATGTACAAACTTCTGTAGAGATTTTTAGCTATTGGAGGGGATTATGCTTCTGTGTAGACTTAACTCCTCTCTAACAGTGGTTACCCTTGTGTGTGTGTTTCTTATTCCTAATCGCTAATGTGTAGGTATTTGTTTCTCATTATCTATCTTGTATAAGCCTCTTCTTCCTCCTGCCTATTCCTGCTAACAGTTTATAATCCAGGATGCACATCACCATCAATCTTCTACCATATTTTGAAACCTCAGACAGAACTCTGACCTTCAAATATGAATAAACTCATCTGTGAACAAATGTGCATCTTTAATAATTTGGCAATAAAGAAGAGGAATAGAAAGCCCTAGTCACAGCCTCCTGACAAAGATTCTGTCTCAAGATTAAAAGGCTTTTCCACTAACCTCTGCCCTCATTTTCCCTTCTGTTGAAACACAAGAATAGGAGGAAATTTATTTATAATTTACTATCAATTCAGTTGTCAAATAATTCTGTTCAGACTACACTGATGAAAGGGATTCATATTCCACTATATCCCCCCTGCAAACCTGCATATACCCTATACACTGGCCAGGGGATAGGTCCTCCTCATTTCCTTCCAGAAACCCCAATGGCAAAAATCGGTGGCTCTAATAGTGGATAGCTACGTTTTGATTTGTTACATATTGCTTGTTATTAATAACACTTCATAGTTTGTGGTCCTGCTAAATAATAAATGCATTCATTTTTATTTTATTTAAAAAAAAATTAAATTCCAAAAAATAATAATAATAATAATAACCCTGATGCCAGTTCGCACCCCCCCCCCAAAAGAATCCTCTGTGTTTGTAAATCATATCACAATTTCTTTGGTGAAATCTATTTGGCATGCTCCAAGGGCCCAACCTGCTACCAAATTTAGCAGTGAACTGCAGAAATAACTCCTGTCTTATGGTTTTGGAGGCTGGGGTGTTCACATGCTACTGTCTGGGTGACTTCCTTATTAAGTACTCTGATGGTAACCTGCTGAAATGATTAGTTTTGTTCGGGACCTGTCAATGCTATAGCTATTTACCAGGGTCAAAGCTGGTTGCAACATGGCTGTCTCCTGACCCAGTTACCATGTTAGAAGTTGTAGCATAGACAGGATCTAACTGTCCATGCTGCACCAGGGCCAAGCTTTGTCAAGAGACTATTTTTTCATGCCTGCCCTCTCGGTCAAGAGAAACTGCATGCCCACAATGATTGGAGTGAGTGAGGAGGAAAGAGCCCCAAAAAGATGCTCCCTGTCCAATTTTCTAAAATCAGAGGGCAACAGCTCTACAAGAGCACTGCAAACCCTGGGAAATAAGAGCAGCCAAAGGGTTAAACTTCAATTACAGGGAGAGATGTTTTTATGCAGGCAAAATGTTAGGTTGGAATTAAGCCAGAACACCAGCACCTGTGCAGTTTGTAACTGTTTCAAAGTGCTGATAATTTGAGTTTAGTTATAAGGTGCTCTCTGACATTGTTGTGGAGGATGCCGTATAAATGTTTTTCTTTCATGAAAACTGCCATAGAAGCTAACCACAAGTGGTCTGGACCTCTATTTTGTGTTTTATCCAAGGGGGTGAGACCTCTATTTTGTGTTTTATCCAAGGGGGTGAGACCTTCTCCAGTGCTATGTCATAATCTGTTGCTGTGGCATTCCTTTAGAACTGATTCAAGCATCAGTGACTGAATGATTATTGCTTTCTACAGTACATGAGTTTTCCTCTGAGGCCTCCCGTATAAGTACTGACTTGACCCAACCCTATTTGGCTTGTATATCTGATGGGATCGGAGCCCAATTTGGTGATATGTTTATACAAGCATACAGAACAGATGAAAAGTTCTTCTCTCAGCTGGGATAACGAATTCTGTAACATCACCTGAAATGCTTTCTTTGTTTTCTCTGACACTCTTAATCTTGCACCTCTTTAACTTTGTGGCTTGGAGTGCTCACAGTTATGCGGAGGATGTTCTGTAAATTGAGAGGTTCAAAGCAGGCCCGGCCATACAGGCTCCAATGTAGGGATTCAGGATATTGGCAGATGGGGGAAGAGCATTCACCTTAGATTGAACATTTTGTTTGATCAGAGGGGAGGGGTGTGAAAATGGCATCCCAAAACCAAAAACCCTACCTGGAATGCTTCCGTAAAAGGTGACTCTTCTAGGCATTCTGGCAGCCCAGTACACAGGAATTTCTTAGTCATTTCACTGGTGAAATTTTCTCTGTTACAGCCTGTGTACTATATTAAGTAGCTTAAATAGCATGTCAAAAACTCATATTCAAGGTAATAAAATATGCATTTGACAGTTTCTTCAAATCGCATGTGAAGGAACGCTTTCTGGTTTGCTAGATTGACCATTATAATAGGAAGAGGTACCCCCTAATAGTGCGATACTTACATTGTAATGTTCGAGGATGAGGGGTTTTGTGTCATTCAAAGGTTCAAATTAAAAAGTCACATTAGCTCTCAATGAATAACACTGTTCTTCATGCTGATAAATTCTTCTTTTACCTGTAGTATAATAGCAGCAAGACTGGATGGTTTCAGTGAATCAGTGAAATATGTCTAGATATGATGGTGATAGGCACCTGGTATAAAGCTAAATTTATAACAAATAAATAAATATATTGATCTGTTACTATATTATTAATATATTTATTACACTGGTCTACAATTTTTGAGAAGTCGTCTGCTTCAGAGATAAAATGTGCTATTTATTATGTATTTTGTGCTGAATTCAAATATGACAATTAAAACAACTGATTGGCTACTGTTTCTAAGATATTTAAGTTTTTACATTTTATGTCTATGTACATTGTGTAGATAGAGTTTTAATCATAAATTGTAAACCTAGGTCTTTTCATGTGTTTATGGTTGCTTTACATGATAATATTTCACCTGTCCTGTTTATGTAACACTTTAAAAATCAGCAAAAGGGTTATATAAATAAAATTTATTATGAAACAAAAGGCAAAAAACTATTATGTACATAGTTTAGTCCTATTCAGTGTCTACTCGGCGCTTCTTGGCTTGTCTCTTGTATTCATTAAATGGAGCATCTCTTGTCACTGTCCAGCAATAGTCTGCAAGCATTGATGGGCTCCATTTGCCCTGATAGCGTTTCTCCATTGTTGCAATGTCCTCGTGAAATCGCTCGCCGTGCTCATCGCTCACTGCTCCACAATTTGGTGGAAAAAAAATCTAGATGAGAGTGCAAAAAATGTATCTTTAGTGACATGTTGCAACCAAGGCTTTTGTATGCCTTGAGGAGGTTTTCCACCAACAACCTGTAGTTGTCTGCCTTGTTGTTTCTGAGAAAATTTATTGCCACTAACTGGAAGGCTTTCCATGCCGTCTTTTCTTTGCCACGCAGTGCATGGTCAAATGCATCATCTCGAAGAAGTTCACAAATCTGAGGACCAACAAAGACACCTTCCTTTATCTTAGCTTCACTTAACCTTGGAAATTTTCCACGGAGATACTTGAAAGCTGCTTGTGTTTTGTTAATGGCCTTGACAAAGTTCTTCATCAGACCCAGCTTGATGTGTAAGGGTGGTAACAAAATCTTCCTTGATTCAACAAGTGGTGGATGCTGAACACTTTTCCTCCCAGGCTCCAATGACTGTCGGAGTGGCCAATCTTTCTTGATGTAGTGGGAATCTCTTGCACGACTATCCCATTCACAGAGAAAACAGCAGTACTTTGTGTATCCAGTCTGCAGACCAAGCAAGAGAGCAACAACCTTCAAATCGCCACAAAGCTGCCACTGATGTTGGTCATAGTTTATGCACCTCAAAAGTTGTTTCATGTTGTCATAGGTTTCCTTCATATGGATTGCATGACCAACTGGAATTGATGGCAAAACATTGCTATTATGCAGTAAAACAGCTTTAAGACTCGTCTTCGATGAATCAATGAATAGTCTCCACTCATCTGGATCGTGAACGATGTTGAGGGCTGCCATCACACCATCGATGTTGTTGCAGGCTACAAGATCACCTTCCATGAAGAAGAATGGGATAAGATCCTTTTGACGGTCACGGAACATGGAAACCCTAACATCACCTGCCAGGAGATTCCACTGCTGTAGTCTGGAGCCCAACAGCTCTGCCTTACTCATGGGTAGTTCCAAATCCCTGACAAGGTCATTCAGTTCACCTTGTGTTATGAGGTGTGGTTCAGAAGAGGAGGATGGGAGAAAATGTGGGTCCTGTGACATTGATGGTTCAGGACCAGAAGTTTCATCCTCTTCCTCGTCTGACTCAAGTGAGTCAGAGTGATGATTCTGGTGCATCAGGAACAGGCAGTCCTTCTCCGTGGGGTACTGGGCGTATAGCTGATGGAATGTTTAGATAATGCACAGTCCACTTTTTTCTTCTTTGGCACACCTTTCCCAACTGGAGGCACCATGCAGAAGTAACAATTGCTGGTATGATCTGTTGGCTCTCTCCAAATCATTGGCACTGCAAAAGGCATAGATTTCCTTTTCCTGTTCAACCACTGGCGAAGATTTGTTGCACAAGTGTTGCAGCATATGTGTGGGGCCCACCTCTTGTCCTGATCTCCAATTTTGCAGCCAAAATAAAGGTGATAGGCTTTCTTAACCATAGTGGTTATACTGCGCTTTTGTGATGCAAAAGTCACTTCACCACAAACATAGCAGAAGTTATCTGCACTGTTCACACACGTACGAGGCATCTCTGCTCACTTTGGCTAAACAGAAATGTGTCCCTTTGCAAAATCAAACACTGACAAATAAGAGAGCACGACACTGTATGATTTCTAGAGCTGATATAGGGCAATTTGTTCAGCAGAGTGATGTAAGCTTCGTTATGATTGCATCATCCATGACTTCTAGGAATAACATGATGCAATTCATATCATGTATGACGCAATACCAGCTTCAGATTGCATCATTCATTGTTTTGCCTAAAAAGCAAGTACTGTCCAAACCCAGTCATAGATTTATTCATAGATCCAGTCAAAGATGTATTTTAGTCATTTCTGGTTTAAATTGAGATCCCTTCCCTTTATAACTCACTTATCCTCCGCCATTCCCAAGTCAAGGGTCGTATATACTGACCCAATAGCATATCTTGAAAACTAGAGCCAATCAACAATTTTAAGAATCATTTTCATTCTCATTGACCCAGAATTAGTAAAGTTTGACTACATTTATTTCAGAAGCATTTTGGCTGTACAGCAGTGTTATCATTAACACATTATAAATGATCATTGCTGTTAATTATAATTAATATATTAATGCATAAATTAATCAAGCATTTTCTATTAATTGCTCTGATCAAATCGACCTGAACATTAGCTGATTTTTTTTGCAAAACAATTATTCCCTTTTTTTTGCCTAAAATGGCTGCCTATCTTGGCCCAGTTGGATATTCCATAGATTGTATCATTCTCCACATCCTTTTGAACACATCTGTCTTATATTTTTCTTTTTCTTTCCCATTTTGTGCATTGTTCTGCTGCTATTCCATAGGGATGGAAATACTGTCTTTTGGGGAGTGAGACTAGATGTACCATTTTGAGATCTATTGCCAGCCTTTAGCTCGTCTATCCTTGGACTAAACTATAGAACTTCTTTGTTTCAAGCTTGTTGTCCTCCTATTTTTCAAACATTGGATCCCTTCTGTTGTCATTTCCTTGTATTTCTTTACTCAATCTTCACTTAGTGCAGCAGACACTGCAGCTGTGTCTACTTCCTCAACAGTAGCGATGAGGTGAGCTTCCTGGCTTCAGTTGTTCAGATTTCCACAGGCAGTGCAAACAACTGTGGAAGATTTACCTTTCAATGGTCAGACAACTCTCTTCATACCCTAAAGAACTGTAGGGCAACACTTAGGTCGTTAGGGATAGAGATGTCTCCAAATAAATGGAAATATAGCTGGTTTCAATTGGCACAAAGCTCCAACCTGGCTCAATTTTCTACCTTCCGTAGGCTACCGGAGCCACTGGCTAAGAGGTCAAGGTTTGCAAAGAAAAAGTCTGCAACCACCTCAACTGCTTCATACAAGTCTGCAACATTGTCCAAATGCCAGTTTTGATGGTTTGGTTGAGAATCCAGACTACCCAATGACCAGGTTTTATCAGCTGCACAAGACAACCCCCATTCCTCAATTTGGACACTGCCTCTCTCTTTCATCAAGCCTGGGAGACTATAACATCAGAAAAATGGGTAGTGGAGGCTGTTACTTCAGGATATAAAATCCAATTTCCTTCCACTCTGCCCTTCCAACCTCCTTCCCTGTCACTCCTTAGGGACCATTCTTATGAGCAGTTGCTAACATAGGAGATCTCATCACTCCTAAGTCTAGGAGCCCTAGAGCCAGTCCCACTTCAGGACAGGGGGGAAGAGTTATATTCAAGATATGTTCTCAGACCCAGGGAAAATGAGGGTTGGAGGCTAATATTAGATCTCAGACAATTGAACAAGCATGTCAGATATCTAAAATTCAGAATGGCATCCCTGGCAGCTACAGTTCCCTCCCTGGAATTAAGGGACTGGTTTGCAACCCTTGACCTCAAAGAAGACTACTCCCATGTAGCAATTCATCCTTCTCACAAAAGATTTCTTCATTTCACTTTCAATCACAATCATTACCAGGACCAGGTCTTACCCTTCGGTCTGTCATCCACCCCAAGGTTGTTCTAAAAAATCATGGTGGTCATAGCTGCCTACCTAGGTTGTCTAAGAATAAATCTTTTCCCTACATTGACAACTGGCTCCTTAAGGGTCAGTCATATCAGGAGGAATGATTGGCAGTTCAAACAACTTTTTCCAGCTCTTTAAACAGATCTTACCAAGGCCCCGAGACCTCAGCTGAACACTGACCAATACATAGCTGGAAATCAGTGTGGCTCACCTGTGTATTAGTATTGTTAAAATAGATGTTAAGTTTATAAGAATGTTTTTAGTCTTTATAAAAAGAACAGGAGTACTTGTTGCACCTTAGAGACTAACAAATTTATCTGAGCATAAGCTTTCGTAGGCTACAGCCCACTTCATCAGATGAGTAGAATGGAACATGTAGTATGAAACACTTGTAGGATGCTGAATGTATTAATCTCACTTATAACATCTGTCCCCATGTTATAAGGTGACATTAAGTGTTTGCATTGTAATCCTTTGTGATTGTGTAAGTAATCAAACAGGAAAGAAGCACTAATTAATGTAAAATGCAGGCTTCCTACAGAAGGTGTTAGGTCCTGCCCACCAAGACGACCCACTGAAACCAAATGAGCCATTGTGGAACATCACATAACAAAAACTTTGTTAATTGGATTCCCTTCTCCCTCTCCCCCCTTTAGCGCCCAGGAATGAAGGAGACATGCATGTAAACTTATCCCGTCAGCTTGAACTTTGGGGGAAGGGGGATACAAATCTCTTATCAAGAATAAACTATCTTTATGCTGCTTGGAGTCTGAGGGGCAAGGGTTACTAAGTGTAAGCAAAAGATCCCCAGTGCTTGGCCTGAGTTACCTCAAAGGACATATAGAGCTTGCTTATTACAGAAGCTTATATTACCTTTTCAAAACTAAGACTGTAACTCATTTGTGTGTGTATGTTTACCTGGTTTAACCTTGTAAATAACTCATTTCTTTTTCTTAGTAAATCTTTAGTTAGTTTATTATTGGATTGGCTACAAGCTTTGTCTTTAGTGTAAGATATAGGGCGCAATTGACCTGGGGTAAGTGACTGGTCCTGTGAGACTGGGAGTAACCTGAATATTGCTGTGATTTTTGGGGACCATCTATCATAAAGGCAAGCTTGCCTAGGTGGTGAGATAGACTGGAGTATCCAAAGGGACTGCCTGTGACTCTGTGGTTAGGCTGTTAAAGTGCCTGAAGAGTTTTCACTTGATACATGGTTGGAGAAATCTAAGTATAGAATTCACAACCAGTTTGGGGTGTGTGCCCTGCTTCTTAAGTCTACCCTACGGTTGATACTCATGCTCTTGAGCCACTTGACATCCCCTATACAACAAATATTCTTTATAGGAATGCATCTGGATTCGATAACGGGCGGAGCTTATCTCCCTCTGACAGGTTTCTTGCTCTAAAGAATCTTATACAGAGTGCAGCTCAGCCCTCAAGTTCCAGCAAGGACATGTCTGTAACTTCTGGGACACATGGCAGCTTGTGTTTTTTATGACACAAAATGCCAGATTGCATCTTTGATGTCTCCAGGAATGGCTCAGACGGTTTATGTACCCAATAAACACAGCCCTGGTCTACACTACGAGTTTAGGTCGACTTTAGCAGGGTTAAATCGAATTAAGCCTGGACACGTGCACACGACAAAGCCCTTTCTTTCGACTTAAAGGGCCCTTTAAACCGGTTTCTTTACTCCACCTCCGACAAGGGGATTAGCGCTAAAATCGGCCTTTGCGGGTCGGATTTGGGGTAGTGTGGACGGAATTCGACGTTATTGGCCTCTGGGAGCTCTCCCACAGTGCTTCATTGTGACCGCTCTGGACAGCACTCTCAACTCAGATGTACTGACCAGGTAGACAGGAAAAGCCCCGCGAACTTTTGAATTTCATTTCCTGTTTACCCAGCGTGGAGAGCACAGGTGACCATGGAGGGAGGGGGAAGCAAATGAATACAGAACAAATCTGGTCCATCTATTTTTTACATCTTAAGCTGGCAGCAGACGGTGCAGCATGATTGATAGCCCTCGGCATCTTCTAAGTGCTTGGCAGAAGATACTGTACTATGACTGCTAGCCATCATCGTCAAGACGGTTCAATAGGACTGTCGGCAGGACTGAGTCTCCAGGAGACAAAGCATGTCTGCCCAGGTGCCTATGATTGAACTGGAGTACGACGACGACGGATACCAGTCATAATACACCATCTACTGCCAAAAGGCAAGGGGCTGCTGCTGTGTAGCAATGCAGCCCCATGTCTGCCAGCACCCAGATAGCCGATAAAGGTTACCAGTCATACTGCACCATCTACTGCCAAAAGGCAATTAGCTGCTGCTGTGTAGCAATGCAGTACCATGTCTGCCAGCACCCAGATGACATATGGTGACGGTGAGCTGAGCTGAGCGGGCTCCATGCTTGCCATGGTATGTTGTCTGTACAGGTAACCCAGGTAAAAAGGCGCGAATTGATTGTCTGCTGTTGCTCTGACGGAGAGGACATGGCATGTACCCAGAACCCCCCGCAACACTGTTTTGCATCATCAGGCATTGGGATCTCAACCCAGAATTCCAATGGGCGGCAGAAACTGCGGGAACTGTGGGATAGCTACCCACAGTGCAACGCTCCGGAAGTCGACGCTAGCCTCGGTACTGTGGACGCTGTCCGCCGGCTTCATGCACTTAGAGCATTTTATGTGGGGACACACACAATCGACTGTATAAAACCGATATCTATAAAACCGGCTTCTATAAATTCGACCTAATTTCATAGTGTAGACATACCCACAGTCTCAGCAAGCATGTATCTGTACCCAGACAGGTCCTACAGTCACTCACCTAGTGGATTAATCCATCCAAAGTTCGTTCAGGAATCCTGTTCAGCCAGAATCCCCATACAATCATATTAATGTCAGAAGCTTCCCTCTTGGATAGAGAGCACATTTGATGCCTCACACTGTCCAAGGCAAATGGTCACAACAGGAACAGCACTTGTACATCAATCTATTGGAATTAAGGGCAGTCAGAAATGCTTGCCTCCACTTCCTTCCCCTACTCAAAATCAAGATCATGACAGACAACATAGCATGCATGTATTATATTAATCATCAAAGTGGCGTGCATTCCCCCTCAATCTGCACCAAAGCGATAAGGCTTTGGAACTGCTGCATAGCCAATCGGATGGTCGTCTCTGCTTCTTACCTCTCGAGTGTACAAAACACCATGGCAGATGACCTGAGCAGATATTTCTCCCTAAATTACAAATGGGAGTTGGACTCTCAAGTCTTCAACAAAGTATTCCTATCTTGGGGATTGCCAGACATCGACCTTCTTGCCATGGCAGCCAACACAAAGCGCAGGAAATTCTGTTTCAGATGGGGGTTCGATTCCTGATCTGAAGATGTTTTCCTAATTACATGGTTAAAGGGTCTTTTTTATGCATATTCTCCAACTCCATTGCTCTTAAAGTTCCTTATCAAGATCAGACCGAACCAAGCCAAAGTCATTTTGATTGCACCAACTTGGCTAAGACAAGTTTGGTTTCCTTACCCCATCTAATTCGCCTCTCGCCATCCGTGGCAGCTCCTGATCAAACCTTGATTGTTCTCAGGATGCAAATCAGAGGCTTCATCTGAATCTGAATGTCCTGTAACTAGAAGCCTGATTCTGCAATGGTTCTTGGGATCAGAGACCACATGTTCATCAGAAGTACGAAAGATACTGTTAAATAGCAGAAAGGATTCTTCTAGGCATACTTACCTTCGAAAATGGAGAAAATATAACATTTTGTGTAACCAGTGCCATCTTTCTCCTATCCAGTTGTCTCTTTCCTCAATCTTGGTTTACCTGTTGGAATTAAAAAAATCAGGCTTTTCTATGAGTTCCATCAAGATTCATTTAGCGGAAATAACAGTTTTCCAAGCATTGTTAGAAGGCTGCTCGGTATTCACTCATTCAACCACACTGAGATTCTTCAAAGGATTTATCAATCTTTTCCCTCAGATTGGAGCCCCTGCTCCACATAGGGATTTCAATCTGGTTCTTAACCTCTCATGAAACAGCCCTTTGAGCCACTAATTACATGCTTGCTGCTACATCTGTCTATGAAGACTGCCTTCTTGGTGGCCATCACTTCTGCAGAAAGGGTTAGGGAGATGGGGGCTTTAATGGCAGATGCTCCCTTTCCTTCCTTCCCCAAGGAGAAGATATCTTTGCGACCTCATCCAAGTGTCCCCTGAATTTCCTATCAACCAAACTGTTCATCTTCCATTTTTTTCTAAGTGGCATCAGTCTATACAGGAATTGGCTCTTCATACTCTAGATTGGGGTTCTCAACCTTTTTCTTTCTGAGCCTCCCCCCGCCCCCAACCCACATGCTATAAAAACTCCATGGCCCAGCTGTGCCACAGCAACTGTTTCTCTGCATAGCCAGTAGATTAAAAGCCAAGGCTGGTGTTGGGGGGAGGGGGGAGGAAGCAGGGCAATTGCCCAGGGCCCCAAGCCACAGATGGCCCCGTGAAGCTAAGTTGCTCAGGTTTTGGCTTCAGCCCCACATGGCGGGGCTCAGGCTTTGGCTTTCTGCCTTGGGCCCCAGTGAGCCTAACACTGGCCTTGCTCTCTGGTTTATTTTGGAGGACCCCTGAAACCTGCTCAGACTCCCAGGGGGGCCGGCCCTGGACCCCTGGTTGAGAACCTCTGCTCTAGATGTTAAGAGCCTGTTAGCTGTTTACTTGGACAGGACGAGTCCTCTCATGAAGAGCCCCTAAACTCTTTGTTTCCACTGCAGATGGGGCTAAGGGAATGCCTGTCTCCACTCAGAGGCTTTCTAAAGGGCTCTCTGGATGCATTATTGCCTGTTATGGGTATCCTGAGGTTCCACCTCCCCAAAAGTGACTGCGCACTCTGCTAGATCACATTCTACATCTGTTGCTCTACTCAAAGATGTTCCAGTTGCTGAAAACTATAGGGCTGCAATATGGTCCTCGGTGCCCACAGTTTCCACCCACTGTGGCTTAATTCATACAGCAAGATTAGAAGCTGCAGTAGGCAACGCAGTTCTTTCTTCAGAGATGGACTCTGTTCTGAAGCTGCCACCTCTTTAAAAGGGGTACTGCTAGGGAGTCACCTAAAGTGGCACACCCACAGGGACACTGCTCGAAGAAGGAGAGATTACTCATTTTGTGCAGTAACTGGAGTTCTTCAAGATGTGTCCCTCGTTGGGTGTTCCGCTACCCGCTCTCCTCCACTCTGCTTCGGAGCCATCTCTGTGGGCTTTGCGGTAGAGAAGGAACTGAGGGCGGTCCGCCTCTGCGGCCCTATATAGCCTTGTTATGGGGCATGAGGATCTGTAGGACTCATGCACAGGCAAAAGGTACACTGCTACCAAAAATTTCTGACCAAAAGCACAGGGGCGCATATGGACCTAAAGTGGAGCTCCCACAGGGACAGCACTTGAAGTTACAGCACAAGGTGAATTATTTTTCCTTTCCTCCTTTCCCTGATCTTTGTTCCACAGAAGCCACTGAGCAGAATGGCTGCATGGTCCCCATCTCTTGTTGATCTAGTGCATTTCCATGAAAAGAGTATATTTTAGTATTTCTGCTGAGATCCTTGTGAAATTGAACTAGATGTTGGAACATTTTGAGTAAAAACGCCAGTCTCCTGCTTCTGTGAGCAAAAACCCCCTAGATCGCAACTGGCAAATGACCAAAGCCAACATTCACAAAGGCTATCAAACCTCAGTTTCTGTTTCACTAATTTTGCCTGAACCCTTAACTCATCATCTTAACAAGGCATTTCTGGTTTTAGATAATTGCTTATTCAGGAGGAAATGACTGTTCATATTTTCTGACCCTGCCCCTCCGCCCCCCCCCCCCCTGTCTGATCTCTCTCTCTCTCTCTCTCTCTCACACACACACACACTCTCTTTGAACAGATAGTTTGGGTGTGCTTTTCATGTGGTAAAAACCAATCTAACTCCCTATAAACAGTAACAGTGTGTTCAGCTTTGTAAAATTATGTTAATTCTAGGAAGTGAAAATATTAAATTTAAAACTCAAGTTAAAACATTGCTATTGTTTGGAACAGAAAAGCTCCAAGTGTAGGTTCTCTGTCATCTTCCCTTACTACTTCCTTCCCACTGACACTTTGATGTGGGGACAGGCTGAGCATTTTTTTCACACCACCATTTTGGTCCGGCAGCTCTTCTTCAGAATTAATGCTACTGGGCTATGCATAATCCTGGCCTTCTACATGTAAGTCTTCCAAATGCTGTGAGTAAAAGTAGAAGAGTAGCAGTATTTACACATGTAGCTATGGATGTACTGCTTGTGATCTGAGGTAGGATATGGAATTCTAGTCCAGGTCTGAGAGTTCTTAAACAGGAAATGCGAGGAAGAGGGGCAATTAGCTGTGTCCTCTATTCCCTTCCCACAGGCTGACCAAATGCCATCTTTTGTATCATGGCACTTTTGATGTTCTCTCGCTCTTCCATATCAGGAAGATAAATGGCAAATTGGAAGAAATTTTCTAAAACATTCTAGAGGGGTTGGCAAGCCTTCTCTGAATCATTACCCAGAGGAAACAGGAGAGTTCTTATTAAAAAAAAAACACAAAAACTGGGGGGTGGGGTGTAAAACTTCATATAATATTTTTTTAATATACCCACTAGAATTGTTTCAGCTTTTTCGCTGCCTTTGCTGCACCCACCTGTATTTCCATATTACAGAAAGTGGATCTGGTTTGCAAAATAGATGAAAAGGAATAGGGGCAAATGGAAGAGGAGGATCAAAAGAGAGAGAAACGGTAGATATGCAAAATATGAAAGAGCTAAAAGGAGAGATGGCTATAAGAAAAGCTTGCCGCAGGAGACAATGCAACTAGAAGAAAGGATTAGAGAGAAATGTTACTTTATCAAGAAAGATTAGGTGGACCAGAGATTCAGACCTTGAGGACTCTGCTCTCCAAGCCAGCAGGAATTTATCGCTCTTGGAGCAAGCTCACTGATGTCTTCAAGACCCACACTATATGGTGCAACACCTATTAACAAGGATTAAGGATACTTCTGTTTATTACCCTATATTGCACTTTGTTGGCTGAAGGAAGTGGGTTGAACTATAGAAGGGAAAATACAGCCATTTAATCCACAGAGCTCAAGCCTGACTCCTTTACTTTCCAGCCCCTGAATCCAAGGTCTTGTCTTGGTCTAGATCATGTGGGAAGATCTTACTATGAAAAGATGTCATGGGGAAGCAAAGAGGGGGCGTTGTGGAAACTTCATGCTAGAAGTAGATTTTAAAAAGTAGCTTTAGGATATTAATGTCCACAGAGATGACCCACACTTTTCATAAGTGGACAGGGGCATCTTTAATGCAACTAGAGGCCACTCCTTTTGGTTAAGAGAGTTCAGTTCCAGACTTTAAGCTGCTGTGCAATGAAGAACAGTGTAGATCTGAATTGCTGCAGTATTAGTCAATAGCTTCCCTCCATCTAGAGTTGGTTTGCTGTATTGTTATGGACTTTTGATTAGTCCATGGACTGTGTGCTTTCGTTGGCAAGGTTATTATGCAGGTTGACTAATGTTAGTCTGTTCTTTTGCCCCCAGTGTTGTCTGTATGTTCTTATAATTGTGGGTGAGGTGGGGGGTTGCCCCTCTTTTGTGCATTCTGGGTCTTCACAAGATTTCCACTTGCCTGGAGATTAATCCCAGGCATCATCAAGAGTTCCAGATGGGGAACACAGCCTTCTAGTTGAGGATAAGAGAAGTGCTTAGTGAAACAGGTGGCTGTAAACAAATAGTGTAAAACATAAATGAGAGACGGAAATGAATACCAGAAAAATATGGAAATGTAGACCTGAAAAAGAACTCCGTGCAAGGTTGAGAGCTTGTCTGTCTCACCAACAGAAGGTGATTCGATAAAAGATATTACCTCATCCACCTTGTCTGAGGAAATACGTATGCATTTCCCTCTGGATGCTGTTGTAAATTTTATTAGCTCTCTTAAAAGCTTTGAATGTGAATTCTTTTTCTTCTTTCCTGCTCTTTCTGAAAATACTAGAAGTAACTTCTGGATAGAGGATGCCAGTTAAGATGGTATGAGAGATGGAAATGAGAAGAACAAGTTTCCTTGCTCACCCATAGAAATCTGCAAGACCAGGGGTTGATATTCAGAAGGAATATTGTCCCTTGCTAGAAAAGGACAGATGTGTGAAGAAAGAGCATCCTTTCTACTTTTCCTATACTCTGTAATCTCATGCTGAAATGGAACAGATTTTCAATTTCTGATGTCAGCACCAAACAGCTTGTCATTATCTGTTTTAGCTGCTTCCATTTTAGGTGAGTTTGGGCTCTCTCAGGTTGCTTTGTTTAGTTAATAGTTTTATGTGTCTTAGTTTATATAATCAATACCTTAAGAAAAACATCTCCTAGAACTGTGGTCAGAGAGCCTGTTTGACTCAGGAGTCCAGTATGTTTCCTTCCTACCTGATGTGTATGTGCTCCTCTGTGGGCCAGTGCAGGAAAAGGGTCATGACCCTGTCTCTGCCCCCTTTTGAAGTGATTTGCGCTCTTGAGAGGTTCATGGAGGAAGCAGGAGAGACAACCCTAATGAAACTTGAAGGCCCTGACTCTGTTATAGTTATAGTGTAATTGTTTCAGGGGATTGCTTATCACAACTGGATGGAACATCTTGAGTGTGACATGGGGTCACTCCTTTCGTTTAAAAACTGTTGCCAAGAACAGAAATCCTATAGCCAATCCAGTAACTTGCATACTGAGAAGTTTGCTCTGTGCCCAGAATTCTCAAATATTTAATCTGTTAAGAGTGCTTTTGTATAGTGTCAGTAGAAAGCCACAGAAGCCTCATTTTGTTGAGGACAGTCCGCTTTTTCTCCCCAAAGAGATATTCCTAATCCCTGGGGAATCCCTTCCCTCAAAAAATTTTAAGGTAAGCAGCATGGAGCAGTTAGCACTCCCTGCCTATCTGCTTTCAGAATGGCTGAGATGGGCACAATGGATACTTTCTGAATCCTGTCCACAAGCCTTCATGTACCCTGCATTAAGCTGGAACTGAATACTGCAGCAACATCCTCCCTCTTGCTTCAGTGCTGAATTCTGCAGCCAATGGAAATTCTGCAGCAGCCTGAAATAAATGTGAAAATGAACAATGCAATCAATACAGTATTTTTTGTGGTATTTATTTTGATGTAAAATTCAGTTTATTTTATGTTGTCCTCAGATTTTCACTTAGCTGCAGATTTTTATCAACAATGCAAAACAATTGTAAAATTTGTTAGGAGGGAGCAGAGTGTTTGTTTATGGAGGTTTGGAGTTCTGGGACCCTGGAGGCATTTGAAGCTTTTTAAAGCTTCTCACTCCTTCTCTTGGTTTCATGTAAACAGCTCTGTTGGCTGTAACAGAAGGGAGGAGAGTCTTAAGGCTGAAAGAATGGTGGCCAGCACACAGAAGCTGTGCAACAGAGTGGTGTTTTGAACATAAATTCCATTCAGTGACTGACTGGATGGGAGAACCTCTGCCAAGTGACCTGGATAGTGATGATAAGTAATAGAAACCCCGAAGAGGACTGCAAATGTTGTCAGTCTCTGCTGGGTCTGAAATGTCTGCACTGTTAAGTCTGAGTACATTAAAGGGCACATTTGGTTAAAAAATGTACTTTTCAAATGATGTGAAAACTTAATGGTATGTCAGTCAGACTGAGTAACTTTTTCCTGTCTGCTCCCCGGTTGGTTCCATGGCAGCTCCAGCAAGTACTTCTATATGGTGTGTTTTGTTTTAGTTAAGAGTTCCAGCTTCTTTGATTGCTGAAAAATAGGCTTTTAAAAATAGCAGATTTTTTTTATTGCAGTTCTTGTGTTCTGAATTCAGAAATACGTTTTCCCTGGAGATAGATGACAGCCAGGGAAGGCTTGGCTAGATCCTTCTTTATGTATATTTGTGGGATTCTTCTGGGAGTACTCTGGATGAGGATGTATCTTTAACTCAGCTCAGACTGTGAGATTGAGCAGGATTCGGCTTCAGCTGGAGGCCCTGGTAGGATTCTGGTTGACTGCTTAAACATCTGGTGTTTTTTCCCATCACAATGCAAAAGTACAGTTGAAGGAAAGCAAGCAAGGTAGTTGGTTCTTAACGGCAAATTCCTTTATGCTTTATGATTGGGTCTGAAGACAAGATGAGTAGATAGCATAGGGGAGTAGTCATAGTTAATTAAGTGCACTTGTATGAAGCTGTATAGTTCATTGCAAGACCGTGATGAAAAGTCAGTGCAAAAGCTGATGAGGAATCTTCCTTTTCAATCTCTTTCTCACCCTGTAATTGTAGAACATTGAAAGGAGATGAGTTTAAAGGTAAGTATGGCACCTGGATTATTTTCTTCAGCACAGTAACATCTGTCTGTATGTAGGTAGGACTGTACAAAGTACATTACTTGTTCAGTACCAAAATATGGTAATACCATAACTGTAGAAATGAAACACTGTAAACTGTGCTCAGTTGAACTTGAGCATTCTGGAGGCTTGAAGTGTGTGGAGGTGAGCCTTTCTCCACAAGCGGCTAATGCTTCCTGAAAGTTATTTCCCCGATAGTGATTTTGGTTAGATGATTTGATATCCTAACATGTTGTAAAATAGTTTACTCTGTGGTAATCCCGCAACGCACTTTAGTTTTCAAACAAAGAGTCCTTGGAGACCTGTAGAATGGTCATTCTCTGACTTTCCAGCTGATACCCAGTGTGTGGGGGAAAGTAGTTAAAATGTTGACTGGGCAGATGGGAAGAAGCTGGGGGAAAGCATTGTCTACTGGTGTCATGTCCTAAAGTTTGCTCTGAGTGAGCTACATAATGCAAGTGAAAGATGAGATAGAGAGTTGTGTACCATTAATTTATAAATGAACAGTAAATCGACGTGTAGGGCTGCTTCAGCTGGGAAGACTGTTTTTATCTACTTGTGTGTTGCCATCGTTGAGGTCAACTAACCCTTTGAGGATTTGGTGGGAACCAGTTTAATTATAACCTTGCTTCTTTGTGTATCCTCTTTAGAATTAGTGCATCCAGGTGAAGCCAAGAAGCATAGTCACAGGGCTTTAATAGTTTAAAAATATTTACAGCCAAGAGACCTTTCTCTCTACAGACTTATTTTGTGCATTCAGAAAGCTTTCAACGTAATATTTCACTTTTAATCTACAAGGTCAGTAAGTGTTAGATAGTGAGCTGCTTGATAGCACAGTTTTATCAAAACATAGAGGGTGCTTGTGAAAAGTAGCAGTTGAGGGTGGAACAGCGGTGGGCAAACTATGGCCCGGGGGCCACATCCTGCCCTTCAGACATTTTAATCTGGCCCTCACGCTCCCCCCAGGGAGTGAGGTCCACGCCTTCACGTAGGAACTGGAGGGTGGGACATGCCGCTGTTTCCGGGAGCTGCTTGACGTAAGCACTGCCTGGAGCCTGACCCCCTCCCATGCCTCAGCCCCCTGCCTCAGTCCTGATTCCGCCCTGCGAACCCCTTGGTCCCAGCCCGAAGTACCCTCCTGCCCTCACAACCCCTCATCCCGAGCCCCATCCCAGAGCCCTTCCCCTCCCTCCCCCCACACTTCAACCCCCTGTCCCAGCCCAGAGCCCCCTCCCACATCCTGAACGCCTCATTTCTGGCCCCACCCCATAGCCCGCTCCCCCAGCCAGAGCCCTTACCCCCTCCCATACCCCAACCCCCAATTTCGTGAGCATTCATGGCCTGTCATACAATTTCCATACCCAGATGTGGCCCTCGGGCCAAAAAATTTGCCCACCTCTGGCGTGGAGGGAAGTGACAATAGTGCCACAAAAGTTGGTCTCAGAACAATTGTAGTTACTATTCTGTTTACCTGGCATAAGTAACCTGTAATAAAGGGATGAAGTTTGCTGATAAAATTGGAAGAAGCAGAAGGAAGAATGGGGAAGTGTTGATATAAAAAAAGATGGCTGGAAAGAAGAGCAGTGTGGAAAGCAAGAGAAGTCTGCAGGACAACCTCTGTGCATTGTGCATAGCTCAAGTCAGTGCTTCTCTTTTGAAAACATGGGAAGTTGGCCCCCAAATAATAGGGTGGGAGTATAAGAGATTTACAAATGTTTAAATAAATTATATGGGGTGGAACGGCAAATTCACCAAAAAGGAGTAGGAGGCAGACCTACTGTGGACAGGCTTTTTACATAGCTGTTTTTGATGTTCAGCTATCATGTGTTCTTCGCTGTAATCCATTTCTTCACTTCCACCTTGTAATAAATTCTAAAGAACTTTGCTCACATTTAGAGTACAGCTAAAATTAGCAAAACAAAACCTTTAAACAAGCATGAAAGATTAAATATTTGTACGTCTTGCTCTCTGGACTAGTTTGGAAAGCAGGGTTCACCTCTTTAGCAGGTATTCTCAAATTAATGAGATTCTTCCTACTACTTTATTAAACGGCATGGTCAAGATGAGGATTCCAGTCTGCAGATGTACCCCTCGAGAATTTCTGTCATTGAACAAGGGAAATAGTGGGAGAGTTGGCATTGGCATAGCAACAGTAGTATTTGTTATTTAGATGGAGACAGTCAGTGATCTCTGCCACCACTACTGATGTATGGATATTGTTTGAACATAATTTTTAAAATCTGGTTAACATCCATCTTAAGCACATTTTATTAATATGGGGGGAAAAGTCCCCTCAGATTTGTTAAGCATTGCAAAATCAATGCTGACTGGTCATTATTTAATTATAACTATCCATTTGTTGCCAGTGTCTTTCCCAAAGATTCCTTTGGCTCCTGAGATTTAGTTAAGAGTTCAGGATGTGAGCACAAGTGTGTTTAAAATTTGCTAGTGGGGAAACTGAATTATAAGGAATCACATTATTGGTACCAGACCAAAGGTTGGTTGCTCCATGGCTAATGCTTGGCAACCACCAAACAGGTGAAGCCTTTATGCTAACAATCTATTTGAAGATACTCCTACAATAGCTGGCTGACAGTTGCGAGACTCTGAATTAGATCAGAAAAATTTTATTTGCGCGTCCAAGGATAGGCTAGCTTGTCTTGTTTGATAATGAGATTTGGTTTTTGTAACACCAAAACACTAAAACCTTTGAATTTAGGTGAGGTTCAGAAAAAACCCTCATAATATTTAACCTTCTCTTACCTTTTTCAGGAATTCATTGGCAAATATAACTAAGGTGTGTACTGTGGATTCTGTAAGACTCTGTTCCTTATCCAAATTTCCTTATTTAAAGAACCGTTGCATTAGTTCATTCATTGTACCCCGTCTCACGCTGAAACAGTATCCACAGAATGCAGAGGAACCTGGTCCATATTTTTAGTTTTCTGTTCTGTCTTTTACCACGGATCCATCTTTAGAGATTTCTTCTCTTGATTTCTTTGCAGGGAATCTGGCGAATCCCCGTGGATGAAATTGACCGCCCGGGCAGCTTTGCATCTCATATGAACCGCTCCATTGTCTTGCTGCTGAATGTGCTGTCTCAGCTCAAGGATTACAACACCCTGCTGAAAGTCTCGTCCATGCTGCAGAGGACACCTGATCAGGGAAAGTGAGGCCATAAGTTTAGTCTTTTCTTTCCATTTTGAATATTTCCCCTCTCTCCCCCCATTTTTCCTGTTTCTTTGGAAAAATCCTTAACTGCTTTAAAAAATAAAAATAAAACCCTGATCTATAACACCATAAATTACATTTCTGTTGAAGGAAGAACATATTTCAAGAGAGTGAATTAATATGGTTCTGAGGCAGTTTGACTATGCTTAAAAATGGTACTGAGACCTATAACTCCTGGGGTCAGATTCTTATCCCTACCAGAGCTGCTTTACGCTCCTCCAGCATAAAGCAGCCATTGAGCTGGCTTACCTGACCTGAGGAGTCCTCTTATATGAGAAGAACCATAGGTGTCCTAGAGGCAGCATAGTAGCATATATCGCCCCTGTCCTCCCCTCTGGCACAGGAAGCATGTTCAGAAGTTGAGGTTCAGACACTCCTTTGTCCCTGCAATTCCTGAGTGACTGACTAGCCCCTAACTGGCTGTTGGCAACTGCCACAATGTAGGAGTTGATCTAATACAGGAGTGATCTAATTTTAATTACATTTGAAAGAGTGCCATTTTAATGTCGGCTGCATATATAGGTAGAAAGGCCAGAATTTAAATATTGCAGGGTAAATTAAAAACCCCATAAAATTCCAGTTGGTTACTGAGAAGGAAATATGTACAGGATGCAGTTTTTAAGAAATTGAAATTAAGATGGATGGTAACAGGCTGTGGTGGCTGGAAGCATTACACAGCTCACTGTGTATGTTTTTCAGTGTGTGAGAGCTTCTGAGTTTGCATATGGTGCAGTACATTCATGTATATGTGATCACATGTTCAGCAAAGTTGCAGCCAAAAATATGTTAATTTTTAGCATATCAAAAGTACTGGAGGACAGAAGGCTTTAAATTTATACCAGGCCAGTCCATGGCTGTGTTCAAAATGCAGCATAATCATTTACAGTTCTAAACTGAAGTTTAGAGTATTCTTAACTTGTCTAAAATATGGTCCGCTTGTGCCAACCAGAGCAAGCTATAGCCATGTGAGGTGCCTGTAAGTTGTGGAAGTAGAGTGTTTTTCTCCGACAAAGTGAAAATATTGGGGTGTATATATAGCATGTGCCAATTATATTTGATATTTTTAGTTTTACTAAAGGAGGTTTTTCTTTGACTTTAACCTAATTCAAATAAACTGTCAGTTGTAATAAATCAGAGAATTGTCATCAATTCAGTAATCATTCATTTGAAAAAACAAAACAGAAAATGGTTTGATTAGGTAAATGCTATAAAAAATACACATTTGGGGCATTTCTGACTAAATGTAGTTCCTGCATTTGTAGCCAGTTCTGGTTAGAAATAGTCAACTTTGAGGCTGAAATGCTGTTTTTCATCACACTGGATGGGTGAAGCTGGTTGCTGAGAACGTTTTCTCTGAAAACTTTCTTTTAAAGTGAAATACACAATTAGGAATTGCAACTCAGTGAGGCTACAGTGTTTCATTGGGGTGGGGTTAAATATGTAGTTTAAGTAGGTTCCAGCCAATTCACAGCACTTTTCTGTGGCACTTAATGTAAATAGTTAGGATTTAATGTAAATGATCGTTAGGAATTATATGCGTTAATTCACTAGCTTTTTAACTCTAGAAATCTGGATTCAAAGGCAACTTGGAACACAAGTGAAAATAATCTGCTGATCCTCCCTTAGCTCAAATGGACATTTATCCGGGTTACAAAAGCCACCTCGCAATTCAAGCCAATTCTACATAATTGACATCCTTTGCTCAGGAGAAGTCTAGATTTTGACTAACAAAGATAGTGTAGGTCAGAATTTGAGGGGTATTGAAAATTTGTGCACCATTTCTGACATTTTTCACACCTATAGATAATAGTGTCAGTGTCTTGCCAATACAAATACCATTCTCCACAAAGTGCCTCTCAAACTTGGGAGGGATATGGGGGAAGTTTGAAGCAGTTTGGTGTAGAAGTGTAAATTTTTGCTGGCTTTTTTCCTGCAACATCTGTTCTAAAGAGATTTTATTTTTTTAGAAAGTTTACATTTATTCTTGTTTTTAAAACCCTAGAACTTTTGGATGCTTAATTTCCTTTCTCATCTTCTCATTGTGGCATAGGAAGTACTTACGGGATGCAGATCGCCAGGTTCTTGCACAAAGAGCCTTTGTTCTCACAGTGAAAGTATTGGAGGACACACTCAACGAGCTGACAGAGGTAAGAAAGCATCTGTGCAACTGCCCAGAAAACTTCAGTGGTGTAGTGCAGTGGTGGCCTATTGCTCAGTCGTGAAAACCAGAGACATTCATGAAGAGTGGGTTTGATTCTGCTTTTCCTTAAAGTTGTGGAAGTCAGAAATAACTGCTCTGACCCCCACGTAATTCCATTAGTGTAAAAACAATGCTAGTGAGCAGAATCTGGCCCAGGATCTTTAGTTAGCACGACCAGAGGCTCTGCTAGCAGAATAAACCTAGACTCTTTAGGTCTGGATTTGTTTCTTTAATACTCTTTCTTCACAGCCACATGCATGTTAGTTATGTTTATAGCTTTCATTAAGTGGTATCATTCAGAATCCAGTCATTTTGTGAAAGGAATAAAAGAATAGCCATATGTCTCATGTCTCTCTGAAAAAGAGCTAAACTGCTGAATCAGTGAGCATCCAACATTCCATATTGTCTGCAAGTTAAATAAGTATCAGAGCTTGTCTGCATGGCAAGTCACTATATGGCAAGCCAGCATGCCAGTCTACAGCACACCAGCTTTTTGCACGGTAGCATCCCATGTGGACACTGATACAATGCAAGGAAAGTCCTAGAGTAGAGCTGCATTCCGGTTGCAATGTAGCAGTATCCACATTGATGTTACTGTGCAGCAAGCTAGTGTGCTGTAGATTCACATTCTGGCTTGCCATGCAGTAATTTGCTGTGTAGATAAGTCCTTAAACTAACTTTACTGGAACTTGGAAGCATATTAGGCAAACAAATCAAGGGAAGAGCTCTGGTCTAAGGATTTCTTTGGTTAAGAAGAATACAAGCTAATAAACTCACTGAAAACAAGTTTGAAGGAGTTGGACCTTTATATGTACTGCGGTTCTTCCATCTGGATGTTGTAAGAATGACAGCAGTAGCATTTGATATCAGCTGTGGTCTGAAAGAGGAGAAGGTATACTCTGGTGATATTCCAAAGATAGATTTCACTACAGCAAAGCCATAACATTCAAATGTTAGATCAGAGTCCATGATATCTTTTAAGCCTCTAACCACAAGAGAAGGTTATGTCTTAGAAACCAAAATGAAGATTATGAAATTGATGTTAGTGTTTAGGTGCCAAAAGAAATAATTTGGTTTTGGTTGCAGTACGATGGAAATTTCTAGCTATCTAAACCCTGATTTTGCCTAATCAAATATATGGCATAGACTGAAGCAGCAAAAGGAAATTTTAAGAATAAAATAAACCTGCCATTGCATTTTTTATCCAGTTTATGCTATTGGTTCAACTGCGATCTTCTCATCAGAATATTATAACCAGTCTTAAAGCTAGTGACTTGAATTAATTTTAACATTTTTTTTTTTTTTTTTTTTTTTTTAGAACTAAGCAAGAATGAACACTAAATAAACTCATTCTCTTTAGCACCAAAGACAGCAACACAACAATGGTCCTTATTGTCAGCCTTCGTGTTACCTGTAGTTAGCTTTTCAAACACTAAGTTTCTTCTGATTTCA
This sequence comes from Chrysemys picta bellii, assembly GCF_011386835.1. Classification (NCBI taxonomy): domain Eukaryota; kingdom Metazoa; phylum Chordata; order Testudines; family Emydidae; genus Chrysemys; species Chrysemys picta. The sequence goes on along the minus strand of NC_088805.1, from coordinate 13,743,973 downwards.
GTGATAATTAAAAAGGATGATCTTTTTTTAAAGGTATCAGAAGATCAAGGTTCCAAATCTTGTAGCCTTGCGTTAGGAAAGATGACAACAGATGTTTCCAACAAAGCTAGTGCTGAAGAGGGGAAGGAGGTCCTTCCCAAAAAGCCAGCTTTCTCCGATGGAGCAGTATGTGGTACTGAGAATGGAGTAAAAGAAGTGACCCAGGGACAAACCCTCAATGCTATGGACACATTGGAACAAGAGGATAAGAATGACAAGGAGATGAAAGAGGTTCTCAGGCCTGGCTCAGTTGAGCCCATGGATTTTGATGGATATTCCAAAGACCCTGAAAAAATTGATTCTTCCTTTAAACATACTGAGCCAGATCGTGTTCAGTCTGGCAGGAATTCAAAGGACAAAACCCCTGAAAGCAGGACTGCAGAACTCTCCCTGGAGGAGTTAAGTATCAGCTCAAAACAGCAACAACAGCAGGCAGCTAAAGGAACTGTTCAGGCAGCACCTGCAGAGGAAGCTGTCCAGAGATCAAGCAGAAAGAGGAAGTTACTAGATGATGCAGAGTCTGGGAAAACTCTGTTACTGGATGCCTACCGGGTGTGGCAACAAGGTCAGAAGGTCATGGCCTATGACCTGGGCAGGATTGAGAAGATCATGTCAGAAACATACATGCTGATTAAACAGGCAAGTGATTTTACTATCAGTTCAACTTTCTCTGTAGATTTTGGGCAAACAGCTTTCTCTGTTACCTGAAGAAGAGCTCTCTGTCTCTCTCAGAAGCTTGTCTCCCATCAATAGAAATTGGCCCAATAAAAGATATTACCTCACCCACCTTGTCTCTCTGTTACCATTGTCATTTTATGACTCAAGGTGGTAGGGAGTGATTATTAATCAAAATATGTCACCTATGTTAGGAACATAAATCCCTAATGCATCCTTACTTTGGAGCTCTTAATTTTTGGAGTTGCATCATGTCCTATCTATAAGGTAAGGTACATTAAAACAACTATTTTTAACAAACATTTCTGGTTTATGATCTTGGCAGAGAGGGGTGCAAGAGGGACTATGTTTGTTGCTTCCTTGGTCAGTAGGATTCACTGATAGTTGATGCACTTGGGCAATAGGGAGAGTGGGCCTTCAGCTCTTCCCAGCGTGAAATTTTGCAGTGGCTTTGTTAGCATAAATTCTGAATCTGCCTATTGCACTGTTGACATATTAATCAATCTGGTTAAACCAGAGAGCAACAGTGAACACCGTATCCAACAAAATATAAAAGGAGCCACATATTTCAGATGGCCTCCTACCATCCCACCAAATTGCCTCTGGGCAAGGGAGCACTTTGCCACAGAGCCTCTTGCCGGGACAAGGGCATTGTTTGCAAGATGCAAAGTCAAACCCACACTGTGTTGGAACTCAAGGGCCTGCTTCTGCTGCACTGAAATCAGTGTAGCTTTTCTGCCGGTTACTAAATCATCCTGGCTTCATCACGTGTCCTTCTTTATTCAGGTGGATGAGGAAGCAGCCCTGGAACAGGCAGTCAAGTTCTGTCAGGTGCATATGGGAGCCTCAGCACAGAAACAGGTAAGCACTAAACCATTCTTTCATCCCTTTACCATCATCAACACTGTTATTTTATGGTCTGATAGTTAGCAGACAAGGGTCTGTAAGTCACATAAGAAACATCTACTTCCTCTTAGCATTGTTTTTGAGGAACAAGTATCGTTGGAGGTCGAGGGAGGAGGGGTTTCACACTTTGAATGTTTAATCAAGTTTTGTTGCTAAGGATAATTCAATTCTTATTTGTTTCTTAGCCCTTTGTCACATTTCCTTTTTTCTTTGTCCACTGGCTGAAATTTATTTATTTAACCCTTTATACTCTCTTTCCCCTCATCAGTTTTTATGATAATCAGTCATTACAAAGGCTGTTGCGGGATTGCGATGACTTGTAATCTATTGTACAATTGAGGTGAGCTGATTTAAGATGAGAGATCTAGGTAGCTAACAGTGGAAATCAGAGTGATTTCCGTACTTTTACAATGACTCCTCTATCTAAATCTTCTAAACCTTTGGACCAGCAGCAACAGATCTGTACGTATTGTTATATGTAAAGGTCTCATTTTTCATGGTCACCCAGCAACTCTGTGGTTTCTGGGTTGTACTCCAAGCAACAGCTGTGGAACCTGAAGGCAGATGGTTATTTATCTACCCTTGGAGAGAGACCTAAAGCCAAGAAGAAAGAGCAAACAGGTCAGTAGGTGTGTCCTATGGTGATTCATGTTGCTGGCAAACCATAGAGTTGGCAAAACCACAGGATTTTATGGTTTATAGCATCAGCACACATGGATTAAGAGCAGAAACAGTGACTCTAAAGTACAACTAGAAAAAGTAAAATACATCTTGGAAAAATCCCAATGTGCCTACTCAATAGCCAGTTTTTAAATATTACTCAGCTACCTTATACATTATTTCAAAATATAAAAATCTAGCTATATTGTAGATTGACAGCTCTCAAAAATGTATGAACAATAAACACAAATTTGTTTGAAATATTTAAAGAAGTCCAAGTTAGAAACTTTTTATTGCTTTCCTATGATATAAAGTGGTATTATTTTAAAATTGTAAAACTAGATACAAAAAGTGCCACTGGGTGAGATTTTCTGCACCAAAAATGAGGAATTGTGCATACATACTGAGCCAAATTCAACCATGACTTAAATATAATATATTCCTCATTCATAAGAACATTGAAAAATGGATGAAAGTGGTAAAGTTGTGTATCTTGTATCAGTTTGGTATTTAATGGGGGTTGCAAAATGAGTATAACTGACACACCACGGAGTCTGGAGCAGGAAAAGAACTAACAAGAGGATGAAAGATAAGCTGGAGGTATGCTTTCTCCTACACCTACCCATTTAGTTGCTTTTCTTGCTACAATCCCACACACATCTCCTAGATCAGTAAGTTGCACTTATTTTTCACATCTACTGAATACCTAATCAATACAAGTTATATCACCTGTTTTACAGTCTACTTAGACCACCAGTTAAAGTTGCTGATTTTGGCCCAGAGACTTCCATTGTGGGTTCATCTGCTTACTCTCCTTACCTTATGGCAATTTTATGTGCATGCTTGTATGTCTCAAACTATAAAGACAAATTCCCCTGTTCCAAATAACTTTGAGACCCCTAGTTGTTAATTTATTTCGTCTATTCCACCTGTTTTGCTTATGATGCTGCCAAGATATGTGAAGTGTCAGACCTCTTCTATGTCAATCCCAGAATGGTCCCTTAGCATATATTCTATCAGTTTGATCTTGTATTTTGTATTTGTATAAAGATCTAAGTACCTTTCCCAGACATGAGAAAGAGCTCCGTGTAGCTCGAAAGCTTGCCTCTCTCACCAACAGAAGTTGGTCCAGTAAAAGGTATTACCTCACCTACTATTCTCGCTAATCCCAGAAAGTGTTATTGGGGTTGATTCTCATGGTTTTAGTTTTCCTAGTGTTGATTTTCAGCCCTAGTAACATGTCTGGAGATGGTTTGTTTTAGCTTGCATATCTTTGTGGGTATGGGACAGCAAGCTGATGTTATCTGCGAAGTCAGGGTCTCCTAGTTTCTGTGTGAAAGTCTGTTGCAAACCCCTGGGCTGTTTGTGGTTTTTCTCATTACCCAATTTGTTACTAATAGGAAAGTCATCTGTGACATAAGATGTACTTGTCTGATGCCGGTAGTTACCTTGAGTGGCTTAGTCACTTTGCTGTTATGCATTACTTGGCATGTTATATTTTCATAGAAGCTTTGAAGAATAATCACAGATTTCTGGGGGATTCCATAGTGATGCAGCAATTTCCAATAGACAGTTCTATCGACTGTGTCAAAGTCTTTTTAGAAATCTATTAAATTCATGTAGAGCGATGACTACAATTCGATCAACAGTTCTATGATGATGCATGGGGTTACTGTTTGATCTTTGCATTACAGCCTGAATAATGTCAAACTGCACCCTCTCTCAAGAAGGCCACAAAGCTGTCACAATAGGAACGGGGATGAAGGTCTTTCTGATGAATGAATGGGTAACATGAAGACAGGAGGCTTCTGTGTCATGCATTTAGGGCTTTCACTAATTCTGTCTCCTCAAAAGAAATGTTTTGCTGTCCTTGAGACGGGACTTTTCTTATAACTTAAGTACCGTAATTTCTTATTAGCCCCAGGCATGATAACCAGAAATTCGCTTCTAGAATTAGCATTAGTTTGTGAACAAGAGAGGTCAGAAACCAGAAGACACCTGAGCATATTGCACTTCTACAGTCACACCACTTGAGGATCTTTAAACCTGGGCTTCTATTCTATTTTTTTAAATTAATCGTTCCTTAGATGTAGAGTGCCATAACATAAATTAGAAAAATGAAAACCTGAAGCATTAGGATTACAGCAGCACTCATTAACTAAAATCCCTTTTCTTGTCTTGATAGAAGTTTGTCCTCTTCTGCTTGATATATGTATTACAAACATACCTTTTATTCTTCAGGTGCACTTGTAAAGTTAGCATGTCAAACAATGTCTCAGAACAATTGGTTTAAAGGCCTAGACCATTTGTCTTCACATAGACCAACTTAATTTTTTTTTTTTCAATTTGGGAGTGAAGATATTGGTTTAATGTTTTATGCTGCAAGAATTCTTCCCATTCTGTTAATACACAATACTCACTACAGGTGTAGAATCTTAGAAGTGATGGTAGTGGATTTTCATTATTGGCATTATTAGCATTTATTAAAACAATTGTATTAACAAGATAAAACAAATGATCTCTTTCCTTCTCCTAGAAATATAAGCAGACAAGAGAAGTAGGAGCAGATAGTCCAATGTGCTAAATATTACACTTCTCATATAGTTGCAAGGACACTACATTTTATACTCTGTATTCAATTTGTTTATGGAGTATTTTGCAATGCAGATTCATTTAAGAAGCAATTTGACAGGTTCTTGAGAACTCATTGTTTGATTTCTTGAAGGAAGGAGGTAGAAAGAGGTGCAGGAGGCTCTCTTGATTTGATTTTCAGTGGAAGGTCTTGTTCTCCATATTGACTCCATCAGGTAGCCAGTAACATTTTCCTGTTAAAACTACACAAATGACTACAAATAGTGCAAGTGGCAATACAGCAGGGACTTTTTCTCTTCCCATATAGTCTACTCTTTAACTTGTTTCTTTATAAAGAAATCTGGGATCAGAAGGCAAATCATGTCTTTATTTTTCCTTTAAAACAAAAAATGTTAGTCTGATTTGTGACCTGGATTGTAAAACTAATATGCTGAGTAGTGAATTTCTTAAAATAAACCATGCTTTTGTTCAGAGTGCATTGATTTAAATCATGATTTAAATAACCAAGTGGAAAGCCTTGATTTAAATAATCAGTTTTAATCAACTTTTCCATTTGTACTCTCATTGGTTGTTATAACCATTAAAATTTGTTGATTTACAACTAAATAGATCATTTACACTAGATTTGATACAACTTTTTGCTCTCTAGGAGGGTTAACTGTTACTAAATAACTACTTGGTATACATATATATTTTTAAAGAAATTGTATAGCTCAGTATTTTCAGATTCTTATTAACTGTACATTTTTAGTGTGTTAGGAAATGGTGAATGATATATTGCTTATTTACTAGGTAATTAGCTTCTTGCTTGTGATTTGTGTGAAGCCTCATTGGGATGGTAACTGGAATTTAATTAATCACACAAAATGGCATATCAAATTTATTTTTATTAAACAAAACAACCTTAAATGTTTTGAATACATAAACTTCTCTTATCAAAACATGTTTCACATTTACAGCTAAATTATTTATTAAACTGAGGGACTAACTGTAGTCGGTGAATTTAACTGATTATTTCAGGCCAGTCTGGGAAAATATTCAAATATGCCTAAGTGAAAGTGACTGGAATTTATATTGCTAGTTTCACCTAGCTCTTGAAATGAGACAATCTCTTCAATTAAGCTGCCCTGTTGTGCTTTATTTATTAAGCTTGACCTCAAAAGTTAGATGTTTTTTCCTTAATCCTTTCTTTATATAGAAAAGCAGCCTTGAACTCAAAGTTTTATAGAGGCTCACGGATTCAACATATATTTTTTATGTAAATGTTTTAAGAGACTCTAATATGTTTTGTATAACAGGTTTAATTTTAAAAAGAGAAACTTATAATTTAAATGACAACATTTAAAAAATCTGATGTAAAGAAAACATTTTTTTATTTTTCTTTCAAAAACAGTTGATTTTTTATCCATCCTGCTATTGTTTCATCCTGGAAATAACTTGCTGCTAAGTAGAGTTCTGAGAAGATTAGCATGACCAATTGAGTTATGTTAGTTGTAGGATGCTAAGATTCTGGGAATGTGACTAGTTTACCACCAGATCCTCTAGCAAAGTCATTCATTGTTCAGTCATGTAACTAAAGTTTGAGATGGGAGAACTCTGCGAACAAATTTAGTCTTGAAAGCAACTACTAGAGCAGGTTTGATATCAGAGTACACTGGAACAACACAGGTTCTCCTAATAAGTAATTTCTAATAAAACTTACTGTCTAATTTAACATATGCCTTTCTTCAAAGCCTTCTAGGGACTCCCTTTTGGGAAGGTGGAAATCTGAATTTTAGAGATTACTCAACATAGTCAGTTTGACTCTCTTCTGCTGGGGATATGATCTTCAATAGCATGGAGATGACATATTATTGCTAGTACAAAGCCATGGATTAATATGCAGGCACTAGAATATTTACTCTAAGGGACATCTGTCTGGTTCCAATAGAGTGAATCCTGCTTTATCTCAAACCAGCAAATATTTACCTCCTGTAAACAAATGGTGCTAATGTGTAAAACAGCAGCAACCCAAGGAGAGAGGCCTGTGTTACTGGAGGGTTTGGATGGGAAAATAGACTTACAAAGTCTGTGATTTTTCTGTTGTTTTTATCCGTTTTTAACAAGCCAATATCTTGGGTTTTTTCTTTCATGGCCACAGGTAGCACAGATTTTACAACTGTAACAGCCAGTCAGCATGCATATTTGTTCTGAAGACTTTCATTGGCTGCCAGAACTAGTGACTGAATGGGACGTCCAATCAATACCTGTTTTTAACTTTTTTCCAGCCCCATCAGGGAAGTTTTCCACCTGGAAATTTGACAGCATTGTTTTCAGGGGCGTTGGTATTTGTTATGTCTCTTTAAAGAAGAGCAGAAAATAAGTCAACACAAGTGTTCTAGCTTTGCCAACCTAATCCCTGGTGAAGACACAGCGAGGTTGATGGAAGAATGCTTTTGTCATCCTAGCTACCACCAGTCAGGGTCGGGGAGTTCCTTCGGTGACTGACAAACCCCTTCAGTCACTGTAGGATGCATCTACATTACGGGGTTACAGGAGCATAGCGCAGCAAAGTAGCTATGCCATTGAAGCCCCTCTAGTGTAGACAACCCGTAAAGGTTTGTTTAACTGCTACTTCTCTTATGTGATCTTATTGGGTGATATGGCAAAGAGAAACATTCCAGTCATCTGAGAAAGTTAAGAGAAGCAGAGAGGATTTGAACCAGTTTATTTTTATTTAAATTTGGCCAGTCATTAAAAATGCACTCGCCAAACTAGCTTGAGAAATACAATACCATTTATTTGTTTATATAATGATTTATTTGTATTTCCGAAGGACCAGGACCCCATTTTGCTAGGCGCGCTACAAACCGAACAAAAAGATAGTCCCTGCCCCGCAGTCTTAGTTTTAAGACAAGAAACAACAGGGGGAGAAGACAGATGGGGAGCAGGAATTACTGATTAAAATGTATAGCCAATTGATTAACTACATTTGCAGTTCAATAGTAAAAATGTTAAAAGACCAAATAGCCAAGCTTAGCCAGTGTATTGCCTAAAGACAAAATAGTACAACATGAAAAGGAGATATACATACCCCTCCTTTTGGGAAACAATTCTTATCTCGCAGCATGTTCCTCTTACACAGTAATGGTGTTTCGAAGATACACCCTCAGAATTACCTCTATTTATAACAAGGTTGTGTACAAGACAAAAGCACTTCAAATGTCACCTAAGATCCAACCCACCAGTTTGTACAAGTTCCTTAGTTTGTTGTTCTGTACCTTGCCTCATCTCTTGTTTACCACATACTAGGTACCAATAGGCATGAAGGCACCTCCCAAACTTGTACCAGGGCAAACCATTAATGTATCTTGCTTTTGCCAGTTTTGTACTCACTAGTGCCAAAAGCATCATTTCGCATTGCACAGTATATATCTTGACATAAATGAACAAAAATTTTAACATAACTGCCCACATGCTAAATATAATACAGTATTAATGTGGTGTGTCCTACACGTACCATGTATTGGCTAAACAGAATACAAGGAAACAATGAGACAATAGCAACCTTCCTACCAAATATCTTGACTCCAAAGGGAAAGCTTGCCTTCAACTTTTATATCGTTTCTCTCGGAGTATACCTTTTTTAGGTCCTAGGCCTCTACTTATTTGCCCCACAGCTCCACTACTCCAAGACTGAGTCCAGGCTTCAGCACCATTATTTCTCATTGTGGCTCCATTGAGTCCAAAAAAAATTGGATACTTTGCCCTTTTGGGAGCTATGCAAACAGCATATGTTTTCAGTGACACAGGAAAGCCTTTTCAAAACAAGTCAGCATTATTAATCAACTGGAATACAGTATTTTAGGGTCTTTTGCTTAAAATGGAAAAGCAAAGCTTACACATGTCCATGCTGTCAGCACAACATGCTTCTTTGGTTCAAAAACATCCAGGACTCCATCCCTACCACAGTCCTGGGCGGGAGAGTTCTTATTGCAGCCTCCTAGCATCTTACTTCTTTGTTTCAAGCTCTAGTCATGCTGCTGTCTCATGTTTTGCATCGCTTGGCAGCCAGTTAGTGTCTGATTGTTGGTCTTCTATTCTCTCTCCAAGGTAACTCCATCCATATGTTGACTGTTCTTGAGCGTTCATTTATACTAACCCAGACATGCCTACTCAACCAACACCCATCTCCTATTCCCTTGTCCCATAGGAGAAATTAACTTCTTCAGTCCTACTAGGTCACAATACAAAGTGAGTGGGAAAAACTATTCAGGTTCAAGAGCATGTATGTGGTGGCACCAGAGAAAGAGGGAATTGCAGTAGACAAGGGAGACATTTTCCCCAGAGGGAGAACTTCAATTTAAAACATTCAGTAATAATAAATTATGGTGCTGTAAACCAAAGGGACTTAACGGGTTAAGACAGACCTATAGATGGGAACTGAAAGATTAGAGAGGGAGTCAAAGAAGATGTAGAATGGGTTGTTTTCTGCACAGAAGCAACATCCAAACTTTATTGCAGGGCAATAAGAAATTTATTTTTGTTTTAGCGGAATAACTTTTAATCCTAATATTGAACGCTAGCTAAAATGAGCAAGGTCCATTTTTGAAAATTGATTTAGTTCAGGTACTTTCTTACAGGAATTCTGCTGTGCTTCCTTGACATTAAGATTTTTTTTAAAAGCTCTTTTTTTATCATTTATTAACATACATGAACTTTCAATACAAGTATTAAAATATCTTATTCAGAACCTGTATTGGTTACCTTTTTAAAAGACCAATTTGTTTCATTAACCTCTTATGATTATCTGTGTATTTATTATCTTCAGATTTAAAAAATGATAGCCATACCATAAAATCTGCTTGAGCCTGTGGTAAGCTGCCTGTCTCTCCTCTCCCCACAACTAAAAATATTTCCCATACTTTTTCTCTGTGCAACTAATTTTACGGAGATCTATACTTCTCCAAAAAGGAGCTATCATACAACTGGATGCTAACAGTAATTGTATTAAGATACCATTGTATCAATGCACGGTATTAAGGGAAAAGCAAACGAATATGTTCATATTTCGATGATCTTGAACTGGACAAAATGTGCAGTATGTGCCTCAGTGCAGACATAAATATAAACGTAGAACACTAGATTTCCAGTTTCACAAAATGTAAAGAGGATTCACTTCAGTTAAATAACACAGATACTCCATGTTTCTAAAACATAATTCTATCTACTTTTATACTTTTGTAAATTGTTTGGAAGAGGTTTTCTACAGCAATTCCAGATTTACTCCATTAAGGCCCCAGGTACTGGCAAGTGTATATGAGTTTACAGAAGTAAATATGTGGTGCTGACATAGACATAAAATGCAAACCCAAACAAAAGATTATGGAGCATTTAATTTCTTCACAATATTTCTTAGTCACTAATTTTGCTGAGACAGAGTCTGCTGGTCATTAACACATAGTGAAAGCCTCATCTTTCTTAGCTAAGCAGTTGCTTGTCCTCTTGCTGAAACAATTTGGGTTTTTTCCCCCCATCAAGTGAATTGGTTTGGTTGATGGGAAAACATGGGCCGTACTTATTGGGATGGATGGGGTGGGGTATATGCCGCACATGCATTTTACATACATAGATATATATGAGAAACCATGACAGTGAATCATAGGCACTTAAGCATTAGAGATGGAAAAGACACTTTAGATCATCTAGTTCATTTTACCTGCAAATACAGAATTGTTCCTTTCAGTATATTTTCTAGTACATTGTCCAGTCCACTGCTCTAGGGAGACTATTCTGTGGTATGATAGATCTTACCGTCTGACATGTTGTTCTGATATCCCACCTAAATTTTCTCCTTAATTTCATCCCACTGCTTAATTATACCCCTTTGTACCACTCTAAATAGTTCTTCTCCCTTCGTGATGTCTATACCCCTCAGAAGGTACTCTTAGTTGTTTAACAAAGCTATATATATATTTTAGCTCTAATATTTTCTTATAGTCTCTGAAGTCAATGGGATTTTAAACATGTGCTTAAAGTTAAACATATGGTTAACTACTTTGCTGACTTAAGGCCAAAGAAAGGAAATACCTTCTCCCTGCTCCAAGACTTGATGTTTCTGCGTGAGAGAGGCAACGTGAGCTACTGAGTAAGGTACTGGACTAGCATGTGGGAGAGAGGGGTTCTAGTCAAAGCTCTGCCCCAGATCTGCTGTGTCACCTTGGGCAAGATGCTTCACTTTCTGTATCTGTTTCTCCTCCTACCCTTTGGCTGTCTTGTCTGTTTAGATTGTAAGAAGGCAAGGACTCTCTTGATATGTTTTTGTACAGTTTCTAGAACACCGCAGACTAAATCATAGTTGGTGTCTCTCAGCCCTACTGTAATACAAACAATAATATATAGAATCCAGCATCACATTGGCCTTTTTTGCTATTATATTATATTGCAAATGCCTACTTAATTTCTTGTCCACTATCTTGTCTAGTATTCCATTCTCCGTCTCTTCCAGTTGTATTGCTTTCCAGCTTTCTCCCTCTCCTTAAATATCTGTTTCATATTTTTTTCACCCCAGATATATTTATTGCATTTTTCCAAGTTTTATTTTATTTCCTGTCCACATATCTAACGTCCGAAGGACTCTCTCAATTATTTTTGTCCTCACAATACTTCCCAAGTTACCAACATATGTGAATTTCATAAATATCCTGTTTACTTCCACTTCTGTATGTTTTTCATGAAAAAGTTAAATAAAACCAAACTTAACACTTACCTGCTGTGGCACTCTTCCTAATCTGTACATTATTGTTTAACGTTACTCAGTTTATAGTCTTTCAGGCAGATTTCATTCTATAACAAAATTCAGATCCCCAAACCATTTTGAATTAATCTTGTGAGTAGAATTTCTCACAGGGCTTTGGAGCTGTGCTCCAGCTCCGCTCCAGCTCCCGGCAAAAACCTGCAGCTCCACTGCTTCGGAGCTGCTCCGCGCCTCTCCAAAGCCCTGTTTCTCAAGACGTATATATTAAATGTATTTCTAGCGTCCGAATATATTAGATATTACGCATTCTCTTCATACACTGATCTTCTTCTTCTTTTTTTTGTACCGAATTACACAATCAGGTTTGTCTGGCATTGTTTGTTCTTTATAAATCATTGTTAATTGCTGTTCACAGTTCCATTATCTTCTAGTTATTTAATGATTCTCAGTATTTATTTCATTGTTTCCTTGCTATGGTCATTTTTATGAAACCATCATTACTAAAGAATACAGACTCCAGAATGTGAATGTTATATTTTAAGATAATGAGAATTAAATATGTAATTTCCTAGCTCTTATGATTGTGGAGAATCCTAAAGGCTCAAAAAACAAACCCTAAAAGACATTGGGGCGGGGGGGGGAAATTGACCAGCTCTAAACAAAACCCCAAACCTCTTTTCTCCCATTCTGAATAGTTCTTTAATTAAAGATTTTTCTCTTTTGTCCAACTCATTCTTCTTCTTCACAATATGGTGAGGCCATAAGGAAGGGGGCAAAAGATGGCCTTTTGATTAAAACACACAACTTGAGAATAAGGAGACCAAAGTTGTATTCCAGCCTCATTCATAGACTTTGAGAGACCGTTGTTGAGTCACTTAACCACCTTACTTCATCATGATAGAATGGTGACTCTTTCTTGGAAGGAGGTGGGCTGTAAGAAAAATACATTAATAAAGGTTTTAATGTAAGGTGATAATAAAGGTACTAGCTATATTTATATATAAGGAGAGTTTTTGTGTAATGGCTTTTGGTTTTCTTCTGAGTCTAAGGGACTCTCTTTAAAAACTGAATTCCATTATGAAGGATAATTGTTTCCACTGCTTGACCCAGATAATTTTTGAAGGCAAAAAAGCCAAGAAAAACTGGAGCAGGGTGGAAAAAAATTCCTCTGTATCTGATCTGAAAATACTTCACATTTTCCAGCCTTTTCTGAGTGTGATGATGTAGCTGAAAGGGCTAATGTGATCCTTGGTTGTATAAACAGGGGAATCTCGAGACTGAGTAAAGAGATTATTTTACCTCTGTATTTGGCACTGGTGCGTCCACTGTCCAGTTCTGGTGTCTACAATTCAAGAAGTATGTTGATAAATTGGAGAGGGTTCAGAGAAGAGCCACGAGAATGATTAAACGATTGAAAAACATGTCTTTAGGGATAGACACAAGGAGCTCAATCTGTTCAGCTTAACAAGAGAAGGTTAAAGGTGACTTGATCAGTCCATAAGTACCTCTGTGGAGAACAAATAGTTGATAATGGGCTCTTTAATCTAGCAAGGAAAGGGAAAGAAGATCCAGTGGCTAGAAGTTGAAGCTAGGCAATTTCAGACTGTAAATAATAGTGTACATTTTAACATCACTGACAATTTTTAAATCAAAGTTTGGTTTTATTTATTTATATTTTTAACAATGTGCTCTACTTCCAAAAAGTAGGAGGGTCAGACAAGATGACCACAGTGGTCCCTTTAAGCCTTGGAATCTATGACACTTTTCTTCTAGTTGCCCCCCCCCCCCAAAAGAGTAAACTTTGACTATTGTTGAAAGAACAAAAGGAATAAGATACTGCCCTTGTCTCAGAAATGGAAATATGCAATTTTTTAATAAAAATGGTAGCACCTGGTGAACTAGAGAGCACCTGGTGAACTAGGGAGCCTTGTCCAGGGATAACTATAGAAAGCAGATGAAATTGCTCCTGGTGGTACTGTGGCAATAGCATACTGTAGCTTATCATGTAGTGTTAGCAAAAGTACAGTACTAATAAAATTTTTCTTTCATATGCCGGAGGTTTTGGAACTCTTCAAACAAAAACCTTCTCCTTCTCCATATACCCAGGGCCGACGAGAGGGGGGGAAGCTGGTACAAATTACCAGGGCCCGGCTTCCCCCTCCTCTTGTTGGCCCTGTTTAGCCGGTCCGCCCTTGCTGGGGCCCAAACCTGCTCTCGGCGGCCCTGCATATACCTTTCAACCAGTAGCTGGTTCTCTCTGTTATCAGTGGAATAAATATCAATCACTTTGCTATTTTCTTTTTGAAATCATTGGAGTTGCACCAGAAATGAATTTGGTCCACAGTCACACAGCAGTTGGAAAGGTGTTTGTTTTTCTCTGTGCTTCTTCCAATCTGGCTGCAGTCTTAGTCACAGAGATATTTGAAGTTTTGAAAGCAGTCTGCTACCTCAGAGCTATAAGCTATATTTAGTCTTGCCAACTATTGTTCCCTTTACAGAGAGTATATGATTTTAAATAAATTAGCATACAGTTTGCTGTGACTCTGTTACCTAATTCTCTCTCAACAGGGTCACTTCTTGCCTGACCATTCTTAGTATTGCAAAGCGTTTAGATGAGTGTTTGTTTGGGGATGCATTTATTATAAACCTAGCTGTGAAACTTCTAGGTTGATGGGAGGGAATTTCTTACAGGCTTTTCCATTGACTATTTGAGATTGAAGTTGTGAAGTTAATGTGACCAATATAAACAAAGTGTTGCACTCTTAAAAATGTTAGAACATCTATCTCCTTTCTCCTAGGCAGGTACTTACAAATAGCACTTTTATTAAGATAGGAACAGAAACTTGTAAAGCTTATATTGTGTGGTCACTGTTACAACTCTGTATTTTCTAAATTTTCAGTTTACCTCTTGAATCATAATTGAAATTGCGGCATGGCAAGTAGCATGTAGAGGATAAACAGAGCTTCCTTAGGGATGTGCAGGTGCTGGGTATATTGTATATTACCTATCCTTTCAGAGCTGTTGAGAGAAATGATGTTTAAGTTAAATGTGTTAAAAATATATAAAATATTGCAGGCATCTATTTCAGATAAAGATCGAATTTTAACTATCTGAAAAATATAAAACATAAAACCGGTGTGTCCGAAATATTAATCTCCAAAGTGCAGGTAAGCTGTGTCTGTTACGTTGTAACTCTTGAAAGCATGGAACCATGCATGTGCACAGCACTAGTAACATGGTGTCATTGTAGCAGCCTTTCCCATTGGCTACTGCATAAGAACATAACATAAGAACAGTCATTCTGAGTCAGACCAATGGACCGTCTAGCCCAGTATCCTGTTTTCTGACAGTGGCCAATGCCAGGTGCTTGAGAGGGAATGTACTGAGCAGGCAATCATCGAGTTATCCATCCCCTGTCGTCCACTTCTAGCAGTCAGCAGTAGGGATACCCAGAGCATGGAATTTCATCCCTGACCATCTTGGCTAATAGCCATTGACAGACCTATCCTCTATTAACTTGTCTAATTCTTTTTTGCACCCAGTTATAGTTTTGACCTTCACAACATCCCCTGGCAATGAGTCCCACAGGTTGTCTGTGAGTTGTGTGAAAAAGTACTTCTTTTGGTTTGTTTTAAACTTGATGCCTGTTAATTTCATTGGGTAATCCCTGGCTCTTGTGTTATGTGACAGAGTAAAGAACACTCCCTTATTCACTTTTTCCACACCATTAATTATTTTATAGATCTCCATCCTATCCTCTCTTAGTCATCTCTTTTCCAAGCTGAAAAGTCCCAGTCTTTTTAATCCATCCTCATATGGAAGCTGTTCCATACCCTTAATCATTTTTGTTGCCTTGCCTTTCTCTGTACTTTTTCCAGTTCTAATATATCTTTTTTTTGAGATGTGGGTCACCAAACAGGCATGCAATATTCAAGGTGTGGGCGTACCATGGATTTATATTGTGGCATTATGATATTTTCTGTTTTATCATCTATCCCTTTCCTAATGGTTCCTAACATTGTTAGCTTTTTAGACTGCTGCTGAACATTGAGCGGATGTTTTCAGAGAACTATCCACAATGACTCCATGATTTTTCTTGAGTGGATATAGTACATCTGCAGATGTAGTACATCATCTAAATGTCACAAGAAGACAATGAAGGAGGCCATTCCAACTTTAGAAGGTTATTTCTGTGGGGTTGACCACTACCTGGCCAAAAAGAGTCCCTGCTCTGGGATTCTTATCCCTGGAGAGAGAGAGAAATTCCCAACCACCCCTTCCCACTCCAGTTGCCAAAATCCCCACTCTCCTCATACCACCCCAACCGAAAAACCTTCCCTTTACTCCCCAGCTTTGTGTACCCCCTGTCAAAATAACATATCTACAACATTCTTTCCCTGCTCTTAGCTGTCAAAGCCTGAATGCTTTTCTCCCTCTCCTTTAAAACTGGCAGTCAAAACTTCTCAGCAACTTTCAGTATCAGCTTCTTTAAAAATGTGCTTTATGATGAACCTGCCAATGACATTTAAAAAAGGCACAGTAGATTATGCAAAGTAGGCCTCATCTAATTGTCTTTGGGTTTGTATTGGTTTAAATTTTGGGATCCTCTATAATATAAAGGAATATCTGCTGAAGAAAAATACTAGCTTCAAAGACACTTTTCTACATTCCAGCGTGGCTCATAATGGAAAAATAACAGAGGCCTTTTTGTTTTCTTTCACCAACGCAAAACATTAATTTCCCAAATCCTGGAAATCGATATTCTTTCACTATAGCATATTCCAATCTTTATTGACTCTAATGACCAGTTAAAATAAAGTTTTTGGATGGACTCCATGTGGTGGTGGGCAAAATATTGCAGAAACATGAAACACCTCTACCCGATATAATGCAACTCGATATAACACGAATTCGGACATAACGCAGTAAAGCAGCGCTCCAGGGGGGCAGGGCTGCGCACTCCGGTGGATCAAAGCAAGTTCGATATAATGTGGTTTCACCTATAACGTGGTAAGATTTTTTGGCTCCCGAGGACAGCATTCTATCGAGGTAGAGCTGTATAACCTATTATCTGTTAACAAGAGTTTTTCAAGGCTTCTCTTTGAGCCAGTCTCAAAATCAAATCAGTCACTCAAATTGCACTATCAGTGGATTTACAATTGGTCAATCATCATGTTAGATTTTGTATTCAAAGTGGCTTTTTAAGTTTTGCTTGGAACAGAAGAAATTGTCGTGCATGGGCAAAACAAAATGTGGACTGAAATGGTAAGTTTGTAAACATTTTTTTTCTTCAGGAAGAAAACTGATGAGACGATATTGTTTGATCTGGCTTGCATGTCCAGATATTCTTTTCATATTCCCACAATTTTACCTTGTCAATCTGTAAAAGAAACTGTTAAAAGCCCTTTCCCAGGGATGGGGGGAAATAAGTGAAACATTAAATAATTAGAAAATAAGCATCTCTTGTTCTGCCTCATGTGGTTCTCTCTCCCCCCTTTGTTCCTCCCACTTGCTGCTAATTTTCATCTCCTCATTTTCCTTTCTTTCTGCACATCAAGACGTCAGAGACTGCTTATGGAGCTGAAACTGTTTTTCCTGAGTTGTCTGTAGGTTTTATTTAATGCAGCAGAGAGACGACAAGAAAAGGGGGAAGAAGAAGGTGGGAAAAGGGGAACAAAAAGACGAGATCTTTTAGATCTCACTCCTACCGAAGGGTGACCGTTTTGTTCACTGTTGCATTCACCAGTTACCATGGCATCCCCCTCTCACTTTATACTGGAGGTGTACTCTCAGTGTAATTAACGGCTCTCCTCTCTCAGCCTGCAGCTGAAAACAATTGTTAAATGAACAAGAAGGAAAGAAAAAAAAACACTTTTTCTTTTTAATTTATTAATATTTTTCATCCTTCCATTTTACCTCTCTTGATCTGATAATTCTGTTGTTCGCATATCAGAGCATTGTTGGAATATGGAGTAGCCACCTGCTCAGAATGGGAGACAAGGTCTTTGAATGCATGCGTTACATGAAGGATTGGCTAGGCTGGAATACAATTCAGATGACTGTATGTGTATGTTAGTTATAATTTTCCCTTTACAAAATGTTAGTCATAGAGTTTAAGGCCACAAGGGACAACTAGATCATCTAGTCTGAGCTCCTGTATATCCCAGGCCACCAGCACCCACACACTAAACCCAAGTGTGGAGGCCATGCTGAAGTTGAGATATGGTTCTTCAAGATATGGAGTACTATATTATGGGCATTTCTGCTAGTTCTAAAGGTACATTGGAGAAAGCTTAGACATAAGTCTTGTTTCAAATATCACTAAGGAGAAATGTAGAAAGACAATGTGAACAGATAGTTTTCAGCAAATAGAATTCTAGGGAGAAATAGGAGTGGTAACATAGTGCAACATGTATGCTGTTACCACTCCAGCACTCCATGTGACAGCTTCCAACTGTTGAGACTTCACGTTCTGGTTGGTATTTTTCCAGAATGTGAATGGTAAAGACTCCATCTACCAACAGGAAGACTGAGACCATGCTGAAATCGTTTCCTGTAGGATAAAATTTGAATCTGGAACTCAGAAGTGAAATAAGGGTGCTGTATCCTTCATACTACCAACTTTCTATAGTTAGAAAATATTTATTGGGAAGCCTACACTCACTACTAAGTAAAATATTTGCTTTTCCTACAGTCAAAGTCTGGATCTTATCTTTGTACCAGAGTGTGTTGCAGATATCTTTGTATCCTTGAGGCTAAACGTTGTAAACCACTCCAGACGTTTTATAGTTAATGAGCCTTGATGACTTCTGTTATTTTCAGAATTTTGTCCTATCCTGATAAAATAACAGTGCGTACAAGAAACAAGACAAAAAGAAAACCCTGATTCAGTTGTCAATAGAGAACCTCAGATATATAGTATAAAGGGTAAAACACAGCAGATGGTTTACCCTAAGCCAGATTCAATACTCCATTTCTTTACTACTTGTTGTCTCCACACTGAAGTGCCTTACAGAAAAACTGCAAGGAATTTTTTCCTGAGCTTATACTCCAGGAGAAGGTTATTCCTCTATCTCTACTGCTTTCTTCCCTGTAAGGCTAGGTCAGTAATTGCTTTTCTGCCTCTTCTGTACCTTTATATCTTCTTCCTGTATAAGAAAGGTTTCTCCATAGATCCTGCAGTTCCCATGAGGCCTAAGGATATTTTCCTAAGAGGAGTGGATTAACGCCTCCAGAGTCCAAAGAAAGGATAGAAAAGGAAGAAAAGAGTAATCTGTTGATGGCTAAGTTGTCATGGGATAAAAGGGAAGGTCCTGTCATGGATTGAGAACTGGTTAAAAGACAGGGAACAAAGGGTAGGAATTAATGGTAAATTCTCAGAATGGAGAGGGGTAACTAGTGGTGTTCCCCAAGGGTCAATCCTAGGACCAATCCTATTCAACTTATTCATAAATGATCTGGAGAAAGGGGTAAAAAGTGAGGTGGCAAAGTTTGCAGATGATACTAAACTGATCAAGATAGTTAAGACCAAAGGAGACTGTGAAGAACTTCAAAAAGATCTCACAAAACTAAGTGATTGGGCAACAAAATGACAAATGAAATTTAATGTGGATAAGTGTAAAGTAATGCAATTTGGAAAAAATAACCCCAACTATACATACAATATGATGCGGGCTAATTTAGCTACAACGAATCAGGAAAAAGATCTTGGAGTCATTGTGGATAGTTCTCTGAAGATGTCCATGCAGTGTGCAGAGGTGGTCGGATGTTAGGAATCATTAAAAAAGGCATAATGAATATATTATTGCCCTTATAAATCGATGGTACGCTCACATCTTGAATACTGCATACAGATGTGGTCTTCTCATCTCAAAAAAGACATACTGGCACTAGAAAAGGTTCAGAGAAGGGCAACTAAAATGATTAGGGGTTTGGAACGGGTCCCATATGAGGAGAGATTAAAGAGGCTAGGACTTTTCAGCTTGGAAAAGAGGAGACTAAGGGGGATATAATAAAGGTATATAAAATCATGAGTGATGTGAAGAAAGTAGATAAGGAAAAATTATGTACTTATTCCCATAATACAAGAACTAGGGGGTCACCAAATGAAATTAATAGGCAGCAGGTTTAAAACAAATAAAAGGAAGTTCTTCTTCACACAGCACACAGTCAACTTGTGGAACTCCTTACCTGAGGAGGTTGTGAAGTCTAGGACTATAATAGGGTTTAAAAGAGAACTAGATAAATTCATGGAGGTTAAGTCCATTAATGGCTATTAGCCAGGATGGGTAAGGAATGGTGTCCCTAGCCTCTGTTTGTCAGAGGGTGGAGATGGATGGCAGGAGAGAGATCACTTGATCATTACCTGTTCACTCCCTGTGGGACACCTGGCATTGGTCACGGTCGATAGACAGGATACTGAGCTGGATGGACATTTGGTCTGACCCAGTACGGCCGTTCTTATGTTCTATAGAAGCATAGAAAGAGACTTAGTTAGGGTACGTCTTCACTACCCTCTGTATCAGCGGGTAGCAATCGATTTATCCGGGATCGATATATCGTGTCTCGTTAAGATGTGATATATCGATCCCCAAATGTGCTCACCATCGACTCCGGAACTCCACCAGAGCGAGCAGCTGTAGCACAGTTGATGGGGGAGCCGCGCCCATCGATCCCGCGCCGTGTGGACCCAGGTAATTCGATCCAAGATATTTTGACGTAGCTGAAGTTGCATTATCTTGGATTGATTTCCGCCCCCCCCCCTCCCCCCCCAGTGTAGACCAGCCCTTAGACACCTAGCTACATCTAGCCCAAAAAGAGATCACACAATCTGCATAGCCACATATCTTTATTTATTCAATTAGGTTTCAGTCTGATCCCATACCAAAGGGCACCTTTGCTTTAAACCTCTTTTGATATACGTATAAAAAAACAAGAACATAGGATATGTAAAGTAAACATTGACCAAAGTAGATATACTTCTTCCTATTACACATCATTTGATCACCAGTCATGTGACCAGTACAGCATAAAAGCCTCAGCCTTTGTTAGTTCTCTCTATATGCTGTGGTAGAGACGAGGCGAAAGCAGAGTTCCTGCATACTCTTCTCTTTAACAGGTCAGGGCCTACAAGAAATTCTAGCCCCTATTGGGGAAACTAGAGGTTTTCCACCAAAATGATCTGAGGGGGAATGAGAGGAGAGAGAATTTTCCTCCTCCTGTACCAGTTCCCTCTGAGACTTGCTACCTTTATCATATACATGGAGAAAAGCATGAAGCCTCTTCACATTTGTAAAACACATTTACATCAATTTTAAAAGCAGTGAGAATGGGAAAGTTTACATCCTGCAGTGGATTGGGAGGGAATAGTCAGAGCTTGGACTCTATGTACCACAACAAAGTAGAACATTCTTCTCATAGAGCCACATAAAACAAGGGTAGAAGCTTGACACTAATACTCAGTTTTCTACTGGAAAGGATTTGGGGGAAGGGGGAATAAGTCCCAGAAAGACGATGGATGCATTCATCCACGGAGAACATCATTGATACCCTCCTGATTTTAAAAAAATAAAATAAAAAAATAAAAGTGCCCTCTTGGTACCCTTCTTAGTGTCTTGACTTTACTGTGCCTGCTTATTATCAGCAATGGGAATAGCTAGTAGTTCTGATGAACTTATGTCAGTTTCTCTACTGATGGCACGGCTACACTTGCGAATTAGAGTGCATTAAAGCAGCCCCGTGCACTCTAACTCACGATGCATCCACACTGGCAAGGCACGTAGAGCGCTCTGATTCTGCAGCTAGAGTGCTCCTAGTAATCCACCTCGGTGAGTGGAATAACGTTTGATGAGCCCCCGCTGGAACACCACAGTGCCAGTGTGGACGCCCTGGTCTGTTAATGCGCTCTGGAAATTTTGAAAATCCCCTTCCTCTTTGCTCAGCCAGGCGTGGAGTGCTCTCAGCAAATCTTTCCAGGTGACCATGGCTCCACGTGCCAGGCGATCCCCAGTTGGAGCAATGGCTAGGTGCTGGACCTCATCAGTGATTGGGGGGAGGAAGTTGTCCAGTCCCAGTTGTGCTCCAGCCATAGGAATTACGATACCTTCGGGCAGATATCAAGGGACATGATGGAAAGGGACCATGACCAGGACACACTGCAGTGTAGGGTTAAAGTGAAGGAGCCTACCGCAAAGCCCGCGAGGCAAACCATCGCTCCGGTGTTGCCCCCGCGACCTGCCATTTCTACAAAGAGCTGGACGCAATGCTTGGCGGTGACCCCACCTCCACTCCGAGTACCACCATGGACACTTCAGAGTCCAGTTCAACAAGGGACGGGGAGGAAAGCGGGAGCGAGGGTGCTGAGGAGGAGGAAGATGCCCCAGCATCCCTAGATGCATGCAGCAAGGAGCTGTTCTCAGGCCAGGAGGAAGGTAGCCAGTTGCGGCGGCCGGTGCTTGGGGAAGGACAAACACTAGAGGAGGTGCCCGGTAAGCAGCTTTTATTTTGGGAAGGAAATTATTTGATGTGGGCTCTTGGGGCGAGGAGGGTTAGGGCTGCTTGCATGCCTAGATGCGGAATAGGGCGTTGATGTGCTCTCTCACATTGTGGTAATCAGCCTCAGTGATCTCTTCAAAGGTTTCATCCAGAACTTGGGCAATGCGCTTGTGCAGGTTTCTTGTGAGAGCCGCTGTGCTCCTTGTCCCAGTTAGGCTAACATGTCCGCGCCACTGTGCCATGAGGGGTGGGGGGACCATTGCTACACACAGGCAAGCTGCACATGGGCCAGGGCGAAAGCCGCATTGTAGTAGAAGACCCTCCCTTGCTGCTGAGGGTGACCTGGGAAGCGAGATATTTTCCAGGACGAACTCCTGTGGAAAATGTGGGGACCGTGCTCAGTAGAGGGGCCCCTGCAGCTGTTGGCTGTCCCCAAGGCACAGAAACCTAGATTACAGTACAGCCGTGAAACAATCAGTCCCCCTTGACCCTGTTATTCACCATTTTGGGGTTCCCATGGGTTATATCCACTCGCTTTGGGACAGGCAAATTATGCTATTGTGTA
This sequence comes from Chrysemys picta bellii, assembly GCF_011386835.1. Lineage (NCBI taxonomy): Eukaryota > Metazoa > Chordata > Testudines > Emydidae > Chrysemys > Chrysemys picta. Next base: position 13,721,305 of record NC_088805.1, on the reverse strand, counting down.
GACTGTGCTTGTCCTTAAGTACGGGGGAATCATTGCTCTGTCTGGCGTGAACAATGCTGCCTTTGTTAAATGTTGCATTTTGCCTTTACAGATGCAACCTTGAGATCTCAGCCATCCGTGTTATCACTGGCTGAAAAACTCCAAAGAATTAGGAAGAGGCCACATAGAAGCAAAGAAGACATGCTGCATGAAGTAATGCAGCAGTCCCTTAACAAGAATCTAAAAGCGCAGGAGTGGAGGGAGTGTGAAAGGAGGATCCGCCCACAGAATGAGGAGCGCCGGCACAAAAGCGCAGAGCTCCAGCAGCAAATCACGAATCGGCTGATAAGCATCATGGAGCGCCAAGCGGACTCAATCCAGACGCTCGTAGCCATGCAGGTAGAGCACTACCACACCTGCTCCCCTCCCTCCCCCCGCAGCCTTTGTCCCAAAACTCTTTCCCTTGTGCCCCCATGTCACCTCTAACCCACTTTCCCCAGCATCTGGGTTCTTATCACCACCAGCTGCCTCCAACACCTGTAGCTTCACCACCCAGCCCTGAAAACTATGACCCTTACCCACTGCACTCAACCCTCATCACCATGCATTATAGCCATCAAGTGCAGCACTCATTGCACAGCACTCCAGACAGGAAGACTGAGTATGAAAACAGGACATACGCAAATCTGTGATTGTACCGTTCCCCACTCCACCCCTTGCCCTTTCTGTTTCCCAAGCAGTTGTGTTTCTTTTTAATAACTGGATTTTCTTTTCAATAAATGGATTTTTTTGGCTTTGAAAACATTTTTTATTATTGCATAAAGTAAAAGATACCTTAACCCAGGAAAGCAACAGGCACTGTAAGTCAGCTTAGCAAACACAGATTCCTGCTAACATTGGAACCACTGCACTTCACTCCCGTGCAGCGCACCAAACATTACTGGTGGCTTTCAGCCTCAAATTGCTCCCTTAAGGCATCCCTAATCCTTGCAGCCCTGCGCTGGGCCCCTCTAATAGCCCTGCTCTCTGGCTGTTCAGATTTAGCCTCCAGGTGTTGAACCCCCAAGTTCCATGCCTGAGTGAATCTTTCACCCTTCCCTTCACAAATGTTACAGAGGGCACAGCACACGGATATAACCACGGGGATTCTGTCATCGGCCAGGTCCAGCTTCCCATACAGAGAGCGCTCGTGGCCCTCTAAATGGCCAAAAGCACACTCCACACTCATTCGGCACCGGCTCAGCCTGTTGTTGAACCGCTCCTTGCTGCTGTCAAGGCTCCCTGTGTAGGATTTCATGAGCCACGGCATTAAAGGGTAAGTGGAGTCTCCAAGGATCACAATGGGCATTTCGACTTCCCCTATGGTGATCTTCTGGTCTGGGAAAAAAGTCCCAGCTTGCAGCTTCCTGAACAGGCCAGTGTTCCGAAAGATGCATGCATCATGCACCTTTCTGGGCCAGCCTGTGTTAATGTCAGTGAAACGCCCAAGGTGATCCACAAGCGCCTGGAGAACCATAGAGAAATACCCCTTCCGATTAATGTACTCGGAGGCTAGGTGGGCTGGTGCCAGAATTGGAATATGCGTCCCATCTATCGCCCTTCCACAGTTAGAGAAACCCATTTGGGCAAAGCCAGCCACAATGTCATGCACGTTACCCAGAGTCACGGTTCTTCTGAGCAGGATGCGATTAATGGCCCTGCAAACTTGCATCAACACGATTCCAACTGTCGACTTTCCCACTCCAAACTGGTTCGCAACCGATCGGTAGCTGTCTGCAGTTGTCAGCTTCCAGATTGCAATAGCTACCTGTTTCTCCACTGTCAGGGCAGCTCTCAATCTCGTATCCTTGCGCCACAGGATATGGGCAAGCTCCTCACACAGTCCCATGAAAGTGGCTTTTCTCATCCAAAAGTTCTGGAGTCACTGCTCGTCATCCTAGACTTGCAGGACGATGTAATTCCACCACTCAGTGCTTGTTTCCCGAGCCCAAAAGCGGCGTTCCACGGTGGTGAGCATGTCCGTGAATTCCACAAGCAATCTCGTGTCATATACGTTACTCAAGTCGATATCGCCGGAGTCCTCACTGTCAGTTTGGATCTTAAGGAGTAACTTGACTGCCAAACGTGATGTGCTGGCGAGACTTGTAGCATATTTCTCAGCAGTTCAGGTTCTGTTCCCACAGACCGAAAGGGAAGACCGAGCGCGCAGTACAAAAAACGTTGAAAGATGGCGCCCAAATGTGGACGGAAGCCAGGGATTTCTGGGATGCGAACCAATGCATCATGGGGCGTTGGGACAGGACCAGGAATGCCCCGCCCCCTTCCCAACAGTCCACAGCACCAGAATGGGAAGAGGTGCTTTGTGGGATAGCTGCCCATAATACACTGCTCCCAATGCCACTGCAAGTGCCGCAAATGTGGCCACATCAGTGCGCTTGCAGCTGTCAGTGAAGACAGACTGCAGCGCTTTCCCTACTGCACTCTGCGAAGGCTGGTTTAACTCAAAGCGCTCTACATCTGCAAGTGTAGCCATGCCCTAAGTTTCTTCAGTATCTGTTTCTCATGCAAAGTGTCATAGTCCTGTGTGTAGTAAGAGGAGGCCCTGAGATATAAACCTTGGTATCAGAGGCCCGGTATGAAGCCTAAGGCCTGAACTAAAGTAATGGTCAAGACTTTGCTAACATAAAGCAAAGTTAAGCTGTGAGCCAGAGACAGGCCCTGCTCACAGAAGCTGGCAAGGAAAGGGCTGATGCTGCAAGAAGAGACATACCTAAAAGGTCCTGGACACCAGATATCAGAACATTCGCATACTTGTACATTCCACACACAAGGAACAGGCTGACCCATCCCAATGACAGGGCCAAAAGGGGAATATGATGGATAGTGTTGTTTTGTTCAAACCAACATGTACAAGGTGAGAGGCAGCACCTTACTACATAGAGGGGTTGTACCTTGCTGCGTAGAGGGTTTGCACCTCAATACGTCAGGAGTGATGTGTAACTTGTTTGTACCTGTGTATAAGAATGTATCCCTGGGGTGGTGTCTTTGTCCAGCCGAGGGGGCAGTGGAAAGTCCTGCCACTGACTGAGCTGAGTCCATTGCCAAGAGGCACTTTCTCGTAGTATGCCCGGTAGACTAAGTAATCTATGGGGAACTGCAATTGTGTCAGGGTCACAATAAACCTGGCCGAGGTGCCTTCGTACCTTACTAGACTCTGTGGTTATTGGGGGTTCTCTTCGGGTCTGCTGGGTCAGCTATCTGCGCAGAGCTGGGGCAGCACGCAGAGGGAACACGCATGCAGCCGAGTGATATCAACAAAGGAGAAAGCAGAGCACCACACCGGTAGCATCTGACAACACTGAGTTTTTGCTGCTAGGCAATCACCTGCATGACATTAAAATAGTTGTGGCCCCATAGACCTTGACAAGTATTACAGAGAGTGGGATCATGCACACCTGCTTTAGGTGTAAGTTGGCATCAGCGACTGCTATAGAAGTGCCACAACTCTTGTCTTCACACTAAAAACTAAATATTTTCAAAATAGGTAATCCTTCACACCTATTATAATTCTTCCTCCTCCCATATTCTTGCTTAGTTATTTTTGATCCTACTCCAGCTTTCTTGACTTCAATAAAATGTTGTATACATTTCAGCTTCTCTCAGGAGGTCAGCAGTGGAATTGTGGTGGGGGCAGTATATAGTGTGTGGGAGATTTTTTGTTTTAAGAAGGTCTCCTTACCCCCACTTTCATCATCAAAGAAAGTTATCAAGGTTATGTTCACCTACTAACATCTCTGTTTGTTTCATTGGATTGAAGGGGATCTGATTTTCTCTATCTCCAGAATCAGTAAGACAGCCCTTCACCAGTTTACATTTGGAAAGTTTTCTTAACAGCCATTAAAATGAGAAATTTTTTTCAAGTAAAACCTTAAATCAGTGGTTCTCAAAGCCCCCATTGGCCTGGAGCGGCGAACCGCGGCCAGTGGGAGCCGTGATTGGCCGAACCTGCGGACGCAGCAGGTAAACAAACTGGCCCAGCCTGGCAGGGGCTTTCCCTGAACAAGCAGTGGACCGGCTTTGAGAACCACTGCCTTAAATCCCATTGAAACTAATGGAGCTATCAGATTAGTACTAGTACAGGATAATGCCATGTGCTGATGCTTTATTACCCCTACTTTGCACACATGCACATTCATGAGCAGTGGATGAACTTCGGGGAGGGTAGCCCCTGGCCCTGCCTGCCCTTTCTGCCTGAGATCCCTCCTCTCCCGCTGAAGCCCAGAGTGGCCCCCCAGCCCTGGACCTCCCGAGTGCCAGGCAGGCAGCATGTGCCCCCCCAGAGCACCGGGCAGGAAGCACAGCCTCCTTCCCTCCCCTGCCCCCGGCTGCCCCAGAGCTCCAGGCAGTGCCCTCCCCAACACTGGAGCGCAGGACAGCTTCCAGTGCCCCGGAGCACCAGGTGGAGTCACTGGCCCCAGGACAGCCCCCATTAACCCCTGAGCCTCGGCCACAGGGGAAGAGCCCTCCGCAGCACAGTGTCGGGAAGCAGGAGTGGGCCTGGGGGCGGAGCGTGGGCAGGGCCATGCAGGGCTGTTTGGGCCAGCCTTTAATACCCGCTGCCCATGTACACATTTCTCCTGAAGTTCAGATTTATTACAAGCAACGATTGCATTGTAAAGTAACTGACCGTTGGCTGGAATACCTAAATCCTTGCCAACACACACACACCCATAGTTTTCCATTATACACTAGTAATTGGAATCTTGGTCTTGTTGGTGCTCAAGCACTCTATCAGCTCCAGTCAAGACAGTGGCTGCAATTTTTAAGTGAAACTTACGTTGTACAGTGCTGGTCCATGTACACATGAAGTATGTCTTTGTTTATGCCACCATTGGGTGCCAACATCCTCTTTAAAGGGCAACCCTGGAAGTCTTAGGCTGCCAAGAAAGTTTTACACAGACCTTGAAATTTTACATGAATGAACCACTTGAAAGACAATGAGCCAAATATATTCCTGATTGACTTCAGATTTACTAGGTATGAATTTGGCCTTTTATGTATGTATGCATGCATGCATGCATGGATTATGTCAGTCAAATCTCTGTCCCCACCCTACACGCCCATTCATCTGCAATTAAAACACCTTTCTATATTCAACTTTCACCGTGATTTTCTTCAAGCTCCAGTTAAGTGTTATATGGGAATCTGTCAGTAACTCCCCTTTCATGTACCTTTCAGTTTATTCTTGCCTCACCATCTGTTTTCTCCTTTATCTCTTGTATGTCCCCAACTCTTGCCTTTTCCTTCTCTCTGACCTTTCTATTCATGCACTCCTTTTCCCACCTGTCATATTATGGGTTGGGACCAAGGGGTTTGGAGGCAGAAGGGGGATCAGGGCTGGGGCTGGGGGTCGGGGCATGGGAGGGGGTCAGTGGGGCAGGCTCCTGGCAGTGCTTACCTCAAGCAGCAGCATGTCCCCCCTCTGACTCCTACGCGGCGGCGCAAACAGGCGGCTCTGCACACTGCCCCATCCACAGGCGTCGCCCCTGCAGCTCCCATTGGCCACAGTTCCTGGCCAGTGGGAGCTGCAGGGGCAGTGCTGGGGGAGGGGCAGTGTGCGGAGCCTCCTGGCTGCCCCTACATGTAGGAGCTGGAGTAGGGACATGCTGTTACTTCCAGGAGCTGCGCGGAGCCACGGCATGGAGCAGGGTAAGCCCCCCACCCTGCTCCCTGGCGGGAGCTCAAGGGCCAGATTAAAACGTCTGAAGGGCGGGATGTGGCCCTTGGGCCGTAGTTTGCCCACCCCTGGTTTAGGGCCTATGAGACTGACAGTTGAGCAGCTTGGAGTCTGTCTAGCCAGTTCATTACAACTTAATCTGAATTAATGAAGATTGTTAAGAACACAAAGGCAGTCTGTAGCTTTAAAAACTGGAATATTATATCCAGCCTATCTATTGGTATGGAATGTGGGACCTTTTTTCATTTTATTTGAGCTTTCTTTCCTTTCCTTGGTGAATTTAAATCACACTTCCACCTCTTGGTTACGTAACTAGTAGCAATACTTCATATTCTTAGTTGAGCCCAGCTGTTAGTATTGATATTTTATCCTCACCATTAAGGTCCAAAGGCAAGCGAGCTTCCAGATCAGTCATTTCAAGCTGGACTTCAGCGTTATTCACTCTGCTGCAGCAGTTGATAATCATTGACCTTAGGATAGGCACATTTTTATTATTTTACAAATATAAATACTTTCTTGTCTCCTCATTTCTTTTGCTGTCTTTCATAGCCTTACACACAGTATTTTCTTTTAATAATTTGGGGATTTGAAGCTCGATTCTTCCCAGAGCACTAACTATCTGTTAGATTAAACCCAGAGTTTGCCAACAATTCTTTTTAATTGAAAGAGCTTCTTTCTATTCATAGGAGTTTGGAACAGTCCTGAATTTCATCCTGTTTAATAATAAAGTTCAGCTGAGTATATTATGCTGTAAGGAGCTTTCTATACAAAGCAGTTCAATTAGAGCACTATAACTGTGAATATGAATAAGTACTCCAGGTGGTGCTTTGATAAATGAACTGTAAATTATGGAAGATAAATACTCACCTAGGGGGAAGATTTTATATGTGCACAAGAGAGATACTCTTTTTTTGCATTATGCAAGTGACCCACAGTACTTGCAGTTTCCATTTAATAAGGTTACATATATGAGCTCAGTAGGCCATATTTTCTCACCATCTCTCCTTTTTTAATGTAGTCCATAGGGGAAACGCCAACAACTCCAAAGCATATAAAGGACAATAAAGAGAGCTTCTTCCCAGCAACTCCAGCAACGCTGCCTCCTACACCAGTGAATCCAGACACTGTGACTTCTGAAAACGTCCTAAAACTGAACGATCTTCATTCCAAACCCAAGCCAGCGTCCTCTTCCTCCTCTTCTTCTTCCTCAGCATCTTCTTCAGTGCCCCCACCACAGACACCACACAAGGACATCGAGCCGCACCAACGCCAGAGTGCAGAGACTGCTCCCAACATGTCTTATATTACTCATGGTAAGTCTGCGCCTAATAAAATGTCTTGACCTTCTCTAATTGACTTGCCCAAGGGCACATAGTAAGTCAGTGGCAGAATTCTGCCACAAGTCACATTTTTTTATCACTAGACCATATGCAAAAGAACACAAGAGGCCACACAAACTTTGAGACTTGTCCCTGATTCTGAAAGGGATATATATATTACTAGAACTGATTGAAGAGTTGTCCTCTGTGTGTGTGTGTAAAATATAAAAGTGCTATAGCTCATTGAAAAGGAGGGTTTCTAATTCTGCTGTGGTATAAAATAGGTATTTATTTTCTCAAGTGGTTGACTTAAAGAAATCGTGATGGTTTAAAATTGCTTAGACGTTTGAAATGTTAGACATAATACCAGTGGAGATGGATTAGTTAGCAATGTGTAGTCAAAGGTGCATGATGAATATAACTTACTACATGTATATCACTCCCATGTGTTTGTGTAGAAATGCAGAATGTAGTAAATCCCAAACTTGTACAATACTAGTAACTTTTTTGTAGGGTAGCATCATCTTTATGCCACAGATTTTAGAGAGAAATTATTTTATAAGATATTTAGTCATCTGATATGCTATTGGTACTGTTTTGGGGTGTTTATATATTTCTGCACTGGAAAATGGAGGGTTGGCTTAGTTACAATGAACCATGGTAACTACAGAATGATAGTTGTGTGAGGCGGAATAAACAGTGGCTGAGAGGACTGGAATGATGGAATTACAATATTTGTAGCCCTAATGTAGTTTGATGAGCACACAGGGGCAGATGATAAGGTCAAAGATGCAAAATATATACAGTTTAGAGTCAGTGGTTGGCATGAGAACATGACTTATTAGAGACCATTTTATGTAGTTGGTCCTAGACAGACAAGCAAGATGAGAGAATTCAATTAATCTTCTCATTCTTGCATTTTTGGCGACAGGCCAGCCACAGCATGGTCAGTAGGCAAAGGGAGTGTGATAGGCTAGCACCCTCAGCATTACTAACTTCCACAGAGGGTATGAAGTAAGGCTGGACCAGCCCGAACCCCACTCTGTACTGGCCAGCAGAGCCTAGTGGTGCACATGTGTAGAAGCATAATGATGCACCCACTTAAAAGATGGCAGAATTCTTGCTGTAGTGTACGCTGTGGAGCCCCAGGAGGAATTCTGTCTGAATCAACCACAATTCTTCCTCTGGCTTCTGTTAACAACCTAGCCGCCTCCAGCTATACAGATACCCCCAATGTGGGATTGTGCCTTTAAGGCACAATCTGGCCCTGAAGGTATGTGACTTTTATATGAAATATATACAATGCATCTTCAATTACCCAAAATTATCATCTGAAACAAGATCATGTCTTTTGACGTCTGTTAATTACATTGAAAATCAAAAATTTTAATCAAAATCAAAACTGTAGTTTGTAGATGAATATTTCACAAATTAATATTTACATTATGGGCACAATGGTCAAAAGTGCCTAAATCCCTTTTTCAGAAGTGACTTGGCCCCTGTCTGTATAAAGAAAATAATCAAACTATTTTCAGATAATATTAAAAGCCAGAGACAAATCTACACAAGCCTGGTATGTTTACTGTTAAGAATGAAACGTCATATATCCATCCAGGCACTGTAGAATGGAACAAATCAGAGTAGTGCCAATGTATTGGAGGCTTACTCATTAACAGTCATCATCAATACTTCATAAGCTAGTCTCAAACTGGTTTGTTTGAAAGAAATTTAGCTTTGTGACTGAGTATCTTTGTATAGTTTATGCGCACACACCTACTGTACATGATTTTTTTCCTTATGTAATCAGCCTTGCAGCTAAATGCACATAATCTTCTGAATACATCCGCAACAAAGAGCAAACCAGGGAGAAATCAATTTTCCCAACGAGCTAATCTCTCAGAGAGTACAGGATGAAATTGAAATTTAACATCCGCCACTAATAGTCACATTATAATCACCTCACTTTCCTTCTCCACAAATCCTGTGGTGGGAGGGAGAGAAGGTTGCAGTCAGATTTGTCCAGAAATGGAATTATATGGTATTATCATGGGATGTCTTTCCAGGCTTGTTCAACAGAGAATAATTCAGGTCCATCCTTGGAGGAGGAAAAAAATGAAACCTCTGCCTTTTAAAGTTGTGCTCTCACTGAGCAGAGAGGTAGGAATGACAATGCAGGTTAGAGCTCCCATGTGCCATTGCTTTACATATAAAACTCATAAGCATTTCTTACATACTTTCCTCTATCTAATTTTCCAGGCCATCCTGCAGTGGCTGGAACATTTATTTTAATCTTTTGACTCTCTAGGCCTTTCAGGGATTTGTGAGGCTTCTGATGGCTTCTTTCATGGTTTCTGCACATCTTCCGGTGGTGGAAGAGGGGTGGGTTAGCTGCCAAAATTATTGCCCTGAAGTCTCCTGTCTGAAGATCAAGAGGCTTTCTCTGTACAGCTCTCATTTCAGTGCTGAGTGCATGTATCGTTTCCGGCTGTCTGGATCTCAGACCCACCTGACAGGTCGTTTCTCTAGCTGAGAGAGACACCAATTACTGCTCTGTCCTTTGCTTCTTTTTTCTTTCTACTTTTCCCCTAGCCACACCCCCACTTTTTAAACAATGATTGCTAAATTCATAAGTTTTACCCTTTCTTTTTGCTCTTTTCTGCCGTTATTTCTCCTTTTCTATGTAAAGTCTCTCCTCTGCCTCATTTTTCAAGTAATCTTTTTATTTTTCACCTTTTCCCCTTCCTGCCTTTCCTTTTAATTGCCACTTTCATACCCCCACCATGTCTGTTTGTCCATCTCAGAGGATTCCCTGTCCCCAAGTATTAACTACTGTATTTCTTCATGACTTCATAAAGGAATTACACAACAGTTTTCCAAGCAGTGTTGGTGTTCTGCCAGTCATTCCCCATGTAAACATTTTAATGGGATCTTGCAACTGGTATACAGCAACCAGTACAGAAACTACAGCACGATGAAGTCCAATGACCAGGTGCTAATGACAGCATGGAAACTTCCTACATTTAGGTATAAATTCACATGGGGCTGCCAGCCTTCTTAGCTCAGCATAGAATTGACTCAGGGGAGAGCTGTAAAATAGGTCAAGTAGGATAAACCCTCTCCAGCTCTGTCACACAATTCCAATAGCTGTACTATTCCATCACTCTGAAAATCTTACTGGTATGGTTGTTTTTTTCCCAGATGGTCTCCCTTTTTTTCCCCATTTCTTAATCCAGTGATGATTATTAGAAGGAAAACACTAACATGGGTCCAGGCAATGAGGTACAGGATAGCAAGAGAGGATTTCCACATCTGGATTTATTCAGAAGTGAGGATGACTCTGCTTGAAACCAGTATTGCACTAGATCTGCATATAAAATGGAGGGAGGGGGAAATGGGATCCTGCCCCGCTAAATAAATGCTGAGATTTTTAAAGGGCATTAAAATATAAGGTTAAGATTTTAACTGGTGAAAATCTGCTGTTTTATGATGGTTCTTTTGACATGCCTTCTGCCCTCCCTGTCTGTCCCCTCCTCCCCCCCACACACACCCCTTCCCAGGAGCAGCAGCAGATCACTGACATTGTATTCTGGTCTCCATTCCTTCACAAAGGAATCACAGTGCAGTATATGGAGGAGAGCTGGGTCCCCCTGGTGAGACTACAGCAGAATGCACTGAGGACTTTAAGATGTAATTACCTGCCTTCAGTTGCCTTATTTTTACCTCTACCTTAGCTACTGCCTGTTATGGTGATGGTACTCAGTGGTACAGATCATTATCACTTTTGACTTCCAAATACATTAAATTGTTTTAGTTTGCCATGATGCATTCTTCCTGAAACTTGTAAATGACCCTTTTACTCACATGCAAAACAGATTTTTTTCAAATATTGAAGCTGTGACATAACCCTTCCAAAACTAGGAAATTCAGAGTTAAGACAAATCCTTAGTTCTTTCTGTAATGTCTAAGTATTGCAACATACATACTGTGTAAATATCCTGCTTTGATCCCAGATATTTGCAGTGCTTGGACACAACAGAACAAGTTAAGAATGTAGTGATCATTCTGAAAGTACCTAAGCTTTATAACCCTATCTGTTGAAATATAGTAAATGAGATACAGAGATGGTTGAAGAAGGCTGCGTAGGGCCCAGAAGGTTGAGTGACAATACGATCATAGCTGTAGAGAAGGAACTGGTACTAGATTTGATTCAGCATGAGAAATAATGGGCAGTGTCACGGGGTCACCCACCACACTGGCACCACCTGCTGGACGTTTTGGGAATTAGCTCAGTCCCAGCAGGTGCACCCTTGGGTGGGTGGTGGCTATCCCATCCCTGCTTCCGCCTGCAGACCCATTACAACTCCTTTCTCTTGGCGTCTGCTTCATGGCACAGCCTTCCGGCCATGTCACCATCCCGTTCCTCCCCCCTGCTTTCCGGGGGACTCCTCCAACAAGAGTTCAGCCACTCCTTGCAGCGGCTCAGCAGTCCACAGCCGGGCCGCTCCTTCAGCAGCTATTAGGGGGGCTGGAGGGGTGGCGCGCAGGCCTGCCCACTGCTCCAGGCCCTGGCCCAGGGACCCTGCAAACGGAAGCTTTCTGCTGCCTCTTCCTTCCAGCCTACTATCTCTATTCCCTGGGCCACTTTCCTGTAGCCTCAGTTCCTTCTGCTCCTACCTCTGGCTCCAGCTCCTTTGCCCTCTTCCCAGGGCCTCGAGCCTGTAAATCCTGGCAGCCTGCCAGGAGCCCTCTAGGAAGCCAGTTTTCTCCCTGCAGCAGACTCTCTTGTGCTGGTCTGCAGCTTCCTTTTATATGGGCTGGCTGGGCCCTGATTAGCTGGTCCAGCCTTCGCCCTAATTGTCTGCAGCCTCCACCCTAATTGGCTGTTTCCCCTGCAGCCACATCTTTGGCTGCCTGCCGCACAGCCTCGCTAGGCTGATTTTAACCCTCACAGAGCCAGTGTGGGGCAGGTGCCCCATCACAGGCAGGAATAGTGAACTCAAGAGCAGAAGCTCAAAATAAAGGCGGTTATAATAATATATGGAGATATACTTATCTCCTAGAACTGGAAGTCCAGCCCCCTGCCTTCACTAGCAGGACCAAGTACTGATTCTGCCCCAGATCCATAGGTGGCCCCCTCAAGGACTGAACTCACAACCCTGGGTTTAGCAGGCCAATGCTCAAACCACTGAGCTATCCCTCCCCTTGTAGGATAGGAAGTCTTTGACACATGTTAATACAGCATTTAATATGGCAGGGTGTGGAATTTTGCTTCCCCACTTCAGAGATCTAACAGGATCGTGCTAAGATGGTTTCACTTATATCTCTGAGACAGTACCCAGAGAGTTACGTTGAGCACTTGCTCGTCCATCTCCAGAGTTCTCAGAGAGATCCCACCTCCATTTCTCATATCTTTTTTCAATACAAATCTATATAAAGCAAGAAGGAGAGATTGTGAATCAGCGTGGACTAAAATGCCAGATGTTTACAGAAGACACCCAGCTCTACATTGCCTTCACATCAGATACAAATAGCACAGTCTCCCAGCTGTCCTGAGCTTGGTTGAGTTCAGCAGTTGATTGAAGCCGAAGCCTGAAAAGACTGAGGTAATGCAAATGGAGTGGGAAGTACTTCAGAGAACTCACAAACTCTCTTAACCTCATCTTCCATTGAGGGCATCTGCCTTCATATTAATACAGTACATAGTGTAAGTGTTCACCTTGACTCCTCACTGTTTTTGAATACCTGAATAGCTACCGCCACCCAAAATCCCCCTTTTCCATCTATGGCTGATTAGATGGAACCCCCTTCTGTTTTGTTTGGACTTAGCCACCGTGATCCACAGCAACTTCTGGGTTTGCTTATTGTAATTTTCTGTACCCGGGGACAAAATGCCAACCTTTGTTAAAGCTACTTTTAGTTCAGAGCCTAGCAGTCCATCTGCTCTCCAATGCAGAATGCCAAGATCACGTGACCCCATTTCTCATTCTCTTCTCTGAATGCTGAATTAAATTCAAGGTTTCAGTCCTTGTCTTCAAAGCCATCTTTGGGACTGGACCGAGTTAACTTGGGGACTTCCTAACTCTGTGTGATCAATGATTTCCATGGACAGCTATGTTCCACTGGAAAATGGAACGGTCAGACCTAAGAATGGTACCTGGTTGCAAAGAAGATGGCGCTTTCTCGATGATTGGCCCCCAAAAAACTGAAACTTGCTCCTGGAAGAGAACCAGTATGACCATGAATCCTTGTCTTCCTTCTGAGTGAAATGCAAAACCTAAGCCTTCCCACGGCATCACGTTTTAAAAAAATCATTTTTCTTGCATGCCTTCTGGTTTTTAGGAACATTTTTTCCTTTATTTCTTTTTTTAAAATGTGATATTATTTTGAGTAAGCTCTACCAAAGAGATGGGTTTGGCATTTCATTCTGAAGCTGCTGAGGTTCGTGGTTAACAAGATCTCTTCCCGGAGTGAGTTTCAGCTTTGTAGGTAATCTCATCTTAAATCCTTCTATTTTTATAAATCCGTATGTCTTTTTCTTTGTTGTCTTGTCCTCCTCACTTCCATTTTCCATCTCTCCCTCCCTTATTTCCCTTTTTTCTCTTGACCCTTTCCTGTTTCCTGAGCTTTCATCTCCATTTTTCACAAGGTTTTCTGAAATAGGGCAAGCAATGTGGTATCTGTTAGTTGTTGTATATTCCAAGGTGAGATTTTACAGTGGATGGATTTGCTAGTAGGAATAAACCAGGCAGCTTCTGAGCCAGTCACAAGTAGTCTGTGTTTACTCTTTCTAATCTCTTGCTGCAGCCACCTCCTAAACTTGGCCTTGGTATACTCACTTCCCTTTGTCTCATCCATTAAGATCCATGCCTTTCATGCAGGTTTTCTTCTTCTCTTCACCACAGGTGCACTCTGAGAACAACCTCACTTTTGGATGTCAGTGGGGTTTTTCCTGTTTGTGAAGGATCTCTTAATTCCCTCTTGCCTCACATTCAGACAGCACAAGCTGATCACTTGATTGGATAGGTTCTCTGCCTCCTCCTCCTCACGATATACCTATTTGGAGTACAGCAGGTTGAATTAGCCAGCTAGCATGATACGTTAATGCCAAAAACATTTCAGTCCATGTAGTAGCTTTACTGTCTTTCTTTTTCTGATGGCTACCATTTGAATTCCACTTGTATGATATATATTACTTGTTATCTAACTGTCTGTACTGGGCTAGCTTGATTATCACTTCAAAAGTTTTTGTTTGTTTGTTTGTTTGTTTTTTTTTTTTTTTTTTTTTTCTCTTAATTAATTGGCCTCTCAGAGGTGGTAAGACAACTCCCACCTGTTTATGCTCTCTGTATGTGTGTATATATATCTCCTCAATATATGTTCCATTCTATATGCATCCGAAGAAGTGGGCTGTAGTCCACGAAAGCTTATGCTCTAATAAATTTGTTAGTCTCTAAGGTGCCACAAGTCCTCCTGTTCTTCTTTTTGCGGATACAGACTAACACGGCTGCTACTCTGAAACCTTTCATTACAAACTCTGTCTCCAGAATTCCTTGATAGAATTAAACCTGTGTATGAGATCTGTTATGTACATGTATACATACAATTAAAGCAACAAAGATAGACCTACAGTATACCAAATTGTGATAAAGATATTGGGATGTATCTTGCTGAGACAGGGTGACCTTCTAAGAGGAGTGGATAGTGAGACATTGTATATGGACTTTTGACTGTACATACATTTCAGATTTTTACTATGGGCTAGATTTTCAGTTGTTGGCCACCTCTTTTTTGTGTGCAAAATTGCAAACATGCATGGACACTAATCTTTGCATGCACCCTTTAAATGGTGTAACACCCTAGTTAATTGAAATGTTAGTAATTGCACCCAGAAAATCCATTAAGGTCAATGGTGTTTTTGAGTGCAAATGCTAACTCTTACATGCACATTGCTGTTCTACTGTTGCAAATGAAATAACAACTGTGCACATGCAAGTGATAGAAATTTTAATAGGTGTGATCACCTGCAAGTGCTCCCATTAACCCAAGTTAAGGCTGAATAGAGGCCCAGCTGAAAATCTACTCCACTGCTATTGCATAACTTATTTATACAATGCTTTAAAACTTTTTTTTAACCACTCACCAATCTAATGGCAGCTTTCACTAACCTCTACTATGTTTATTTGGCTCGGGGACAAGAAAGGATTAAATATTGTCAAAGAAGGGAGAGACTTATGGCTTTTTCCAGGCAGCTATTGCATTCAAACAACATAAGAACATAATGGCCATTCTGGGTCAGACCAAAGGTCCATCTAGCCCAGTATCCTGTCTTCCGACAGTGGCCAATGCCAGGTGCCCCAGAGGGAATGAACAGAACAGATAATCATCAAGTGATCCATCCCCTGTCGCCCATTCCCAGCTTCTGGCAAATAGAGGCTAGGGACACCATCCCTACCCATCCTGGCTAATAGCCATTGATGGACCTGTCCAACAGATTAACGTACATAAAATTCACCAGCAATGGACTACAAATGAAAAACTGCTGCTGTACTCTAGTAGTGCTGTGTACAATGTTGTTCTCTCCAAGTTATTAACTACTGCTGAGTCAGATGTTAAGACACTAAAATCAGTTAGCTTACTGTTTTTTAAATGGCACTGTAAAGAAATCATGGAACTGGACACCAAACTTTAGTCTTCAACAAATATTTAGAAACAGATTTAAAAGTTTAATAAAAGAAAAAGGATTTTGGGAACAAAACATTCTTTTTTAGGGTTTCCCCTTCCCCCATGTGCATCTGGGGTTCGAAGTATTCATAGACCTAGATATAGATACTCTCACCTTTCCATTAGAGTGCAGTATTCTCTTCACCGTGGTATCTGAGCATCTTGCATTTAATCATATCACAGAACTTTGTTCCAAAACTTTACCTTCTTCCAGGTTTCTCTGAAAGGAATTTTTATCACTGTGGCTTTGTGCTTCATTGTTGTATCTAGTTTCTTGCATGCTGCACTTCATTCAAATACTCATTACTTGTCATTCTTGTCACAGTTTGTGCACTGATATCGGTCACAATGTTTTTAAGCCCTCTTCTAACTTCCACGCTCTACCTTTTTTTTTTTCTCTTCATCTGTTCCAATATAACTTTCTCCACTCTGTGTATTAAAGTGGGTCTTCATGCTAAAGACCTAGAATCCTAGAGATACAAAAGCCATATTAAGTCATCTAATCCATTTCCCTGCAGGTACAATATTGTTCCCTTTAGAGAAGCAGCATAGACTAAACTAAGCACAATACTGTCAGCCAGAAATACCAAAATGCTAATCCTACCTCTGTGACTTATTTGCTGTCTGGTCTTGGACATGTTCCTTAACTCTCTGTGGAGTACTTAACTCTTCTCCCTTTTATAGGCATGGAGCTCTCCTCTCTTCAGGCTGAGGGTAGGCAGGATGCAGAAAGCTTTTCTATCGTGTGCACGGCCTTAAGCACTAGCACAGCGCTTTGAAGGCTCACTGATCACTTTAAAAAGGGGGGGGGGAGGGAGAAATGGGGGTGTGGAGTTCAGAGCAGAGCATTTGTCCCCATGTCTATGCCCCATCTGAAAAATAGGGATAGCAATACTTACCTACCTTGCATGGTGAATTAAGGTTTGTTTCTGTAACCCTGTGCTCGAGCAGAGAGTAGTACTTACATGCAATTAAACCCATTGAGGTCACTGAGTCTAATTATGTGAGTACTATTCAGTACAAGTAAAGATTGCAGAATTGGGTCTTCACTGTGTCTAAAGTGTTTCTATGATGTAAAAGTACTATAGGACTACTTAATAGTATTATATTTCCTAGTGTTTCCTCTCATAACACAATACTTGTAGGGTTTTTTGTATTGTCTACTTAAGCACTTGATACTTTTGGCCATGGTTTCCCCGAGTCATGCCTTTTGGAAACCCAGGTATGAATCTGTTTTGGAGTTTGAGTTCAGAGCTCAGCTCTTTCATCTTTCCTATGATGAGATGATATTTTGCTCTTTCTCTCCCTTTCTTTTAGTCCTTAATATGTCTTTGTGTGTATGTATTAATAGTTGCCTCCTTGAACAGCTGGAAAGTATCTGCTTAAGGTGTTAGTCTCATTATCCAGTTTGTTTTGTCAGTTTTTGTCAATAAATAAAAGCAGGTGTTTGATTTTGATTTAAAACATTAACATCATAATGTTGGTCTCTTGTAATACCTGACGGGACAAGGAAATCAAATGACACTGTACAGAGCACAAGGAGAGCAGAACAGCAGTTTATCACTTACAGCCCCTCTGCTTGTAAACTTTCTGTTCACGTGTAAAATGCAGGGAGAATATTTGCCCTTTTTTCATTGTATACATGTTAGATTAGCAAAATAATGTGTCATATTTGTATATATGATGCTCACTGGAAGTCTATAATATATATATCTACAGTTGAGTATATATGTATATAATGTGTTCTCTGTATAAAGAGAGGCAGTGAAAGAGAATATTAACTATAATGAAGTCATGAACCCAGGCGCCCGCTATAGGCATCTGCAAACACTGGTTACCCTGGCAACAAGTGGAAAGAGGTTGGAGAGGAAAGCTGGAGTAGGTTGTTGCACTGAATTGTTTTCAGCTTGTTTCTTCCTCACTAAAGCAGGGAGATGTTGAAAGGTATGATGTGCCTCTTTCTATTGTGTATGTTATATTATGTATAATAGAGAGCTGTTGGGAAGGGGTACGCTAAAATTTTATCTTATTCAGCTCCATTTTGCTCAGACAGACATGAACTTTTCTATTTAAATATTAACATAAATTTTCTATGTTGCAAATCTGTGTTTTCCCTTTGTGCTTACAGTTTGCAAGTTGCACTATAGTGTTTGAGTGCCAGATAAATCTCTGAAGTACTGTATCTGTCCCATCTTCTGCCCAGGGACTGGTGGCTATTGCATCTCCTCTTAATGTCTTCAAAAACTGATTTTATTTTGAAGCTGGATTTGTAGAACTAACATTTGCAAATGTACCAGGCTCGTACCAGTACTGTGTGATATAGAAAGATCTAGTTGAATAGGACTAAAAATGAGCTTCTGAACACCTCTAGACTGTGCTGTATCGATTTCCTTGTGCTTTTGTGCTGATGCAGAATATTGTAGCTCATGACTTAGTGGAGTCTTTGCCTCCCTGGGGAAAGTTTTTATAAGCTGAACTAATACATTATGTTTGTCGGGGCTGTAACAGTGTCTTCCACAAAGGCAAGTATCGGGATATTTTCTTCAGAACCTGTTTTAGATGGATAGGAGAAAATTGAATTGCGTGTGTCTTTTTGTGTTTATCCTTCAGTCTCTTGCTTTTTCTGTCTGTTCAAGGAGAAAGAAATGTAGTGAATAACTTCCCATTATATTGAAGTGTCATTGGTACAAATTATGACAGGGACATTTGTATATATATGTGTACACATCTGTGTGCAGTGAGACCACAGGTTAAGTGAATTTTTTTGATATTTTGTTTGTAAATTCAGTTTTTAAACTTAGGAAAAAAAGATGTTGCTCTCAAGTAACCGTGGCACAAAACATCATAGTCACAAGAGAATAAAGAGTCTCAGCCAATATAGGGGCATAATTCAGTCACTGGGCATTTAACACCTCTGAGAGTAGAGTTATTGATTGATTAACTTGACATTGGCTCCTCGTTCTGGTAGTCTGGAGCATTCATTACAATATTATATTAACAATCGCTGTTTCCAGAAAGGTCTCAATACAAATTCATATTTAGAGTTATCAGATTTATGTCCTTTCATTTGTGTTCTCTTAAGAGTGAAAGGGAGCTGGCAAATTAAATCTAATTTTATTCAAGTGAAATCTAATCTTACTCTGTAAAACTAGATATACAAGACAAATTCAAAATAAATTAATAAAGCAAATTATTGAATATGGGACAGGTACATGGATAGACTATGTATATTTCAAGCTAGCACCATTAGGCTAAAATTTGATTGCTCAGAAGACCCAATCAATCAGGTCACGTGACAGTCTAGTTAGAATCAAAATATAGCAAATCAGTCCAAACAATGAAATACCTTATAATCAAATAAAGCAAATAATCAGCATTAAAGGGTAAGTATTCAGTCATTAGGCAATAACAGAAATCACAGCTTTTAATGTGAATGAGTGGTAAACTTTAATTAGTTGCTGAATTATTAAGCCCCTGATATGGCTTAGCAGTCAGTTACATGTGATTTCTTCTTAGGTTACACTTTAGTTACAGGATTTACAGCACACTCATATTTAGTATTTTATCTAATGAAAGTAACAGTAGATGGCAAACCTCGGTGAATAAAGACCACTTTATGCTTATCCCAAATTCTTAAAATCTGTCATCTGAGATGTTGCAGCAGCAAGGTGGAATTTGATAGCATGGCTGTTGTACAGGATAATCCCCCAAAATCGTCATTGTTCTCCTGCTTCTCTTTTGGGGAGGTGTAATGTTCCTTCCTCTCTACCTCAGAGTCAGAAGAATTTTTTTGCAATCATTTGATTCTGGAAGTCTAGAGTGTCTAGCCCATAACATATCCTCAAAGGCCAGCAGTATATAGGGCATTCATCCTGTCTTCAGTCCACTTCAGGGCTGTTGTTCTTTTGGTACACAGCCTCTGGTACTCTTGTTTATTGTTAAACCACACTTACACCTGGTGTAGAGTGAATCCAAGGTAGCAGGCATCAGTTTAGGTGACATTTCTTTTTTTATGACCAATTAACATTTGCAAGTGCAATATTTTCACACCATCTGACTTGGTAAACTTATTCTCACCAACTGTGTTCAAGAAATTTAGGAAATGTAACTCATTAAATAATTCTACCTAGATAAGGAACCCCAGGTTAGCTAGGTATTCCTTTTAATAGAGTTGGCAGGTTCTTCAGACATAAAACCTTCCTTTCAAACTCCTGCTGCAAAGGCAAGAATTAAGCAGCAGAACATCAGAGTAACAGATGGTGAGATCTTAGCTACGTTGGATGGAGATGGAAAAGTGGTTTTCTCATTGCAAAAATACTGTTTTCTCCAGAAATGGTGGCAAGTTGAAATATATATTCCTTGGGTAGTAAGCATTGTTATCAGTTAGTGAATCTAAGAAAGCTAACAGTTATTTCAGCCTGTCCTTTCCAGAAAGGACTATGATTAGGATCTTATGGTAGTCAGTGAAAATTATACTACTCATATAAAATATGCAGTCCTGGCCTTGGAATCTATGAAAATTGCATTCAGTTAAATATTTTTCTAATATAAATTAGCATGGGTATGTGTGGGGGTGGAATAGAGAGAAAGAGAGTGTGCAAACCAGTACCCACAATATAAGGATTTGAGCTGTATGTGTATATACTTTTGAATACCAGAATCTGGGAATTTCACAATGTGTTAATTAAAAAAACGCATTAGTAAAACTACAGTAGATAATTCTTTGTCTCCAAGATAGATAAGCCAAGCTGCTGCTTCCACTGTGTCTTGGCACTCATAATAAATAACCTTATAGCTTGCTTTAAGGAGGTTTTTAATATAGTATGTATCTTTTGTCACCAATAATCAGACACAGATCTCTTGGATCAGTGCTGGCATGGCACTCCAGCCAACTATTCTACTTCTGCATTGTCTGTGTAATAGTGCTTATGACAGGAGTTCCAATCCCCAGGTCTCAAAAGTTGTGATCACATATACACATTTAGGGAATTCACTTGGCACATGGATGCGGCCTTTGCATATGCGAGAATTATTTATCACGCAGTGTTCCATCCAACTTTTAAAAATGCTATGTTTTTAAAGGTTTCATGAAAATCTGTGCTTTAATTGATGGTACCAAGTGTCAGAATTGTAATGTTGCCACTTTAAATTGCCAGTATTTAATTTCAATCATGCTGTGGTTGAATAGTGGCAGAGTAACGAAATGCCCACCAGTTGTAAAATACACACAAAATAATTAGAATTTAAGCGATTTTCTAATCCCTTTCTTATCTGTGAATTATCTTTCGTTAATGAAGAGGAGGAGGAGCTGGAAGGACCTTTGGAAGGGCTTGGATTTCAGCAGCAAGAGTCCCGACTTTGCCAGCAGATGAAAATGGCTACTGTTGCTCCGTCGCCTGAGGCTGCACGCTGGCAAGTGGAATCCGTGACCAGCACAAGCTCAGGACATGGCTGTACCCAAGGTAAGAATGTTTCATGCTCCATAGAAGCTGAATGGTCTTTCTTTTGGTTTCATTTCTGAAAGTTTGTTTTAATGAGCAATAAATCCATCTGTAGCAATCTTGTACCCACCATGGGATATGCTTTCTCCAGCTTTCTCTCCATGCCTTCGGTCTTCCAGATTTTACAGACATTCATGGCAATGGCCCAGCTTCCTGGAGAAGTGCCTCATTGGTAATTCTCTTTGGCATAGGACTTGCATGCTGAATACCAGTGGCAGCCTAGCCAAACAAAAAGCACCATTGTACCTGGCCCTTACTCTGTAGTCTATGCTGCTTTTAAAGTAATAGTCAGTTTAAAAAATAAAAAGCTTACTGAGGTCACCTAAGGTCTGCAGTATACCAAATCCAGAGGAGCGGTTAACATGTCCAGTTCCTTTGTCACTGCTTCAATTAGGCACTTTCCTAACACAGGATTCCTCCACTGTTCCAGATAAATTGGATACAGTTTGAAAGCAAAATCGGAAATTCACATTTTTTACCTTTATTTTTTCCATGACTCTTCTCTTCTAATTAAACTGCTGTAGTACCTGCCTCATGGAAAAAGATTTTCAGCAAGATTCAAAGAGAGATTGGACATTTATGTGGATAACAAGAATATTCATAGTTATAACAGTTAATGCTTTTTAAAAAAAAGGGTTTTGGAAGGAATATAAAGCCTCATGCTTCAGGGCTTAAGCCTGTCTCTCTAACTGTTAGGGATTGGGGTAAGGACTGACTTCTTGTTCTGTGTTTGTACAGCACCAAGCACTTTGGGATCCTGGTTCATAATCAGGGCTCCTAGGTGTTATAGTAATACAAATATAAATAATAAGATGATACCTACATGGGAAGCAGATTATCCTGCATTTGCCTTCTGCTGTGTTTCTTGAACCTTCCTCTGAAGCATCTGGCACTGTCCATACTTGGATACAAGATACTATGATATAGAAGGACCTCAGGTCTGATTGAGAGTGGCAAATCTGATGTTCCTCTGTAGTATTAAGGACACACCAAATTCAGTTTTACATCATTTTATAGGTGGTGATGTGTCTGCTTTCCTGGCAGGCCTTCGTAATTGGGAGTTCCATTTGGCTCTGATTAAATAGCCCTGCCTAATCCCAATAAAACTGCTCAGCCTCTTACAGGTTTCTAGAACTGAAAGTGTTTAGTTTGAAGAGCAGGAAGTTGTAGTACCTCTTGTTATTGTACCTCTTACAGAGGCTCACATCGTGGATCAGGCTTGCATAATTTGATTTTATTGGTTGGTTGTTTTTTGGTGGAGTGTTTTTTGTCATAGTTTCATATAGAAAGAGTAACAGTATGGCTGAGAAATCTCTTACGGTCTCTCTCCTCTCTATGGACTGAATAGGTCAACTAAGAGACAATGTCTTGTACTAATCATTATTACAGAAATATTATTTTTAATTTGTATTACTGTAGCTCCTAGGAGCTCTAATCATAGACCAGGGCCCTATAGTGCCTAGGTGCTGTGCAAGCACACAACAAAAAGATAGTCTGTACTCCAAAGAGCTTACAGTCTAAGTGTAAGACAAGACAACAGCTGGATACAAAGAAGACAGATGGGGAGAGTACAAAGAAACAATGAGACAGGAAGATAATGTAGCTGTGCGGATGTTTACAGGGAGCTCCTTCTAAGCGGAAGGGGCAAAATGGAATAAGGTGCTTGTTTGAACAAGCAGACAATGGATGCTGGCACCACTGGCTCATCTGAGGTGGGAGTCAACACCTCAACAGTGAATGAGAGATGATAGGTTGGACGGGGTAGACCATGAGAGCGGTCTTGACAGGCAGCTTAAGTTTGATGCAGTAGAGAAGAAGGAGCCTGTGGAGGGCTTCAAAGAGGGGAGTGACACGGTCAAAGTGATGGTCTAGGAAAACTAACTTTGCAGTGGCGTATTGAATGGATGTGAGTGGGGCAAGATTACATTTGCCAAGTATTGTGCTTTTCAAGGAAAGTTTGAGATATTGTGTCTCTTAAGAATTATCACTGCCTTTTTGCTGTTACCTAGAGCATGAACTGCAGAATCCTGAATCGTTTTCTACCACTTGCATCTCCTCCTGCTCTTCCATTTCTTTTTCCATTTCTGAGTCTTCATACAAAAATCTTTGCCGTGAAATATATTTTTTCAGATGATTTTTTTTAACTACAATATTGTTTTCCTTTCTTTGACATATGTAAGCATGGAAAACCACTAAAATTCTTTTCCTGATTCTTTTCTCCTCAGCCTCCAGTTCCAAGCCAGAAGTCAGTTCCAATACACAGTCCTTGGGAAGCCAGCAGAACAAGGCAGATAGCACCCGAGTAAAAACCCGCATTCTGCCCACCATGCCAAAGCTTTTTATCCCTTCATCTATCACCAAATTCCCACCTGAGATCACTGTCACCCCACCAACACCAACCTTACTTTCTCCAAAGGGCAGCATTTCAGAAGAGACAAAGCAAAAATTAAAGGTAATTCAAGAAAAAGAATAACTTTTAGGACATGTTTGGGTTTGACCTTAATTCTCCCTTTAAAATGAGATTTTTTCATGTCATTGGAACAACTGCTCCTTTCCCCAGCTCATCACAGGAGATGGTACAGGGAGTGGTATGAGGCCTAGCTTTTCCCAAGTGGAGTTACTTTACGGACTAGTGAAGTGTAGGCTGTAGGTGAGCTCATAGCTATCAGGGCCCCAGTTGGTTGCAGGAGTTCATAGCTACTGCAGTCCGAGCAGTAGTCATGAAAAAGGACGAAGTAGAAATACAGTCTGAATGGGATATCCAGCTGTTCCAGTCTGTCTTGCTATAGAGAGAACTTCAGGAGTACTGGCTGTGGGGAAGCTTACTGATGATTCAGTATTATGGAGCCGCAAGGTGGGACAAACAAAGTTTTACAAATAAGGGGACTCATGAATGTTGAGGAATAGCAGACATTTGTCTTTGAGCCCTGTGATCGAGGGTTTATTCTAACTATTCAGCAATATATTTCTTTTTTTTTCTTTTTTCTTTGGGTCAGTCTGCTATTTTGTCTGCTCAGTCTGCAGCCAATGTAAAGAAGGAGAGTCTTTGTCAGCCAGCATTGGAGATCTTAGAAACCTCAAGCCAAGAGTCCTCACTGGAGAGTGATACTGATGAAGATGACGACTACATGGACATATGAATAGATTGCAGTGGTCATCACCAACAACACCAACCATACAGCCATTCTTCTTGTTGTCAGCATCACTGCCAGGCAGCACATCTTGCTCTTTGTTGGCATTATCCTCCAATTAATCTTCATCAGCATTGTGTCATTCACGTCCATTATTTTCACCACCATCACTGCCTCTGTATTGCCTTCAAAAACGTCTCCATTCTACCCACCATTGTACTTGACAGAAAGAATGATTGGTCACTAGCCAGTTAATTCATCTGGACCAAAACACCACCCTTAAACTCCAGTAAAGCCAGTCTTGTGAGCTGCAGGCATTTCTTTCTACTTGCTCTTGCTTCTCCAAACCAGATCCTTGGGAGCCATTCCAGTGGCTTTTTCTTTAAAGCTTCCCGTTAGCTGTCTTTTAGCATTTCCCCCTAGTTGACTTTTTCTCCAGATAATTTTAGCAGCCCAGCCTCCTGCTGTGTGTTTCCAGCAAAGGGGAGTGGAGGGAAGAAGTTGGCAAGCCAGCAAAGGTTTCTCCTGGCACCATTGATTTCCCATGCCTTCTGGAGAGAATTGGTGAGTGTTTGGCTTCTTGGCACAGCCACAGGACATGTAAGAAGCTGGCTGGATGACAGATTACCAGGAAGTTGGGTTTCCAATGTGGGCAGAAGTTTTGTCCCTCCCAACTTGTGCTCATTTCACTCTTACTGTTAAGTCCAATAAAAGATTATTTACCTGAATGTTGGCTCAAAGAACTGGACTGAAGACACACCTTCCAGCATTGTCTTATGGTCCCTTCTCTTCTAATTGCCTTGGACAAGCATTTTGGGCCAGGGGCTAGATGCTATTTTTATGGTGGTATTGGGGAATGTTATAGATTTCAATACCATTTCAGTCTGTTTTTTACAGAATGACACGAAAAGGTGTTTTTTATCTATCTGAAGAGGGATTGCTCACAGTTATTTATATGGGAAAATAATGGTAACAAACAGCATCTTTTTCTACTGAATGTTAACTTTGTAAAATAATGAATGCAAACCATGCAAAAAATATATATATGCCACATATATAATATGCATACAGCTTGCCATGTTAGATTGCTCTTTGTGTTTGGGGGGAGGTGTGTTTTTGTGCAGTGCAGAGCTTTGTATAAACATTTTTTCTAATAAAGTAAAAATGTACTCACGGTTGCCTCTCTTAACTGCTGGTTGGAAAGGGCAGGACATCTGTTCATCCTACCATGATTCTGGAAAAGGTGCCCTCTGTGGTAGGAGGAGGGATGCAAGGGGGGAAAAAATCCATTATTTTGTAAAAAAAGACAGTCCCTTCCTCAGAGAGCTCACAGTCCACTCTTTGGATAACATAAGGGAAGAGAATATAGCCCAGTGATGACAATGGCCATATTGAAAGAGTATTTAACTGTACAAAACTGAAATTCATACACTATCACAGCAATCACTTTTTCTCGTTAGGAGGAAGAACTTGTTTCTATACATGAATCCTGAACAGATATGAGCCCAGGTCAAAACAGAAATTCAAATAGTTACAAACTTTGGGAGTGTTCAGGTCCAAAATTTGCATTTCAGACCCATCGTTCTAAACTTTAACTACCACCATAAAGGTTAGTTTGAATAGAGTATGACTGGGAAACTGACGGACAAGTCCACCAATCAGGACATCAACAAATTCTGATGAAACTAGGTCTAGTTAACAGAAATTACAAAATTATCTACATGAATCTAAGAGAGAGAGAGAGAATATTTGTCAGGATCAATGAACAAGCAATGCAGATAAATTCATTTTCAATGAGGAAAGTATCCAGTGCTGTCTTGTTCATTAATTTGGCCTTCGTTTTTATAAACCGAATGCATAGCACGCTATATTTTGTAGACATTAACTGACTGGGTTGTTGTCTGTGGGGTTTTTTTTAACACCTTGTGGTCTGTGTCTGTTTCTACGTAACATGAGGTCATCCAACAGGAGTGGTACAGTCCATCGCAAGAAATGGAAGACCGTGAACAGTATGGACCTCAGACCCAAACTTCGATGGATCATGTAATTCTATGCAATGTTCATTCAAGCAATTGGACTTGACCCTGTAGGTCTTTGGTCAATATATACTCTCAGATGTGTGGTTAAGTTTAAGATAATCTGGATTCTTGGCTCCATGCATATAGCATGGGCTTGGTGATACTAGACCAAGACTGAGGATTTGATTGGATTTTTGACAGCCTATTTTCATTGTATTCCTTATACAATATATATTACAATTTTTCAGTAAAATTAATCTGGGTATTTTGTTTTAAGAACATTTAGTTCCTAGGCTATGATGATTTTTGTCTGCATAAATCAAAAACATCGCTTTTATTTAAAGAATTAAGTTTGTAAGTGCAAAGTATTATATTTACCTTTATTTCTCCTAAGGATTCCAAGGTGCTAGACATTTTTCTGATATATTTTCCATATTTTTCCAACATTTTCTAAAATGTCTGGGTCTTTCTTTCACTCCAACCCCACCTCCTATTTTACGAGATGTGTTCTTTTTTGTGCTCATGAAAGGGTATAACAAGGCTAGAAATTGCCATTTTCTGTTAGCAAAGCAAGTTGAATATTGTAGGTCAGTTTGAAACACAGTGTTCTGTTCTTGTCTACAGTACTGTGTATTTGGCCTGGATTGAAAGCTCTCAGTTGCTTCTCTCCCTTCCTTTTGTCTGTGATGCTTAATTCCCATTACCCTCAAGTGACTTGAGGACTTTCTTCTTTATACGCATGAAGATAATTCATACTGATTTGGTACATGTACTGTCTCCTCCAAGCACCAGTTTTCAGCTACTGGCTACATACTGTGCTGGCAAGACTCCAGGCCATCTTTTATAATTGTATTTCTGCTGACTTCAGCCAAAGGAACCACATACCTTCCTTATCCCCCAAACCGTGTCTCTGTAAGTGGTGATTATTCAGTCACTGTTCAACTCAGTACAGCTTGTTCTGAGGCAAAAGATGCCAGAAAGGATGCATTTTGTGTGACATGCTTGCTTTAAACCATGTACAAAAGGGACCACACACTGAACCCCGACTCTTTTAAAAACCAAGAGAGTGTAACTTGCTCTCATTACCGCCTTTTTTGAGAGGCCAGTCAGTAAAGTCCAATAAAGTGGGATTTGTTCCAGTTATAGCCACTGGAGTAGCTGCACCAATGTAAAACCCTAAACTAGACAGGTAAAACTGATATTAGTCTTACTTCGGTGTAGTTTACTCAGTTTCAAGCAGAGGTAAGCTGTGGTGGTGCAAATCATATTTTTGGTGACATGAAATCCCCAGTGTAGATAAGACATAATTATCAAGCTAACATCACTTCCAGCTTCAGACTTGCATATCAAATGTAGGCATGTAGCTCAACTTCACTTAACTACCGCCTGTGATGATACATTTTTTAGGGGAACTGCTGGACCACCATCACCTCTGACATCTGTGGAAAGGTTCCCAGGTTTCTTCATAAGATTGTGCCAGATAAAGAAAAGGGGGGAAAAAAAAAAAGGCTGGTGAGAGCCCCCTTTATTGTAAAGGAACGTAGGGAGGAAGCTCTGATGCCAAATGTGAGTTTAAAGGAAAATTTTTCTTTATACTCAGCACATGGACTAAGAAGCTCTTCTTGTCATTTAAAAACACTACTGTATTAGAAAATGGACTGTTACATCGTCCTCTGTGCTTTAACAATAGGAAGAACTTTAACATTTAAACATGAAATTTTGTTTACCTCATTAAACATATTGTTGGTGTCCAGTGTCGTTTTTCAGCAAAATGGCTGGTGCTAGAAGAAGATTCCAAAACTTCAGACAAAATGCATTATTTCTATGTAGCAGGAGATGATTCTCCCTATATAACACTGAATGAACAAAGTGGTAACGGCTTTCTTTGCAGCCGCTCCCCATGTCTCCTTGGATCTTCTGTGCTAGCCTTTGTTACATTCATAGCAGTTGTACACTAAGTGACCAGCCGAAGGAGGTCAGACCAGCATTTTCAATTTCAGTGCACAAGCGTCTTCCAAAACTAGCAGGATCCCTAATGAAAGAGGTTTTTTTGTACTGGTTATTCTCTCAGTAATTTCTTAAAAGAGCAAATCCACAATTGTTTCACTTCACTCAGATATAGATAGTGTCAAATTTAGGGGTATTTTGATCTAAAAAAAGAATAAACACAGACCTCTTGTATAATCACATAAGTTTAGGGTCTCAGAGCAAAGGGGAAAAATTACTATTTTGAGTCTAAGGTTTAGAAGTATTTCTGAGGATTTCTAGTGTTCCTGCACCCTCATAGTGTATGGTTCTTTGCACCAGCAAAGATAACTGACCTATAACTATTATAATTTAATATTAATATGGTAGCGCTTAGAGACACCAATCCGCATTTGGGATCCTGTTGGGTGGAGTGCAGGCTCGGTGCCTGGCCCAAAGAGTTTATAATCCAAGACCAGCAAAAATTCTGATCTCCCAGGTTGGACCTGTGCCATACTGAGACTTGCATGCTAAGCACTGATTTCCTTACTGGTGTTCTTCCACTGTCTCAAAAATATAATAAAAAAAAAAAGAGAGAATAAACTTTATTCCACAGTTAAAATGTGGGATCAGGTAATACTGCAAAAGTCTGCATTAGTTACATCAAGTATTAGTATAGTATGTTCAGATGTTTTCAATTCAGAGTGAGAGTCTGTCCAATCGATAATGACATAAATGTGTCTCTTGCAGCCAAAGGAAACAAGACTTGATAAGGGACTTGTCAAGGGAAAGGACCAGGAAAGGATGAGGAAGGTCTGTCAGCAGAAGTGGTGGCTACAGTAAGGAATCTGAATTTGGTCAGGTTGGACTCAGTGGAAGCAAAGAGGTGCCAGGTGAGAATAGAACATAGGATTCACTGTGTTTGATCAGATCAGTCAGCTGTCAAGTCCAGTGTGCTGCCTTTGGCAGTGGTGATGACAATTCTGGGGAAGGTGAAAAGTCTATTAATGCACCTGGGCAATTTGTGCAAGGCTATACACAGAGCAGAGCTATACACCTACTTAGTCCCGTAGGTGGTCATCATACACCTTAAGGCCTATTCCACACCTAACTCTTAAATTGATCTAGCTATGTTGCTTGAGAAGCATAGTTCAGCTGACCTAAGCCCCAGTGTAGACACCGCTATGTCAGTGGAAGAATTCTTCCATCAACCTAGCTACCGCCTCTTGAGGGGGTGGATTTATTATAGTGCGGGAAAATACCCTTCGGTTGCTGCTACAAGTGTCTACGCTACAGCATCATAGCTGCATCACTACAGCTGTAGTGCTTGTAGTGTAAACATCCCCTAAGGCCAGAGCTAAACTAAAAAGTTAAGTCAACCTAGCTACATTCCTGAGGGGTGTGAAAAATCCACACCTCTGAGCATTGTAGTTCAGACAACCTAACCCCTGACATGGACAACACTAGGTTGATGGAAGAATTCTGTAAGCCTACCTACAGCCTCTGTAGCACTTCAGTGTAGACACTCACTACAGTGACAGGAGGAGTTCTCCCATTATTGTGGTTAATCCACCTCCCTGAATGGCAGTAGCTAGGTAGACAGAAGAATTCTGGGGGTTAGGTTGACTTCACTATGTCGCTCAGGTATGGATTTTTCACAACCCGTGTGACATAGTTGGGTCAACCTAACATTGTAATGTAGGCCTAGCCTTAGAGAAGATAAGGGGTTTAGACAAGAAGAGAGGGTCTGCAGCAGGGATTTCCCTACAGCCCCCTCTCCCCCCAAATTTCCCCAACACTCCCCTACTAGTCAACTAGTTACATCAAGCAGTGTTGCCAATTTAGTCGGTTGGAAATTTGAATTGAAATTGAAACATTAATACACACTTTAAAAGCATATATGGTATGTGATAAAATACTTGTACCTGGTGGAAAAGCATAATAGGTTTGAGAAGTATGAACAAAGACTAGTTTCCTCACACAGCTGTTTTTTTTTCTGACAGTGTCGATGCATTTGTTTTGATTGGTAAACAAGGTCTGAATGAGTTCTCCCCTGACAACTAGTGATGAGCCAGGTGTTCAGGATCAGACTGTATTTACATGGAAACACCTATTCTGCCTAGGTATCCAGCAGACAAAGCTGTGTTACCCAAGTGATCAATTTTGGGTGGTGTTGAGTGACAAATCACTTTAGTATTAAATGCGGGGTAATGAAATGGTATCCTTATTGTCTGAGTAAAGGGCAGCAGAGTGGTATATAGCCTATCCTGATTGAGGGGGTCACCCTCAGTGCTTAATTTTTGCCAAGTCTGAGCCCTGGCATATTTGGCTTGGTAGTTCATAGCCCCGGGACCACTGGGCTTGCTACATCAGTTATGAAAGTAAAATACTTACTTGAGTCCCGGCACTTCTTTCATTATAAATTAAAAACTGGTCACCCTCCACTGAACTGCACTCGCTAAGCAAAGGTTTTCGATGGCAGATCCCAGTGGGGGGAGAGAGGGTGGGGACAGGTGTTTTGCTTGGTGGTGGGCTCTGCCTAAGTCACCGGCACTATTTGACCTTCCCCCTCCTGTTTAAAGACAGAGCTGATAGGGCTCAACTGAGAGTTTTTTGGTTTAAGTAACCACTAGAGCTGAAATCACTGATAATCAGGTCTAAGTGCTTAGATCTGCTGCAGGAAAGTGTTTGTGTGAAAGAGACAGTCCAGCGTCCTCTAGCAGCGAGGTTCCCCCACTGAGAGCTGAAATAACTGAGAGCTGGAGGAACCTCAAGAGACTCAAGAGGTCACAGTGGCAGGTGGCACCAGAAGGTGATGGTGCAGGTCCATTGGTGATAGAGAGATGAAGTGAAGAGTGGCCAGAGCAAGTGGCCGTGGCAAGTGGCTGGAGGAACGAGTAAGGTGCCTTCCCCCTTTTCCTCCCCCTCCCCCAGGGTGGGAGGTGAACTCATGCGAAAGCACCTCTGAACTCTGGGTCTCCATTGACCAAGGACAACAACTATGAGTGGGGGGCAGTGGAGGGAGAAGGGAGGGGGTACATCAAAGGAACATTTGTTTGTTGGACTATGTTTTAGTGACTTTGCTCCAGAATGCTAGATTTGTGACTGGGAAACATATAAATACACATTTCCTAGTAGGCCAAGATTTTTAAAATGCATTATTTGCCAAGGTCATTATCTCACATTATCGCTATCTCGAGAGGTCATTATCTTGGGGAGTTTCTGTACTAAACATTTTTATTATAATTACTTTTTACATAAGAACATAAGAATGGCCATACTGCGTCAAACCAATGGTCCATATAGCCCAGTATCCTGTCTTCTGACAGTGGCCAATGCCAGGTTCTTCAAAGGGAATGAACAGAAAAGAGCAATTATCAAGTGATCCATCCCGTCATCCACTCCCAGCTTCTGGTGAACAGAGCTGTGGTGTTGCATCCCTGCCCATCCTGCTAATAGCCATTGATGGACCTATCATCCATGAACGTATCTAGTTCTTTTTTTAATCCTGTTATAGTTTTGGCCTTCACAACATCCCCTGGCAAAAAGTTCCACAGGTTGGCTGTGTGTTGTATGAAGAAATACTTCCTTTTGTTTGTTTTAAACCTGATATCTATTAATTTCACCTAGTTCTTGTGTTATGAGAAGGAGTAAATAACACTTCCTTATTCACTTTCTCCATATCAGTTAAGAGTTTATAGACCTCTATCATATCCCCTCTTAGTCGTCTCTTTTCCAAGCTGAAAAGTCCCAGTCTTAATCTCTCCTCAAATGAAAGCTGTTCCATACCCATAATCATTTTAGTTGCCATTTTCTATACTTTTTCCTACTCCAATACATCTTTTTTTAGTTGGGGTGACTAAAACTGCATTCAGTATTCAAGATGTGGGTGTACCATGGGTTCATATAGTAAAAGTGGAAGAGCTTGGTTTGCCAGACTGATCAGCAAACCAATGCTGACAACCTATGTGAAAAGGCTGCAAAACACCAAGTCTTTGGACTGCATTGACATGCAGAAATCCTTATAAGCCAGTCACTGTTAAAGCCAATTTTAAAGTACTTAATGACGCTGTTAAGAATGCTGGAGACACAACACAGTTTATGAGAACAAACATGGCTGTTGCATCATACTTTCTATTTAAGCAAGAGGGACCACACACTACAAACTGGAGGCCAATGTTAAGTGCATGATCACTTGTTAATCCTGAAGTTGACCAAGACCCACAAATGCTCACTATCGTTTTGCAAGAAGCTCAATTGACTGGTTAGAAGCATGCAGTGGAACAGGAAAGACTCATCAGTTGAAAAAGTGAAGAACTCTCTCACCGCATTCAGAAAATGTGCATACATGGCTGATGAATGCACTGATGCATATGGGTGTCAAGTATTAAGTTATCTTGATGTCAGTGGTAGACCAG
Organism: Chrysemys picta bellii; assembly: GCF_011386835.1. Taxonomy (NCBI): domain Eukaryota; kingdom Metazoa; phylum Chordata; order Testudines; family Emydidae; genus Chrysemys; species Chrysemys picta. Next base: position 13,688,516 of record NC_088805.1, on the reverse strand, counting down.
TAGATGCATTTCTACATGTTCAGATTATAGAAGAGACATTGGCTGCATCTGACAACCAACATCTTAGAAGAGTTAAATGTTTGTAAATTGAACCCAGAAGAGATGGCTGCCTGTGCATTTGATGGAGTTGCAAACTTCTTTGGAAGACATAGTGGACAAGCTTTGCTCAGAGAAAAGTGTAATCCTAATCTCTCCTGTGCCTACTACAGAGGCCGTTTACTTCAACTAGCACTAGTATGAGATGCAGAATCTGCAAAAGACATTTAAAAAGCCATAAATTTAATATCTTCATTATATTCTATTTTTCAGCAAGAGTCCAAAAGGACTGAACATCTTGGAAAAAATAGAAGATACCCTGGGACTGAAGTTCAAATGAGTCCAACCTGGGAAAACCCGCTGGCTTTCTCATAAGCGACCCTTGCCTGTTGTCTTAAAATTACTGGAACCATTATTATTGGCTTTGGAAACTATCCACTGAGATGGGCCAGATCTAAGGACAACTTTTGGTACTAAGTTCAGAGAAGACTATTGCCATTCTCTCTCTTGTAAGTCTACTGTTGAAACCACTTTGGTCATTAAACAATGCTATCTAGGCATCTGCTACAACAGCAGTAGACCTTTGTCCAGCAATAGAAGCTACACTTAGATCAGAGAGATATACATTGAAAACATACTGGAAGAAGCAAAGACTTCAGTTCAGAAGTTGACTAATTAGGGCACGTATATTGACTCCTTAAGTGAGGAGGACAAGAAGTGTTTGTTAAGACAGCTGAAAAAGTACACAGATGTGATCCTTACAAATCTACAACAGCAACTTCTGGATTCTACTCAACCCCTCACACAGCTTTTACAGTTGCCTGTACACACCAACGGTTGTGTGGAGTGAGGCACGACCAGCAATGGGGTTGCCATGTGTTCAGGATAGAATAGAGAATTTGAACATAGTGGAATATCATAAGATGAACAAATGAAGATTTGACTTCAACTTCTTCTTTATCATCACTAGTGGTTCGACCCAATCTTTGTGCTATATTTCCTGGGATGAAAGAAGTAGGAATCCATCTCTTGCTACTCCCAGTCACAACAGCTACAGTTGAGCACTCTTTTTCCTCGTTGAATAGAATTTTGTGTTCTGAAAGGAGTCAGCTTCTGCCTGATCATGAGCATATCATGAAAGACTGGCAGTACCGAACACACAAGAAGCCACCAAAGATGAAACCCCTGCATTCAAAAAGTTCATTAATAGAGTTGTGCAAAATTACAACAAGAAACAAGAAGGATGTAGATGTAGTGCTTCATAATAGGCTTAAGTAGCCAACTTTAATTTGTGTGATGGTTTTAAAACATGAGTTAAATCTAATGGTCATGAAACAATTTTTAGTTTTTACTATCGTGCCGTACAGCCCATCTTCGCCCTAATGGTCTCATTCTTTGTCAGCCATCACCTTCCCTGTATATTTAAACACCTTCCCCCCTAATTTCAATTCCTGGGGAAAACACTGGTCTGTAGTTGTTGCCAGATTCTCTCTTCCCTCTATTTTGATTAATGATTAGTTCCAAACTGTGGAGAGTGAAATGTTGGTCCTGTTTAGTGCACAAGCATTTTGGGGGGAAGTCTGGAGGAGTTGTTTCTTTTACCCTCTACCTCCCTTTTTGTTTCTTTTCACCATTGTTGTCCATTTACTACCCACCCTGCTGCTGTCTTCTCATATCTGTAACTACCCTGGCAGACTACTTCCCAACAGCTGAGTTTGCCTTCCTGCTTCCAACTGTCAGCTACATATATACCCAGAATGCTGAGTGATTATGTGAAAGCCCAAGTGGCACGTGGGTGAAGGGAATGAGTTTAGAAAGTTTAATTAGCAGACTCCAAAGGTATCCTAATCGACTAAATTTCTCTTTATAAGCTGAGTTATATGAGATGTAGAAAGGATGTTTAGTCCTATTAGGATTTTTTTTAAAGTAAAATTGTTAGCCTGCTGACCTTGATAGTCCTCTTAAAGTAACTCTTTTTTTTTTTTAACACTAGAGGGTGCCATATTGCAGAATAAAAGCTAAAATCAAAATAGATGACTACAGAGTAGATTGGTTTTAAATCAGTGATTTAAATCCCCAATTTTAATCATGATATAAATCAACAAGCAGGAAACCTTGATGTAAATAATTTATTTTAATCGTGTTTGGCATTTGTACTTTAGTTATTTTCCTAAAGAGAGGTTAATTTTCATTAAAACATGGATTTGCAACTAAACATAGTCTTTACACTAAATTTGATGCTTCTACTATATATCCTGGAGGATATATAGTAGAACCTCAGAGTTACGAACGCCTAGGGAATGGAGGTTGTTCATAACTCTGAAATGTTCGTAACCCTGAACAACACATTATGGTTGTTCTTTCAAAAGTTTTCAACTGAACATTGACTTAATACTCCTTCAAAACTTTACTATGCAGAAGAAAACTGCTGCTTTCCCTTTATTTTTTGTAGTAGTTTACATTTAACACAGTCCTGTACTGTCTTTGCGTGGGGTTTTTGTTTTGTTTTGGGTTTTTTTGTCTCTGCTGCTGACTGATTGTGTACTTCTGGTTCCAAATGAAGTGTGCGGTTGACTGGTCAGTTTGTAACTCTGGAGTTCTAAACTCTGAGGTTCTGCTGTACTATGTAGACATTTATTCAAGCAGTTATAAAACTTAATTTACATTTATTTAGATTCTTAATTTTTTACATTTTTATTATGTTAACAGTGAATGATGCATTTCTTATTTACTAGATTAATTTTGTCTTGTGATTTTTGTGAAGCTCTGTTTAGATGGAAATTCAAATTCAATTAAAAATGCACAAAAACAGCATTTTTAATTGAAAAAAACTACCTTAAGTAGGATGGTTACATAAGAAAAAAAGTTTATCAAAGCGTGTTTTGCATTTAAAACTAACGGATTTACTAAACAAAGGAAGTATTATTTGTAGTTAGTGATTGAGCTGATTGTTTTTGGTCACCAAGTCCTTTAAGAGTTTAGAACTAATAGATCTCATTCTCAGACATAGTTTTGATTCATAGATTGGAAAAGGAAAACCAGCTTTCCTGTTTTTTTCAATTCTCAGGCGGTTTCTTAACTTTTTTGAATGAGCTAGTCTTTCAGCTGAACTAATTGAGTAAACTGAAGTGAAGACATTATTCTCTCTGCACCGGCAGAAGAGGCTCCTGATATCAAAAACTGGGTTAGCACTTCAACAAGCTCTGGTTCCAGGAGCTTAGCCAGTGACATCTACCAGTCACTGGATAGCCAGTCTTCATTTGAGCCCTTCAAAGTTCAAACGATCTTAAGCTAAGGTATCCATGTTCCCCCTTGCCCAATCTGTTTCTGCAGAACCTTAAAAAAATCTTGTTAGAAGTATCGTTTGCACAGAATTATAGTTAAATCTAACAGTTGAAAGGATAAATTAATTCTCAGCACATCCCCCAGGATTTAAGTTGTATTCCTACTGCTTAAAGTTCTTGGAAACAAACAAAAATGAAGCATTATTGCTACTAAGGTTGTTTGCAGTTCTGTTTTGCCTGAAAACAGAATTATTCTGTGCATGTTTACCAGGTTAAAGTTGTTTTGACCTTTGGCCCCTTGGATGTATTTTGTTTGATTAAAGTTAAGAATTTTTTTTTCTTTAAAACTTCTGATAAGTGCGTGTAGGGTTTATGCTGGAAAGGGGTGACAGTCCTGGTGTGTTAACTAACATCCCTGCATTAAATGGGTCAAATTGTGCTTTCGGTTACATCCGTGTAAATCCTGAGTGACTTCTTTTAGTTAATTGCAGTTACTCAGGACTTCCAGTAGTGTAACTCAGAGCAGAATTTAGCCCCTGGTATTTATCCTCATTACTTCGAGGTACCTTGTTAAAGATATTGTATAAAACCAAATTCTAATTAGAGACAAAAACATGAGTCTGAGAGTAGCACAAGAATGAAATGTGCAGTAAGGTTTTTGAGCTGGAAAAAGTTGTACAGCTGTGACCAATGCATAAGAAGAAATAACTAAACAGGCAGCTTGGGGCTAAAATAAGATACTATAGTCATCTTATAGTAATGCACATGAATTAGGATAGTGAGAAATAGCTCTGGCATGGCATCATCTGTAGTAATCAGAAAAATAAAAGGCCCATAAGTTCCTGCCTCTTCCTCCAATGGGAAGAATAAAATTCATTTTTGCCTACCTTTAGGATTGATTTGTGCAATTAGATGATTGGATACATGGCTTAGTATGAAAGCCCTCAATTATACAGTCCCATTGGGGGGAACACTTCACAACGTGTCTATAAGTAACTGTCTAAGGGATACTACCTATTTGAAATCTTGTCAATATATTTGAAAAACATAAGGTAGAAAGTAGTTTCTGGTACAAAATTAGCCACTGAGTCCCCCTGCCAATTTTTACTTCACAGTCCATTTTTTAAAAAACATTTTTCTCTCACCTGTTGTTTGATGGTCCCACACAGTCAACAGGGGAACCAGTGAAACTGACTATACGAAAAGTGCTGTCAAATGCACAAAGTAACCAAACTGAAATAACACAGAAATATTTCTAATCTCTCTGCTTGTCTATATGGCTAGTTAGTGCATGACGAACCTGGGTGTGAATATACAGAGCACTAGCATGCAACGCATTAACTACCAGTGTGGACCCTGTTACCATACTCTAAACTGGAGTATGCTTTGACGTAGTTAGTGCACAGTAGGCTAATGTGCTGTATGTTCACACCTCTGCTTGCTATCCAGTAACTAGCCATCTAGACAAGTCCTCGGATACAGTAATTTTAGGCTTGCCACAACAGTGGGTAAAAAATTCACTGTTCAATTTTTAAGTAAATTGTATGGTTTAAACATACTAAGTACTATGTAAATATATAAGTACATGTTTGTTGCACATAAAACTAGGTACCAAATATGCAAGTATAGTAAGAACCTGCCAAACTCAGGTGAAACAGTTTTTGAAAATCAAGATCAGATTTTCAGATATTGATCACCTCTACCTGCTGTTATGTGCATACAGTGCTTTGCACAAAATAACCTAATTTCCCATTTGGGACTCTAAGAGCTACTATAATAGAAATAATAATGGACTTCACTGAGATTTACTGGTGCTCAACACCCTTTGAGAATCAAGACAATAAGGGTCTGATTCCATAATCTTTGACAGGCAGAAGTCCCCTCTAAACCAACAGGAATTTTGCCTGGTTCAGAAATAAAAGATCAGACCCTTAATCTGTTAACTGTGCACCAATCCTGCAATCTGGTCTGCATAGGCAGATCCCTGAACCCACTTTCAACCCCTTTGAGTTGAGTGAGAAGAGCTGGCACAGGGGTCTGATCACATGGAACGGTTATAAAACTGTGGCAAGGCTTATTTTCAAATAGTCTGTGTATATGCTGCCACATCATACTTGCTTGAGTACTCTATTACATATAAACCATTAGTACGGAATGTTTTATGAACAAAAAAGTGCTGCTTCTATTTAAAACCACCCTCTGGTTTCCTTAATGTCACACAGATGCATACCCCACATTTTATACTCCTTAAAAGTTATGTCGGCACATGTTATTTTCCTTGCTAAATGCATGTGTATATATAAAGAGTAACTTCTGAAATAAGATTACATTAATAATCATTAATAATTAATAATTAATACTCTGAAACCAATTAATAATCTTATTTTCCTCATGAAGGAGAAGGCTCAGGGTGCTTTCTCAAACTTTGTTAATATTCTTAACTGAGCCAACTTTTAACTAACATTCTTGTACTGCGGGATTTTTAACTTTTTTTTTTTCCTTTTTTTTTCCCCCCAGAAGTCTGGCAATCATCAGTTTGGGTTGTCTTCTAGATAGTAGACTGGAGATTTCCATTAACTTAGACTTGAGAGAGTTTAAAATATGTGAAGATCTAGAAATTCATAAAAAGAACAGGAGTACGTGTGGCACCTTAGAGACTAACAAATTTATTTGAGCATAAGCTTTCATGGGCTACAGCCCACTTCATCGGATGCATAGAATGAAACATACAGTAAGAAGATATTTATACATACAGAGAACATGAAAAGGTGGAAGTACCCATACCTGTAGCCCACGAAAGCTTATGCTCAAATAAATTTGTTAGTCTCTAAGGTGCCACAAGTACTCCTGTTCTTTTTGCTGATACAGACTAACATGGCTGCTACTTTGAAACTAGAAATTCATAGTGAAAGTTACACAGTTTACAATGTAAACGTGCAGTGTTAAGCTTTAAACCAGGGGTAGGCAACCTATGGCACGCGAGCTGATTTTCAGTGGCACTCACACTGCCCAGGTCCTGGCCACCAGCTGGGGTTCCGTCCGTCGGCCCTGCTCAGCCTGCTGCCGGCCCGGGGTCCCAGCTGCTGGCCCGGGGTCCCAGCCACCGGTTCTGGGGGCTCTGCTGCTGGCCTGGGGTACTGGCCGCCAGCCCACTGCCAGCCACATTCCGTCCGTCAGCCCCCTTCAGCCCACTGCTGGCCCCGGGTCCTGGCCACCAGTCCGGGAGGCTCTGCTGCCGGCCCGGAGTCCCGGCCGCCGGCCCGGGGCTCTGCAGCCGCCCCCAGCTGTGGCCCACTGGCTCCAGCTTGGGACAGTGAGGGGTGCAGACAGGGGCAAGAGGGGCACAGCTCAGCACCCCCACCTTAAAAATTGTTCCAGTACCACTGTGCTGGGATATTTGTACGTCCTGATTGGCTGTTTACATCACTATCACACCACATGGAACAGCACACTGCGTTTGATGTTGCGATTAGAATGTACATGCAAGAACTGGAATCAGAATTTTCTGACAGATTTCAAGATTTCCAGCGGTTTGGCCCAATGCTTTCTTTTCTAATTAAACCTGGAAAGTTCAACAAAGGCGACTTGGATTTGTCTGTATTTCAGTGGATAGGTGTTGAAGATTTCGAAATGCAGCTCATTCACTTATAAAGCTCAGAATTGTGGGCATCAAAGTTTGTAGATCTGCGGCGCGCACTTGAAGCTACCGAGAGAGATCATGGGGCTTCTATTCTGACCTGCTGGACGTCCTTGCCAGTGAAATTTAACTGTTTGAAGAAAATTGCGTTTGCAGTGCTTTCAGCATTTGGATCCACGTACCTGTGTGAACAGGTATTTTCACACATGAAATCTGTCCTCTGTCCCTCTGGGAGCCAGTTAACAACTGATCACTCAGAAGCCTGTGTGCAGCTTAAAGTATTCAAGTACGTGCCAGACATTGGAAAACTCAGCAAGGAAAAGCCAGGGCAAGGATCACACTAAACTGATAAGATCTGCATTTTAATTTAATTTTAAATGAAGCTTCTTAAACATTTTAAAAACCTTATTTACTTTACATACAACAGTAGTTTAGTTATACATTATAGAGAGAGACCTTCTAAAAACGTTAAAATGTATTACTGGCACACAAAACCTTAAATTAGAGTGAATAAATGAAGACTTGGCACACCACTTCTGAAAGGTTGCCGACCCCTGCTTTAAACTCTTTCAACTTTTCAGTTCAAGTTCAGTGAAACAACAATACTGCTATGAGTTCCCCAATAGATGGCAGTGCTGGAAACTCCTTCCACGTCCCAATAAGCAAATTAGCTCTGCTGAGAGCATAACAAAGGCTCTGATGTGTTGTGTGGCAGCAAAGCAGAACTGGTGAAAGGAGAGTTTTCAGTCAAGCTTTCATGAACAGAATGACAACTTCAGAATTGAGGTCATATATTTTATTGGACCTGAGAGAGACAAGGTTTCAAGCTTACACAGAGCTCTTCTTCAGGTCTCGTGTCTCTCTTCTTGTCTCTCTAATATCCTGGGACTGATATGGCTAGAACAACACTGCAAACTTCAGGATTTGTTATTTCAAAAGATCAATGCCAGAAGAACTGCACATGCTCCCTGTTGCACTGCTGAGCCCAAAATACCATTAATGTCCTTGTTTTGCAAATGTAGGAAGTGAACACCTGAAATTCCACCTCTTTGGTTAGAAGCACAGGCACTTAACCAGTGCCATCAGGCACTGGCTATTTTAAATGTAAGATGAGAAATTATTTGGAACTTCTGATAGAAGCCAAACTGGCAGAGAGCATTTGCCCAGCAGGTGTCTTTTTCCATATTGATGCTCCATGCTTCTGCTCAGTCTGAGTGTCTTTAAGGTCAGCACTCCGTATGAGCTGAGCTACAGTTCCCCCAACCATGGGATGCTCCTGCCTGACCTTTGCTGTCAGTTTTCTCTCAGTATTAGTAATACACTGTTTTTGAAGGCCTGTAAAAAGTAAGAAAGCAAAGAAGTTTTACTGAAGAGGAAGACTGCAGCCTCAGAGCCAATTTAATCCTTTGATATCTTCCCTTGCCTCCCTGTTGGCTGCAAATATGTCCCTATTCAACTTGGATAACAGGTGCTTAGTCCTGTCTGAGCACTGCAGCTCTCCCTCTGCAGGACAATGAATGACTTCTAAGGCTGAGCTCCTTGGACATGTGTATTGGCAGCTGTTAAGAAGCAGACATAAGGTCCTTTAACAACTGCACATAATTAAAATGGCTGTTCGGGCAATGGCCATTCAGAGACATTAATGTCTAGATTTCTGGGCTTATTTTTAAGCAATTGATAGCTGAAGTAAGAGAGAAGGGTCAATAGTATATGTTTATACTTTTTCTCCACCGTCCTTGTACTATTTAATGGGATGATAAATCCAGAATTGAGATGCCTGTTGCAATCTCAGTGAAACGTAGAGAAATCTATTTGGATGAAAATGTAGAGTTTGTGACTATGTCAGCATAGTAACGATTGCAGTTCACATACAAGACAGCACAGTGCCCCAGCCCTCACACTATCTGATAAATATAGCTGAAATTTGAAACAAAAAAGTAGGTGCAAAGGATGCCAGAGAAATTGCAGAAATTAAAAATAGCATATGACACTTATCCAGCAAGGTACATAACCATGTGACTAGTCCATTGACTTCAATGAAGCAACTCATGCCATTAATTACCTTACATATTCTTGTATATGGTACCAGGAACCCTCTTAATAGAAATCTAGAGTAGCTTAATATAGTGTTAATATTAAGAATGTAAGTATACGCTAGTTCAGGGATCGGTAACCTTTGGCACGCGGCCCATCAGGGTAAGCCCTTGGCGGACTGGGCCTGTTGGTTTACCTGCCGCGTCCACAGGTTCGGCCGATCGCGGCTCCCACTGGCCGCGGTTCACTGCTCCAGGCCAATGGGGGCTGCGGGAAGTGGCTCGGCTATTTCTGCCTCATTACGCTTAATGTTCATATTAAGGGATATTGCCAACTTAAATTTGGCCACAAATTTAAATTTTGTAAAATCAAGCTATTTACAAACCATAAGAAGTGTTTCCTCAATTTAAAAAAAATCTAGTGAAAACAGATATTTTAAAACAAATATACATTACCTTTCAATGTTTGCAACCCCGGAATTCCACCACGAAAGCCATGTCTACACTACGTGGACTATAGCAGCATAGCTACGGCACCATAGCTATGCTGCCATAACCCCCTAGGATAGATGCAGACTACAATGATAGAAGGGCTTTTCTCATCCCTGTAGAAACTTCACTTCTTCAAGCAACAGCTAGGTGCATGGAAGCATTCTACACAACTAGGTCGGTATAGCTACAGAGCTGAGGGGTTTACATATTTCACATCACAGAGCACCATAGCTATGTCAACCAATGTTTGTAAGTGTAGACAATCCCTAAGAAAGTGAAAATGACCATAAACAAAAATGAAAATGATTTAACTGATGTAGATTCAGTCCAAGTGAAAGATTTGAGACAAAGTTACAAGTGACTGAAAAGAACGTCCACGTGTATAATACAATTGCTATAGTATATAAGCAAAATAGGCAGCATGCTGGGAGTCTTTGCTTCGGAGTCAACCAGAGTAAACTGAAACAAACAAGACGTCTTCTGTAGGAGGTTTTAGATTCCTTTAGAAAATCTAACCATTTTTATATGTATGCAGTGTTGTTGTAGCCATGTTGGTCAGAGGATATTAGAGAGACAAGGTGAGGGAGGTAATATCTTTTATTGGACTAACTTCTGTTGGTGAGAGAGACAAGCTTTGTTTATACCATTTTTATACCATTCATAGTGCAGACTATCAGAAACAGCTTTGCAGAGAGTCATTCATCAGCTGAGGAGAAAAGGAAGTCTTCAAGGTGAGATTTAGGCTATGTCTACACTACGCACCTGTTAGCGACACAGCTCTGCCACTACAACCGTGCCGCTAAAAGGCGCGCAGTGTAGCCGCTCTTTGTCGGCAGGAGAGAGCTCTCCCGATGATAAAAAAATTACACCCCAATGAGCAGCAGTAGCTTTGTCGGCAGGAGAGCTCTCCCACTGACAAAGCGCTGTTCACACCAGCGTTTTTTGTCGGTAAAACTGTTGTCGTTTGGAGGGGTGGTTTTTTCCACACCCGTGAACAACAAAAGTTTTACCAACAAAAGTCCTGTGTAGAACTTAGAGAGAGAGAATGCTTGTGACTCATAGGAAGAAAAGAAATCCAGGTAGGGTAACAGCACAAAGTAATGAACACCACCCACTCCCCCAGCACAACATGAGAGAGTCAATAGAGAGGTCAAAGAGGAAAGTAAAATTAGAGAAGTGGAGTGAGTGATTCTGTGGGGAATTGCAGATGAACATGAACTCCTAGAGGATCAGAAGGGGTATGTCCATGGAGCATTAAGGGGAAGGTAGTTTTAAATTGGATGCAGAAGCCTTGGGTAAAATTTGCAAAAGCACCTAACCCCATTTTCAAAAGGGAAATAGACACTTAAGAGCCTAAGGCCAGATCTACACTAGAAACTTTTGCTGATATAATAATGTCAGTTAGGGGTTTGATTTTTTTATGTGACATAGTTTGAGGTCAAGGATGGCTTCAAGACTTCTGACAATGAGAGCAAAGTTAACGTGAGTGATAATCTGATGAACTTTTCATTAACAGGAGAACTTCAGTCTTTGAAGTACTCATTAATAGGAAGTTATAGTGTGGTCAGAGGCTGGCAGTGGAAGCTAATGAGGTTATGTGAGTTAACTCTTAGTAAATGTGTAAATTCCCACCTGGGAGCTGGCTAAATTTTAAGGAATATGGGGAGGAAGGGGCGCTGTATGTGAGGGATTTTCCAACATGGATAAATTGTTCTGTTTATGCTTCCGACACTCAAGACTCCTTTCTCAGCCCCACCCAACATCTTCATGGTAGGAAACCTTCACTCCTTTCCCTAACGGCCAGCTTCCCAGCTGCTGGTTTCCACTTCTCCAGTCTTGGTCCACTATTCAGTTTTGTTGATGCACTTTTAATAATGACCTACATTCCGACTACTACACTCTTAGGTTGCTAGTGGCTTGATGAACCTTAATTCTGACCTGCATGCTACTCCTTTTCCTATACTGAGCCTTTTCTGAGCAGAAAGTGACAATCATACCAAATGCATTAAGACTGATTTTTCAGATATGGGTAAATGTCTAGGACTCATTTGGTGTTACCAATTCACGTCTTTATTTGTGATTGGACGCTAAAGCCTAGAACAGTAACTCTGCATTATCTGGCCCCCTTTCCTTAAGTTACTGTCATCTGCTTTGTTGGGTCAGATTTCTTTTGATACATTTTTACTCACCTTCTCCTTTATTTATCTGTAAAGCAGCACAAAAAAGGTGTCTATGGGGAAAGTTGCTGACATTTTGTCAGACATGTGGGATGGTATGCAAACAAAGGGCACCTTCTAATTCAGGGTGCAAATTAGAATTCTGCAATTAGCAAATTAGAATTCTGCAAATAAATATTGGGTAACCTTATCCAGAAAATACCTGATAAGTAAAGAGAACCTAAGGCTGAATGTGAATATGAGGAAAAATTGCCCAACATTGAGATCATGGTGGAATAATCTCTCAAGGATACCGATGAAAGCATCGCTCTTGACTGGAAAAGGTACTGGAGAATATAATATACTAGAGGATGTAATCCTGCGTTGGTCCATAAATGATGGATTGGATGAGCTAATAAGGCTTTTCCATCTCTGATTTCTGTTGTAAGATGGGAGACAATGAAAAGTGCATATTGAGCTGTGGGACAATTTACTAGCTGCTCACAAGAGAAACAAGAATAATGCCTGTCAGTAATCAAGGGCAGCTTAAATGCAGTAAAGGCTTTGAGAAGGCAAAAAAGGGACATTCTGGGTCAGCCCTGTGGCCAGTTAATATTCTGAGCTACCATACAGGAGAACCTGGGGTTGAGGTACAAGAGTAGGTGGTATTTTCCTTGAGTTACCATCTTGTGATCCTGACTCTAAGTTTTTCTTGTAGTTAGTTTCTATCCCTTGGTGTTCTGAAGAAAACCTTCAAAACATGATAAGTGTAACTGATGCAGTGGTGTATGCCTGGATTTTCATAGATCCTGAAACAGTAGCTCGGGGAGAGATGTGAACTGCCCCCAATCATCTCCGTGAGGTGATAACTCAGAAGGCAAGTGATAATTTGAATATCAATAATGTTAACTATTTCACTGTCGACCAAAGCATAAGAAAGGAGCTTGGTGATCATATTATAAAGATCTGAACAAGCTGCTGTGAGGGACATCTCTTTCTGGTGCCACAATTGATGGCATTTATGAGATGACACCATTTATTTTTCCCCTCAGTCAAAAAAGAGCCTACCAGAGCCAAACAAAGAATCTGCATTCCACCATGGGAAAGCAAGGCTAAAGGAGCCCAGCACTGCCTCTGAGCCTGAGCTAAGCCCAAGGGATTCAGCAGAACCTTTGGGTGATGCAAACCCCAATGAAAAGATGTCAAGCCCAACAGAACATGCACCATCCTATTTGGAACAACATGTCAATGTACTGGGCGAGGCATCTCATTTTTGGCATCTTGGGTGGGCAGAGCTTGGAAGAGCATCACTGCATTTTTTTTTTCACGATATGTAACCCCCAGTGGAGAATAAGTTTTATTTACCTGACCCCTTATCCTGCTTCTAATGTCAGCAGGAGCTGGAAGATCTACCAAGACAGTGCTCTCTACACCTGGCAGAGAGGCCACTCAGTTATAGCAACTCTGCAAACTCAGGAACAGTTTTCTGGGACTCCAAAGCCATTTACGTTCTGTTCTCCTTGGCCAGAAATATGGTGGCAATGGAGAGATCCCTGCGGCAACTGCAGGGACACTGGGGTAAACCCCAAGGTGGGAAGCATGAAATGAAATTCCATTTAGCAGTATTGTCTCTGGGTGATACCTAGATAAATGGTAATTGGACTTTGTCGAACACATCTAGTTGTTTAACAGCCTTCCTCCCCATCTGCAAAGGCTGAAGCTTTTATGGTGAGAAATTCATGGTGGCTTTCAAAGCAGCAGCAATAGAAGTAGAGGTGTCCCACTCACTTAGACTGGACACAAGTTGATGCTGTAAAGTTGGATCTTTGTAATCATTAATGTCTTTTCCTTCTCATTAAAGAGCATTGACTTAATGGCTGAAGTGTAGAACTGGAAATCAGGAGACCTGAGTTTTAGTCACAGCTCTGCCACTGGCTCAGTGTGTGGCCTTTAAGCTTATGCCTCTATTTCCCCATCTGTAAAATGGGGATAATGATACATGCTTATCTCACCAAGCTGTGGTAAGGATTAATTAATTAATGTTTGTAAAGTGCTTTGAGATCTTGGATCAAGGATGTCATAGATGTGTACAGAAAAATGTTTTGACAAGAATAATTTGTCGTCCATGGACTGAAGCTAGCACATTTTTTTATGCATTTGGAACACCTTGTAATTTTGCTTTTTAATATTTGATCCAATCTGTTATTTTCTTCTCTGTTTTTCATGGATGGATGATGTAATCATTGAGATTAATTTAGACCAGTGACTCAACTGAACAGCCAGAGTACAGAAACCCACTTGGGTTTCATCAGGATCGATGACCTGTAGCTTCTCTTGAGCAAGGTTCTGGTGAAGATTCACAAGGGGGCTATCAGCTGATTTAACATCTGTTGTTAAGGGATACTCCACAGCTAATTGTTGGAGAGCCTCTAGGTTTAATTGCTAAGATACTGAAATGATTCAGTACAGAAACACCAATGCTCTTCACTTTTCTCTCATTATAAATTCACTGGGATTTTTTCTCTTTCCCCAGCTAAAGTTCTCTATAACTCGTAACCTCTCCTGAGGTCCTGCTAACATCCATTATGCCCGTTTTTCTTTTTTACTTGAAACAGCCTTGCATGAAGACAGTTATCCAAAACCAGATGGCGGAGTTCAAGAAATGTCAATGGAATTGGCACATTGTTCTGGTAGAATGGTGTGCTGCTGCTACATGAACAGCAAAGCAGGAACCATTGATGCTGTAATATCACTCTGTTACAAGGATTTTTCCCTTGCACCCAAAATACTGACGTTGATTTAATAATTGTGTCTGATGCAGCATCGTACAATGAGACAGATTTACCCTCTCTGCCATTATTGAAGTTCTGGTGAATTTGATTGCTTCAGAAGAGACCTATTGTGTCCTTCAACCAGATATGGGCCAGCTTATCCATAAGAGCACATGTCTGTTGGGAGATGAGGTGTTTAAAGCTGGTTTCTGACTGGCAGAAATTCTACCATGAAATCTGTCTTCAGGGACTGACAAAAACCAGTTGCTTGGCAGATGTGGGTCTTCTAATCAAGGTGGGGCGGAATTGTACGGCACACAACTGTGTTCTTTGGTCTGGTTGGAGTTTGCTTAAAAATCATCACCTCCTGCACTGTTTTCACTCCATTTGTTTTTCAAAACTTTTCTTGATTAAATGTCAGTTGATTGTCTGGTTCTAATTCTATTTGGTACAGAGTTTTGTGATAACATTATTAAAAAATGAGTTTCAGCAGCAACTTCAGTTCCCTGTAGCTGGCAGACAACTAATGAGACCAAGATGGTCAGGTAATTTTTTAAGCAGTTATGGACCATTACTGAGCATAAACTCCCACTCTGGTCTCATCATCTCTCTCAGAAAAGAGAAATAATGAAGCTTTTAAAGTAGCTGCTTGTAACTCCTGGTGTCATGGAAGGAAGCTGTGATGATGACCATGATGTGGTTGGATATTCCCTCCTTTGGGAAGCTCCAGCTAGTCAGTAAGAGTAAAACCATAATACAAGTTTTTCTCAGACCCAGATCTCCAAAGTTGGGTGAGGGTCTCGGGAAAACATTTCCAGTATTAGGGCATCTCTGTTACAGACAGAGAGAGCAAATGGTGGGGAGGATTTGTATTGCAAGCCTCATTGGCTGGGATTCTGGTTTGCGAAAAACAAATACAAATGTGCTCTAACCCCACAAAATTCACAGGGAGGGGACCATGTTAGATAAATGGTTCAGGTTTGACTGTTCTTGCCTGATAAAATTTTTCTTCCATTAAAATAGTTTACTTATAAATGTACAAGGAAAAAATTGCTACAAATCAGCAAATCGGTATTTAAAAAAATGGTAACTGTTGCCAACTCCTGCTTCCTATATCACAGGCCATTGCAATATAAAGCCCTAACTCTTGGAGTCGTGTGAATACTCTGAGCTTACTGTTCTTTTGATGAAAGTTTCTAGTCCTCATGAACGTGGAGAAAGGTTTAAAAATCTGAACCCCAAAAGGTTAAAACCTAAAAGCAAAGAAAAAGAACTTGAAAATGAATTATTTGATTTTTAAGTTGCTCTTGTGATTGGGGGGGGGGGTAGGGAGGCTGATTCACGATGCTGAAACTTGGGTTGTCAATACTGCTTTTGTAAAACATGAACCCAAATGGCTTTCTCAAGGTAGATCTCCATTTGTGGCAGTATGTAGAGTACAGACACCTCACGCCCAGCTAGCATGGGTACAAATAGCAGTGTAGAGGGTGATGCACTACTTAGGCGACTAGAGTAGAAACATGAACCCTAGGGCATTTATCCTACACAGTTCTCGAGATGGCCAAGCAGTGCCTCCCATGTCTATGCTATTTTTAGCAGTGTAGTGTCCTGCTGCTGGAGCCTTTCCCTGCCACAGTGAAGGACTCCGGCAAGGGGGAGGTAGGGGGGAAGGACTCCAGCAGTTCCCCCCTGCCAGAGCCTGTCCGTACTGCAGTGAAAAGCTCCAGCAGGGGAGAGGCAAAGGGGAAAAGGCTCTGGCACAGCTCCCCACGACAGAGCCTTTCACTGCCTCGTAGCTACAAGCTGCAATAACAGTGTGCACCTCCCTTTCATTGCAATGTGTACCCTGTTTCCCCGAAAATAAGACATCCTCCGAAAATAAGGCCTACTTACAGTTTTGCCTCTCGTTGTAATATAAGGCATCCCCCCGATAATAAGACCTCCCCGATAATAAGGCATCCACCGATAATAAGGCATTTTTCATTTCTGAAAAATAAGACATCCCCTGAAAATAAGACCTAGCGCATCTTTGGGAGCAAAAATTAATATAAGACACTGTCTTATTTTCGGGGAAACAGGGTAGCTGCACACGTAACCTACACTCCACTCTCCCAGTGTTTGAGTGGCTGGCATACTCCATAACAATGGATACTGATCCTGTTGTGTGATGAGTGTGTTAACTTTATGTAACTTGACCCGTCTCAGGTGACTGGAGCAGGAAGTAGAACCAGGAGGTGATGACCTCTGTGGGCACAAGTGTCTAGAGAGTCCAAAGGCACCAGTTTGTGGGTTACTCGGGGGGAGGGGGGCTCTAGAGCCCTCCTGGCCTCTCTTCTCCCCCACTTCTCTCCTTCGGAGTCTCGTGGTGGCCTCAGTCTTGACGTAACATCTGCTGCCCAGCACCATCAGCCCAGTCCTGATCCCACTTCAGTGGGAGCAGGAATCAGACCTGCGTGGTTGTGGGGCCACTGATGAGAAATGTCTAGGAAAGCTTTCAGTGCAAAAATCACGTTTAAAAACATCACCCAGTGGTCTCCACTGTCTGCTACTGTTTCTTCTCCAGCTACATGTTACAATGCAGTTTGCTGCATAAAATGGCTGTATCACCTATGCAGAGGCCTTTGGATGAAGAGCTGTTGAGTCCCATTCCTGCTCTCAATGGATCAGTGCCTATGTCACAGATGCCTCCACATGTGTGGACAGCCTCAGGAGAGGTGCCACAAATAAACATGGCCCAGTTTGTCCTGGCACCTCCACGTCAGGGCTGAGGCACATTGGCAGGACAGTGTGGGGGAGCATGCCCCTGCCAATGCTGTACCTGTTCTGTGGATAAACAGGACGGCAGTCTCCAGGGCGCAGTCTGACCCTTCTCATGAATGCTAGAATTGAGACAGGAAAAAAGTGTCCATCTCCATTTTGTGTCTGTTAATCTGGACCTGCACAGCCTTGGTGTTTGAATTCCCAGGAGGTAGGCCAGGGTAGAAGGAATCTTACAAGGTGTGTCCCCTGTTTCTCAGCTGCAGTTGCTCCTAGGGACAAGAAAGAGGATTTTGATTTCTGGAACCAGGGGCCTGAACTTAGCAGGAATTTGTTGAGACTTGGAAGGTGAGGAAGTGATTCTTGGATGCTGTGCTGGAGTTAAAGGCACTGAGAGGATGTTGTTGGCATAAACTGAAGCCCCCTCCTCCCCGGAGAGCCATCTGAAGCTCTCTGAAAGCTATGAGAAGAGCAGCCTGTAAACATCACACTTTGGAATGACAATGAAATAGCTTCATTCATCCCTGGATCAATCTTTTCTCAGCCTTAACAGGATGGCTGCCAGCTTTAATACCTCCACAGCCCTCCAGAGCCACCTCGGGGGGACTGAAACCTCTCTGGGTGCTGGCCTGCTCAATAATGTGGCACCTACCTGTCACCGCCGGCCCAATCGCAGGGCTGATGGAGGGAGTGCAGTATGAAGCTAGCGACATTCAAACAGCATCATGCCTCCCTTGGGGACAAACAGTTGGGGTTTTGTGAATTATGAAGTGTGGAAGTATAGGATTTTCTTATTGCCATTCCTGTGCTGGATACAAAAGCCAATGGTAAGACCCCCGAGTTCAGGGAGAGGATACTAAAGGCAGAGAGAAGCCTGCATTGCCAATATACATCCTCGGGATCTTTATCATTTTGTCTCTATTGCCTCATTTCATTGACTCTTTCCCTTATTTCTCTTTCCCATCTCTCTTTCATTCACTTCTCCCTCTTTTACCCTTTCTGCTCCTGTGGCGAATTTGAAGGTTTGCCTGCACAAGTTATAAGCTGTTCCCTGCCTCTCTTGGCAAACACTGGAGTCCAAGCCCTTCTGCCTCTTTGCAGGTTCTTACACGATGCTTCATGCCTCAAGGGACCTGTATATCGGTGGCTCAAGGCACCAGTGCCGATACAGGCACCAGCATGGTGAAAGCTGCACCTTGGGCCACCAACAGAGGGCACCAATGCTGATGCCAGGTAAGAGATGGTTCGGGCAATCCTGGATCCTAACCTGTGAGCATTCTGCCTCCTCTAAAATAGTTTTGCAAGTCTTTGCTTGAATAGGCTCATGATTTTGTCACCCCAGGCTGTGTGAGTAGATTTGTCATGTTCCTCTCCTACAGACCAAGCAAAAGGCCCGCTGCAGACTTTGGGGTGACCTTCCTGGTTCTGTCCACTCAGCCTGGCACTAGGATGCCCTTTGTAGCGAGGATTCTCAGACAGAAATGCTGGCCCTAGAGCAGGTTGAATGGGATTGTTTGGGGGGTTGAATAATGAGTATGTATTTCTCTGTTTCATTCATTTTTCCCATGTTACCTTCCCTCTGTCCCCAGAATTCTCAGGGTATCGTTGGGGCTGTGTTTAAAATCCTGGGCTGCTTTGAAGCACCGAAAAGATAGTTGTGAGTGAATGAACCCAGGAGAGAGACAAAACCTCTGTCAATGGAAGTAGGGCAGACGATGGTTGGTGGGGAATGCGGCCTTGCTCAGCACGGGGCTGGTTGATGTGTATGGCCCGCTTAACGTGGTGCTGCCATGTCTTCCCTAGCATTGTGACTAGTTGCTTCTCAGCAGTTGTGTCAAGGACTCAGTGGGCAAGCTCATTTGCCCTCAATGTGAAGGAATCATGGCTTGCCGCATTCCCATCAGGGGATAGCCTGAACTCGCTGTGTCGGTCACTCTGGTGGCCAGTGCCGCTCACCAGATCGCTTGGGAATAAAGTATTTGAGGTTGGTGTTCTAAGCTTCTCGGTGCTTGCAAAGAGACCCTCTGTGCTTGCAGCCAAGCATAGATGTGGAGGTGATCCTGCCTGAAGGATGTTCTCCCCGGCATAGCTGTAAAGTGCACAGCTCTCCTGGCAGGGATTCTCCCCTTCCTCTGACATGTTCCATTTGCAGCTGGATTGCTTTTGTTCCAGCTGTGTGGGCCACTCTCTAGAATGTACATTAATGTGTTTGCTTTTCTCCCCTTCTCCTGCGAGACTGTGACCCTGTCCCCCCATGCAGCAGATGCCGAGGCTTGTTCCCTCAATTCCAGATGATACCCCTTCAGAGCTCGCAACTCACTTCCTTCCATAATGAGGGCTGCTTCCCTCCATCCATAAATGGTTCCTGTGGCAGGGTCCAGCTCTCTCTGGAGAACAAAGCACTGTGGGAGGAGTTCTACACACTTGGCACTGAAATGATCATCACCAAATCTGGCAGGTGAGAGCAAATCTGTATCGCCAAGAATGCCTGTGGCATGTTACTTTCAACACTCACCCCCCACCCTAGGTACACCCCACCTTCGGTTCCATCTGCTGTGCAATGCTGAAGCTACTATTTTACCTTTCTGTCTCTCACCTGTTCTCTGGGTCAAGCCAGCCAAGTGCTGTGTCTGCTTACTAGTGACCAGGCTCACCAGATGAATGTGACGAGTTCGCATGTCCAGCATAACACTATAAAGTGTGCTCTCAGTGTGCAAGGTGCACACCACCCTGACCAAGCCATTCGCTTGAGGGTCAGATGATTCCTGGGCAACAGCTCTACAAGGTGAACTAAAGGGAAAGCTCCATGCTGTGTGATCCAGTAAGAGCAGTAATACCCTCGCCATCAGGGACAGTGACCAAGACAGTAGCTGGGATGCACTGCAGAAGCCTGGATATTATGCTGGGCCTTTGGTAACAACCTCACTGTGTTTTGTCAAAGGAGTGGCAAGTACTCCCCCTTTTAAATAGTTTTACAGTCATATGCCCTATGCGAGCTCTCCAGATCCTGATATGGACTGTTGCAGTATATTATCTGATCTGGGTTTTCGATTTTCATTGCACACAGCAGGACAAATTCCGCCCTCTGTTATCCCTGTGCAGTCCCACTGGCCCTCAACAGAGACAGTAAACAGCTTCACGGGGGTTGCATAAGTGTAAATGAAGGCAGAATTTAGCCCACTGTATTTATCAGTGCAAGAAAGTCAGTGACTTGAGCTCCCAAGGAAGTGCACTTCCTTCAAGTGAAGGCCCTGAACAAGAGTTGGGGCGTCAGATTATGACAAGCATACAGTGAAATCTTTTTCTGCTCTCTTTCTTCTCCGTCCGTGCAGATGTATGTTCCCACCTTGCAAAGTGATTGTTTCCGGCCTGAACCCTCACTCTCTCTACCTGATGCTGGTGGACATTGTACCTTTGGACAACACTCGGTATAAATGGCACTGTGGCCACTGGGAGGCAGTTGGAAAAGCTGATCCCCATTTCCCCAGTCGCTTCTACCTCCATCCAGATTCTCCAGCTCCTGGCAATCACTGGATGAAAGAACCAGTCTCCTTCCAGAGACTCAAGATCACCAACAATACTCTGGAGCAGTGTGAACATGTAAGAAGAGGCCTGACCATTTCACTTGTACGTAGAATAAATGTGTGGTGCTACAAACCATTGGTTTATAGGGAGCACTGCACTGTGAAGTTGTCTAATGCCATGACATGCTGTTCATACACAACAAGGAGAATAATATTCATTCTTTCATGTACCCAGAACTGATATTAATATTAATCAGAATTATACGTGATGGAAGGGCCTATTAGAGCAGCTCACCCATCTCCCTGCCAGGGCAGGTTTGTTCCCTACGGTCCTACTACTGCTGTGTTGTTCAGGCTACTTTTAAAAGTTCCACGCAATGAGGCTTCCGCCCCTTCTTTTGGGAGTGTGTTGCACACCCTAACACCTCACAGCCAGGACGTTTTTCCTGATGTTCATCTTAAATTTTCCCTGTCTCATTTTCATCCCTATTTATGCTGTTAGTTACACCCCTTGTAACACCCTAAATTATTCCTCTCCCTCTTTGGTGTTTATATGTACACTGTTACGTCCCTTTCTTATCTCACCCCATAGCCATCACTTAATCAAGCTATTAACTATTTTAATCTCTCCTAATAAAATGGTCCTTCCAGCCTCTCTCTAGTTTGGCAATAAATTTCTGGTAGTGAGGTGCTCAGAATTGGACCTGGACCTGTTCCTAGAGGTGTGTTCACACCCAAGCCATAGAGGGAGGCTTTGCTACCTCCCTGTTCTGCCATGTATTACTTTCCAATATGCACCTTGCAGTGCACTGGCCTTTACTGTTTCCCTTGTTGGACTAAAAACATCTCATTTGTTGTAGACCCTCTTCCCCCAGTGCAGTCCCATACCATATGAACGATCTTTCTATACAGTAGCATTTTTCATATTCCCATCTGTTCCACAGACGTGTGGAGACAGTTTTACACTAAAGTGAAAAGGAAGGTTTTCACTTCAGTGTACAGCTCTGCGAGAAGTTCCAGAGAGATGGACCAGCACAAGTAGACAAGTTCCACCCAATTACCTATGGTGAGTGGGAAGGGCAAGTGGGTCTGGAGTAGGAGGTCCCAATTCAGAGAGATTGGGGGCGGGGCGGAGAGAGAGGTTGGAAAGAACCAACAAGTGTAAGATCAGGCCCATGGATAGAGCTACATTTCAAATTTATTCTAGACTTTTGTTTATTTAAGTCAAATCTTCAGGGTTACATGTGGTGTGGCATTCATGTCCACTCCCTTTAGATCTAATGTGATCTGTATTCCACTTGCACATAAGCAGTTATTTAAAAGTGGTGGTGTGCAACATGCTACTGCCTCTGAAGCCTTTCCAGGTGACTCTTCCAGGAACATTGAGTTCATCACAGTGATGCCATACAGAGTTCAACATTGTTATCAAATCCTCCTGAAATGCTTGTTCTCTCTTTGGCTTTAGATTATATTGCATTCAATGCACAAATACCAACCACGATTCCATGTGGTGCTGACCAGCGCACATACACTCACCCTGCCCTGGAATGCTGTGGCCACCTTTGTGTTCCCAGAAACAACTTTTATGGCTGTGACAGCCTATCAGAATTCCAAGGTAGCTTATCTCTGACTCCTTCCATCTTCTCTGTGACTTTCTGTGAACCTGGGGCAATTCAGGGGTAAATAAAGCTTCCTTCAAGCAAAATGATCATTAGCACTAAGAGGTGGAAATTAAGGGTATGATGGGGAAAGATTCAGGTACTCTGGTGCTAAAGCTATTAAAAATACACAAAGGTAGTTTATTAGTTAACACCTTGGAGACCTCGGTTCAAATCCTAGCTCTGAGCACAAATTTAAAAGTGTGAGTTTGGTAATGTAGCTAATGACATTTGCCCACATCACAAAAAATACTCCATAATTGTCCATGGTTTTGTCTGAAGGGAGACCCAGTACAGGAATAGCCAAGGGTGCAATAACATCATCAGGACTGGGTGTATTGGCTTGTACAGCTCATGTCTGCACCATAGCTGACTCTAGCATGTACTCTCTAGTCTTCACTTTAATCAAGACCACCAAATTAACTCTAAATATAAAAAGAATACAATATATTTCACAAACTTTGCATGTGACATGAACATAATTGTGCCATAACAAGAACGACTGCTTTTTCCTGCTTAACCTGTAGTAGCAAAAATAAGAAAACCCGTGAAGTTTCTAATGGTCATATGGAAAATTTTCATTCTCTCAGAAACCAGCCTGTTGGTTTTAAGTGAAGGGCTTGGGAAATAGGATCATGTGGGCTATTGCCTTTGAAGACAGCATTGTGCCCTGATTTCACCAGCTTCATCTTCCAGGTTTCTGTTATTTTCCTCTTTCTGGTTTCCTGTCCCACTTGCTTCTTAAATAATCTCCATTTTTGAATGGTCTGACTCTGAAGCCATTTCACCAATAGACTGGGGAATATCCACATAACTAACATGCCCTTTTTCACTCTCTCCCCTCACTCATTCTTCCCCCATTTTCTGTTCCTCTCCACTTCTCTCTTTCTCTCATTACCCCTCCTTCTTCTCTCATCCTTTCCTCTGTCTTTTCTCTCTTCCTCTCCCTCTATTTCCTTTTCTCTGCATTTTTCTTCCTCTCTTCCTTTCTCTTTGTCTCCATCTTCCCATCTCTCTCTCTTTTCCATTTCCTTCTCTCCCTCTGTTATCTCCCCATCACAGGTTACCCAGCTGAAGATTGATAACAATCCATTTGCAAAGGGGTTCCGAGAGAATGGCCTCAGCTCTAAGAAGAACCGGTAAGAAGCCTCCACCAACAGTTCCTGTTATGCCAAACCACCTAGGCCTTGTCTGTATTACACATATGTGGGAAATATCCCACCATTTCACTCCCACAGCTGCAGCTCCATTAGTGGTAGAGATGGTGGTAGAAGTGGTGTAGACAGAACACACTAGCCACCAGCATTTTAAATACCATGTCAGTCAGTCAGACCAGCTTAAAGCAGGTTTAGAGGACACCACGATAAAAAAAATAAAAGGTGCCTTTTCTATGCTAATGCTCCTGCCATTGCTACCACTAGGGTAGTAGTAGTGCACCAGTAGTAGCAAAATAGTAGAGATTCCTCCCAAAAGGCTAGTGTACTCTCAACTTTGCTATAACATTCCCTTTTCTGAGACTGCTTTGGTTCATCTCTTGGTTATTCTAAATCCAGATGGGGTACACCTTATTAAGAGGCACAGAGACTAAGCCCACAAAGGCCTTATCTAAATTGGTCTTTAAAGAGAATATGGGAAACATGTTTAAAGAGTTCTCCTTAAACCCAGTCCTGGCATGGTTTTACCAGTCTGCGTGGATAGCGCTTAAATTATTAGAACCATGATTAAAACCTGTAAAGACCCAAGCTTGAGCATAATTATAAATATGGTTGTAACCATCCACACCAGCCAGACAAAGCATGCTAAAGACCAGTTCTGATGTCATAATGATCCAACAATGCTGTCCCACAAGCGCTTCTCTTTCTCCTGGTTTTTGTTGTTCTTCTCTTCCTCCCTATGCCTCTGCTGTTGCCATCTCTGTTATTCATCTGTCTAGAGATTGTTAACTCTTCTGGGCATGGACACGAATGTAAAGAAAGCATCATGCTTACCAACCACACACACTAAATAAATAACAAACAACCAAGTTTGAACATAGGGTGATCAGACAGCAAGTGTGAAAAATCGGGACGGGGGTGGGGGGTAACAGGCGCCTATATTAAAAAAAGCCCCAAATAAAATAGGGACATCTGGTCACCCTAGTTGAACATGTTTTTTTAAACTCAGTTTCAGCTTCATTATAGTCAGGGCCTCAAGTGTGGATGGAGAATAAACGAGAAGTAATTTGAAAGGGCAACTTTAACCTGCTAGCCCCTTCACTGTCTTTAGCTGTGCATGTGCACTAGAGAAATACCCTGGAATAAGCTCTAGAATCATAGACGTAGAGTTTATCCATGCAGATTGATCATATGTGCACCTCTGAGGGAGAGAATGAGAGCCCAGATGTATGAATAGAAGAATGCTACTTGTTGATATATATGTCTGAATATAAGGATTCTGGTATTTGAGGGTGTGTACACTGTATGTCTGTGTAATAAAAGAAATATGTCTGTGTGTTTAGTAATTATCATGTTGTAGTGTCTATGTATGTGCCCATGCTTGTTGCTAGTATGTCTAAATGTGTGTCCAGAAGTACAAATGGCATCCTTACATATGGGGGAGCTGCAGTGTGGGGGGTGAGTATGTGTGTTTAAAGCGGTGCAGGTACAATGTATTTGTCTGAATACCTGGAAATGTACATCTGGATCGATTTTTGTATGCTGTGTGATGGTGAATTTGTTTTTCTCCTTCATTCTAGAGGGGAAAATGTTCAAGGTACTGAAATGGTCAAGCAAGCAAGTGCTGAGGAGACAGGCTGTGACCCGCTCACTGGTGAGTCTGTAGCCACACTGCAAGGATACTGGTCTCTCCGCTGAGACTGAGGCACGGAGCAGCTCTCTACACAAAGCTTAGTGGTATGGGTGGGTAAAGCAAGCAGTTTCTCTTTGCAAACCCAAAGCTTGCCCTGGGCTCACTTCTGCTGGCTCTTACTATGCCCAGGCTATGATTTTTCATATAATTTACCATAACAAACTACTGCCCTTTGTTATTAGATAGTTATACAGCTGAACATAAGCCATTCCTAGCAGGAACTCACCACACCCAGTTCCAATTTCAATCCTTTCCTACCTTCCCATTTGGAATTTTAGCACAGAATTTGAGTGTTTCCATTGATTGTACTTTACAGACATTTGTTTTGTATTTTAAATCTATGTTCCTATTGCAGAAGATATTGCAGCCTTTAAAGTGCTGGTCAGTTAAATACATTTTCTCATCACGGACGCATGGGTGGTCTACACTTTTGTGCTAGTGATTCCTTACGTAGATGACAGATTGGAACTCGGTATATTCTTAGCAGAAGCACACAAGTTGGATAAAGTCTAATATTTTTAGTGTAATACATCCATTTCACACCCCTTCTGCCCTCAGTCCAATTAGAATTTACCTCTTTTAATGGCCCATACAACTCACTCACATGCCACCCAGTGATCTATGAAGGAATTGCAACTTATTTATTGTTAATAACATCCTGCACTTAACTTAAAAACATTTGTCTACTTTAGGAGGGCTAATTTTTAATTTATTGTTTAAAAACATGTCTACCCAAAATGATGCTGTGCTTTTATAATCACGGCAGGGGACATTTTGAGGTTTAAATTTCCCTTTAATCACTAAGGATGTAATAAAAACATGAAAAGTTCTTTGAGCTCCAGAGTGTTAACCAGGGAGAAATTTACTCGGGAGTTTACAAATGTGAGCTGAAGAGACAAACTGGGTAATAAAATGCACAACTAGGGACCAAACCGGCTAAAAGTTGGTCTCTAGCTGCCCATCAGGAGTTGAGACTTGGAGAAAACAGGCTATTCAGCACCTCCAGAGCCATAAGACCCTGGTCATAAACATTTCACAATATACTGGAGTGGGGGGAGGGAGCCTTAGGTCTGCGATTCCTGCCTGGAGTTTGCACCCAGGCCTGTGATCACAAGGATGAGGAACTTACTAACTAGAGATGGGGGGGAGGAACCTATACAAACAAATTGCTTCATGAAAGAGACAGAGCAGCAGTCATGTAAGGCTATGCAAATGCATGGGAATTCATGGGCTGTATGATCCCACAGCCAGACCTCAGGAATCCATGAAATCTGACAGGCTCTGCTTTCCATTCCTGGTAATACACAGGAATTCCTGTCTCAATTTCTGTTGCTGACACAGATACCATTTTTGCTATCGGGGCTGATCAACTGGTGTGAGAGAAAATATGGGAATCTCTCCAGTCAACTGAATGGTGGTTTTTTTTTCAGTATATATGTGAGACCACTCCGATTGATTGAAGTGTGCTTCCTTCCTACAATGAATATATCTTATGTCTCTTTTTTTACTGGCTTCAGCTTCCCTATAGAATATATGTATCCCATCCTAACTTTTGTTCCTAGTTTCAGAACCAGTCATCTAGGATGCACCTTGTGAGTCTACTGCTGCATTCAGTTTCTTCTTCTGAGAGATACAGGTGTATGTCCTGTAACTCAGTCCCTCAGGTCGGATTCTTCTGTGGATTCTATATACATCCTCCGTGTCTCTGGGTTCAATTCCTTCCTCCTGTGGAATGCCTGTATTCGCTCTGGGTATCTAATTCTGGCTCCCTGTCTTATACAGTGTATGTATCCAATGGCTGTATAGCGTGGTAGATTTAGTCAGGTCTTGTTCTTTTTTTAAGTGAGAAAATATAAATGACATATAAATACACAGAGAAAAAATGGAATCCTCTTTTTTTAAAATAATAAAATATGTTGGTAAAAGAATTCCATCATGATGATAAACTTAGAACAGCAGTAACTTTTATTTAATTCCTGAGGGCTTGTCTACACTGAAAATTTACATTGGCATAGCTATGTCTCTCAGCGGTGTGGAAAATCTACCTGCTTCCAGTGTAGACAGTGCTAGGTTGATGGAAAAATTCTTCTGTCAAACTAGCTAGAGCCTCTTGGGGAGCTGGATTAACTTCAGCGATGGGAGAAGCCCTCTTGTCGCTGTAGTGAGTGTTTGCACTAAAGGCTACAGCCGTGCAAGTGCAGCATGGTAGCGTTTTAAGTATAGAACTAGCCTGAGTGACAGAGATAATATCACAGGTACCCGCTATCGAAATCCATTATGTATGACTTCATTCTCGTATTATTCCCTTTTGCTGTGAGACAATACATTATTGGAGATTAAGAAATAACACCAACACCCTACAAATGTCAGTTATTCATTGCTTTTTGGGTGGTGAGTAGAATCATTAAAGTAATCAAGGAGGGAAGACCAAATGGACATGAATTTCTTTTTTGTATTTGGGAAAATTATGTGTGAGTTCTTCCATTTCTTGCATATGCCACACGTAATATAACCAGGTTTCAAAGTGGCAGCCGTGTTAGTCTGTATCCGCAAAAAGAACAGGAGTACTTGTGGCACCTTAGAGACTAACAAATTTATTTCAGCATAAGCTTTCGTGGGCTACAGCTCACTTCTTCAGATGCATAGCATAGCATAATATAACCAGTTTGTGTTAGAGGGTGGCAAGACCAATTTCCATGAAGTATTTCCCAGCTAGACATAACTTTCTAATCAGTTTTATTTTTTTACATTTTAATCGTGTATTTCAGTTATCTATCCCAAGTATTCTATTTGCTGTTTGAAACGCTTTATTAATAATCTTCCGAGGTATCTTGATTATCTTTATCCAAAAATGATGCTATTGTGGGGTAAAGCCATAAAATTATGTTGTAGACAGCACTTCCCAGTCCTTCCAGCAAACTTTCGCTCCATGCCTGCAAAATCTTAAACATATGCATTAGTGCTATGCATGTGAGTTGTCCCATCGACTCCTGTATTTTGTTGTTTATTAATTTAATGTTAAGACAGTGTAACCTTGGTGGGATATAGTAGAGTCTTATACAGAAACAATTGTATAACGTGGACGTACACCGCTGATGTCAGAAGCTCACTAATGAATTTGCAAGCTGATTAAATGTTCATGTTCTGACTTATTCTGTAGTTGTTTGTAAGATAGATCTAATACCGTGTGTTTGTTTACAAAAAGAAAATCAGGATCCTACTTTATCTGAACCCCCAAAAATCCAAAAGATTAGGATACATCGTTCTGGGTTTGGCCCTTCTTTTTTTCTATAATAGATGGTGAAAACCTAAAAACAACTTTTGTTTTGCAAAACCATGTCAGTTTGGGTTTTTATTCAGCAAAACCATACCCAGGGCTTATTTTGATCTGGGTCCTGGTTTAGTTCAACCCCCAATATTCAGTGTTTATACTCTCCATGTTGCTTCTCTTTTCCTTGTATGTATTTTAACCTACAGCTGTTGGTTGCTGCCTTCTCCCTATGAAATGAATGTGTACTGGGTTTGGAGATGATTGGATTCTTCCTTTGTTGTTGGCTTTTCCTTATACAATGCCCAGGTGCACTAATATGCTGGCACTTTCCCATGCAGTGTGCAAGAAAAGCAGCACTGTGCTGTGTTGTGCTTTGTGGTTATTCTCCTCTTGGGTGCTGTGTTGTGATGTCATGTCCCATCCAATCTGTAAAGTCCTTTCAAAAAGGTGTGTTTGTGGATTTGAATGGGACGGAGTGCTGAGCAGTGTCTGGGAAACACAATGGGCTGACAGGAAAACAGTGCAGCTAACATCAGGAGTCTGTGAAAACTTGAAAGAGCCTAAGGCCCCAACATTTTGCATTTGACTCTGGACTGTAGCCTTTGAGCCCAAACTCAGCCTGCCCTGTTAAGTGGCCGTTAAGTGTTTCCCTTCTTGTCTCAATGCTAACTAGCCAGTTGGAAGAAGTGAGTGCATATTATAGAGGGGATGGGAGGGGGGATATGAGTATGGGAAGGAAGGGAAGAGCACCTTCATTTCTCCAATTCACAAGCATAACTCTTTGGCCAGATAGCTCAATCCACAAACCTGTGAAGAAGCAAAGCCTAAGTTAATACTGTAATATATTATACTACATTTGCATGAGCCCTTTTCACCCCACGGTCTCAAAGTCCACCACAAACTACACACCGCACCTTTTAAATGCAGCCTCCTCTGGGATGGGAACAGGCAGGTGACCAGGACACAGCACACTGCCTCACAGTTCATGGAGCTGTTACCAACAGGCCATCTCCAACCAACCTGTTTGTGTTGAACTCTTTCAGCTACTTTTGTTTTCCCAAAAGTGATTTTGCTTTTTGTGAACACTCAGATGGTTTGGGGACCAATGCAATTTGTGGCTTAGCGGCCCCGCAGACCTCTGCCTGCTGCTGAGCCTCTCACATGGGTCTGCATGACAGCTGATTTCCCGGGAAATAGCAACCAAAATTGTCCACTTAAAAAAGTGCAAATACTCACCATCAAAAGAAAAGGTTGCAGCACCTGAGCGGTAGTAAGCAGCTGTCAAGAAGCCCTTCCTTATGCTACAGCATGAGAGGAAATTGGATTTTTTTGAACCAACATGTGGAAAGTTCTGCTCACTGGGGAGTCTTTCTGAATAATAGCAATACTTTGCACTTTTCTAGCACTTCATGTGGGGATCTCAAAACACTTTACTGACATCAGTTGATTTTAGCTTCACATCCCCATGATTGAGGAAACCGAGCCCTAGAGAGAGCCTAAGTAACTTGCCCAAGATGAGATTGAGTCAGTGGGAATATCAGGAATAGAATCTCTCTGTCCTCACTCCCAGTTCTCTGCTCAGGCCACTAAATATACTTCTTGCAGAAGTGTCTGCTCTGCTTAGAGAGCAACTTTTGCATTTTCTTTTCTTTCTGTCCCTTCTGAGATGTTTGAAGTCAGTGTCTAGCCAGGACACTGCTAGTTAGTTAGCTTAGATACTGGAGTGGTCATTAGTGCCATTGTGTGCTGCTCCAGACCTAAAGGGGAGTAATCCTGACACCTCCTCTAGGGGCAAATGGATTCAGTATGCGCTGACTTTGCGGGCATGCTGCTCCTCGCCGGTGGGTCTGTGTGCGCGTAATCAGGGCCCTGGACCTAAATTTTATTTCAGTGTCTCTGGATTCCATAGCAATCTGGAAGATACGTGTCTGATTTATTAGAAAATTTTTAATGCAGGATATTAATGAATAGTCAGGATAGTAGCACCTGCTGTTTATTTTGTATTAAATTCCATTAATTGTAGGTCTTCCCCACATTTTCATTCTTCCAGAGATACATGCATGCAGCACTAATACTGGTATCAAAGGTGGCCAAGGGAGGTGTGGGCAGCTGGGTCTTCTGGCGTTTGGAGAAGCATAGGAGGCAGTTTGGGATAAGCACCTTAGTCCCTGCTAAAATGATTAATAGTTAAAATGCCAACATTGCTATTTTTAGGTTTCAGAGATAACACCCCACTGAGCTGAATATACTGCAGTTCATACTTCTCTGAGCCATTGTTTCAGGCTGCTTGCAGACTCGGGAAGACCACGCTGCTTCAGTTACACCCTGTTCATGTTTTTAACATTCTCTTAACAACCATGAGGGCTAGAAACAGTCTTTTTTAAAAACAAAAAATGAAGGCTCATGTTCTGGCACATAATTCTGCAGCCAATTCCACAGCCATGAAATTGTGGCGTACACGGGGGCCTATATCTAATGAACCTTTGGCTACCAAGCAAAACTGGAGATGGCAGTGATAAGGTTTAACACATGTGACTTTCAAGGCCACCTCTACCCAAAAGGATCATTACCCCTCATCTGGATGTCTATTGCATCTCAACGCTCCTGATAGTAACTTGGAACCTGGCAAGCCTACTGAACAGAAGATGTTGGGTCGGGGTTTGCGTTCTAGGAACTGCAGCTGAGCAATGCGGGTGCAGACCATTCAGAATCTTATAGGATCCAACCCCAACAACTGAGGCCACAGGGTTGCTGACCTACTGGTCTTTATTGTGCCAATACCACATGCGAGTGGTTCAAAAGAAGCCGGGAATGTGATATGGTATGCATGTGGGCCAATTCAGCACAAAGTCCTGCTATGTGTTAGCTGCTAAAAGGTGGAGAGAGGGTTGAAAACTCTTCACATGCTAGGAAATTGGCCAGAAAAAGGTTGTTTTGTTAAAAGCACTGAGATCAGCTCATTGGAGAGACAAAAATAAATGCTGTGTTTACTCCTCCCCTTCTCCCTTCATCCCATATCCACTGGTGTATGCCATGTGCCTTCCCCTCCTCATTCCCTTCCGGATGCTGGGGGCAGTTCCTGTTTAGAGTCAGGTACAATATGATCTTTACCCACTGCTGTAAATGTGCTGGGCGCAGAGCTGTACACATCACTGACTTTCACCTTTCACTGCCCCACTCCCAGCCTCCCTCTCCTTCCCCCTCATCCCTCCCACCCATCCAATTTGCCCATGAATTGTTAGAGGCCAGCCCTTCACATCTGATTTCTCAGTGAATAGCCTGAGGCACGCTGGGGACAGACAGACAGAGGGTAATGTGTTAAATTCCACCTTGGCGGTGGTGAATTTCATGGGTTTTGCTGCTATTAGCCACACTTTCTAGCAATTATAACAAATTCACTTTTCTTCCCTTTTTAAAACCTCTCTATCTGCTAGAATGGCTGAGAGCGCGCTAGCTGTTAACTAGTAATTGGTAATTAATGACTCCACCTCCCCATCAATCAGTTGGGAGGAGATGAAAGGAATGGGTGTTTACAGAAAATATGTGTTGCCAGAAATACCGATGGTGAACGTCCAGATGAAGTGGATGAGGGAGATAGTGCGTACACCAATAAAAGGCATTGCACTAAGTCCTGATACACTGGACAGTCTGGTGGGGCACTTGTGTGAAATCCCTGGTGGTGCTATTGCTGTGCAGTTGTTGACTGAGTTGGATGTTAATCCAGCTCACCACTAGTTTGAATGTGACCCTCTTTTCTCTTTCTTCTCCCATCTTCTGCAATGAGCGCAGATCTCAGGCTCTCTGGGCACGTCTACACTGCGATAGAAAACCTGCAGCACTGAATCTCAGAGCCCAGTCGGTGACTTGGATTCGTGGGGCTTGGGATGTGGGGCTAAAAATTGCAGTAGATGTTTGGGCTCGTGCTGGAGTTTGGGCTCTGCGACCCTCCCCCTTCCCGGATGATCAGGGCCCAGGCTCGGGCAGTCTACACTGCAATTGTACAACCCCGCAGCCCTAGCCCCTTGAGCCCAAGTCAGCTGACCCAGGCCAGCTGCAGCCATGCCTGTGGGTCTTTTATTGCAGTGTAGATATATCCTCTGGTTACGGCCCCCATATGCCTTTCTATGGCAGAAAAAGTGTCACTAGAAAATCAGGGCTGAGAAGGAGGATTCAGTGGCTGCTTCCACCTTATCAGTGGGGAGAGCAACAAGAGTCATTTTCAATACTGTTCTGCTTGCTACTGGGGCTGGGAGAACTGAAGGAGAAGGTCTGACCCTGGAACAATTTGTCTTCGGATCTTTTTCATGTTCTTTTTAACATAGAATTGAGGAGTCTCTGTTGTTCCTTGTCCCAGAGCTGCTTCTACCCAGAGCCTCAGGATCCCCAGTCAACCTATGCAGGGTGAGGGGCCCACTCTTGACATTACCAGTCTGTTTGGTTTATTTTCCATGCTCTCCTCACCTTTTCCTAGATTTCAGGAGCTAATATGACCTCTTCCCTTTGACAGGATGAGAACAAGGGGACCACCGCTCATCTAGGAAATCAGAGCCAATGCAAGTGTGACTTGAAGGAAAGACAAGTTTAGTCCCTTATCCTGAACAGGGAGAGTGATACTGCTTTGCAACATCTGTGCCTCTCAGGGCTTGTCTACACCTACAGCGCTGCAGCGCCACAGCTAGAGCTGGGGCGGGAGATCCTCGCCTGTCGGTGTAGGTACTCCATCTCCCCGAGAGGCAGTAGCTATATCTACATATGGGGTATGTGGGGCGGGGGTTTTATTAGGTCACTATAACTACGTCACTCAGTTATACCGATATAAGTTGGTAGTGTAGACCAAACCTCACTCTAGGAATAGGCTCCAGATCTTGTGCCCCCCCAGTCCATTGCCTTTACCCCAAGGTCATCCTTCCTCTCCCCAAAACAGAGAGCTGATTCTCCTTCCCCATAGGATCGTCTTTCCACTTCCAAACAGTAACCTCCCTTTCAAGGGCTGAGCTCCCCAATTCTAGAGATGTCCCTAGCTGTCTCTGCAGGGGAAGAAACTGTGGTCTTTTGTTTGACATTCCTCCCTCCGCCCCACCTCCCATCTGAAGGGGCAGTCAGGTAGATTGCTCCTGGCTCTTCAAGGGACCTGACCAGTAGACTAACCCTTCCCACAAAAATCCTCCTCGGGTGGAGTCTTCCCAGGCGTCAGTAACCTGTCACTCTACAACTACTCACAAAACATTCTTCCTGATTCCACTGCGCTAAGCGTTGGCACATCACCCCTTCAGGACTGGGATGCCCCAGAGTGCAATGTGCTACTAGAAATGGCCCATACTCCCCCAAGAATGGAAATCCCCTGTCAGCCTAGCACACTCTTGGACACCTCAGCTCCAGTGTGTCAAAGGGCCCGTGTTTAGCAGGAGCAAGAGGAAGGCTCCTGGGCCTACCAGTGCAGGAACTGGGGTCTAGGGTGGGGTTATATATTTTTATTTCCAGCCCTTAGGTAGAGTGAGGCAAGGAGCAACATTTTCAGTCTCAACCCACAGCAACAGAAAGACACCATGACCAGTGTGGTCCAGTTTTCAGCAATGCAAAGCACAATATGCTGATCTTGGCCAATGGGGTAGTGATTACAGAAGTGGTCTACAAATGTTTCTATTCGAACCCTTTCTGGGCCAAATCCTGAGGCCTTGATTAAGTGTTTACTCAGGGTAGCTCCCACTGAGGTCACTGGGGAATTTTGTCTGAGTGTAAGGGTCTCAAGATTTGGCCGTGTGGTAATAAGAATTTGGATTTTCATTCCCTTCAGAATGTTCAAGATTTGGATCCATTCATATCATTAGTGCTGTGTTTGGGTAGCGGGACCTACCTACCACAGCCAAGTTACTGCAGACGACAATGAGTTGCAATAAAGGAGAAGAGAAAATCCCTTTTATTAAAACCAGAGCAGGCGCTGGTTACATCCTGAGATCTAGTCGTAGTGTGTGACTGAGAGGAGGGGAGTGTAAAACTGAGAGGAGGGGAGTGGCATACGGGGTGGTTCAAAGATAAGTAATCTCAGGCTCCTAACTACTATTGCTGAAGATGTCTTTTATCACTATTTAATTTATTTCTGAATTAATATTAACTATGCTAACATCCACTTTAAACAAAAGTCCTATAAAGGAATAGGCATGTTAAAAATATGTATTTCATGCGCCAAACTAAAGGTCTGGTCCTGCTGCCATTAAAGACAGTGACAAAACTTCTGTCTATTTCAGAGGGAGGAGGATCAGACCCTAAATCAGCTATCTAATCATGCCATTTGAAATTAACAAAAGATTGGAACACAAGAGTTTGTCAATGGAATCAGACTCTGATCCATCAAGACCAATATCTGGCCTTGGCAGTGATCAGTATTTGAGCCACCAGCGTTGGCCCCTAATATACACAGCCAGTAATGAAATGCTGTACATAGATGCAAAGAAATCCCTTTCTTGGCCAGGTGGTGGTCAGTTCATGTCCTGAAGCATGAGAATTGATTAGCCATCTCTTAGCACTTGTAAGCACAAATGTTATTGGTCACACTCTCAGGATAAACTCATTAAGGGCCAAACTTGAAGTCATTAGTTTCTACTCAGCCTTGAATTCAGTGACTGAATGACTACAAACACTAGGCCTTGTATAGTCTACACTTAAAAGGTTAACCTGGTGTAGAATTGTTGTAGTCATGTTGATCCCAGGATATTAGCGAGACAAGGTGGGTGAGGTAATATCTTTTATTGGACCAACTTCTGTTGGTGAGAGAGAGACAAGCTGTCGAGCTTACACAAAGCTTGTCTCTCTCACCAACAGAAGTTGGGTTCAGGAAAGAGATTACCTTACCCACATAGAGATGCAGTTAATACCAGCAAAATATTCCTTTTGCTGGTAAACTTATACCAGTTCATCAAGCAAACCAAGCACTATACAGGCAAAAGGACTTCTTTGCTAGTATAGCCGACTCCACACGTTTGCCAGCATACCTATGTCAGCAAAAAAAAAAAATCACACTCCTGACCATCAGAGGTGTGCTAGCAAAACTTTTGAGTGTAGTAAGAGTGTCAGGATTTGTCCAAAGAGAATAAATTTCTGTTGTATCAATGGGTACAATGCAATAGAAAATTGATGTGATAAAAAAGAAAATAAATTATACTGCCGAGCCCTGTTGAAGGGACAGATATAGTCAGGTAACGCTTTGGTGGTCCCTTGAATTTCTGCTGAGGTTCCCTTGAATTTCATACCAATGGGGTTGAAGACCTCTATTGACAAAAGAAAAGGGATATTTCAGTAATGTGTTATGAGAGTGAAAGGTTACATCAGACAGTTATTTCATTCATCTTGGGAGAATCCGCTTTTTAAAAATCATTGTCTTCCTGAATTGATACATCCCACAGTTTCAACAGTTAAAAGAAACCACAAGCTCTGTGTTTGGAATGCAGAAATCTGTTCAGGAGATGAAAGTTTTATCAAAACCCCAAAACTGCCAGAGGGAAATCTCCTCTGTTGTCTGCAATTAAGTTATTTTTTGTAGGTACATCTTCAGCTGGCATTTTTGGTCTTGTCTCTATTTGTTTAAAAGTGTGTTAGCAGTAAATCAAGGTGCATTTCCCCTGTAGGGTTTCCTGTATGTCAAAGCCATGTTAATTCTCTTTGATTTTCTTCCCTCAGCCCAGCCATTGCTGCAAATCCTTCCTCTCTTTGTCCCTTTGGACATCAAAGGACTGCAAGGGGACAACCCTGGAGAGAAGCTCCTCCCTGCTCATTAGCCTTCATAAAACAGGAACTCACCTTGGCTAGCTTAGCTTGGAGCCCCAGTCACTCTTGACACTGGATAACAGAAGGGCGCTCGCTTTCTTTGAGAAATCAAGCCTTCTGATTTTGAACTGGACTGTTTTGGTTTTCGTGAGATAAGAGTTCTGGTGGATCTCTCGCCTACGGTGACTTCCACAACCTCTCTGGCTTCACAGTACATGGAAAAATGCAAGCTTTACCTGGTAGGTGACTATTTCATGTCTTAGTGTGTGGGGTGGATCTAAAATTGTGGTAGAGATGGGCTACGGTTTTTTAAAAATTGGGAAGAAGAAGTGTTACTCACTGGGTCATCAGCATTTGTGGGTAACATTGGGTTTTCTAAACCATCCCACAGGAGCAGAGGACAAACTGAGGTTATGTCTGCTCTCTGTGGATAATTTGAGATCTCCTGTCACTTTTTGTAAGACTAGTAGGGGTTTGCTTCAATGTCTTTGCCCAAAATTCCCCAGTCACCATTAACTTGTACAATGTGAGCATATGCAGAAGGTTGCTGATGCTGTGTGTCCGGTTTGTGAAGCACCTTGGGTTCCTTTGGGATGTAAGGCCCGATAGGAATCTAAAATAGTTGTATGTTATGTTGTTAAGGGGATAAAGACATTTCTGATCTGTATTACACAGTCAGCTTGATTTTGGGTTTTCTCTGCCTTCCAAGAATGAAAGCACCAGGCAGGCATATGTCACGGTCTCCATAAGCTTTCATTCCCTGGGGGGCAACATGTGTCTTGTATTGATTGCCAAGGATTTTTATTTACATACTTTTTTTATTTCTGTTCTTCAGTCCTTTTTAACAACACCCTGTAAAATCTCTCTAATTGTGATGTGAACAGATTGTGTGTAAGGGCAGGTCAGCACTGGGAGAACAAGGGCCAGATTCTGATCTCAGTTACACTAGTGTCAATCCAGAGAGAACTCCATTCAGTGATGTAACTGACACCTGAATCTAGACCTAAGGTTCTGCACTTTGGAGGAGGGCTGCAGATCATTTATCCCTTTGGTGTACGCATTTAATGTACACGTTTCAAACGGCTAGCTATCCTCTGCTTCCCTTCCCCGCCCCCACACTGTGCTGATTCATTTGAAAAGCTTAGGTAGATATGTGACTCAAATAATTTTCATCTCAACCATAGCTGTTTAAAAAAATCTGTATTGAAATTAATATAGGAGTATAATAGTGATTTCTGCTACATCTAGCAGGACTTTGACTTTACAGACATCGGATGTACAATGAAGGGAATAGTCAATAGTCTATCTTATACCATTATATCTATCGAAGGGTTCCAGTTTTTTAAAAATATATTATTTTCTCATCTAATGGTTTGTATCACACAGCACTGGAAATCAGAAACAGTCCTGATGGCCAGTGAGAAATAAAGCCATAGTACTTATGAAACACCCAATGTGGGACTGGATAAGCAGTGATGAACCTTCCACTCTCCCGAGGTTAATGCCAAAAGCATTGCAATTCCAGGAAACTGAGAGCGCTCCCACTTAACAAATGGGATGTTTCTATTGTCATTTACAAGCCTGGGAGCCTTTTTGGGGGGGGGGGGTCAGAATTATTGGCAAGATTTTTTTCCCAGATAAAAGAACGAGGAGGAGTAGTTGTGGCACCTTAGAGACTAGCCAATTTATTTAAGCATAATGCATATGCTTAAATAAATTGGTTAGTCTCTAAGGTGCCACAAGTACTCCTCGTTCTTTTTGCTGGATACAGACTAACACAGCTACCACTCTGAAACCTTTCCCAGATAGCGTCACTGGAGAAGAAATCCTTCTGTACAGTAGATACCAAATGACAGTTAGACTCCCGCGCTGATTATGTAACAGCAACAAATGCAAATGGAATTGAAACTGATTTTAGTGAAGATGGTAGACTTACCCTGTGTCTTACTGGAGATTTTCAGTGCACACAGACCCTGTCCTATACATCTCACAGGAAACACCACAAACCTTCCAGTAGCTCAGCACTGTGGCGTGTTTAGGGGATTCACTGAAGACGGCTGGATTACTTTCTGGGACACTTCTCTAGAATCTTCCATCCACGAATCTCAAAGCACTTTACAAATATAAACTAAGCGTCCCCCCATGAGACAGGAAAATATTATTTTCAACAGTTTGCAGGTTGCAAAACTGAGGCTGACAGATTTAGTGACTTGCCCATGTTCTCAGAGGAAGACTACAGCAGATCAGGGTATAGATCTGAGACCTCCTGGTTCCCAGTGCCCTGCTTCACTCACAAGACCGCGCGCTTCCTCTCCAATTCTGTCTTGGCACAGAGACAAATATACCTTTAAAATGTGTAGTGCACAGTGTTATCACTGTGTAATGTTAATAGCAACCAATACCTTTAAAATAATGTTTGAAAGCCTAAAATTCCTGAAAACAAATGTTAAACTATAACTATTCAAATAAACCCTAAAATCAAATCCAGGCCCTAAGTTTTCACCTAATAAAAAGGAAACACAAATGTGAGAACTCCATTGAATGACAGACTGGAAACCTATGATTAAAAATCAATTGAAATAATGAACCTAAAATCTTTAGAAAGTTTCTTTTTAAGGTTATGAGCTGAGCTGGTCCCATATGGGCCTTGCACTTGCTCCAGTGGCATCTGAACAGTGTGTGTCAAACCTTTCTGCAAGATGGTTCCATTCCAATATCAAGGCATGGTCAGAAAGGAAATAAATGTTTGCACTATACGCTGATTAGAGCTGGGCAAAAACATGGTGGCTTTGGTTTTACAAAATCAAACTGGAGACTAGATCCTGCAAATAGCTCTGCTTCAACAAACCCCTGTGCTTGTGTGGAGCCCCATTGAACTAATTGGGTCACTATGTGGAGCCATCAGTAGGATCTGTTGTGATTCAGATTCAGATCCAAGCATAGATCCATCCTGTCTCTGAAACTCCGGCCCCTTTCAGGTATAAGTTTGGGCACCCAAAAATTGAGACACTAAAATAATTTTTTACCTTTTAAAAGCTTTGCCCCAGTGCTGATTATAAATATGGCTATGCTGCCGTTTTCTACAGTATTTCACTCGTTGTGGGTTCATTCCTATGGAGCCTGATTCTGAGATCTGTATTTGGTTTTTAATTCAATACTTATTGAGGCAAAACTCCCACTGAGTTTAATTCCCATTGACTTCACCATATGTCTTGCATGAGTAAGGACTTCCAGAATTTTTCCCAGTATCTCATTTGCTGGGCTTGAATTTGTTTACAAAAATGCTAATTGTAGAATACAGTTGGGGGAAGGAATGAATATTACCTATCCTATCTAATCTATCAATTCAATCAACTCTGTTTGCATGTATCTGTTTCTGGACAGTGGCTTGTTGAAAATCAGCCCAATTTTATTGTAATTCCTTTTAATATGTGCTCTGAACTGAACAACAAAATGCACAATCTCATTGCAGCTTTCATGTCTCTGCTAGAGGATATGAGAAAAGCCTTAGTAAGAAGATGTTAACAGGCTAATGTTAGTGAGTCAATTAGGTGTCACTTCTTAGCCAGTTCATTAATGTTGGATCAAAGCAGGAAAAGTCTAAGGGTGGAGGGTCTTTTTTTTTTATTATTATTTTAAACACCTAAAGGCCTTTGCAAACTGACAGAATTGTGTTTAGATGGTGTTTGCATCCTAATCTTGTGGAAACAACCTGTTTGGTTTGCACTGGGCTTCTTGCATGGAAAGTTGTATCCTGAAAAGGGTCTGCTTTCCCTGGAAATAATTGGCTACTTTCCATGTGTATTTGTTTAAAGATGTTGCTCAGGAAAGTTGTAATGAGGTGACAAATTCCCTTGTTTCTATATAGGACCTGATGCAGGCTGAGACAATCCCCTGTTAAAATAAATGGCTGTGGATGGCTGATAATGTATCACTCTCTGTTAAGCAAAAGTGAACCTGCTTTTGTTAACCTGATGACAGCATTGCTGTTCTGAATACTTTCAAATGAAGAGTCACATATATTTGATTAATACCAATATTATCATAAGACCATGGGCTAAACCCTGATGCACCAGAAACCAATGGGGGTTTTGCCACTAACTTCAGTGTGATCAGGTTTCAGACCTAGGAATGGAATTGGGTTTGGGTCCGGACTTCACTGGATAGCATTAGTGATCCTGTCTACAGTGTGACATTCTTTCCTTAACCTGTGTATTATATAATTGTAACAGTAGCTTTAATACAATTTATAACTACTGTGGTGGGGAATCACATTTCACCACAGTAGCCTTTGACCTGACTAAAATGTGTTTTGGTCTTGTAGTGTAAAGGGGCTGAATCATGTTTTAACTGTTTCCAAACGGTGCTACAGCCTTGTACTTAGGGTTGTTACACAGTTCAGGAACAAAGTTTAAAACACAGTTGAATTTGCTATACTCTGCAAGACCAAAACATACCCTAACAATATTGGGCACTATTGTGTCATTATCAGGTCCCTCAGAACTACAGGAATTACAGTGTATGTCGGACCAGTATGGGGAAAACATCCCCAAATAAAACAAGGTTATGGTGAAAAATTAAAGCACTAAAATTTAATTTCATGACAGGCAAGTGAGCTTTCTTTTCCCACAGTCTACAAATACAAATGGGCAAAACATTGCTTCATCCAAAAACTAGCCATGAGGTACATATAATTTAGAAGGTAAACTAGCACTTCTGCAAAGAGCAAAAAGACATTTCACATCCCAAAGTTACTTTACATGGGAACCGTCAGGTCCAGACATGCTCTCCCAGGTGTTCGGGCTGAAATATAGGAAGGGAAAAAGCAACTAACTTTTTGTCTCTTTGAAAATATGAGTTGTGCCATACCTTCCCAAAAGTGTCTGCATGATTTGAGATCTCTATAAAAATTTTCAAAGGGAATCACTCAGTGATCCCTTTGCTTCTTGCCTATTTGACTGCTTCTCAGTCTGTGTGAAGTCCAATATCTCTGGCTTTCTTGTCACACACCTGAATTTAGAACTTTCTGTAAGAATAGGACCCCATCTATGGTACAGATGCCTGCTCAGAAGTCCATAGGGCTTAGGAACATAGTTAATCCCTGACTGCACTATAAAATGGAGTCATATTGCGAATGACTCTCCTGGCATGGTTGTAGTTGTATTGCACATGGGACCATTCTCCACCCTCTTAACAGACTTCCTAGCCCTAGCAAATACATTTCAAAATGGCCTTCCATTTTTGAAACCCCCCCCCCCCCATGGTCTAGCTCCACCCTCCCTCTCTGATCTCTTGTCTATCTACCAACTTCATTCCTCAGGTTTGGCTCTTCTATCCTTTTTTCCACTGTCTTCTGGGATTGCTTATGTCACTTTTGCTGCCCTGTCTATCCAGCATTCTCTCCCCTTCCCCTCCATGCCACTTAAAATCTTCCCATTTTTCTTAGCTTTCAATTTACTCTCTCTATATAAAATGTTTTGTGTGACCGTGATTACATAAGAACATTGGTAGAGAGAAATGTACAGCATCGTGGATCCCCGTCTGAGTACTGAATGGAACAAGTAAACTTAGCATGATGTACGGTAGGGCTAGTCAATTATTTTTTGTCAAGGTCCAAATTTCTTGGTCAAGGTATTGTCAAGGTCCAGACTCTAGAGAAACATTTTTCACACCGCAATAACAATAAAGATAAGAATAAGTAAATACAAATATTTTGCAGTCCATTCAATAGCATCTGGCGGTCCGGCTTTGGTCCGCGGTTTGCCAATTGACTACCACTGATGTATGGAGCCTAAATCTCTACCAACAAGGATTTTGCCTCCTGAAAAACATCTGCAACAGGCAGCCTGTCTGTTTACTGAGCCAGGATAGCCAAAGGTCTTTGCAGGCAAGTTACCTCATTGTAGCCAGTTGTGACTAGACACCACACAAAGACTCCACAGTTGTCATTGGGAATAAACTGGGGATCTACAGCACCAAAAACATAGGTTTCTATAGTCTGAACTAAATGAAAGCTCCATAAGCTGTGAGATAGTAGTGGGTTGAATAGTTCTGGAGGGCCAGTCACTAAGTGGAGTGGTGACCACATACACTGGGCTAGTCTAGTACATCAGCATGTGAAACTCTACAACTGGATATGTTCAGGCACTGACATTGAGAGGAACTGGTATTGATGCTGATTCCCAGTGCTTTGTCTCCTGAAGCATTATGGTGCTATTTCATGTTGACTTTCCTCCTCACTGTCTGAGGTATCCCTCTCTTTACTCTCTCCTGGTAGATGTGAAAGCTCAGTGTGATGCACTTCCTTCCTCCAGCCTGGAGCCTTACCCTCAGAGCTCCATTGTGGTTACCCTAGAAGACATGGACCTCTGGATGCAGTTTCATCAAGTAGGAACTGAGATGATCATCACCAAGTCTGGCAGGTAAGGAAAGCAAGAAAGCAGTGTATGCCCTCTCCCTGCAAGCTGCATTCCAGAGCTTTCCTAAGAGGTCACTTTTGGAAAGGCCACTCTTAGGCTAGTTTTTAAGCCAATTATATTGTTACCCTTCTCCTCCCCTTCCTTGCAGAACAAGTGCAGCATCAAGGTTTACTGAAG
Source organism: Chrysemys picta bellii (assembly GCF_011386835.1). Taxonomy (NCBI): domain Eukaryota; kingdom Metazoa; phylum Chordata; order Testudines; family Emydidae; genus Chrysemys; species Chrysemys picta. The sequence goes on along the minus strand of NC_088805.1, from coordinate 13,645,693 downwards.
GCTCATAAACTCTGAATTAGGAATATCACCCAGGTCACTTAGTGTCTGGTGCCAGTGCTTAATTTTTTAATGAAAGAGGTGCCCGGGCTCAAGCAATTAGGTGCTGGGGCTCCGGCCCTGAAGGGGTTAAAGCAGCCCTGGAGAGAGCTGCAGCTGGGAAAAGATAGGCTGATGGGGAAAGCAGCCACAGCTGTGGCCAGCTTAATCAAGGCCCAGCTGGCCCTTATAAGAGGGCAGTGGGCCAGAAGCTAAAACACACACTCTCTCTAGCTTCCTGAGAGAGAAGGACCTGGCTGCCTGGTAGCTGAGAAGGGTACTTGAGGTGGAGCAGTGCTGGGGCAGGGCAGAGGGAGCTGGGGCGCTCCAGACTAGTAAAACCCGAGGCAGCAGGCCTTACTAAGAAGGCCAAAAAGGTACTGGGGCTGCAGGGAGGCAGCCCAGAGACAGGCAAAGGCAGCAGGTCCTAACCCCCCTTGCCGATGATGCGTGGTATACAGTCTGCCCCAGTGAGCGGGGGCTAGATGGAGACTGGCAGTAGCCACTGAGGCAAGGTGGGGATAGAGGGTTGGGGTTCCCCTGGGTAGGGAGACCCAGAGCGAGGGGTAACTGTGGTGGGCAGAACCCCTGGGTAAAGGGCACCAGGGTCTGGGAGTGACACAGGGCCAGCGGCAGGCAAGACACCGGCCTGCAGAGGGCACTCCGGGCTGGAAAGAGCTAATTCCTGAGACGGCCAGCAGGAGGTGCTGCGCCAGTGAGTCGTAAATCCTCTACAGGCTCAAGCAATTTTTTATTTTTGTAACTAATGCAACAAGCCCAGAGATGCTGGGGGTATGAACTGCCAAGCCTAGAGGTGTCAGGCTCAGCCCTGGCACAATTTAAGCACCGCCTGGTACCCTGAAAAACCCATTCGGTAGCTCCTGCATGTAGTAGTTTGTGTCCCCTCGCCGTTGCTGTGAAGCTGGCACACAAGGATTGAGTATTAGAGCCCATTTGCCTCATGAGCACATATTGATGCTGCATTGTAGGCAAGTCCTTTGAATATAAAAGACAAAAAGCTAGTCTAGGGCACATTGATAGACTAAATACTTGGGATGTTCCTGATGGCCAGCTTGGGGACTTGGCACTCAAGATGGACGCTGCAAAGGAGAATGAGAGCTGAATGTATGGCGTTCGTTCTGTCTGTGAACAAGAACAAGGCAAGGAAAAGACAGGATCTGAGGCCCAGGCTGCTCTTAAATTGAAATCCTGCATGCCCTGGAGTGCATGATATATTCTGGATCTTATAGCTAGAGTATGTGGAATTTTAATTCATTGTGCAAGATAAAGCAAGCAGAGAGGGTGCCAGAGCCTCTGAGACCTGACACAGGATCTTCAGTGGGTAGGGAGAGCTGGGAGACAAGTCCTCGCAGCATAGGGGCTAAAAACTCTTTCAGGGTCATAGGAGGAATGGAGGTGGTGGGGACTTGCTAGGAGAGAGCTCAATAGATTTTCAGATGGGTGCCACCTACACAGAACTGTTTCTAAGCTGTTTTCCATCTCTGATACACTGTTTCTAGCCCTGGTGCAACTGTAAGCTTGAAACCTGGGCTACACTAACTTTTTCTTAAATTTCCTACTGCTGCATTATGGGGGTTGTAACAGTAGGAGTACTGGAATAGACAGGCCACCTGCAACTGCTGGCCTTTTAACCACTGTGTCATCTAGACGTACTCTGAGCTGGAATAGGCAATAGGCGGGTAAAAATGCTCACTGCTGGTCTACACTAGTGCTGCTCTCACCAGCAGTTTACCTGACAGAGAGCAAACAAGACCTAATACCTGATTGGGCCATTAAAGAAAACTCAATACTTTTTATAATGTAGATTTTATTTATTCTTCAGACGAATGTTTCCGCAGTGCAAAATCAAAATCTCTGGCTTGATCCCTTACGCTAAGTACCTCATGCTGGTGGATTTTGTGCCGATGGACAACTTCAGGTACAAGGTAAATACTTTTTTAAAAGTTATTCTGTCTGCCCTTTCTGCTTAGTGAAATAAACCCCTCTGCAGAGAGCAAGTGTAAAGCCAGGTATCATTGAAGCCACCATACATCTTAAATGGGACTTGTGTCCTGGCCCCCTGCACAAGGCGAATCCATCTGTATGCTCCAGGCACTAGTTGCTCACCAGCCCGGGTTAGGAAGAAATGCCCCTCAGAGCACTGCACATTAGATGCTCTCTAGGATTTATGCCTTGTTTTGAATCAGCCACCATTTGCCAGCACTGCAGCTAGATTCAGCTAGCCGCTAGAAAAATAACTTTTACTTTTTAATTTGTAAACTGCAAATTTGGTTTTGAATCACAGACACAATAACCGTGCAGCCATTAGTTACTTAATGTTTGCAAAGTGTTTTGAAGGCAGTAGAGAGAGAGAGAGAGCAAACTGGGCCTGAACTTGGACACTGACATGGGAGCATTATAGAGTGACTCTGTGACAGCCGTCAGTCACGCTCCACTGTCTGGCAAGGTTACCTGTGTCAGAGATCTCCACAGCAGTGGTCCCCGAACTGTGGAGTGCACCCCCCTCGGAGGCATGGAGGAACATTCAGTGGGCACAGGACAAGGGAGGGGGGCAGGGAGGGAGTGCCACCCAGCCCCACTCCACCCAGCTGCAGCAACCCTCTGTTCAGGCCCCAGCTGCAGTCACAGCTCTGCTCTGCCCCCAGCCTAGCTTAGCTCTCATTCCCTTTCTGCCTCCAGCCCAAGCTCCTCTGCTGAGGAAGCCTTGGCTGTGCAGTAATGGAGGTGGATGTGGACTAGGGTGACCAGATGTCCCAATTTTATAGGGATAGTCCCAATATTTGGGGCTTTTTTTTTTTTTTTTTATATGGGCTCCTATTTACCCCCCACCCTCGTCCAGATTTTTCACACTTGCAGTCTGGTCATCTGAATGCAGACAGATTCCATTACTGGTAAGGGGCGGGGGTGACAGGAAAAGTTTGGGCACCACTGCTCCACAGCCTTAAGCAGTGAAGCAAAGGCGCTGGAGTCATGGTTGCTTTGATATGGAATTTCCTGCTTTGCCTTCCCCAGTGGAATAAGGATCAGTGGGAAGTTGCTGGAAAGGCAGAGCCACAGCTGCCCTGTCGTACATACATACATCCAGATTCTCCAGCTCCTGGCAGCCACTGGATGAAAGAACCTGTCTCCTTCCAAAAGCTGAAGCTCACCAACAATACCCTGGATCAACACGGGCACGTAAGATGAGAGCTGGGTTTGTCTCTGCTCCCTGGAACTTGTTATCTAGGAATTTGTGGGAAGGAGGATTCGGTTGCAAATCGAATGTCGGTGTCATGAGAAATTAAATGATTGGGAAACTTCCGGGAAACTTTGTTACAAATGGGAAATGTGCAGTCTGTGGGAGGGTTCATGCTGCAGGGCCGTGGTATCTGTAGGCAGTACATACTCTTCAGCCTACTGACTACAGCCCCATAGGTTTGGTGGCTCTTGATGACTTTGGACTCAGCATTGACTCAGGATATGTTAGCAGGTCTAAGTGGAGGAAGGCTAAAACTTCTTTCCTTCCACACAGTGTTACCCCCACTGCAAGGCCGCTAGGTTTACTGCCCTAGTCATGCAACTAGAAGATGGAGGCACCATACTCAGAATGTGCAATATTCCTCCTTTCACCAGCTTCCAGAGATGGGCTCAGTATATGCTGCCACTGTTGGAATATGCGGGGAGACCCCAATTCCTGGGTCCCCTCAGAAAACACCCATGACTAAAGACAGATGGCGCTTGAATGATCACAGAGAAGAGGTGGTCACTCTTGAGGGGTGGTTGGCAACTTCAGAATATGGCAATAGCAAGCCTACTGAGCCAAGCTGCAAATGGAATTCTTCCTTTCTCCCTCTCCACCAGATCATCCTTCACTCCATGCACCGCTACAAGCCTCGCTTCCACGTCGTTCAGGCAGACGACCTGTTCAGTGCCCGCTGGAGCATATTCCAGATGTTCAGCTTCCCTGAGACTGTCTTCACCTCTGTCACTGCCTACCAGAATGAGCAGGTAGAGTGTATGAGATCAGCCTTCCACTCCCTCGGAAATACCCTGTCCCTAACACCTAGGGTGACCAGACAGTGTGTGTGGGGGGAAATAGGCACCTATATAAGACAAAGACCCAAATATCGGGACAGTCCCTATAAAATCAGGACATCTGGTCACCCTACTGACACCAGAACCTGCTCCCACAGGAAAAGATCCTCCACTGACCTTTTGTGGCCCACAAAGGGCCTCTCCCCTCCTCTTCCTCTGCAGATAACACTACACGGCCCTCCCACTAGTGCAGGTGGAATTCTCCCCTATATGGGCAATATATGAATCACCTCCCCTCTTCCCTTTGAATGGAACAGGAGTACCCCTTTCCCATGTGGGGAATACAAGTGTACTTCCCTCTTCCCTTGCCTGTGAGCGTGACACCTATAACCTTCTCCATGCCCACATCTGGGACAGCACAAGTATCCCTGTCACCCCTTATCACCCGTGCACCTCCCGTAGAGAAGTCTCTATCAGCTGGAGATGGAGGGACATTTCACTAGCAATTTGTGTACAGTATTGCGTGGATCTGTAGCGCTGATGTTTCAATGCCTTGCAGACTCTGAATTTATTGTATCTGACGACTTAAAGTGAGGCATTTATTGCTGCTGAAATTGAATTTGAAATTGAAATTAAATTGTAAATTAATGTAGAGAGAAAAGATAAACCAGTGGTTAGGGCACTCATCTGGCACCTGGGAGACCCAGATTCAGTTGCCTGCTCTGCCACAGACTTCCTGTGTGAACTTGCCCAAGTCACTTATTCTCTCCGCACCTGAGTTCCCCTTCTGTTAAGCGGGCTGTTGTGAGGATAAATGCAGTAAAGCTGTGAGGCGCTCAGATGGAGACCACAGGATAGACATTTATCCATAGAGCAGTTGTTAGTGCCAGGGATCTTGCTTCAGAGTGGTATAAGCCAAACATGGCAGCATGGGCAGCTGCTCATTCTAATACTGGATCTCATGTCTCTACTTGTAGATCACAAAACTCAAGATTGACAACAACCCATTTGCTAAGGGATTCCGGGAACATGGGAAGAACACTCGAAGGTAGACACTCTCCTGACCGAATAGAGCAGTGTCTCTCAAACTTTTGTACTGGTGACCTGTTTCACAAAAGCAAGCCTCTAAGTGAGACACCCACACACACACACCTTATAAATTAAAAACACATTTTTAAAATATTTAACACTATTCTAAATGGTGGCGGTGAAGCAGGGTTTGGGGTGGAGGCTGACAGCTTGTGACCCCCCATGTAATAATCTCACGACCCCGAGGGGTCACAACCCCCAGTTTGAGAACACTTGAAATAGAGAATCTGCTGTAGATCGCTGTCCCTGTTTAGTGTCAGCTTAATTCTAAGATCCAGGTTCCTTCCATCCTCCTCCTCCTTCCCCCCAGTTACTGTGAAGAGGAAGTTGGATGCCACCCCCAGGGAGGACTTCTGTCAGGTCTGAGGGCAGTGCACGAGATAACAGGAAAACTTAAGAGCAAATGAAAGCAGATAGAAGAGAGGGGTGAAACTATGTATGTTTAGAATCAAAACTTTTCATGAAAATATTTGCAATTTTTTTTCATGCCTGGAAAATGCCTTCAGTTTTGGAGAAAGGGTCAAAACTGATTTTCATCCAAAGAATATTTTGAAAATTTCAAGATTGTTTTTCACCTAATAGGACCATTTTTGAGTTAAATTGGGTCCATGTTCCCTCAGAAATGGTCCCACTTTCAAACAAAAGCCCCACAACATTTTATGGTATGTATGTATGAATGATGTTGGACCGTTTTCACAAAATCATTGTTCAAACTTCCAACGCTGAGGTTTTCCAATGTCACGGAGCATTTTGTAAAACTTATATAATCCATTCACTGATTAGTTCTAGTGCCTGAATCCTGATGGGGTAATTCAGTCTTTCTCCCTGATCCCTATTCTCTAGTGGCAACCAGCATAACTAATTGCATCTCATTGGACACGTACATTCCCAAGAAGTCAACCCTACTGTTGTGTTGGTGCTCTGCCAGCCAATGTGCAGCTTCAAAAACCTGGGAGACATCAACCCCTACCCTCTCTTTTTGCAGATGTTGATGGGTACTTGGCCTTTCTGCTTCCCCCAACACAATAGGATTTGTGTCTGCTCCAGAGTCCCCAGCACAGGCTCCTGGGTAGGAAGGTTGCGTATGAACTGCCTCCAGACATTGTTCTCTTTGCAGGGAAGGGCGAGTCAAAGGCCAGAAACTTAGTCCAGCCAAAGGCCAGAAGAGGAAGCTGCCAGAAGAAACAGAATCTGGTGCTGAGGAATCTGGTAATATTGGCAACAACAAACCTGGGGAGGCGCTCACCAGCAGGGATCATGCCACGGGGGAGGAAAAAAGGCATTAACACAGCTCTGCTAAAGCTTCTTTCTGCACAGGGCCATGTTTGTCAGCAGGCCTGTGAATCCTGGGCCGCAAGGGCAGGGATTTTAGAGGACACTGCAGATCTTTTAGAGTAGAAAAGAAAAGGAATGTTACACCTGAATTCTCACACCTTAATTCATGACCAAAGGGTCAGGAATATGTGGTAGTTGGGGGTATAGCCTGAAATAAGGGTCAAGTACATAGTGACAGCTGGGATGTGGGGTCCTGGGCATCAAGGGAGAACCGGTGGAGCAGCATGGGAGAGGTAGGTGAGGAATGAGGCAGGTGGATGGGTGGTGGAGGCAGGAGCAGCAAAGGGGACTGGACAGTAGAGGTTGCGGGATTGCCAGTGGGTGTAAGGAGGAGGGCAGCATGCTGACTGATGGCAGGGAGGGAGAGAAAAGCTGTCCCTGGCACTGGGAAGGACAAAAGATGGGCTGCAGAACCAACTTAATTGGCTTTTTGATCTGAGCAATTTCTGACATGCCACTTCAGGGTTAAGACTCAGGACGGGCACATAAAATTGTAGTCTGTTGGGTTGATCTGGCCCTTCATTAACTGCCACAAAATGGGGCAGGCGATGTATAGCAGGAAGACCAGACCCCCATTCGAAGGAGGAATCTTTATACTCCTGTGGGAAAGAATTGGAGCATCTAGCATACAGCAGGGGGAGTCCCTGTTAGGATTTGTATGCTGCTGTTTACAAGTTGCTTTTCAGAGAGAAATATGTAAGAATACGTTTGTAATACACAATAACTACCTTCTTCCACTCTAGTCAGTTGCAGAAGAGTTTCCCATGGGATGTGGAGAAAGCCCCATTGCTGGAAACCTTTACAACTAGACTAGACAATGGGCTAGAAAATGTCCTGTAGGGAACAACCTGGCATTGGCAGGGAGATGGACACTGTCACAGGGTGACACTGGCCTTGCAAGAGGAAAGAGGCCAGTGCACCTGTGACTGGTCAACTGACTCCCAGTTGGCCTTAAAAGAGGGCAGCTGGATCCTGAAGTGAGGAGATTGGTGGGTGAGAGCTATCCGAGACCTGGAGAGCACAGTCAGATACAGGAGAGGTGGGTTAGAGCTGCCTGAGGCAGAGGCGCCAACTCCGTGGGTGCTCCGGGGCTGGAGCACCCATGGGGAAAAATTAGTGCGTGCTCTGCATCCACCTGCAGCCGAGCTTCCCTCACCCCCCACCCCACCACTTCCTCCCCTGAGTGCACCGTGTCCCCGCTTCTCCGCCTACCTCCCAGCACTTCCCAACCGGCTGCTGCCAAACAGCTGTTTGGCAGCGTTAGCATGTTCCGGGATGGAAGGGGGAGGAGCGGGAATTCGGGCGCACTCAGGGGAGGAGGCGGGTTCGGGGCGGGGATTTGTGGAAGGAATTAGAATAGGGGCAGGGAGCGGGCGGAGTTGGGGCGGGGACTTTGGGGAAGGGGTTGGAATGGGGGCGGGGCAGAGGTGGGAAGAGGAAGGGGTGGAGTGGGGGTGAGGCCTGGGGCAGAGGGGGGTCAAGCACCCACGGGAAGGAGGGCTAGTCAGCTCCTATGAAGGCTCAGACAGAGACACAAGCACTGGCAAGAGTTGCTTGGAACAGAGCTAGAGGAGCCCTGGGGGAGAGCGCTGAGTTGTGAGGAGAACTGGAACAGAACTCCTGGGAACCCCTGACGAGCGGAAGGCTTGGACAATGGCCCCTAGACAAAAGGGGAAGCTCCAGCTTGGTCAGGGGAGGCCAAACCTGGGACTATGAGGGGACATGCCCTGAGCAAGGGTAGGACTCACAGGCAAGGAGGCCTGGGGAGTGGGAATGCTGCAGGGAGCCCTTGGCATGAGGATGCCCATAACAAGGGGTTGGTCCTGGAGAGACCTTTTCTAAACAGGAGAAGGCGAGTGGAGCTGTGAGGAGCTCACTTGAAGAAGACCTGACTTGGGGGCTGTGGTAGATTCAGGCGTCTGGTTGCTCTCAGGTGGATGGCCTGGAGAGCGGTGCCCTGTGTCAGGGGCAAAAGGAACTGGGAACACAATGCTGCTGTTGACTCTTGGGTGAGGGACCTGGAGCTGCGTTTCCTGAAGAGGGGAATGGGAAAATGGTTCCACCTTTATATCTTTACTGCGGGTTTGGTGAGAATGGTCTTACTGCAAGGTTTGGGGGGAACTCATGCACTGGTGTACAGGAATAAATTATGCACAGAAGCAGGCTTTGAACTGGACTGTGAGGGTCTGTTCTTTTCATGGGCAAACAGAAGGAGAAACTGAGGCTGTTGGGCATATTGTGCTGCAGCCAGCCTCAGGAGGCCATCTGGAGCAAGGGTCTTCCTATGCCAGACGCAATGACTTAAAACAGGCCTGCTCGAAATTTTCATAGTGTGGACCATATTGTAGAGATTGTCTGGTAAACCCCACCTCTCCCCTCCCCTCCCACTTATGATTGCACAAGCCACGTCCCCTCCCACTGATGATCTAATAACACTGCTATGGCAGCTACAGCTGTTGGAAGAGGGATATTAGGGAAATATGTAGTGTCTTTTTAGCTGTCTTTTAGTGCAGTTTAGAGAGGAGGAGGAGCCAGCCCAAACACCATGTGACCAGCAACAGTTTGGGAGACTCTGACCCCTTATAGATTTCCAGCTGAATCCCTAGTCTGTCGGTCACGGTCTCCAGAATCTCTCACTGAGAACGAGAGAGAGATTAGAAAAACACTCGCCCTTTGTTTCTAATTAATGGAATGTAAGAAGATTCCTGCTAATTATTAGACATTTTAGACTATTTACATAAACGCCTTAACCTTCCAACCTCCTGTTCTGTCTGTGGGGGACCTCCGCCTGCATCTAACTGAAACCCACCATTGCTGAGCTCTGCTTTCTCTCTTCCCGCCTCCCCCCCTCTCCTTTTTTCTCTTTATTTCCCGTTTGAGTCAGATTTTGTGAAGGATGAGAACGTGGAGGTGAAGGAAGAGAGTAATTCCATTCCTGTCAGCAGCGGGTACCCCTTCTGGGTCTCCGAGCAGAACGGCAGCCACTCGATCCCTGCAGCGTCACCAGCACCAGCAGACCAAAGAGAGGCAACTGCCAGAGAGCAGCAAGTGCCAACACCTTCCTCCTACCAGACATATAGGTGAGTCTCAACTCCCAGCTGTTTATGTGTAGTGAGCAGGGTCCGGGTCCTCCCCATACTTACTGGAAAGGACTGGCATGTCCCTTTTGCAGCCTGACTCCTTATGGGATATTTATCCATGAGAGAGACCCAGTGCATCCTGTTAGAGAGAGGTAGGGGCAGGAGTGACAGGAAGAGGGCACAGGGATGGAGGGAGGTAGATAAGCAGGAGGGCAGATACAGAGACAAATAAGTTTAAGAAGTGCACTAGTTTCAAAAGGCTAGCTGATGTTTAAAACTGCCACGTGTTGTTGGCTTCCCCCACTTCCCTGGATCAAGCTTTGAACCACAAACAATGTTGGTTAATTCAAGAATGTTATGCTGTGGTAGGTTTGACTCCTTCCTCTTCTCTCTACCTTCTGGACTCAGGTTCCACGACAATGGGGATACACAGCAGGCGCCCACTCGTGACATCCTCGCTTTAAATGAATTCCGGGCCAGATCCCACCGAGTGGATATAGCCACGGTGCCCGAACAAGATTCCAAACAGCTGTCAGAAGGTTTCACCAACCTGCCTACACTCCACCCTCCACTACCTCCTCCACAGGACTATACTGGGGTGGTCAACATGGCTGTAGACTCTGCTGGGAAACCAGGGACCCGAGGTCCAATGTACAATCCATATGGCACCGAGCAAGGCCTAGGCCAATGGATGGTACCTTCCCACAGCCAGTACAGGGCAATGAGCTATTCTCCCTTCTCCACAGATTATAATACTCAAGGGGCTTCAGGGCATGCCCATGGGAGCATGGCAGACTGGAGCCAGTACCCTTTGTTCCCCTATGCCTGCTGGTGAAGGGGAGGATTCTTCCCAATGAAAGAACTCAAAGAACATTGTAAGGAAAACCACTTTAAAATTTGCTCTGGGATTGTCACCTTGTGGCCCTGCCTACAGTAGGTAAAGAGGTGTTGCAACAAATCGTAGGCTGGGACACGTTTAATCTCGTAACATCCGTACAACTTGTGCCCCCACTCAACAGCTGTCCCAGGCGTTTTTCAAGCACTGGTTGTATGGGTTGGTTGCAACTCCTGCATTAGTTCAGGTCTGTCTGAATCAATGTAGTCTACAATGCTGTCTCCAAAGTGTGGCTGGGAAGTCACAAGCAATGCAGCTGCACTGATTCAGCCAGCTTCTTAACTCTATCCTACAATGCATTTGTATCTTGCGTTTGGAAATTACCCAAAAGCCCCTGCTCCCAGAAGAATGCTAGCCAGGGGACATATGCCTAAGGTGTCACAGAATGTACCACAGGTGGACACACCAAAACAGTTCAGCCATAAGCATAGTGACTGTGTGGATTGAGACATCATTGTAAGGACATGCCAGACAACGAACCTGCCAATGTCCCTGCAGTGGTTTCTTCAATTAGTGTAGACAACCCCATTAATTAACCGTAGAAAGTACAGCCACAGTCATGGCCCTTTCCCTAAAGCTGTGTAATGGAGAAGATGCAGCAATGCGTGTGCTCCTGAAGCAGAGTTGGAAGGGTCACACAGACAGATCCGAGTTCATTGCACACAAGAGAACAACTGCAAGTGTCTGTGTTTGTCTCCATGTGTCATCACACCAGCTCCCTTAGCCTTACTCAGTTCACACCTGTTAACCCAATGTTTTCTCATTTTCCTTTTGGTTGCTATTTTCAGTTGAGCTGGTGGCGTTTGGGAGATGCCCTGGGAATTCTTGGAAGGGTCTGATTGACCAAAACAGGGCCATGTATAGCAGAGCTCACTCTGTTACGCTGACCTCTGTCTTTGTGAGGGAAGGTGTTTTTCACTGTAAATCTCAAACGTCCCCCCACCTTTGCTTCTCCCACAGCTCCAGAGAAGTGGCCTGTTCACTTGTAGTTACCGTCCTACTCCCTGTAATCTGTGAAACGGTCCTGACGAGGCACAAGCTTTAACCAAGCTGTCTCTTCTCATTGGACATTTGCTTTTAGAAAAAATGTTCCAAATGTAAGTTGCCAGATGCATTTATTGTTCTGAACAGTCGGTGCCCTGCTGTGGTTTCCAGGCTGTCCAACTATGTCATTGTGCTGCTGATGATTTGGAACCCGCTCTAGGAATGTACTCAGTGCAGTCGGGCAGGAGAGCAGCTGCCCTCCCTTACCTGTGGGGTCCTTCCTCTGGAAGAGCTATTCCCTTACATTCGCAGCTGTAAATGGCTCATCACTTTGAATGAAGGTCCTTGCATTTCACTCTGGTTTTTATTTTCTTTATTTTGTTGAGTGGAGCAGCATCCTGATGTGCCCCAGTGCAGAACCACAATTGGATAGGAGTCCCGTTTGGGAGGGGCTCTCTGTTTCTCCTGTGGTGATAAACATGATCCTAGACTGACTGACGTTATTTAAGAGAATGTTTTCATGTAACACTTTAAATAAACTACAGTTTGGTATGTATCGGTCAGTGGGGAGTTGGGGTGTGTCATTTGGAGTGGGTACTGGATTTCACAAAGTTGAGTGTGTAGCGTGGTGTGTGTGCGTGAAAGAGAGCGAGCATGGAGCAGGGGTGTTAGTTGTGAGTGGGTGTGTGTCTCACTCTGTGCCAGGGTTTGTATGTTTCCTTTAAGGTGTGGATGTTTTGGTGTGTGTGTGGTGTAAGTGTGTCACTGTCAGTGTGTGGGGGAGTCAGCATTGCGTGTCTGTAGTGTGGGGGTGTCAGGTTGTGTTCATTGCACATTATTAAAATTACTTTGAAAAAGTAATTATTGCAAATTACTGATAACTTAATCCATTAAACCCTCAGTTCCCAGGACTAATGACTTTCTCATATAATTAGTGCATTGCTGATTACCTTTGCATTGTGAGTGTGAGTTGCACAGAGATTGAGTGCCTCCTCTAAGCTCCACAGAGTGGATATGAGATAAGCAGCAACAGAAATGAGGGCTTAACTTTGCTGCAGCCACATACATACTGCTCCTTTAGATCCTTCTCTGCTCCAAATAGGGATTGGTACAGCACACACGTGCTAGGGTAAGTGGATCACTAAAAAAGGGGCATGGTCTGGACCAAAAAAGTGCCTTGGTTTTATTTTTATCCTCCAAACTTCCCTATTTCACACCGTCCTAGCACCAGCTGAGATGAAGGCCGGGTGAGATATAGACCGTCCTGCTTGGGTTGGAATAACTGATGCGAAGTAACCTCTAGCAATTAATTTGCCACCATCTTTTGAGACTTCAGACTTCTTGGGCGATCAAAATTACTGCAGGTTTCTGTTAGTTCCTTTGACTACCACAAGGAATGCAACAGAATTTAAATTGTGGAAGATTCCCCTGTTGCTCTCTCTCCCAGGAGACATTGGTCATATGGCTACCATGCTGACCGCCATTAAAACTGCACTGACAAGATGGCCTAGAAAAGTTACAGAAAAGAATCTACATGCCTTTCCTGTCACAGTCTGCTAACTTCACCTCTTTGTCTCAGTCCCCCCTTCTGTGAAATGGGGATGATGTTTTTCTGCATTACAGGGGTGGTGGTAGAATTACTTTAATGTCTGAAAAGTGCTTTGAAGAGAAAGCTCTGAAGGTGAGTCAGAGTCAGAACACTTCACAAAGAGAACTGGGTAGCCCTGTTGCAAAGGGAAGGATTCCTGGGGATCTTTAGAAATAGGCTCATGGCAGTGGTTCATCAAGTTGTCAAAAATAGTTCTGCAAAGGCTGGCACCTGTGAAGGGCCTGTTGGTACAGCTGGTTAGTCAGAGGTGGCTAATAAACCTCCAGCCTTGAGGATATAGAACAAGGAAATCCAGCTTCATGCAGAGGGAGAGCCCTTTATTCCTCAGTTGTCTGTTATGTAACAGGGCTACAGCGTTCTTCTCAGTGAATCATTCTGGCCTTACTCAGAGCATTACATCCATTTTCCTTTCTTGCTGCTCTCTGGGGTTAGAGACTTGGACAGCTTTGTTGTAATTTTACTAAGCATTAGTCTCTTACCCCCAGATGCGTACTTGACTCCATTTTCTGACCTCTCCTTAGAGTTTTCACTGGCTTGCTTCTGTTTGGCTTTGGCATTTTGCAAATCTATGACTTCATCTGAACTGCTGCTGCTTCCTCTGTGTGTGTAACATGTTGTTGTAAAGGCCCCCTGAAAGCCTTAATAAAAAGGAAATGAGACACATGGAGGGCACGTCATTATCAGCAGCAAAGTAAAATCTTGAGTGTGATTGCTGTGTGTCCTGTTTCAAACACATAATTGGTTCCAGTTTAGTGGTGTTATCCGGTGACAAACATTGTGACACATGCTCTTGACCATGTTCTTGAACAAAGCTTTCGGCATTTTCCCTGTCACGTCCACGATCCCCTGGCCATCCACTTGCATACCTAGTTATGACTCAGAATTTCTTGCACTAATTCTTTGAAGGATGCTTTTCTGTTTGCTATAGGATGCTGGTGTGGGATGAGGGTGCATTGGGAAGGGGGGTTGTGTTCATTTCAAGGTGAAAATAAACCCATGTTTGTTTTGATTTGCTTGTCTGTTTTTTGAACTCTTGGGCCTTAGCTAACCCTGCTCAGTGCAGGTAGCGTGTTAGTAAAAATGCCTTCTCCCTGTCTGCAGTGCAGCTTATACTGCTCCATGGCGCATCCCCAGTGGGCAGTTAGAGAGGCTACTGTTCTCAGTGCCCATGCAGCCTGAGGCGCTGTCTCCAGTTGGAGCTAGCCTTTGATTCCTAGCTCTGGTAGACATACACCTGCTGGCGTGCTAAAAATAGTAATGCAGCTGGGTTAGTATAGGCAACAGTTCTGGCTTGTTGCCGAAGTACATCCCCCGCGGGCGTGGGGGAGAGGGGGTGTACGCAGGGGGGCTAGCCCCTCCCAGTGCTGCTGTGGCTACACGGGGCTCGCTCAATGAGACATAGCCTAAAAGATGCATGTGTTCAGGGGACCCTGCCCTGGGAAGGGAACTAATTCTCCCACCGCCCCTCAGCCCAGAGGAGGAGACGCCTGAGTGGCAGCCCCCCACCCCCAAACGCAGGGCTCCGGCGCAGCGCTCATTACAAACCTGGCTGCCAGCTGCGTGTAACCCAACCCCTCCTCTGAGCTCCCCGAGCGCGAGGGAAGAGATTTCAATCAGCCAATCCAAAAACAAGCCCGAGGCGTCACATCCTCCGAACAACCGCTCATGGGCTGGGCAAACCCGGAGACTTTCTAGCAGCTTCTGCAGGGTTTGGCTTCGCGCGGCTGACGTGCGCCCGGAGCGGGCCCGCGGGCGCGAGGCGAAGGGGCGGGAGCTCGGCCGCTGCCCGCTCTGGGGCAGGGGGCCCGGGCTGGAAGCCGGGGAACGGGTGAGTCCACGTGGCTGCTTTTCCTTCTGCAGGCGGGGGGCGCGGCTAGGGGAGAAGCGCCTCCGTCCCCCGAGCTGCCCACCTGCAGCAGCCGGGCTGAGCTGCCGGGCCCGGGCTGGGGACAGTGAAGGCGGGGGGGTTTTCTAACCAGCCATAGCTGAGAACATCCCCGAGCGCTGCACCCGCTGGCTGCCCATCTTCGGAGAAGTCAAGCAGAAAAAACCCTCCTCCAAGAATAACTTTCAGTGACACGTGGTGGCTCTTAACGCGGAATCGTTTTTTACTGCGCAGCTTAAGAGCCACTTAACTCCCAAGTACCCGGCTGGGATCCCAGGAGGACCCTCTTCACAGTTGATAAGCCGCGTTCAGGCGATGATAACAAACGGCAGCCTCGGCGGGGTACTGCCCCCTTGACAATTGTAAAGCCGGATTCCAAATCCCCCCAGCCGTCCTCGTGCTCAGGCTCCTGCAAGGAGAAGTGAGCTCACTTTCCAACTCCCCTGCCCATCCGATCCACTGCCCCCAAACCATTGCTCGCTAATGGCAAGCAGCCGCTGAGGCCTTAAAGTTAGATCCAAGGTGCAGCCTACTTCTGCCACCATGAGATCTGTCCCTCGGCTACGAAGCTTTAAGGAAAGGCGATCACTCACGCTGGTGTTAATGGTCTCTGCCGTTTGGGGTGAGCCATCGCTCTGGATGGAGCTGAGGACGTTTGTCATTTGTAAAATGTATTTGCCCTTGTAACTTTATTTTGTGTGGTTGTGGTAGCTGTTTTATGGGACAGAGAGGTGCTGTGGTGTAGGAGGTAAAGCTGTCTCTCGCTTTTCCATAGTGAGGGTCTTTTCTTTTAATTTGCAGGAGTATTAATAAAGTGTGCCTGACCAGACCTTTCCCTGCTCAGTGAGTGTAACAGACGTATTTAATTTCCATCTTCTCCAGTTTTGTGGGGGCACATTGAGACTTTGATGGCTTCCCTCCACTCTTTACTAAAACCTTAGGG
This sequence comes from Chrysemys picta bellii, assembly GCF_011386835.1. NCBI lineage: Eukaryota > Metazoa > Chordata > Testudines > Emydidae > Chrysemys > Chrysemys picta. The sequence continues at coordinate 13,629,802 of NC_088805.1, read as the reverse complement.
AGGCAGGGAGAGTTTGTGTGCCCATAAGGGGAATTGGAAGATGCGGCTGGAGTTGAAGGACTGGTGCAGGCACCTCACCTAGGTGCCTTTGCCATAAGTTAACCATAGAACCATACACCCAAAAACCTGAGTGTCAGCAGCAGCTTCTCACCTTAAAAACGGAAAAAACAACTGGCCAAAGATGAAGTCAAAGTCTGAACAATGTGCTCAGCCCATGGGCACCAGCCCTTCTCAAGGGCCTCAGCAGAGGGGCCTTGCTGCATGCTGAAGGTGACAGATCTGGGTGGCTTGGGGCTTTGTGCACTATCCCATATTGATGCTGGGGTTTTTAATAGTTTGTAATAAGCCGCTGGGAAAATGACATTTGTCATTTGTGGTGGGAGGGTGTAGGCACAGCCCAAGAGTCAGGCCTGGTTTGTATTATGCCACTGGGCGTTGATCTAGTCCTGGATGTGATGCTTTCTGTTCTGCCTACCCAGGTAGCCTTCCACTTGCATCTGTTCACAGTACCCACATGCTCCATGCCTCCTCCCCATCTTTGGCTGTTGGCTTTGTGTGTTACTGTAGGCTCCAGAATGTTGGAGCTGAGATCTTGTAACATAGCAAAGTTCTAGCTAGAGCAGTTCCAGGATCACCACCCGCTCACCAGAGAGTGGCAGAACAAATTCACTGAGGGTGAAAGAATCTTCCCTAAACGGACAGTGAGCCTTGAATGCCTGTTTGGTGAGTGTAAACACGCCCAGTCATGCAAAGCCACTCCTGCTCCTAGTTCTCAAGACTTGTGATGGCTGTTCCAAGGACCTCTGAAGAGTGGTTGGCAGACAGGGACATAGGTAAAAATTGCCCTGTGTTTTGTAGCAAGGTCCTGAGGATTGTATTGAAACTGGACCAATGAAACCAAATAAAAACACAAGTTTCAATATAACCATCAGGGATGCTGGGATATTTCAGGAATCCTAGACAAGACCTACACCTCAAGCCAGATGCATGGCACTACAATCTTCTGCCCTTCCCTAGGGGGATCTTGCTTTACAGACAAACAAATTAAGCTGCATAACCTCCCACCCCAATGTGAAGAGATAGTATCTACACTGCTGGACGCAATAGAAATTCATAGGCAGGTAATAATCCCCACTCTACAGTTGTGAAAACCGAGGCACACAAGGTTAAATGACTTGGCCAAAGTCTATGACAGAGCCGGGGTGGACTGGGATATCCTGACTCCCAGTCCACTGCTTCAACCCCAAAAGAAGACCCCCTTTCATTGGTGACTTTGATGGGCAAATATTGCTGTTCAGAATCCAGTGGAAATGGTACTGAGTCTAATTTAGCTGCTGCTGCTGAGATTTCTTAGAGCTGAGAGCTGGTGGGGAGCCCTGACAGTCTCTCTCACGCTGAGGCTAGCAGATAGCCAGGGATGTACATGCAGTTTAACTGTACACTTCTGAACTCCCCCTTCCTCCTGTCAGCGGGTCTGTTAATAGTCCCCCATCTTACTTCCATCCTGAGGGACTAATCTCCCTGCACTCAAACAAATGCGCTTGGTATTTAAAAGGAGACTATCGATTTGTGCGTATCCCTGAAAGCCTCTCCGGATCCTGTTTCCTTTGATGTGCAAAAGCATCTGTCTGTCTGCTTTTCTAACAGTCTGTTTCTCCTGTGGAAAATCTGCTCCATTTGCATCTTCTATCCAGCAGGGAAACCTCTCAAGAAAAGCCCCCTCCCTGACCCCAGCATGCCCAGCCCAGTGCTCTAAATGGTCTCGTGGCGAGACGCGTTTCCTGCCACTAGTGGACAGGGCCTGCCCCTGAGCCAAAGTGCCATGAAGCATTGAACCAGACCAGGGCTCAGAGCCCACTTTGCGGCTCAACAGTATTCAGAGCATTTGAAGTTTGGGGCAGCCTAACGAGATGAAATTGGGGCCTGTTTGTAATGTCCGCTTTTATTAGAAGAGAATTTAATCAGGCCCCTGCTTCCTGCTAGCATGGTGCTTCCTGGAAGCTCAGACAGAAGTCCAGCTGTGACTGGCCAGTGCCCTAAAGATAATAATGTGAGACCTGATCTTCGGCCAGTCCTGCCATCCAGGAATTGAAATACCACAAGGAGACCAGGTCCGGCAGTGTTTTGCCTAATAAATGGCTCCTTGAGGGACTGGTTTTAAAAATCTGGGGAAAGAAATATAGCTAACACGAACCTCAGAGCCTATGTATACATACCCCCGGCCTTTCAGTGTCTGGAGCCTGCTGACCGTTTGGGGCACCTGCCATGGAACATTGGGTTTCCAAATTCAAATGGGGTCTTAAGTGGGAGATAGGGACTGCTCAGTGTCAGAGACTGTAAACAAGCACGCATCCAGCTTTACCAATCCGTAGCACTTCAGTGGTGGTTTTATGCTTCAGCACTAAAAGTCGTTCTTCTGCTTGTTAAACCCGCTTCAGTGCTGGATGGAAACTGGTTCATGGAGTCTGACAACGAGGCCCCGGTGGCGTTGGGGGATGTCACTTTTCAGCCAGATGGCCAGGAGTCGTCTCCTTCCATCCAAGAAGACTCTTGAACCTTGGTGAGGTTCCAGTTGTGGTTTGAGCAGGTTCACAAGCAGGAATGTCGTGTATCTCCTGTCCTGGGGACAGTGCAATGCTCTGTGGCAGAGCCTGGCTGAAGTTTGTACAGAACTTCAAAGCCTTGTCTACACTAGGGAATTTTACCCAAAAAGTTTGAGTGGTGGCCGTGTTAGTCTGTATCAGCAAGATACTGATGAAGTGGGTTCTAGCCCACGAAAGTTTATGCCCAAATAAATTTGTTAGTCTCTAAGGTGCCACAAGGACTCCTCATTGTTTTTACCGAAAAAGTGTTCACCTGAGCAACTGCTGACTGTGCTGAACTGGCAGCTTTAGGGTGGGGTTTTGAAAGGGGCCTAAGTGAGTTCAGCACCCAAATCCCATTGAATTTCAATGGGAGTTTGACACTGAATCCCCTTAGGCTACTTTGAAATTAGTTTAATTTACAGGGTGGTAAAAATGCCCAGAGGAGAGGCCACCAGAGCCTTGTCTACACTGTCTCCCACCATTGCTACTATCAGTTCAGCTATAGAATTGCTTTGTAAAATTCCCTAATGTAGACACAGACTTAAGCGAGGTGAATCCTGGCAGTAAACTATTATGAAAGAATCTGAGAGAATTTCAGGACTAGTTCATATGTGCAAGGGCTTAAAAAGACAGCATACACCAAAAGTAGCCTTGTTTTTGTACAACCTTTGGAAACGCGTTATCTTCCTGAAGGGCAGAATAACAACACTTTGCACTTTTATAGCATTGCTCATCTGGGGACGGGAATTGCTTTGCAAACACTAATGAAGCCTCAACCTCTGGATGTGGCAGGTAAATATTACCATACCTTGTGTTATAAGTGGGGAAACTGATGCTTGGAGAGATTAAAGGTGGTGGGCCACAGGGACAAAATTAGATGTGTGCATGTCTTTTGTTACTTTTTTCTGTATAAAGGCCTGAAAAGCTTTTATTTTATTTTATTTTTGTTTTAAAAGGGATTTTTTTCTTTCATTTTACCATAGAAGTATTAGAAATACAGCATCTTTTCTTCCTTGTTTTTGCTAGAGGACTCCTTTTAGCCCCTGTAGGAATATCTAGCTCTTAATTGTAAGGAGTATTGGTCTTTAACAAGGATATTTTTTCTCCCAACTGTTAAGGCATTGGAGTTATAAGTGTTAACAAAAGAGAAGAGTTTTAACTAAAAATCCCTTCCCCTCTCATTTGTTCAGGTTTCACTTCCTTGGGACTTGTGACGTTGTAATTGCACTAGTTCTCCAGTCATTCATAGTCTTCCAGGAAAAACAGGGTAGAGCAGACTGGAATATCTAATGTGTGAAAAAAACCAAGCCGTAAAAAGGAAAGCTTTCATTCACAGGCTGTTTTTATTCATCGGAAAGAAACAGGAAAGGGCACAAACCCAATTTTTCCCTTTTCTTGTCACCTTGACTGCCCAAGGTTACACAGCACATTAGTGACAGAGCCAGCAGCGGACCTGAGTCTGACCTCTCCCTGGCGTAACTTGGGAGCAATTCAATTGAAGCCAGTAGGGTTACAATGATGTAAGAAGAGAATCAATCCCTTGCGCTCTAAAGTATTTTCCAGCAGCTGGGAGTTACCTCCAGCTTCGCAAACCAACATACCGGGCTGTCAGTTTGGAGGGAAGTCTCTTTTACAAAGCTGAGCAGGTTTTACCATCATAATGTCAGGAATGGCCCTCTTTGTAATCACAATGGACAGGACAGGCCGCCCAGCTTTCAACTGCAAATGAAGCAAATGGCGAAGTGTTTACAAAGAAAGCTTTGTCCATGTCTGGCTTCACCCCCTGTGGTATTGCTGCTGCAGTTCCTTGAGCTGGACTCAGTGGGTCGGTTTAGGCTGGACATTAGGAAAAACTTCCTAACTGCCAGGGTGGTGAAGCACTGGAATAAGTTGCCTAGGGAGGTTGTGGAATCTCCATCATTGGAGATTTTTAAGAGCAGGTTGGACAAACACCCATCAGGGATGGTCTAGATAATACTTAGTCCTGCCTCTCGAGGTCCCTTCCAGGCCTGTGATTCTACCCACAGCCAGTGTTGGCAACTTACTCCTCTTGACTCCCCTCGAGAAAGTGCTGAAAATGGCTTCACTGCTCCTGAAGCTGGGCTGAACTGTTTCTAGCTGGGTTGGAGCAAGTGCAGTTGGGCCAGGCGGTGCAGGCTCTGTAATGGGGCTGGTAATGGTTCTGTTCTGCTTACACTAGCAGTTAAGCTGTTCTCAACCCCAGCTGAGGGAGAGCCGGGGGCTCCGCTGCTGACAATGGTGATCAGCAATGGGCTATTTTCCAGGCGCGGATGAACCCAGCGTGTATAAGGATTGCAGTCTGCACAGCTCTCTGTCCAATATAGTGAGACGTGTAGGGCCCACTGTCCCAGTGGAAGTCTATGGAGACACTGGGCTTCAGATCAGAAGAGCGTTTGGCAAATAGAGTGAGACCAAAGAAATGTGATTGTCAGGATTCTAAGATGGGTTTTCAAATCCTGTGGAGTAGCACCAGGGCTGGGCTGGCGAGCTGTGGGGCTGCCAGCTCCGGAAGTAGAGCCAAGGCCGAGACACAACTCTGGACGCCAATGCCTAGAACTTTGGGAAGCTCCGAAATGGAAGGCTCAGTCAGGCCCATTTCTAGCCAGAAAGGAGGGGGTGCAGCAGAGTTATTTCCCTCCTTTGGTCCCATTGCCAGAGGGGGAATTTGGGCCCTCCTGTGAGTTGCTGAGTCAAATCTAATAACTGGACTATAAAGTACTTGACAGTGTCCCATCAGTGGCCTGGCCTGTTAATCCTGTGGAGGGCGGGGTAGAGTAATGATACAGTTGGTTGCCTTTCCCCATCCCAGTGAAAGTTTACCCATAGAGTAGAGAGGAGAGTCTTGTTTGGAGGAAGTGTCATCTAGTGGTTAGAGAGCATAGCGCTGGGAGCCAGGGATTCCTGTTCCATCTCTGCCCCGACTCCCGTCTCTCATATGGGGATAACGAATGCCTGGCTCACCAGGGTGTTGTGAGGCTTTATTGATTACAGTTTTAAAAATTTTATTAAGATGATGTTAAAAAAAAAGTGAACAGAGTTTGAGCATAGAAGTTTCTGGTTATCAGGGAATAACGTACAGATTATTGAGGGTGCAAAATTTGGTTTAAGATCGGGTGACATAAGGAATACATAATCTGCAATATCCCCGATTGGGGGTAAAAGGTTGATGAGTCAAAGTACAGGCATTGAGCTATGAGGGTTTGAAGTTCATAAAGTGGCTATGTTCAGGTGAGGAGTATAATGAGTGGATATGATGATGAGGATGGATTGACCCTCATTTGGTGAGATTTAATGTTCAGGGAGTTTATGGTTCCAGTTCATATGATCCAACAGAGAAGGTCACTTGGTCCTTTTCTCATAGTGGGAGAACGATGTCACTCTGGCTCACGCCTCCTGGTACTGTCGACTTTATTGATTACAGTTACTACAGTCCTTTGAGTTCCTCTGGTGGAGGGCTCTGTGGATGTGCATGTTATTTGTAAATGGGAGTTTTGCCCATGGAGAGGATTCTGAGCCGGTTATTTCTGGCTGTTCGCCGTCGGTGAATACCACCGTCCCAGATGCAGATCTTTGCATGTGGATTGTTTTCCAGGGCCAGTGTCAATAATGGCCAGTTCCCTTTAGGAAACATTGAGCTGAGGATGGGGAGCCAGAGGCCCGCAGTGGTCACTAACCCGTCGCTCGCGATCGGCTGGTAGATCCTGGGGACTCTCCCAGTTGATCGCGGTCTCTGGTGGTGTAGCGGGGCTGCCGCTAAGGCATGCTCCCGGCCTGCCGCCGCCCAACGCCACTCCCGGGAGCAGCGGCCTGGAGGGGGCGGGGGCAGGGGTCTCTGTGCGCTGCTCCTGCCTGCAAGCACCACCCCCGCAGCTCCCATTGGCCGGGAACGGGGAACTGTGGCCAATGGAGCTCTGGGGGTAGTGCCTGCAGAGAGGGGCAGTGCTCAGAGCCATGTACCGCCCCCCCCCCCCCAGGGGGTCACAGAGGCACATTGGCCCCTTTTGGGAGCGGCGTGGGGCCAGGGCAGGCAGGGAGCCTGGCTTAGCCGCACTGTGCTGCCAACCAGGAGCCACCCGTGGTAAGTGCCACCCGATGAGAGGCTGCACCCCAAGACCTAGCCCTGAGCCCCCTCCCAAAGCCAGCACCCCAAATCCCCTCCTGCACCCCAGCCCCAGCTCTGACCCCTCTCCCAGAGCCAGCACACACACCCCCTACTGAGCCCCATCCCAGAGCCAGCAGCCCAACCCCCTGCCCTAGCTCTGACCCCCCTCCCAGAGCCAGCACCCTGCATCTCCTCCTACACTCCAACACTCTGCCCCTCCTGCACCCAAATGCCCTCCCAGAGTTTGCACCTCTCACCCCCTCCTGCACCCCAATCCCCTGCCCCAGGCTCAGCCCAGAGCCTCCTCCCATGCTGCAAACCCCTGGGCCCCAGCCCAGAGCCCGCACCCCCTCCTGAACCCCAGCCCGGTGAAAGTGAGTGTGGAAGAGCAGGGGTGGGATGGGGAGGGCAGGGTGGTGGTTGTGGAATGGGCGGGGCTTTGGGGGAGAGGCGAGGCCTCGGAAAGGAGCAGGGTAGATTCTGGGGTGCCCTTAAATTCAAGAGGTGAACTTGGGCATAAAAAGGTTGGAGAACACTGCAGGAGGGGAATGAAACATTCTTACCTGCTCCTCATAAGGTGCAGGGAAAAGTCACCAAGTGACTGATTGCAATGATGTACTGCCACCTGGTGCTCATATGGAGCGCACACATATGAGAACCTCTGGGATTTAAAGGAAAACTCCTTTGTAACCATGGAGTCACGGTGATGTCTCCATAGTTTAGGATACAACCATCATTCCATTCTTGGGCATATTTGTGATTTCCTTTAAATCTTCTCCAAGCAAACTTCCTGAAAATTCTAATGCAGAACCTCAGAGCAGTGTTAGTTTTTTTCCCCTTTGATTCAAAATAATCTGGCCTAGTCCTTTTTTGTTATAAAACTATAAAAACAAAGCTACGAAGAAGTGGGCTGTAACCCACGAAAGCTTATGCACAAATAAATTTGTTAGTCTCTAAGGTGCCACAAGTACTCCTGTTCTTTTTATAAAAACAAAGAGGTTTCCTGCATTGTCACAGGGTGTTTCTGGTCACTCAGTAGCTTCAAAATGGTTTCTGTTTTACAAGAACAGTCTGGTCTTGTTCAGACATTACCAAGCATTTGTGCCTTTTACAAGTTTGAACAAAGCTGTGTCAGGTTTGAAAAGAGATTCTGAATGCACCAAACTGAACATGGAAATTAATCACTCTAAAGAGATTTATTCTTCTGCTTATTAATACAAACTGAGTTAAAGACTTGGCTTTCCAATTTAAAAAAAATACTGGAGAGCAGAGCACTTCAGGATTGCAATATTGATATAAATTTGTTTAGTTAATGTAATAGTTATTAAACCAACAGTTAATTTAACCAAAACATTTTTTAAAATAGTAATTATCTGTCAACAGCTTTAAAACGCTCTGCTCTCTAATGGGAAAGCTGAGTTTTTTTCAGTCAGACACTATCAGTCTGGGCTGCAGAAGTATTCAGTGCTGTCTTTAGCAAGACACGCTGATTCCGTCCATGGACTGAAGATACTGATACAGAGACATGGATTTCTGAAATCTGTTTAGTAAATTCCTGTTCTCAGTCTAATTGCTATCTTTCTGCCACGAATTAGTAAAGATTTCTTAGCTGTTCTCTTCAGGTTCTCATCCCTCACCTATTGCTGTGCAATCTGAGAATGTATGTAAGCTTGTTAGTTTTCCGTGGAAGAAACACTGCCATTTAGTACACAGGAAGGTTCGCAGACACTGACATGGGTGGCAGCATTGTTTAATAGACTGAGCACATGATTGGGCATTAGGAGCTTCTGATGTCTGATCCTGACTCTGTCACTGATTGCTTTGTGACCTTGGAAATGTAATTTTCGTGTTGGTGCCTTATCTGTTTGAGGATAATACCTTCCTCCAGAGGTGTTTGATAGTTGATGTTTGTACAGGGTTTGGAAGATGTAAATTACTATATAGAACTGCTACGAACTTTGTTAGCTGAACCACTTTTAAGAAACCATAGATCCTCTGAAAACTGCCTATTGACTTCAGGGTAGGGGGCATGTGTCACAATGATTTCCCTGTATCAAATACAGTAGCTGAACATATTCTGGTTTCTGTTATTCAGCTGCCTTTTAAATGTTAAATGAATGCCCTGAGAGGAGGGGGAGGTAATATCTTTTATTGGACCAACTTCTGTTGGTGAAACAGACAAGCTTTCATGCTACACAGAGCGTTTCTTCAGGGTCTGGGTAGCTCATAAGCTTGTCTCTTTCACCAGTAGAAATTGGTCCAATAAAAGATATTACCCCACCCACCGTGTGTGTCTCATATCCTGGGACCAACGTGACTACCACAATACTGCAAATAGTGAGCGTCCTGATATGTTTCCAGGAGGAACTCGCTTCAGATGAAATGCAAAGCCAAGGTCCTGATTGTGAGGAATGGAGCTGTTGGCAGGAAGAAGGTGAGAGAGGTGGTTAATCCAACTCTCTGAGCCACCTTTCTCTTAGGTAATTACATTTTGCCACCTTAAATTCCCTTTGCAGTTTCAAGCAGACACCATTCTTTGGCTTCTTCAGTTCCTGGCCCAACCTGGTGTGCAGGATGGCTGTGCGGCTGCTGTGCCGCGGCTGTGCTGTGCCGCCGCTGAACAGCGGCTGCGTTACTGTGGGAGGAGAAGTGATCCCTGTGTGCTCTGTAAATGGCAGCTGTGCATCATTATAATCCTGTCATTGAGATCTGTACCTTGTCATTCCTAAAATCCAGTCCCAAGGATCATAGTTTTGTATTGAGCTCTGGCTCCAGTGTTCTCATGTAGTGTCCATGCTGTGGTGTCCAGTTTCACAGCTGGGTGCTGACATACCCTGCTTTAGGCATGTAAGTGGCAAAATGAGAACCCCAGCTTAGGTCTCCAAGTGTAATAATTGGGCTCTCCAGGGGAGGAACCCTGTGCTTTCTCATGTCCTGTAAAACAGGGGTTCTCAACAGGGGCGTCCGCGAACCCTTACAGGCTAAAACCCAGAGCCTGAGCCCCAGCACCTCCCACGGAGCTGAAGCCAGGAGCCGTGGGGTTGAAGCCCCGATACCTAGTGTCCCCCAGGGGGCTGAAGCTGGGAGCAGCTGGGCTGAATTCCAGAGCCCCAAGCCCCAGTGCTCCCCAGGGGGCAGAAGTCCTGAGCCCATGGGCAGAGTTGGGGGAACACGGGGGTGCTCCCCCCCAAAGCTACAGTCCAAAAACAGGGCAGCTCCACATACCCCTCCCCCCCCCAATATATCTCTTTCTCTCCTCGCCCCATGGCAGGTCAGAGGCGGGAAGCCAGTGCCGGACGGTGCCATGGCGCAGGCAGCTATGGTGTTTCCTCAGCTGCTGCTGGTGCAGGGGGTTGAAGCTGCTCGTCTGCTCCCAGCCGCCTTTGCTCACACAGCCAGCCACCAGGGACCCGGCTCCGTGGCTGGCAGAGCCCTTAGGGAACAGGGACCGCAGGGGGGGAGTCCTGGCACATAGCCCCTAGCTACCCCCCTCCCTGCACCCTGAGCTACCCCCTCCCTGCACACAGCCCCTAGCTACCCCCCTCCCTGCACCCTGAGCTACCCCCTCTCTGCACACAGCCCCTAGTTACCCCCCTCCCTGCACCTGAGCTCCCCCCATCCCTGCACACAGCCCCTAGCTACCCCTCCCTGCACCCTGAGCTCCCCTGATCCCTGCACACAGCCCCTAGCTACCCCCCTCCCTGCACCCTGAGCTACCCCCCTCTCTGCACACAGCCCCTAGCTACCCCCCTCCCTGCACCTTGAGCTACCCCCTCCCTGCACACAGCCCCTAGCTACCCCCCTCCCTGCACCCTGAGCTACCCCCTCTCTGCACACAGCCCCTAGTTACCCCCCTCCCTGCACCTGAGCTCCCCCCATCCCTGCACACAGCCCCTAGCTACCCCTCCCTGCACCCTGAGCTACCACTTCCCTGCACACAGCCCCTAGCTACCCCCTCCCTGCACCCTGAGCTCCCCCGATCCCTGCACACAGCCCCTAGCTACCCCCCTCCCTGCACCCTGAGCTACCCCCCTCTCTGCACACAGCCCCTAGCTACCCCCCTCCCTGCACCCTGAGCTCCCCCCCTCTCTGCACACAGCCCCTAGCTATCCCTCCCTGCACCCTGAGCTCCCCCCTCCCGGCACCCAGCCCCTAGCTACCCCCCTCCCTGCACCCTGAGCTCCCCCCTCCCGGCACCCAGCCCCTAGCTCCCGCCTCCCTGCACACAGCCCCTAACTACCCCCCTCCCTGCACCCTGAGCTCCCCCCTCCCGGCACCCAGACCCTAGCTATCCCCCTCCCTGCAAACTGAGCTCCCCCCTCCCTGCACCCTGAGCTACCCCCCGCCCTGCACCCAGCCCCTAGCTACCCCCCTCCCTGCACCTAACCCCTCGTTACCCCCTCCCTGCACCCTGAGCTCCCCCTCACTGCATCCAGCCCCTCATTACCCTCTCCCCGCACCCTGAGCTACCCCCCTCCCTGCACCCAGCCCCTAACTACCCCCTCCCTGCACCCTGAGCTACCCCCCTCCCTGCACCCAGCCCCTAACTACCCCCCTCCCTGCACCTGAGCTCCCCCCATCCCTGCACACAGCCCCTGAGCTCCCCCCTCCCTGCACACAGCCCTGAGCTCCCCCCTCCCTGCACACAGCCCTGAGCTCCCCCCTCCCTGCACACAGCCCCTAGCTCCCGCCTCCCTGCACACAGCCCCTAACTACCCCCCTCCCTGCACCTGAGCTCCCCCCATCCCTGCACCCAGCCCCTAACTACCCCCCTCCCTGCACCCTGAGCTACCCCCCTCCCTGCACCCAGCCCCTAACTACCCCCTCCCTGCACCCAGCCCCTCGTTACCCCCTCCCTGCACCCAGCCCCTCGTTACCCCCTCCCTGCACCCAGCCCCTCGTTACCCCCTCCCTGCACCCAGCCCTGAGCTACCCCCTCCCTGCACCTAACCCCTAGCTATCCCTCCCTGCACCCTGAGCTCCCCCTCACTGCACCCAGCCCCTAGCTACCCCCTCCGTGCACCCTGAGCTCCCCCTCACTGCACCCAGCCCCTAGCTACCCCCCTCACTGCACCCAGCCCCTCGTTACCCCCTCCCTGCACCCTGAGCTACCCCCTCCCTGCAGACAGCCCCTAACTACCCCCCTCCCTGCACCTGAGCTCCCCCCCTCCCTGCACACAGCCCCTAACTACCCCCCTCCCTGCACACAGCCCCTAACTACCCCCCATCCCTGCACACAGCCCCTAACTACCCCCTCCCTGCACCCTGAGCTACCCCCCTCCCTGCACCCAGCCCCTCGTTACCCCCTCCCTGCACCCAGCCCCTCGTTACCCCCTCCCTGCACCCAGCCCTGAGCTACCCCCTCCCTGCACCTAACCCCTAGCTATCCCTCCCTGCACCCTGAGCTCCCCCTCACTGCACCCAGCCCCTAACTACCCCCCTCCCTGCACCTGAGCTCCCCCCATCCCTGCACACAGCCCCTAACTACCCCCCTCCCTGCACCCTGAGCTACCCCCTCCCTGCATCCAACCCCTAGTTACCCCCTCCCTGCATCCAACCCCTAGTTACTCCCTCCCTGCACACAGCCCCTAACTACCCCCCTCCCTGCACACAGCCCCTAACTACCCCCCTCCCTGCACCCTGAGCTACCCCCTCCCTGTACACAGCCCCTAACTACCCCCCTCCCTGCACCCTGAGCTTCCCCCTCCCTGCACCCAACCCCTAGCTACCCCCTCCCTGCACCCTGAGCTCCCCCCCTCCCTGCACACAGCCCCTAGCTACCCCCCTCCCTGCACCCTGGGCTATCCCCTCCCTGCACCCAACCCCTAGCTACCCCCCTCCCTGCACCCTGAGCTCCCCCTCCCTGCACCCTGCACCCTGAGCTCCCCCCTCCCTGCACCCAGCCCCTAGCTATCCCCCTCCCTGCACCCTGAGCTCCCCCCTCCCTGCACCCAACCCCTAGCTGCATGCATAATTCAGTGTTCATACTTGTGAAAATCCAGCCCTATATAATTTTTCTGTCTCAATCTCCCCATCTGTGAAATGCATGGATGATGGTCACTGACTTTGCAGGGGTGTAGTGAGAGTGGATTAAACGATACTGATGATGTGCTGTGATGCTGCAGGTATGAAGTGTTGGTATTACAGCACCACCTGAGGCACGCCAGAAATCACGGAGCAGATACCCCGTGCTGTGCCGTAGTGCTTAATTACTAGACCAAATGCAAGGTTAAAAGTGGAGAATTTTTCAGAGCAGAGGAATTGACTTTCAGTTGTCCTTGTGCAGACCAGACAGGATGTGCAATGGCTGATGAGGTTCAGACCAGGAATCTGTTCCCTAAGGATACCCCAGGTATAACTCATTGCAAGGTGCTTTAGTTGTTGGTTAGGTTAATAACTTGTGCTGCGGGGTCCTGGTTACAGAATGTTCCCGTTCTGTGTGCAACAGAGTAAGTAGATGCTAAGAAGGCTAACTGAGCAGATGGCTGTAATTGTTTGCCTTGGCACACACGTGCTCACATACATACGGCTTCCCTAGGGGATTCCCTCTGCCCTGCTGAAAGGGGGAAGACCAGCTTTGAATTAATCATCAGCTCCTGACTTGTGCAGCTGGTCTGCATATGAACCCTGGTGGAAAGTAAAGTTGGGCCTGAGTTGTAATCATTGAATCTGAACTTAACTTGAAGTTTGGAGCTGTTCATGTCCAGGGTTTTGGTTTGGGCCTGTGGTGGCCAGCTTACCAAATTAAGCTAAATTAATTTGTCAGGTGTAAACTGATGTGTTTCCACATGAGGGGTTGGCATCAATTCAACTAAATCAGTTTAAAATCACACCATTATTAAATTGGGGCAACTTAATCCTACAGATAAACCCTAATGTACAGGTGCAAGCTAAACTGCTATGAGCCAGGTTTAAACTCTCCACAATAGGGATTTGGATCAGTGTAAAATGGTTTTTAAACTGGTTTAAATTACATTGGTACAACTTTGTGTATAGACAAGTCCTGAATTTAGAGGCTCTATCTCTGAATTTGGCCATAAGTCCAGCTGGGTTTATATTCTGCATGTCATTGGTTTATTTGCGCGCTCGCTCTCTTTCTTGCCTTCTGCCAAATAAACTTTGCTTTTATTGGATGTGGTGATCGTCGAGAAGGGGTAGCTGCTGCTGGCAAAAACTCTGAATCCGCAGGCTGAATCAGTGCAGCAACAGAGCAACAGGGCAGTGCTTCTCTTACTGCTCCTTCCCAAATTGGAAGTTGTCTTGGGTCAGCATGTGCACAGAGAGAGACAGGCAAACTCAGGGGTAACCCTAACCAGGCTCCGTTACAAGGCTAGTAGAAAGTATGCATTTCTTAGGGTCCTTTCTGCAGTAGGCAGGCAGACAGCTTGCCACTCCAACGGACAGACAAGTTGTGGTTCCTTGCACCCAGCCTTGGCACAGTTCTGCTCACTCTCACCCAAGCTCCCAACTCAGATACTGTTACCAATTCTCCCAGAAGAGCTTTGAGTGTAGATAAATAATTTCACCTTAATACTATCAGTCAAAATAACCAACTCCTGGTGCCGCTGGTAGATGGTGCATTTCTAAGATACACAGGACGCTAAGTGGGGATACTCTGGGGCTTGTGGCCTCACAAGAGGCTGGTGAATGTCTTCGCTTGTCCACCTGGACACAGGCTGTTCCCAGCCTTGTAGAACTAACTTTGTTTTTACTTTTGTGATGCCAGTGATTTCTGCCATAACGATGTTTCAAGGAGATTCTGTTCTTAAACTGACCAATGTTCCCAGCTGCTGTGTTTTAGTGACATATTTATAATTTGCAAGGCAGGCTAGGTAGAGAATCAGGGCGATTTTCAGTGTCATTACAAGGGAGAGTCATTTATCATCCAAACGTTTTCAGGAGCAGGGAGCTATGAGATGTCTCTCATAGAAATGCTGGAGAACTAGGCAGCCCACGTGGATTTATTTGGGTGAGGAATGGCTGATACACAATTACCAGTATTCAGAGCAGCCGCAGTGCAGGAAAGCTGTACGTGTGGCAGTGATAGCATAATTCAAGCAGTAACTCTGGAGGAAAGGGCATTTCTTTATCTAGGAGCAGATAAAGATAACCGTATAATAATGCCTAGCTGTGAAGGCCTGGATATCTTAGAGGAGTGGTAATCGTGAGATGTGGAGTCTTTCTCGTTACTAGTTCACTCAAACAGATTTGTGGAAAATTAGTTTGTTGCTCCATCCAAGGGACCAACATCCATGTTGCTAACCCAATTGGCATTGTTATCTTTAGAGATCGAGATGTAAACAGGATGGAAGATAGTGTGAGCGCTGTACAAAAATCAAGGTGGGTAGATGAGAGAAAACTTTGATTCGGGACAGGGATGAAGTATATTGACAAAGCAAGATGAGGACGCTCACGCTTCCACTGCCCATGTGGCTGTTCTAGGTATTAATGGTGGGGTTCAGTCCTGTTGCATATTTTAACTTAATCTACAGGGGGAAATGCTTTGGTGGGTGTTACCTCTGCAGAACAGGAGAGAAAAGTCTTGCTATATTATTTCTGAAGGAATAGATGGATAGACTTTAAGGCCAGAAAGGACCATTATGAACTTCTAGTCTGTACTTCTGCATAGAACAGGCCATAGAATTCTGCCCAGCATTTCCTACATCAAGCCCATAACTTTTGTTGGCACTATAACATGTCTTTTTAGGAAGACATCCGGTCTAGATTCAAGTGATGGAGAACTCACTAAATGCCTTGGTAAATTATTCCAGTGGTTGATTATCCTCAAAGTTAATAATGTGAACCTTATTTCTAGTCTGAACTTGTCTAAATTCAGCTTTCAGTTACTGGATTTTGTTATGCCTTTCTTTGTTAGATTAAAGAGCCCTCTGCTATCAAAAATCTTCTCCCTACATAGGTATTTATAGACCATTATCAAGTCACCTCTTAACCTTCAAACTAAATAGACTGAGGTGGTTTTTTTTTTTTAGCATCTCACTATAAGGCCTGATTTCCAAACCTTTAAATATATAGATTCTTTTCTGAACCCTTTTTGTCAACATCTTCGTTGAAGTGTGAGAACTGGACACTGTGCTAGAAGTGGTCTTGCTAATGGAGTACAGTGTTGGTAATACCACCTCCCTGCTCCTACTTGATATTCCCCTGCTTACACATTCAAGGGTGGTGTTAATTCTATTTGCTGTTGCTAACCGCTAGAAGCTCATGTTGCGTTGGTTATCCAGCTAATTCCCTTTCAGAGTTGCTGCTGTCCAACATACTCTCCCCAGTCCTGTAAGTATGACCCATCCTTTGTTTCTATACATGCATTCGGCTGTATTTAGTACATAATTTGTTCCAGTAAGCCCACCTTCCCAATCACTCCGTAGAACTGATCTGTCTGATTTACCACTCCCCCAACTTTTGTGTCGCCTGCAAATCTTACCAGCAATAATTTTAGCTTTGGGTTTGAAGCTGTCTTGCCTTAGATATGTCCAAGAGAAGTGTTTTTCTGTTTAATACTAATAAACATGTACTTATAAACACACATCCACCCTTGAAATCCTCATGCTGTGAGGATTTCAGGGGTGGATGTGTGTTTGAGCATTGTCTGGGGACTTAGCTGAACAGAAAGTAAAGGTCCCTGGGCATGGGAGAGCAGGGAGGATGTCTGTCGGGGGGTAGGCCAATAAGTCAAATCCTATGAAAGCAAAATAGGACGCAAAATCTCGTGGCACTATAGAGAGACTTGGAAGAGTTTCCTACATGCGTAATCCATTACCTTGCTCTCAAGAAAGGAGTTCTAGTAGAAGCTAGTCACCTGATTGTCTTACATCTATGTAATCACTAACAAAATAAACAACTCTCCCTTCTGCTGGAAAGGATGCAGTTAGGTTCAGTTGTGATGGCTGCAGATATGCGAAGAGATGCACCTTACACTTCTTTGATTTGATAAATCCCATTTGTTGCATCCTAAGCCATATTCCTCCACTTAGATAAATAACAGAGGAAGAGGTATTTAACTTAAGGAAAGTCAGGAATCATTAAATCCCCAGAACTCAGCAGAAGGGCTATTGGCTCCCAGAGTTTGGTTTTGTTTGTTGTAAGCAACCTAACAATTGCTGGCAATAACTGTATACTTAGGCTCTGTTCATGCCAGGAAATATACCCATTGCTAATGGCTGTCAGCAATGGATTTCTTTGAACCAGTTCTGTAGATAGTTAAACTATCGATATACAGAGGGGAAAAACTGTTCTCAGCACCCTTATGGATAAGTTACACACACAAGTATACATTCTGTACACTCTTGTCTATGATGGTGCTGAAAAGTTTTGTCCTGTCTACACCAGCAGTTTGAGTAGACTTGTTGCTAACAGCTGTCAGCAACAACAGATTAATTGCCTAGACAGGAGTGTCAGACTCTGAGGAAACTTGAAATGCATGTGCATTAGTCCACTTTGGCTGTTAACACCATATAGCTCTAGGGCCCCCTTTCCCACATATGCCACGTCTTTTGGTCAGTAATTTGTTTTCATACCCTTGTGTGTAAATTAGAATCCCACAGCACATAACAGTTCCAGTCACTTGGGAGCAACCCATTGTAAGCACTAGTGGACATGGAAGGTCAGACTTTGCTTCTCCATCAGCTATTTCTTGAGGATTCTTATTAGTAAATTGATGGGTGTTTGAAGCTCTGGATGTATTGACACATGGCCTTTACTCTTGATGAGCATGTTTCTTTGACTGATTTTATGATGTGAATGATGAAAATCACACTTCACTTGACTATCATGAGCATGGGGGCCTTACTAGAAGAGGCATTTTCTTATGATGAGAATTTATTGTGCTGCTGCTGCCACAGCCCCTCCAAGAATTTTGTTGCAGTGATGTAGTTCACCTGTTGGACAGCTTTTAGCTCCCAGGGAGTGTCTCAGTGCACCTTGCCTGACACAGATATTTGTGGAACTTTCACAGGGTGGGAAGTGTTGAGAAGCAGAAGTAGAGGGGAGAGAAACTCCTCACAGGGAAAGAAGAACAAATTGTTTTCCTCAGAACATTGGCAAAAGAGGTAGGTAGCTTCATCACAAGTCCACCAGGTTGTTTGATGCTGAAATAGTAAGCTACCAAGTTCACATTTGTTCATCTGTATGAGGTTCCTGACTGGCACAGGAGTCATGTTGCAAGTAAGAATTCAGGTGCATTAACTGGGGATGTGTAGGAAACCTCAGATTTTGTTTGCCTATATGCTGCTTGGCTCTAGCCAGTGATGCAATGTTTGTTTTGTACATTACTTGATCATGAAAGTGAGAACTATTTAATATTCATTGCTACAGTTTCTCATGAGCTGTTTGATCATATTTCGTAATTCTACGGTCAAAGGACTGAGATCATCTAGTCTGATCTCCTGTATAACACAAGCCAAGTAATTTTCCTGAAATAATTCCTGTTTGAACGTAGGATGTTTTTCTAAAAAAAGAGCGTATCTTGCTTTAAAAATTGCCAGTGTTGAAGAATCCCTCACAACCCTTGGTAAGTTGCTTCAATATTTAATTACCCTCATTGTTACATATTTACATTTTATTTCCCATCTGAATTTGTCTAGCTTCAACCTGCAGCTTTTGGATCTTATGCCTTTGTCTGCTAGTTTGAAGAACCCATTATCAACGATCTGTTCCCCATGTAGGAACTTCTAGACTGTAAGTCAACCTTTAAACTTCTTTGTGAAGCTACTGGAGTATCACTATAATCCCCTCCAGTTTTTCAATATCCTCTTTGAGTTGTGGACACCAAAACTGGACAGATTCCAGTAACGGTGGCATTAGTGCCAAATACAGAGGTAATGCATCTACCTGAGATAGACATTTATGCATTCAATGATTGTATTCGCCCTTTAAAAACCATAACATTGCACTGGGCGCCCATGTTCTTTTTCAGTCACTGCTTCCCTGGGTAGAGTCCCCCATCTTGTAAATGACTGAATTTTCTTACATCTCTACATTTATATTTGCTTGTACCTAGTTTAGGGCATGATCTGGATCACTTGGTATTAGTGACTCATTCTCCTCATTATTTACAACTATCTCCCAATCAATGTACACAGTATAATTCAGCACATCATCTACTAGGTTTAAGGAAGGCTGCTTATACTAGGAACACTCACTGATGGACAAAAAATTTGGACTGGCCTTTATGTGACAACTGACATCTTGATACTTAAAAGTAGAGAGCCAATGAAGATTATGGTTAGTGATGTTAAATGTGCTTATTTTCCTTTATGCTCTCTATTGAGGTAGAACTATCTCTAACTTCATGTGGCCAGAATAGTTACCCCCCAGTAGGCTGTTGTAAGGGAGAAAGTTAAGGAATAGATTATAAAACAGTGAATACTGTCTGTCTCAGTTATTCTCCCCCCATGGAGAAAAAAATTCATGTGCCTTAGGATTTCCTACTCAAAGTTTTGGTATGAAAACTCATTTGTGTTTTTTCATATTAGATTTAATACTTGGTTCTGAATGAGAACAGGAATTCAATTACTGAAACCCCTGCAGTAAAAAAGAAAAAGCAACGATCTGATCCTTTGGGCTCGGTTTTAAAAGTGGCTGCAGAAGCATGCATGTTTGTTATACATACTCACCTTGAAGTAGATGTGCTTTTTACTATTAATGCCCATAAGCCAACTACTTCCCTCTCAAGGCTCATGTGCAATTTAAACCTAATCTACACAGGAAATACTATTTTAGATGCATGCAAATGTGGGTGTAGACCAGGGATCAGCAAACTTTGGCACACGGCTCGCCAGGGTAAGCACCCTGGTGGGCAGGGCCGGTTTGGCCAATCATGGTTCCCACTGGCCGCCGTTCGCCCCTCCAGGCCGATGGGAAGCGGCAGCCAGCACATCCTGCAGCTCCCATTGGCCTGGAGCAGTGAACCTGCGGACACAGCAGGTAAACACACTGGCCCAGCCAGCCAGGGGGCTTACCCTACCTTAGTCCATGCATAGTAAACTGAACACTTAAATGTTATTGAAGAGAATAACAGTAGTTGGTTAAAAAAAAAAAAGCATTGGACAGGAATTATACTGCAGCAACACTAAAGATTAGATGCAGTATAAAATTAGCCTATCATGTCAATTCTCAGATCAGCCTTCTTCATTGTTGGGAGGGTGGGAGCATAAGGATGGGGAAAAAGGCAAATGAACAGTTGTTTCTCACATCTGGCAGGGGCAATAGTTTAAAATATATACTTGGCCCCTCCCTTGCTGAAGTTTTCCAAGATCACTGGTTTAACTTGCATGCCATAAGTTATGGCAGAATAAAGCCTCTACTAATATTAGAGAAAGCTGTACAGACCACAGAGAATGTTACAAGTTTGTTTTTATTTAGACTGTACAAACAGGGCACTAATAACACTGGCTTGATATGGGCCCAGTACTATGAAATAAGTGGAGTAAGAAAATAAAAAGGCACTAGTCTTAAAAAGAGACACTCCATGTATTCTAAGAATATAATTCATTTAATACTGTTAATTTTACAGCACAAAAAATAAAACAAGCTATGATCCCCAAAATAAACTTTAAAAGCTTGCTTATTATTGCCTGAAGTTCATGGTCTTTAAATTACATACTGGTTGTAATGTTTACACAGTGAAGACTGTCTCAAATAGAAGGCCACCTTTCCCACTGCAAAAATTTCCTTTTCCCAGAACACATTTTCATTTAAAATACAAGTAAACAGAAAATGACAACTATACAGGAACACTTCTACTGGTCCCAAAAGGCTGTCTTAGGCAGGTCTTACTTTTTCAATTGCAGATAGTGGGAGATGCTTGAAAACTTTACTATAAACAAAAAGCCCACTCATTCCCAGGATGTTAATACAATATAAAAAGTTAGGATTACAGGCACATGAAATGGCACAAAGAATGCATTTTTTTCCCTTTACAAAAATAATGTTCAGAGCCCCAACCCAAACAGGATATATTCCCTTTATTTATTCCTGCCTGATTTGTAAACAATTATGAATTGAGTTAGTGCTTATCCAGTGATGTGGACACTGACCAGTTAAAATGAAAACTGTTCTAATAGAGGCTTCAATGTATATACACATGTACACCAGAGGAAATGACAAATAGTAAACCTTCCATGATTAATAGTTGACAACTGACAAACTTGCTAGTTTGAAACCCAGACACCTACATAAAAATTAAATGTGGAACATGATCCACCTAATGCTGCATAGATTGAAGCCATCACTTGATAAAATTAAGTATATTTTATACTCCCAAAGAACAGCTATACTGACCATTATCTATCAAGGAATTTTTGAAGAGGTACTCTAAAGCAACAGACAGCACTGCAAGAAACAAGTAATCTCAAGAAACCAATCTTTGAAGGAGAAACACAAACTGATCAAATGCAGTCTATATAAAATAGTGAAGACATTTTGATGCAAGTTTACAATCAACTTAGACTGTTCAATGTGATACATTTTACTAAAAGAGGTGTTGTTTAGTATTAGACACAGGGAGGCATTTAAGTGGTCCAAAACTAGGTTCACACTTTTTAGGTATTCTTCTCTGCTTTAGAAACCACCATGTAATGCTGTGCTTTCTTGTATTGACACTGGCTGAGATTTTTGCAGACAGATGGTTTGCTTCTGTGTGGGAATCACCAGATTAGTTTAACCCAGGACATGCTTACAATGTTCCAGGAACACCGTATATCCAATGAGGGAGAGTGTAAGGAAATGCTTATTTTTGATAAAAAATAAACAATTTTCCGAATTAATCATATGTTTATGGATTTTAAAATGAAAAACCCTACACTGATGACAACTGTCAACAGCTAGGCCAGGGTCAAAATAAGATATCCTTATGGCAGACTGAGTTTAGTGCAGTTTAAGTACAAAAGTAACTTTCAGTAGTTTGAGCTTCATAATAACTTACAGTAGGGTCCAGACACAAACAGATTAACAGGGACACTCACTTTCTAGTTTCTAGAGCTGCACAACTGTTTCCATTGCAAAGGACAGTTATTGCCCACAGCACCACACACTTTTAGTCAATGCTATTCTATTTCACAGTAAGTTTGGTTGGCAGTGAAATGCTTTAAGAAGAATTTCTCCAGACTGTCAGCCATTTGATGAGCGCTACAGAATATTAATAGGTAAGCTGAGATGCTTTTCTAAAAATGAACAGTGGTTGCAAAAATTTTTTTTTTTTTTGCATGTTTCAGTGCCTTCTCTCCAAGAATTTCAAGGCACTTCAATACAGAGTTCAGAGCAACATGTGCTTAGGGCTCAACTGCCCAACATCTTTAAAAGAATACAGTTCAGACATAAGATGGAAAAAAAAATACTTTTAAGTGTTAATGTTTCACGGAAGTTCCTCTAAATGCTGAAAGCAAAGTTTGGATTTCTGCATCTTTTGCTAAGCTTGAAGGCATCTTTAATACCTAAAGTGGATAAAAGTACTTCCTCCTGCTATTTAGAGTTGTCAGCTTCTGTAGGGAAGATATAAACAGAGCCCCCCTGGGATTAAAAAAAGCATAATTTTCATATGTATTTTATTTATTAAAATGTTTCAATTAATCTTTTAAATTCATTTAAAAAGAGGCAGGCAGAAGAGGTCATGGAGTTGGGCTAATCTACACAAGTTGCTCTGTTTACCTATAAAAGTTTAAAGTGGTACAACCCCCTGATGTGGATGCAATTATACTGATAAGTTATGTCAGTATAAGGCACCTTTATCTCATTATCCCATCCCTGAAACCAGGTTGTACTAGTAAAAACTGTTTAAAAAACCCTATACTCCTCCGTAAGAGCTATACCAGTACAAAAGTCTGTGTGTAGACCAGGCTTAAGTGTTTCCCTTTTAAAGGTTGTTTCTACAGTTCTAGTGCTTACAAATCATCCAGCAACTTTTATATTTGCATTCAATAATCTGCAGAATTGGTTTTATGTATATAACAAAATGGGCTACCATTTACAATGTCAACTAAAGTTTTCTTATAAAGGTCTTCACTTCAATGGGTATTTACTTTCATCACACAAACTTTATTTCTAAATCAACAGCAAGCTTAGAGTTGTATCACAAAAACAGCCTTGTTAAAATAGCTGCTCAAAATGCACAAGAGATCCAATTATTGTCTATAAAGAGACTTGTTTTGACTATATTATCTTAGGGCAGATTTTCTCTCAAATTCAGCTCTTCCCTTCCTCAGCCACAAAACTGCAGTTTTGTTGTTTCTCTGTTGGGACAGTGATGCAAAATTTTCATATTTGATCTGAGGATTAGAACTCTCCTCCTAATGAATAAGCCAGAACATGCTGTTCCTGAAAGCCTCAAACAGGAAAGATTATTTTCTTGATCCTATTTACTATCTGCCTGTATGATTTCCGTCTTCTCCAGCTTAAGGGCCAAAATAGTTCTAGAAGTGATACTACAGTTTGGATGATGCAACTATGGTATGGTCAGCACATGACTTCAATTGTGTGCATTCCAAATGTGTATAAAAAGAACCATCAAACTGCAGCAAGCTAGACAAATGGACAGTGCTAGCAATGTGCCGTTAACAGTCGTCATCCCCACCTCAAATGATGCTTCTCGTAGCCAGAACAATGAAGCAGCAGTGTAAGCTGGGCAACAGGAATCACTCATTTTCATCTGGGTTTTGAGGGTCAATTATTTTGACGTGCGTGAAAGGGAAGAGCCCTTTTCTGCCATTGACTTCACCTTCCCACTGACCATTTATATTCATCCTTGTAACCTTCACAATGTCTCCAACCTGCATAATAAAAAAAAGTTACCACATTACAGCTGCTAGCATAAAGATATAAAATCAAACCGGGGAGAGAGAATATTGCATTTAAAGATCATAGAAAAATAGCTTATGGAGATATTAATTTCAAAGTAAATTCTCTCATAACCACAAGTTTTTCTAAGGTTGGACATTTATGTACACATTTCCCCCACCCCTGCACTTTTGTAGTTAACTAAAAAACATTTCATTTTTGATAATTTACTCATGGGGCAAATTAACTGAATTATACAAGAACAACGTGTTCCTGTCAGTCTTTCCTCTGGGAGAATGTGCAGTTTATTCTTTACTTTAGTTGTGCAACAGTATATTTAGCTTACACGTACAATTATACCTCTTTAACAATAATAGTATTAATGAAATGTGATGTCTGTATTTCAAAGGAATGTACTATTCACACTATTAAAGGTTCTAACTTTAACTAGGTCAGTGCTGTTAAACAAGGGTGAATTTCAGAGTTACAGGAAAAATCTTAATTCATTGTATGGTCAAATTATTTTAATTGCTTGAGGGGATGCAGTAGCCCTATAGAAAGCTCTAGTTTTCTAAATCAATGCTACATTTCCTGTTCAAGAGAAAAAAAATACATTTGAAACTCATTCTTTTATTAAGAGCTAGAATAAAGATTCTAGCTTTTTTCACTGTTTTCATCACTACTATTTGTTAAAGAGCAGGAGCAATGTCAAGACAATTCCTTCCCTTCCATAATGAAAATTAATAAGAACTAAGGAACTTAATGCTAAATAAGCTAGTTAGTACAGCCCCACTGATGGCAAGATATCCCTTATTTTTCAAAAATGTATAGTACCTATAGCTTAGAAAGAGCAGTGCATGAAGCAGAATACCCAGCATCTCTACTATCAACTAGCTAATATTCTTTGAAATATTCCTAATGTTTTAAATACTTCAGAACAGTCTCCCATTCCAGTAGTTCTCAAACTTTACCCCCTGCCTTCCTGTTCAGTTCATAATTACATTGCATCAATATGGGAACTGCAGCAGATGCTTACTTTAACATTTCTCTGAATGTAACATTTTAGCAGCAGCTTATACAGTTCAGTAGTGACACATGCTGCTTTTCCTTATGTTGCTATACTGAATCCAGTCTCAAGTTTTCCTGAATCAGGGCTTGGACAAATGTATCTGCTCACCTATGAAGAATTCACCACCTTCCTGAGTGAACATGGGGGCCAATACAATTATTTGTCAGAATCAAAGCTTTCATTTTAAAGAAAAGCTTCTGTTATGATTGAAGAACATTTTTTCAAAATTTTAACTGGTGCTGTCTTCCTAATTCTGCAGACACCTTCAGTGTTTGCTTCTGCTGATGTTTATAGCTCTCCCAAACAACAAAAAACAGTTTTGTCAGTTTTCCATTTTGCTTTTCAACACATTAGCAGCCATGAAATGGACAAGAATCCAGTTAATTTAACTCTGCTGCTACATGGGAAAGCAACAAGCAGCAGAGGCAAACACAGGGGTGGATATTAATTAGGGATTGGAAACCAAAAAGAATTTTGCAGGGAGTAGAGGCCATCAGCAGAATGAGCAAGGTGCAAAGTTGAGCTGCTTGAAAGAACAGTGAAACATTTCAAATGTTCTAACTTACAGGGTTTAAGTTTTTAATAGTTTAAAAAAAACATCCAAACCTGACCAGCTCTATATAGCTGGTTGAAAACTTTTTTTTTTTTTAAACAAAATGTAAATCAAAATGTAGACGATAGACTAGTTTAGTGTGGAATGGCAGAGAACACCACCCTCTACCATGCTATGGGGAGAAAGGTTTCCAGATGTTAAGTGTCACCTGCCCATCCAATGAAGAAACCGCAGCTAGATGTTACAAAGGGTGGTCACCAGGTACACAGCTTTCCCTTGGTATTTAGTATTTTTTTTAACAAGTACTTAGTAAATGTGGCATTTGTAATACTTTAAACTATGCATTCCAGTGTATCAGCAAAATCACTAAGTAAATTGTATTTGGCCCTCAGTTTGTAAAAAATCCATTTCTAGCATAGTCTGTTCTATGACTGGGGCCAAACTGTGGTATTAGACAATTTAGACCAAGTTACCTAAAATGGTTTTAATGTTTAAAACTGGTTCATCTAATTTAAAAAGGATCTGTGCCAGGATCTTTAAATTGCAGCAAGGACATTGTTTTTACAGGTTTGTATAACACTGCATGTTTATGCCAGTACACATTGCTGTTGCAGCTCTCTAGTCAAATAAGATTTTTATATCTTTTCACTGAAAGTGTCGCATATAAAGAAAATTCGTAAGTATTTTTTCACAAAGTTGAATTAGTGCCAGATGCTCTCAAGCCAGTTATTTAAATGGACCATTTGAATAAGACTACTAGGCATATTTGTATAAATGACTTGAAAGGCTATATGTGGCTGACACTCTCCCTTTAAACAAGGCTCCTTTAATAAAAGTTTAAAGTATAATTTAAGCTACCTACAGCAGCTATCTCCATGCAGCTATTATGAACATGGTACACAGTTTGATTTTCAGACTGCAACAGAAGCCACAAAGAGGGACAAGTAAATGCTGAATGTTCTTCAGAAGCAACTTCTTAAAAAAAAAAAATCTAGTAAACTGCTCTTTACATAGATATTTAAGTAAGCTTTATGCTGTACATAAAAACGACAAGTTTTTCAACCCCTCCCTGCTGCTTTTAAGGGGAAATACCATAATATA
This sequence comes from Chrysemys picta bellii, assembly GCF_011386835.1. NCBI lineage: Eukaryota > Metazoa > Chordata > Testudines > Emydidae > Chrysemys > Chrysemys picta. The sequence continues at coordinate 13,603,583 of NC_088805.1, read as the reverse complement.
TCGTAAGAGACGCAAGAACACAGTTTAAAATAAGTTTAAACTAGCCAATCTTTCAAAAGAAATCAAAATCTCCCATCAACTGTTGAGTATGGGCCATCCACCCTGATGGAATTGGCATCCTTAGCACTACAACAAGTAATTTTTGCTCTGTTGACATTCACACCTTCTTGTCAACTGTAGGTGGATGTGTCCCATTCCCCTGATCAAATCATTGACACCCCCCCCCAACTTGGTAAGGCAACTCATCTTTTCTTGTGCTGTATATTTATGCTTGCCTACTGTAATTTTCACTCCATACATCTGAAGAAGTGAGTCACAGCCCACAAAGGTTTATGCTCTAATAAATTTGTTAGTCTTTAAGGTTCCACAAGACTCTTTATTGTTGTTCTTCAAAATGTTCTCACTTAAATCCATTTCTTTCTCCCCGTTTAAAACAACTATTATTGGGAGAAATGCAATTGTACATTCAATAGTGTCTCTGTTTAAACAGAGTTTCAGGTAACAGTAGTTTGCTGGAAACATTCAGCAACTATCATTAGGACTCAAGAGTACGGTGGTTGGGGACTGGTGAAGCATTTCCTATTTCTGCTCTGTTCAAATTTTCTGCAAGTCAGTTGAAAGCAACTTGCTGTTGTAGTACTTCATTTCCACCTTGTGTGTTTCTCTGATTTAACAGACTGAATTTATTGTACTCCAAGTATGTGTACAGCATTTAGAACATTAGACAACAAAACCATATCAGACTAGACTAACAATTTAGGGACTCAAGGTTCTCCTACTCTCCACAGAAGAGAGACCTACCTCACCCTTACATAAGCTTTCTCAGATAGAGATGCCTTACTGCGGGCCCTGAAGGTCAAATCCCCACCAGCTAGGAAGAAAATTGAAGAATTCCAGATTTTTACTAAAAAATTCCTGTCTCCACCTCCAGGATGTTTTAATTTAGGACTAATAGTTTGACAGCACTTTGGCTGATCAACTAGTGGAACACGCTAAGATTTAAACCATATATGGCTTTACCAACCATCATCAGCCCCATTTTAATTGCTCCTAGAATTGAGCTGGAAACCAGTACACATTATGGAGCAAAAGGTATATGCAGCAGAAGCTAGGGATGTAAATATCAGTTTAAAAAGTTAATCGGTTAAATGATTAAAATTATATAGTTTAACCAGTTAACCAAGGTAGCTGCAGGCGCCCCCACTCCCTCCCAAGACAGGGACACCAGGGTTAACAGTTAACATTGGTCAACTGGTAAGCCTAATGCTTACCGTAACAGTTGAACCTTTTACATCCGTAGCAGAAGCATATGCATCTGCATTAGCTGGAGTTTGGCTGGTTTTTAGCCCCACCATAATCGAATTTTGGATATGACAAATACCTATTACTCACTGAACAGTGACAACACTCTAAACAACAAACTATTCCCTCCCCTCCCCCCGTGACTTTTTCCAGAAAGGAAGATTAGAGACAAAATTGTCACACTCAGCACCAGGAGACTACTACTTAAGTACTGGCCTAAAATGTATGTTTAGAAGCTGACAATCTACATAAATAAAAGGACCTAATGGCATGGTGCTAGATTTAAATAACCTATCAGAGCATAGTTCTAAAATGCAGATTCTGGACCCAAATTGCATCATAGATTACCAAAGCTTCAGTGGTTAAAATCATGTGAGATGTTGCATTTGCCCCCATGCCCTAAAACCAACCAATTCAATTTGAATCAGGTGAATCTTATCCATGAAGTAGTAAAACTCCTCAACAAGAAAATAGTCAACCAAATTTGAGCGCTGACAGCAAGGTGAATCCATTTTACCAATCTCCCAGAATATTTATCCATATACAATACAGAAGAACGCCACACCACCAATCACCTTTATTGCTTTGTCTGACTTAAAAAAAAAATCTTATATTAAATCAGATTCAGAATGTTATTTCTGCTATCTTGCAATAAAGGGCTGCTTAGTAGAGGAGTATTTAGTGTGTAAAATATGATACTGCTAGTTCACCTTAAGTTTTCCAAACACATGCTTTACAGCAAAGTTAATTTAACATGGATTTACTCCAAGGAAAAGTTCTAGTAGCCACAAGTTTTCTACCAAAACATGAACGTTTCCTGCTCTTGAATACATTTCTGCTGAGCAGCACAGAGAGAAAAGGCTTTAGAAGAGTGGATGTAGAAACGATGCACCAGAACTCACCACATATTTCTAAAGGTGTTTAACAGTTATAATTAGTCAGCAGAGTCTTCTTTAATTGGAAGCTTCTGAACAACCTCTCATACTATATCTACAAAAGTAAAGCAGTTTCCTTGAGAAGATTTTATGAAAAAGGATGCTGAAACAAGATTCTGAGCAGACATGTTAATACTGTCAATGTCAAGACAGTGTGGGTTGTATTTTAGGTTGAGGAGTTTTATATTTTGTTTGAGAATTTATGAATCAACTACTTCCTATATCTGATTAGTCAGCATACTGAAATTGATTTAAGACCAAATATTTGTGGAAAAATAAAGTCAACAATGGCAAATTATAGAGGTGTTAAGAAGTTCCCATGCTCTTCTGAATAGAAACACACTAGAGAACAGAATATTTGATCAGAAAGTATTTTAAGCCACCACTAAGGACTGTCATAATTAAAGCCTGGGAGAGAGGGGGAGTGGAGGCAGTCAGGAGAATGAGCAAGGTTCAGAATACAGCTTAACCACAGGATAGTCAGAAACCCTGGGGGGTACTTTTCCCAGCTCTGCCACAAACTTCTTTTATGACCTGGACAAGTCAACTTCAAGACCTCATTATCCCAATTCATGAAAAAGGGCAATGCTTAGTTAGCCTCAAAACATCTCGGCGATAACTTCATCTGCAAAGCATGTTAATACCTTTGGAGGGAGGAGTAAAATATTAGACTCTTGAAATGAGTAATTCTTTAGAGGTGCAGCCATTTAGTCCCCACCCAATGATAAAATTGGAATGTATTTTAAATTACGTTCCAGTTACAGCATGAATTCAAAGCCCCAGGAAATATAGCTTTTGAAGTATGCTAGTCAAAGTGTTACTCATGTACCCTAGACTCTTCTATACCTGTGTCTTCCATTTGGAACTGATTCATGTATCAGAAGAAGAAGAAGTTTGGTGCATGTCATTTTAGTTATAGAAAAATATAAGATTGCATCCAAGTGAATTTTACAGCTACTCATTAACAATTTCATGAAGACACAAGTGATGGATGTTTGGTGACAGGATTGACCATGGAACACAAGAGATGCAAATCATAACTGTAAATCAGTGCTTCACTGGTAGCTGACTAGTGAATAGCGGTCAGAAATAATCAAATGGCTGTTTGGAATTGATCTGGAGTTGGTAATCTCATTCCAATTGCTAACAGACAGGTGTCTGCCTCACAACTGGTATTTTTGCTGGCAGAATCACTGGTGATGTACAATACTGAATGGACCATGAAGATTTGGCTACCCATTCAAAACCAGGCTGAGGCACAATGTAGGGTTGAGAAGAGTTCCGAGGTCCAACTGAACCAGGAAAATAGTGGCTGGGGCTAGACCGCTGCAGTGAAAAGAGGTACAATCAGCAGCAAAGTCCAGCTACGTGGAAGGAAGAAGCTGGTACTATGTAGCGGTGGCAGTCATGCTAGGTCACTAGGGGCAGCAGAAGGGAGGAAGGGAAGGGTGTCATTGGGAGATTAAAGGAGTCAACAGTAGGGAAATTATGCAGATATTTTCAGGTTACATTGGGTGCCAAAGCTAAGGGATAGCAGAGGATGGCAGAGAAATGAGATACCCAGGCCAAAGAATCTAGCCACTCAGACCAGGGGGCAAGACGGTCATCCATTGAAGTCTCTTTACACCAAGTAAGACGACCCAATTGTCATACAGAGGCCTAAAAACTACATCCTGCAGGAACAGGATTCCCCCAGTGCAGGGACTGAGGAAGACACCATACGGCTATTTTCCAAGGAACTCTTTGCAATCCCAGTATAGGGATTGCAGAATTGCTGTGGTGTACAGACAGCTGGGGACAGGCTGCCCTGGAGTGATAGGTGCAAAGGTGGCTTAGAGACCCCTTAGATTCCCCATCTCTTCTGAGGCACAGCATAGAATTTCAACCAGCGTCTCCAGCACACCTACATCAAGAAGGGAGGGGAAAATGAAGAGACTCCCAATAGAGCTAGATTAAAAATCTCATCCAGAAAAAGCTCTAGCAATAAGCCAACAGCTTTGACAAAGGTACTGAAGTGAGGACTTCATACACCTCATCTAATATGGAGACTGGATCAAAAAAATTGGTGCCAGGATTCCTATGAGTAATATATGATGGCTGTTGGACTTGTCCTGGTGGTAAACTCTCAAAATAAACACTTGGAACTTGTGTGTACACGTGTGTAGCTTCAATATTAGGTAAACAGATGATGTAGATGTGATGTTTAAAATATTAAGCATTTTAAATATCTTTACTTGCACTATTTTCTTGCACAAAGGAAATTTATCACTGCTGTATGAATGTTGAAACATTAATGAGAAAAGTAGCCTAATTTTTGCCACTCACAGTTTTGTACATCATCATCAGGGGAATCTAACTACTGGCACATTTTGTCCTACTTGTGCCTCAATTTTCCTTAACTATTAATTGTTTTCTTTGTAACCTAATTGTAACACGCCCAAGAGAGAGTCTAGAAGTCAGTTATATAATTAAGGTCAACAGATATCTATTTTGGTGAAATAAATACTTCAGTGACATACTCAAAACTTTTCCACAGCTATACATTTGGAATCAAATGCCAGCTGAAAAATGAAGTAAGCCACTTTTAAGCTGGTTATAAAGTAGGACTTGAAAAGCTGCCCTCTGCAGTGAACAGGAATCTTTCCTAGGCAAATGCCATCAAGTTCTGCAAAATTTAAGCTTTCGTTTAAAAAAACAAAAAAAAACCCACCCCTATATAGGGAACTAACTCTTGTGATTGCAAAGAATCTTCCTAATGTAAACAGTGTTAACCAATCCAGTGATGTCTCTCTTCAGAATTAAGATGACATTACCACTCAAAGAGTTCTGGATGATGCTACTGCTACACTGGGGCTGCTACTGCTTTGGAGGACCCTGTTGGGTGGGAGGCTTTTGTTAGTACCCCAAGGGTGGATGCCACTCACAGAGGGCACGGTATTAGGCTACCCCCACCACCACCACGGGACTCTGCCACGTTAGCAGGTCCTCACTCTAATGCACAAAAAGAGCTTTCTGCTTGGGTTGCAGGAGGACCAGCACAAACTCAAGAGCCCTCTTCTGACATGGTAGGTAAGGGCCTCCTTATTCCTTAGGCAGCAGTTCCATTTCTGTGGTGGGCTGAGGTCAGTCCAGTTCAGGACATGGAAACATCAGCTCTGAGTGTGGTTGATAGCATACATTTTATTTAAGGGGCTACCCAGCACTAACTGATCCAACAAGGGTATTTGGTACCATTAGCTTGATGGTAGAGAATTCAGTCAGGGAAGACCAAGCAATGGAGACACCCAACCAACAGGAGACTGGGCAGGAGGGAGCACCAGCTTTGGGTACTGGTGTATTTTGGCACAGTCGGAGGGCTTAGACCTCAGACTAGCAGGTGTCAAGTAAGTTTTTCAAGTACTGATTATAAGATCATGTAAATTTAAAACAACCATTAGAAAGCCATGAAATCCACAATATTGGGAAACCTAAGGTAGACTCCACTCAATATTGTAGTGAAAATGATAGCAGCAATCTCTGCTCTTGTGGAACTAATAAACTCCATTCAATTGTCAGGACTCCTGTGGAGTTTTTGAAGTTTGCGGTATTCCTTTCTAATTTCCCCCAAAAGAAAAGGTGGAAGGAGAAAATATCCCTAAAATCTAGGTGCAGCACTTTAGTCCTGCCAAGTGCAGGATGTCCCCTACCCCCAAATTCCATCCACCAGAGCTTTTGAAAGTATGTGTGGATTTTTTTTTGGGGGGGGGGGGGGGGGGGAGGGAGAGATTCTTTTGGCTAAAACATAAGACTGAGGATAATAAAGTTTGGGCTCTATGCATAGTTCTCCCACCGAATTCCTATATATCCATGGGTCTGTTTAAAAGCATCTGGCAGTCAGGACCTGGCCTGCAGGCTGCCTATTGACTACTATTGCATTAAGCTATGACCTTACAGGGACTATTATTTAGTTTATTGATATTAAACCTCTGCCTCTTCAAGGCCCTACATGTTTGGTCAGTGATTCAGAGGTCCACCTAGGTCCTAGGGAAGTAGAATGAAGACCACAAAATAATTCCTTGGTAAGTATATCAGGAAACACTGGAAAAGATAGTATAGGAGCTGCTGAAATTCTGTATGTAGATGTATGGAAGAGCTGCAGCCACTGTGACTATGAACAGAAGTGAGCAGCCCTTCCTAACTTTACTTCAGAGGTCCCCAAGAAGACACCACGTGACCCACAATATCAATTCTTAGCTAAAACTGATGATTGGGCAGAAAGACATCTCCCTTCCCAAAGAATTGACAAGGCAGAAGCAATGAAAGCATGCAAAGGAAGAAATCTGATCTTCTTGATCAGACTCCAGATATTTGGAGGTTAACAATCCAACCCCATATATTGGTTGGAGGCAATTCCATAGGAGCAGTGGTGAGAGTCTGAAGTGACCACATAACTAGAATTATGGAATAGAAAATTTAAAGAATATTTGGGCAAGTTATTGCTCCAAACAGTTTTGCCCATAAGCAGGTTCTCCCAACCCCTCCTTTTGGCGCTTCCATGGCATGCTCTTCCCACCCCAAACTAAGCCTCTTGCCTTGGTTTCAGAAGCATGAATAGCTCAGCATGATGCAACTGTATATTGAACATGGCATTCAAAAATTGTTGCCTATATTATTTGCACAAATATGTTAATGTTGGCTTCTTGCAAATAGTGGGCCAATGGCTTCCCCCACTCCTAGAGTAAAATCTTTTGGTGCATTTTAATCTTTAGTCCCCCACAAGGAGACACCAAGAATTCCCCCCCCCCCCCCAGTTAAGGTCCAATTTTTGACCCTGACAGTGTCACTTTATGCAGGAGGGACATTTAAATGAAGAAAAGCTAGGAAAATTGTTAGCATTATTTTAAAAAGGTATATACAATTGCTGGGTCTGTAGACATGAGGCATCTGCTTTAACAGCCTTAGCTACGGAGAGGTTTTTGAAGCAGAACACTAATGAAGGTTCAGAAGAGTCTCCTTATGGAGAGCAATACTTAATAAAAAGTTTACTTACCTAAGAAGCCATACATACAGTATCTTTGCTTGCTCTCTTTCTTGCATTTTCTCCCTTATCTCCCCACTCCCTGCTGACAGCAAGTGAGCCATAGCTAAACAGCACTTCATTCAGCACTGCATTCTGTCACAATCCACTGCTGCCAGCAACATTTAGTGGATATGTTTTTTAGCTTCATTCACATGGGATGTCACTCAAAAATGGGAACTATGTTTAACTTCAGACAATGTGGTGTGGCCAGCCAGCATTGATACCAAATTGTGTTAGAACCATGTCTAACACGGTTTGTCCCTTTTCAGTTTTTTAAACTAGTTTAGCTATAACCATGCTTAAACATGGCTCCCCAAACTCTATTTAGGGGCTACAAAGCATAGCCATAAGTCATTTGTTCAACACACCATCCCCAAAATATTAGTTCTAGTGTTGAGCTCTGGAAAAGCAGCAATAGATGTTGCAACTAGAAGTTTTTGTTAAGATACAGGAACACATTAGGGTTCCAACACAAGAAACTTAAAGGGGCTACACTACTGCCTTGTTCTAAATTAAAATTTTAAGATGCACAAGTAAAATTTTCAAAAATGCTCAAGTGACGTAGGTGCTTATATTCCATTTTAAAAAGTGATTCAGGCACTTAGGAAGTTAAGTATCGCTGAAAGTTGATGGGAATTAAGATGTTTTTGAGAATTTTACTCCTTGTCTACCCTGATAGCCCTCAGTGCCCAGTTACTAACGTAGCTGTTCAGATGCAAACTTGTAGTAGAGACAGGGTAAGCTATTATAAGCCATGATTTTAACTGGTGCAACTTACATCAGTTTCAAGCACTATTATTTTTCATGAGTGCAAATAGGCAAAACTGCTATCTATACTAGGAGTCTGCATTGATGCAGCTACACCAGTGGCTGTAATCAGGGCAAATCCCCAATGCAGACAAGGCCTAAAGTTCACATGTCCCAGAACCAAACTAATTCATCCAAAAAGTCAAGATTCAGTTAGAATACGACCAAAGGCCACACCAAATATTATAGGATCACCATACAGGCCAATGGAAATTCAAGCATAAAACACGAATTATATAGCTGGGCTAGTACAGTAGCAATGAACAGATGTCATATAAAGATATGAGCAGGAGAAAAGCATATGAGGCATACTGTCCACCACCCACATATAGCTGACAACATTATTAATTATCTCTGGAGGATGCTATAACTAGTTCTCCTAACCAGGACCATTAGTGTGGTCCTCCAGGATTCCCCCTGCAAAACAAAGCTCAAATGAACAACATCCATAGTTCAAGTGCAGGAGAATAGCCAAGCCAGCCAGATTATCATTTCCTTTGCCACTGACAGAGGTGATGGACCCACATGTTTCTGGGGCAGGGTGTGTCCATCCCATTATTCTTACAAACACAACCTAGTAAACAATTCATATTATGGAAAAAGAAAAGCAAGTAATAGTCTGAATTTGATACATCTTTTATATGTGCTCTAGTCCCTTTCTAAAGGGAAGTGGTATGGGTGAAGCAATTATTTTTGTAGAGCTGTTATGGTATGAAGAAAGACCTTGTTCTCTCAGTTACTTGAGTTAGAGAGTCAGGCAAAGCCCAATCTACTCAAGACAGCCACACAAATGAATGACTCAAATGAATTACATAATCAGGTTGCCACCATTTCAACTAAGTTGTGCTCTTATTTTATTAAATTAACTACTGAAAATGTTAGAGACATAGAACTTGAGAAAAATCTTACCTCTAATGCCAAGGCAGTCTTGTCATAAGCACATGGTACTCTTTTTTGAATAGCTTTGGCATAGACCGGTCCATTCTGTGTTGATGGCAGAGGGTTGATCACTGCTCCAGGTGTACTAGATACAGAGGGAAGGGGACTTGTGGTCTGAGGTTGAGCATAAGCATGGGCAGGTTCTGGAATACCATAGCTGTTGGAATTCCTGTTCCCATGTTTCCCATGAGGGGACGACCTGACCAACTTCTCTACATAAGGAACCGGGATCATCCCAACACGACCATCTTTGTTTCTGGCACTCCACCACTGGTCTTCAGGCTTCTCTACAATTACCAGTATCTCACCCTTTTTAAATGGCAGATCTTCAGCATCATTCCCAAGAAAGTCATAGAGAGTCCGAACATATTCCAAATTTTCTTCTGCAGTGGGAATTGTAGGGGCTGATCCAGATCCCATTGGTGGACTTGGATACCTGAGTATTTAAAAAAAAACAAAAACAAAAACAAACCACTTTTAATAGTAGATATTTACCTTACTCTATATACTGGGTAACAAAATTTACTCTATCGTTTCTTACAGTAGAATATTCATTAACATTAAAGAGATACTAAGAAATTCAGCTGTCACAAGATTGCTTCAAAGTGCTATCAAACTGGTATTTAGTACAACTAGTGCTTACTTGAAGTCTCTAACTAAACAATGAGCTAAAGCCCATACTGTGTAATCTCTTAAGAACTCATTTTAAAAAGTTATAAATTTGTTCATGGAGGATGGAGAAAAATGGGTGCCGGATACATATTTTATCTTACTGATTCAATACAGCAAGGTACTTCTTTATTATTTGAATTACCTTAGCATCTAGAAGTCCTAGACACTGTGCTACGCACTATACAAACACAGCACAAAAAGACATGCCCTGCTACAAAGGCTTACAATCTAAGTATAAGAGAAGAGACAACAGATGGATATTGTCAAGTTTTTCATAGGCATCACAGCAAAGAAGATTTGAATAATGAGGTAGTTTCACAGAAGCGGCAGCATGGGAGAAAGCACAAAGGCGTTTGAAAATTTAACAGGTAGTGGAGGCTCGCCTCACAGGACAGAGGCAGGCATCCACAACTTGATATTGAATGAGAGAGGATAGGTAGGGTAGAGATCGACTGTGAATGGCCTTGAAAGTGAATACGAGCAGTTTACATTTGTCATGAGAGAAAGGGAAGCCAGTGGTCAAAGAGACAGACTTGAAAAATTAATTTACGGCAGCATTCTGAATGTCTACGAGCAAAGCAAGATAGCATTTACCAGGGCCAGAGAAGAGGATATTGCAGTAATCGAGATACAAGATGATGAGAACTTGGAAGAGAGTTTTAGATGTGTGGATAGATAGGAAGGTTGTATCTTAGAGATGTTATGTAGAAAGAATATGCAAGATTTAGATATAGTCGTTATGTGAGGACCCAGAGAAGTCAGAGTTGAAGATGACACCCAGGTTACAGGCCTAAGCAACAGGCAGATGGTGTTATCCACAGTGATCAAGAAAAGAGGCAACAGGAAGAGTTTGGGAGAAAAGATTAAGAGCTCTGTTTTAACTATGTTTAGCTTGAACTGGCAGCTGGACATCCATGAGGTGGTGTCAGAAAGACAGGACAAGATTTTAGTTTGGACAGAAGGTGACATGTCTGGAGTAGAGAGTTAGATCTGTCAGTCATCAGTATAAAGATGGTAGCTGAACTTGTGTTTGTGGATGTAATTACCCAGAGATAAAATGGTGAAGAATTAAATGGGATTAAAACCCACTGTAAAATAGTCTTAGTTTGCTGGGTAACTAGATAAACAGTCCTTACAAAAAAGCAAATTTAAGACTTCAGCATGCATTCCTCTTTTTACACATACAATAATCCTATAGTGCAAGGTTTGAAAAATCCACTCCTCCATGACAAAGTGGCAGCTTCCCTGGGCACGTATGGTGATCTAGTGTCAGTTTCTACAGAATTTAAGTTCTTATTTTAAAATGAAAGTTTCTAGTGCATATGGTTGCAGACACTAATCTTGCCTTTCTGACTGCTGCTTTAGAATTTTTCTTAACTGAATGAAATTAAAAAGCCTGTTCAGATTATTGCTATTATGCAGAACCCTGTATGCAGCACGGAAACAGTCAAGAGTCATGTCAGTTTTGTACTGTTACTGCATGGGAAAGAGATGAGCAGAGGCAGGCAGTGGAGTTATTCAGGAGGACCCAAAATACAAAGAAAAGTAGTGGAGTGTTTCCAATGCCCTTGCAGCAGAAGACAACCCAAGGCATAACTGCTACTTCAACTGCCCTAGCTTCACTCCTTAGTACAGGGGTTCTCAAACTGGGGGTCGGGACCCCTCAGGGGGTCATGAGGTTATTACATGGGGGGGGGGTCGTGAGCGGTCAGCCTCCACCCCAAACGCCACTTTGCCTCCAGCATTTATAATGGTGTTAAATATGTAAAGAAGTGTTTTTAATTTAAAAAGGGGGGTCACACACAGGCAAACGCCACTTTGCCTCCAGCATTTATAATGGTGTTAAATATGTAAAGAAGTGTTTTTAATTTAAAAAGGGGGGTCACACACAGAGGCTTGCTATGTGAAAGGGGTCACCAGTACAAAAGTTTGAGAACCACTGCCTTAGTACTTCAGAAACAGCAAGAAAACGGTATTTAAAAATAAGCTCCCAGTAGCCTAGAACAGTGATTTCGTCACAGTAAAAATAATCTGTATAACACACACACACTTTATTTTGGTACTCAGCAATTGTCCCATTCTTAAAAAAAATTGAAAAGTATACTAAAATTGAGAACATAAATGTACCCCATTTAGGTCATTTCATTACTATACCTTCACACTTTGAGAACACTTCACAATCACACCTCACTGCAGCCAATGCTAGTGTTTCTTTTGCATTAGCATTTTGCCCATCATTGATCTAGCACGGGTGCACCACCAACTGTGGTAGTAACAGGGGAAGCACTAATGTAGGCCAGAAATAGATTTACCATGTTGGCTAACCCACAATGATAAGAACTTCTATGACTAGTCCATATTAATGCTTCCACTATTGCAGCTGCATTGCTGTTATACCAACAGTGGGAAAAGTGCTGTAAAATACCGTACACAGAATAAAGAACAAGTTTACTGATAAACTTGTCAATGGTTAACCCATAACATTCCGGGGGGGAAAAAAAAGCATCAAGACTACCCATCAATTTAACAAGCTATTCAGGAAAAAAATATACGGAACAATACTGGTTTAAAATGAACTTCTACTGAAGTCAGAAAGGACAAAAAGAAAAAATACAATACTCTCAGAAAGCATATTGTCAAGAGCAAGAGCCCAGGTACTCGCAATTGCAGTCAAAACTTGCATCTGATTCAAAGCACAAGTAACCAATAAACAGCTCAGAATAAACAGTTCACTTAAGTGAATATAACTTACTCTTAAATGCAAAAATGCTCCTCCACATTAAGTATTTTTCAGATGAGGGTTGAGCTGATCACTAAGTATGCAACAAGCAGTTTTTTACATTATTCATTTTAAAAAAAAGGATGAATAGTATCTTCAAAACATGAGAACCCCGGAATAAGATATTCCACTGAAAAAAATTATACCAATGAATTTACAAGGAGGGAAAAATTAATATTATCATGTACTTCCAAGACCATGCAACTGGCTAGTCACACTGCTATCTGAGTCCTGCCCATATTCTAGCATATTACAAGAACACAATTTGAGAAATGCTGCAGTTGATAAAAATTGACAGGTTTCAGAGTAGCAGCCGTGTTAGTCTGTATCCGCAAAAAGACCAGGAGTACTTGTGGCACCTTAGAAACTAAAATTTATTAGAGCATAAGCTTTTGTGGGCTACAGCCCACTAAAAATTGGTTCCCACCCCATCATCTCTTTAAAGAGAACTTTTGGACCCTACCATCATGTCACTGAATTTCTACAGCTGTCAATTTTTAACATGAAGGCTTAATTAGGGTAACAAATTTAGAAAGTTTTGTTTATAGCGTATTTCCTCCTCCTAATCAATCCCATTTGTAGTATTACAGCTACTGCTAGGAAGCATGTCAGTTTGCGTTAACTTAGAGCCCAATTCTGCATTCTTTATGCTGGCAGAATTCCAATTGATTTCTATAGTTTTGCCTGCATACTGGGTATGTTCACTGAACTAAATCATCCCTATATGCTCAAGGCCAATAAAAAGATGGCAAATGAGCAGGTTTGCCTAGGATCAAGTTAGATGGCACCAAGGCCTCAAATGGGTAAAGAAACCAAATTATATCACATGACTGAATAGAGGCTTCTAGGAAAGCAATGCAGCATCCAAGTGGAGAAGAATTAAGATAAGCAAAAGGACTGTGAAGGAATATCTGCAATGAGCCACAACCCTCCATTGATTGGCAGTCTGAGATACCAGGCAGTCCTGCTCAACTGCTCCTGCAAATGGGTAAGAGCACCTGTTAATTACTGAGCAGCTGTCTTTCCTGCCAAAGCATGATCATCACTACTGAACATTTTCTAGCATTTAGTTTTAAAAATACCAAGTGATGCTGTTTCCACCAGGTCCCAGGCAAAACTATTCCACTGCTTATCTGGAAGCTTTTCATGACAGCTCAAATTTTTCTACTCGGTAGAATTTTTTGACAAGCCTATTTGACCCTTAGTCATGGAATGCAAAACTAAGTTTGGAGCTAAATTTAAATTAAGAATCAGTTTAGCTGAAAAAGTTCTTTAAAAGACTGGTGTCACTAATAGGGAGACCTTAAACCACCTAAATAAATCAAGTGAGCTAAATCTGGATTTTAAATACCATTTTGTTTGGCTTTCTAGTATTTTATTTTCATTTCATATAACAACTCAATAGTAGCTGTTTGTGCAGAATTCCAAAGATCTCAAAGCAGGGTGCTGAGAAAGACTTTATAAATTAAGGATAAAGTTCAATCATTTTCTAATGTGGTTTAGTGACAAAGGCAAGTAGGGTCCTGTGCTGGATACAGGACAAAGCATGAGCTGGCTGCAGAATGATTAATTTCTTTAGTTCATATTCTATAACAGCATTTCCCAAAGTATGGGGCATGTAAGATACTTACGCCTTTAACATCAGATAGTGGAACTATGGGAGAATGCATATTTTATTTTATTGAAGGGAAGTGGGAGGGTCTCAGCTTTTAAGAGTTTAGGAAATGCTATCCTAGATACATCTCTACCACAACATAACGTGACCAGATATAACATGAATTTGGATATAACGCAGCAAAGCAGTGCTCTGGGGGGCGGGGCTGCGCACTCTGGTGGATCAAAGCAAGTTCGATATAACATGGTTTCACCTATAGCGCAGTAAGATTTTTTGGCTCCTGAGGACAGCGTTATATTGTGGTAGAGGTGTACTAATGAAGAGTAAAATCAGTGAGTACACCATAGTCCAACTGAGTCTGTGCATGGGTTCTAAGTAGTTTAAATTATTTTTTTTTTTTTAAATTAATGGAGATAGCCTATCTCCTAGAACTGGAAGAGGCCTTGAAAGGTCATTGAGTCCAACCCCCTGCCTTCACTAGCAGGACCAAGTACTAATTTTTGCCCCAGATCCTTAAGTGGCCCCTTCAAGGATTGAACTCACAACCCTGAACTCACAACCCTGGGTTTAGCAGGCCAATGCTCAAACCACTGAGCTATCCCTCCCCCCACTTGTAGTTATACAGGTCTGTTCTCATTCATACCAGCACGAGGCATAGGAGTAAGAAGGAATAGGGCCCCAAGCACAAACTTCAGAGCGTACCACCTCTGCTGGATCTGAGGCAGGGAAGCACAGTCCCCAACTGCACAGACGAGCAGAGGGATGGCACCTAAGTACAGTCACTCAGAGAACAGGCTGGTTACAACATACGGCCACTCCCTCACTCAAGGCAATTGCAATCACGAAGGTGAAGGGGGCACAGCGCCTTTGCACGAGCGATCCCGAGGCGCTGCGGCCATACGAGCATTAGGGCGGCCCATGAACACTACATGGATACAGTCCCCGGGCGAGGGCTCGGCGAAGGTGGCACGTACCTGGGCGCGGGCTCGATGAGGGTGGTGGTGTCCAGGTAGTGGATCTTGTAGAACTCCAGCAGCGCCGACAAGTGCTCGAACTCCTGGTCGCCGATCTTGAAGCGGCGGCTGGGCAGCGAGTTGATGATGTAGTGGGAGACCCGCGAGTTCTCGGACACCGACAGCACGTAGTCCCCCGGGCAGGTGGACGAGTCCCGCACCAGGAACATGCCGTGCCGCTGCCCCTGCAGCCGCGTCTGCGCCTCCGCCCGCGACAGCGGGCCCACGTACCAGCTGGAGCGGTCCGACGAGTCGAAGCGAGCGGCCGAGGACATGGCAACGGGCGGGGGAGCCCGAAGGCCCGGCCAGAGAGAGAAAGGCCTGGTCGGGGAAAACCAAGCGACGGGAAGCCCGGGCGGGAGAACTACGGGCACGGCCGGGGCAGGAATCCCTGTGACCGGGGAGGCGGAGGCCCAGAGAGCGGCCGGGGTGGGGCGGGAGCGGCGGTCGGGCCCCTGCTTCTCTCAGCGGCGGGGCGTACGGGACATCCTTCCCGCCTCGCTCTCCGGCCGGCAGCGGGGCCCGGGGGCGCGCAGAGCGGCGGCGGACGCAGCCAGGCCCAGGGCGCCGGCAAGGGGCGGCTGCTGTGCCAGCTCCGCAGTGAGGAAGCGAAAAACGCTCGGCTCGCGCTTTATCCTACGGGCTCCTGTCCCCAGAGCCAACGCCAAAATGGCGGCCTGGGCCGGCCGAGGGAGGGAGGCTTCCGAGAACCCGCCCCCGCGCAGGCGCTCTCCGCGCCTGGGCTCGCGCCCCCAGGGGCAGGGTGCAGCCTGCTGCTCCCCCCATTGGCGGCATATCAGGGCAGAGTGAGCCGGTTCGGAGATGCGGTGCCTGACGCGGAGCAGCCGCCCAGTCTGCCTGGCGGCGAGGAGGGGCCGGCTCCCCCGGGCTCTGCGCCTGCAGTGACAGAAAGAGACGAGTTCACGTCTCTCCCTCCGGAGCTACCAGAGTCACTCCGAGATCCCCCCTTCCCCCCAGCTGCTCGCAGCCCGGGGCCGAGCGCGCGCCAGCCACCGCGCCGCGTCCTCGAGGGACTTTCCTCCAATCACACCGCGCCCCTCCCCCCGCCCCAGCCAGCCTGTGCTTCGTGCCCGCCTTGTGTTCCAGGAGCTTCCAGGGGGACGCTGCTCGCTGCGTTCAAACTCAACTGGGACGGCACATGTGCAAACATAGCGGGGCTGCTATTGAGTGCCACCCCTCACCCGCTCCGAGGCTAGTCTAGCCTCTTCGCACTCCCTCATCGCTCTCCTGCCTCCCGCTCTCTTCCTTCCAGCCAGGCGTCTGCCCACATAGTTCCCCTTCCCCTCAGTCCCCATCACGTTTCCCTCAGAGGCGTCTGTCTCCACCTCCAGCCTGCTTCCCTACCTGTCTAGCCCCTCATGGTTTCCTCTCCCGTGGTCTACTGACTATAGGTTTCCTCAGGAGACCCTGGCTCCACGCCTCTTGAGAACAATTGGAAGCAAGGGCTCTCTATTGAGGGCAGCCTCCCTGCCATCTTGGCGGAGGTTAAAATAGTTTCCCCAGATTTTAGAGCCAGGAGAGGCTACCGTGATAATCTCGTCTGATCTGTATAACACATGGCAAAGAACTTCAAGCAGATCTTAAAATAGCCCATTTTCCTGCCCTTTCCTAGTCCCCTTCTCAGCTGAAGCTTTTCATAAAACAAAAATCCTTCCCCCTACCGCAATATTACCAACCCCAACTCTTTAAAAGCCAAGGGTCAGGCCTCCCCAAACATCGAGACTGACTTAAGTATTTTAAAACAAATTTTGGATTTGTGGATTGGCATTCTGCTCTTTAAAGCATTCACATTTTCAATATTTTCTTTAGAAACTTTTTTTTTTAAATGAAGGCTGAGATGCTAACATAGTCACATGACTCCATGAACTGGGGATTTTAGAAAAACACTGAATATTACAAGGATCACAAAAAAAATCTCAAGCAGGCAAAACAACATCTGCTGTGTTCCTCCAAGAGGCAGGCACCCCTTGAGAACAGCTCACCTTAGCAGCCTAGAAGAGTCAGCTCCCAACTCACAGTGCCATTCCTATGACCACAGAAACTTTTAACATCAAGGTGGTTCTAACAAGAGACAGGGCAAAACAGCCTGAGGTTTGAACAGCAGCAAGAAAAGGAGATTATTAACCAACCCGTATGTTTCTGATTCAAGTGCAGCCTTTTCCCTCCACTTCCATAGTGCCATTATATTGCTAGGCGCACACAGCTTCATAGGATTGGCCACTTCACATTAGCTAGACAGTTGTGATGGGCATGCTGGCCTAGCACAACCTCCTATTCTGCACAGTGACAGGAAGATGCTGATACCAAAACAGAAGCCAGCCCTGGAGAATCCTTGACAGGGTCCAAAAATGGGCCATTACAGTTACAGATAAACAAAAATTGAAACCAGGGCTGCCAACACTCACAAGTCTATGCTATTTTGGCTGGAGCTGAAGCCATGCCAGAAGGTTCAGCTCTCTAGTAAATTTCAGTTCTGCCAGAGGGCTGAACCCCCCACTCCCCTAATTATCTGCCTTCCCCACTGGCCCACATCCTAGGGAAGAGCAGCTGTTGCAGAAGGCACATAGAGCTCTTCCCCTCTCCCCTTCAGAAGTCGAGAGGACTTTTTGGGTAGGGGATGGACCAGCTGACATTATTATTTGTATTACTCTAGCACAGAGGTTCTCAAACTTCATTGCACTGTGACCCACTTCTGACAACAAAAATTACTATACAACCCCAGGAGGAGGACTGAGACCTGAGCCTACTGCCCCAGGCAGGGGACCCAAAGCCTTAGCCCCACCGCCCCTAGTCGGGGTGGTGTGTGTGTGTGGGGGGGGGGGGGCAAAACCCAAGGGCTTCAGCCCCAGGCAGGGGCCTGTAACCTGAGCCCCCCCACTCAGGGCTGAAGCTCTTGGGCTTCAACCCCAGCCCCAAGTGGTGGGGCTCAGGCTTTGGCCCCAGCAAGTCTAATGCCAGCCTTGGCGATCCCATTAAAACAGGGTCACGACCCACTTTGGGGTCCCAACTCACAGTTTGAGAACCGTTGCTCGAGCATCTAGAAGCAGGGAAGGAGAACAGAAAGAGCCTGGTAACTGAGGACCTTGCTTACTCCTCTCCTGTGAAAAATGGGTTGGCCCCTCTGTATTCCTCCCTACAATCAACATCCTCAGGGCTGGGAAGAGGAGAGGGGAATGAAGAACACCTGGAGCTGAAACAAAGATGGGGCTGGACGAACAGGCAGACATGGGGACCACAATTGGAATTTTGGGGGGAGATGCTAGAAACTCTGTACTATCAGATAGATACAGCTCCTGCAGCAGGAGCCAAAATTACCCTTCTCAAATTTGGGAGAGTTGGAAACACTAATCATCACACACCCACACACTTAAAAAAAAAAATTTTATATCTGATTTTAAAATCTATTGGCTTTTTAAAACCTCCTTTATAGGGGAAGTTTTATTCTCTGGAGCTCATCCAAATAAACAAGTTAGAAGTTAGTTCAATTATATGCAGTACTAAAATTGCAGCATAATTCCTGTCCCAGTCATTCAGCATTTGTACGGAGTAAAGATGTTACTACCTAGACCAAAAATTGTTATAATAAAATACTGCTGACAGCTTTGTTTCAGTTCCTTTTCTAACCTGGTGGTATCCAAAGAAAACAGGAGCAGTCTCTGTATAATGGGCTTGCTAAATTTACTTTCTAGTAAATCAAGCCATAACAAAGGGAAAAACATCCAGTAAAAATTTAATAGGAACTCTTCACTGCTGTCTTTCTGTTCCAGGCTATTCCACTAATTTTTTGTGTGGCCTTGGACAAGTCACTTAAATTCTCTACGTCATTTTCTCCATTTGTTTAAATGAGGCTACTAATACTTGCCTACCTTACAGAGATGAAGCTTAATTTATTAATGTTTGTAAAACAGCTTTCATTTATGGAATCCTTTTTCATCCCAAAATCTCATAAGTATTGATGTAGTAGTAGTAGTATTTATAGCTACACAAATTATATTTAGCATGTGATAGTGTTTAATTGCCAGTTACTTCTCAATTTCAGCTGTAACCACATTGAGCGGACTAAACCCCATCTTCTTCAAATGGTGTAAGGCAATTTTATGAGCTTCTCAATCCAACCTAAACTATCTGTACATGAATGAAACAAAGATTCTGAATGGACATATGTAAATTCTTAAACCATTAGGAGTTGAAGCATGACACATAGGTAACTTTCCTTAGAAATTTAGAAAATATTTTTGCATGTAAAGGCAGCTTCAAAATGGCATTCTTCACTTCCAGGCCTAATCATTTCTGTTAGTATTGCTGTACGCTGTTAAACAGCTGTTGTTTTCCATCCTAGAGATGGTTGTATTTCAGTGGTTGGTGAAGTGATACCAAAACACATACAGCTAGTGTTGTATTTTGGGATGCTTTCGTATTAAAGGTGTTACGAGATTCTATATTTGAAATAAGGTTTTGGATTTCACATAAAATTCCCATGTTACACAAAACTGGCAATTCTGTATGTATGAATAGTAAGCTTTGAATTCCTCCTGGACTATTACAAGTTGACAGTTGTACCTTAGGTACCTAGAAACATGTCTAATTTGCAATAAAATCTCAGATTTTACCTCTGACCTCGATATCACAATCTGGCCATTCCTTGTAAGTGTGTTTCTTGGACAATGTTTTTTAAAATAAGTGCCTGATTTAAATCTTCCATATTAGACAATCTGGATAATGTTAAGGGTCTACAAACTTAAACCCCCTTTCCCATCCCAGACTTTTTAGATTTTGCACCATTTGCCAATATAGGATATAAACACATGGGGAAATTGCCAGATGTT
Organism: Chrysemys picta bellii; assembly: GCF_011386835.1. Classification (NCBI taxonomy): domain Eukaryota; kingdom Metazoa; phylum Chordata; order Testudines; family Emydidae; genus Chrysemys; species Chrysemys picta. The sequence continues at coordinate 13,583,615 of NC_088805.1, read as the reverse complement.
GCAACCCAGTTCTCAGGAGCAGGGTTTAGAGAGTGAAAGAAGATACTAAAGTTGGAGTGAGTCCTGCAGAAAGGGTCCAGTGTAGGAACTACAAAATTATTGTCCCTTGTTCTGCTTCTTTCAAATCCCTCTTGTAGGAATCCTCCCTCACACATCTGCCTACTCTAGAACTACCCTTCACTTCTCCCTGTGCTAGATCCATTGCAGCCAATTGGAGGAGCCTACGCTTTTCCACATTGTGGGATTGGGCCCCTATATTAACATTTTCTAGGATTTGAAAGGTACCGAGAAGAGTCTTCTGTGATGGATCATAAGTACTTGAACAACCACCTCCAATTCTGTATTTTCTACACGCTGCAGAGATAGGCATAAGCAAAGCTCTGTCCTTAGCTCATGTAGCTTGTGACATGACACTCTGCTCTAGTTGCTATTACAATTACTTTGGCAATGATGGATTTCCTGATATTTTGAGACATCCTTAAAAATAAGCAGAAAATGACACTGGGATTCCAAATGGAAGTTCTATCTACAGAACTTAAATTAATTGCCAGATACAAATAGACAAACAATCAAGTAATCCAATTATTATTCTACTAAGCCTTGTAATGTATCAGTGAGATGAGCTCGTGGGTTTTTAATCTCTTGATGCTGACAGAAGTATTGCATTATACTTTTATTAGTCAGAACCATTTTTATAATTTCCCCATTTCTGGATATTTCTTGTGCTATACCACTGTCCAACAGAACTCGGTGTAATTATGAATGCACCTCCTTTTTGCTCCAAGATACAAGGCTGGCATATTCAGGAAATCAGAGGAATCAAATTTAATCACTGAAAATAGGGTCAACCTAAAATACAACAGAATCCTTACTAGTGCATGCTTTCCCATAGGAAGAGGCAAGAGCTTTTAAAAGGCAGGGTTCCCATGCAGTTCCTGGAAAATTGTTCTTGATAGGAAACATCAATAATGACTGAGAATATCAATCTGTCCTCTCCCGCAGTTTTTCTGTGAAAGATGCATTATTTCCAGTAAACCAAAGCTACAAAGGACTTTCCATGTTCTCTATTAGATAGATAGCCTGCTGACTTTGAAACTGAGATTTAATTATGAACACATTCATTTGGAAAGATGCACTTATAACTAAAGTAAACCACTCCTGAATGACTAGCTCGGGTGAAAGTAATTAAACTTCTGTTACCTACTAACTCAAAACATAGAGATAAGACTGGTCACACAGTATTACTTTGGATCAGACACACTATGCACAACTAAAAAAGGAATCATCATGGACAATGCCAAGCATGTTGTCAGTCCTCAACATTAAACAAATAATACCATCACAATATCGAATATGTTTACTTATGTACATGAAAGCTTAAGTCACCTGGCAACATCTAAAATCAGAACTTTTTACCAGCTGCTTCTTTATAGGGTGACCAGATGTCCCGATTTTATAGGGACAATCCCGATTTTGGGGTCTTTTTCTTATATAGGCTCCTATTACCCCCCACCCCCTGTCCTGATATTTCACACTTGCTGTCTGGTCACCCTATGAAGGCTCAGCTGAGGAACATTCATTTGGAACCTAGTATATTATTGTCTCACCTTGACCTCTTCTGTGAAATCCAAGAATTAGCCTGAAGGCCTGCTTATTTGCAATTGTATGCAATGCCCTCTACTGGCACATACAGGAAAAGAAAACATGCCTCCACAAGCAGCACAAAGAATCATTAACCCTTTTCTATCACAAAAGAAGACAATATCACTTAAAAATACATGTAATTGGATGCCACTGGCAAGAATGCTTCTCCATTGAACAGAGTTTTTCAAAACTTAGCACCTTACTTTACATTAGGTCTGAACTTTAAGAGTAGAATTCTATAAGGAGATACTGTAGCAAACCAATTAAAATACAGCTTGTATTGGTGCACAGCAGGCAATACAACAAACAAAAGATCCACATTTAACTTAGTCCCCTCATTTATTCAAAGCAGCTTTCTAGACACAGAATAAAGAGCCATTAATTTTCAATATTGAAGTGTGCCCGTATTTTAAGAGTGTGTGTAGGTGTTAGGTTCATTATCTCCTGAAAAGGCCTTTTCTGAGGGGGCTTATCTGTATGGTTTTCCTGGGTCTTCCTCCATAGCCCTCTTGCTTCATGTGCTTAGGTGTATAGAGCACCCATTTCAGGTTGCAGACAGGGCCACTGACCTGGCTTAGGTCCAGGAGATCAAGACCTCTCAGTTTAAAACAAGTAGAGCTGAAAATACTGCTCTGATCCAGAAAGTTGATTAGTGTATTGAAAGAACTGCATGGGGGCCTCCTTAATCTTTTCTAGAAATCCTGTTTACCGATGTGGAATCTTCTAGATCTATTTTTACAAGTCATCAGTTTCCCTTACAGAGGTTCCCTACTTGAAGTTAATTTCCACTGGCTTCCTCCAGTTCTTTATAGTGCCAGTTCTATGTTCAATCTCCAAAGCCTCTATGTGATGGCATATTTGACTAAGATCACCTCATTCCAATTAAAAGAACAGGAGTACTTGTGGCACCTTAGAGACTAACAAATTTATTAGAGCACAGCTCTAACACGGCTGCTACTCTGAAACCTCTCATTCCAATTGTCACTTTGATTCTGCCCCTTCCCCTCCTTCCACGTTAACTAGGGTATTATTTTAACACCTGATAGCTAATGAACTGATAGAATTGGTTACCCTATGCCTATTCAAAAGCATGAATTACAAAGTTTTCGGATGTCAAAGCATTGGTTTCTATGGCAGCTGTTAGCTGTTAAATCAGAAGTAAATGATTTTACAAACTGCCAATTAATAAAGGAATGCTTTGTTATGCAATATTTGTTTCTTGCTCTGGTGGTCTACCATTGTTTTCCTGGCACTAATCTAGCAAGTCCAGGTCCTTGGACCAGGGTAGGCTGACCAGACAGCAAGTGTGAAAAATTGGGATGGGTGTGTGTGTGTGGGGGGGGTAATAGGAGCCTAAATAAGCAAAAGCCCCAAATATCGGGACTGTTCCTGTAAAATCGGGACATCTGGTCACCCTAGACCAGGATAATTTTCAATCCTTTTAGGGTATGTCTACACTGCCCTTGTTACAGTGCGGCCGTGGAAGCACTGTGACATGGGAGGTGTAGTCACGCTTTATCGCCGGGGGGAAGAGCTCTCCCGGATAAAAAGTAACTACCCTGAATGAGGGGTGGTAGCTTTATCGCCAGGAGCCCCGTAAAGAGCTGTCTATACTGGTGCTTTTCAGCGCTAAAATTTTTGTTGCTCAGGGGGGTGTTTTTTCACACCCCTGAACGACTAAGGTTTTAGTGCTGAAAGTGGCAGTGTAGACCTTAGTTGAGGTTTTTTTCCCTTTTCCCCTTATGCCATTGCAAAACAATATTTTTTTTTCACTTTCTAAGCATATAAGTGAAGATAAAAAAAAACAACATAATTGGGCCAAAGTAGTTACTGGTGTAACTTCACTGACCTTAATGAAGCAATGAATTTGGCCCTCCAAGTTTTAGGTTGCCACATTCTGGTGGGGAAAAAACAATAACCAACAAAAATAATAACAATAAAAAGTTCCCACAAGGATTTATTATTTCATTTGTGAACAAATGGTATCTGTAAAAGTTCATCTGATTAAAGAGATTACCATAACCAGTACAAAGATCATTTTTCTAGAAGTCTTCCACCTTGTTGACAAAGCCTGCAGTATAGTAATTCAGAAGCGGGAGTCAGATCACAGTTTCTAAGCCTGTTATGATGGCTGCATGCCCAGATGGGAGAAGGGTTTGAACCAACGTTCTTGCTGCTGTCACTGCTACAGCACTCACTCACTCTCACTGCGTGACAGCGGACTGACAACTGACACAGGGGACAGACACTAGGTTGTATCTTCCTGGCCATTACATTTTATGCTGACAGGAGCATTACAGAGGAACAAGGAAGTGATTTCATGCTGAAAGTCTGAAGCAAAGGAGCTAGCCAAGCTAGATCTTTGGTGCTTCCTTTGTCCATGCTGTGGGTTAAGAAGAGGCCCCTTCAAAGGACAAAAACCTCTGCCTTTTAATTGGAAAAAAAAAAAGAAAAAAGAAAGTTCTTTGGTTGCTTTCACACTGCTGCTTTGTGGTAAATAGAGAGAATGCAGAAGGCCTTTTGTACCGAACATTTAAGTTTCCAAATGTTTAAATATTGATTCAACGTATGTTATACCAAAGACATTAAAAAGTTTCTAAACAATTTCCCCAAGCCTTAATTTCCTTCCCGCCCTGAAAAAAAAATCCTCAGGTCCTTAATCTTCACTTGAATTATCAAATTCCTCCCAGTCTGACACACTCATAACCTCAGAGGCAAAGTCTGGGTGATGCTGTAGTCGGTCTGGGTTCCATTCTGGAGTCCACCTCTCTGTCTCCATTAGAATAGCCCTAGGCAGAGTGAGGACACAGGCAGCCATCCCAGAAATATCATCCTCCAACTGGGGACCTTCCTCCCAGCAGTCTCTCTCAGCTTCATAAATATGGACATAGTCCATCCGGATCCCTCGATTGTGGGATCTGCCCCCCAAGACATAGATTCTATTGGCTAAGACAGCAATACCTGGCTCTCCATGCCCTGCAGGTAGAGGGCACACATTTGCCCATTGATCAGTACTTGTGCTGTAGCAGGCAACCTGTAAGAATATAAAGAAATAAAAGAGGCAAGGCAACTTATTCCTTTAAGAAACATTAAAAATTTCTACATGGAATGGGTGTCTGCCATCGTGTACAATATTATTATTACATAGTTGTACAATATTATGACACAATGGGTATTATGTGTAAATGTCAAAGATCAATCCCAACATTGCTAACTTTTTCACTACTGATTCATTTTAGTAGAAATATCTAACAAATGTGTGTCTCACAATTCTATGCCACCACAAATGCTAAAACACAATTGCTCCCAATCAAGTGCTAACACCTCCACCTTCCTCAAGACACTGTCTCTGAAACAGTTATGCATTTAGTACCAACGCACTTGACATATCAAAAAATCAAAAAGTGTGGGGATAGTGTAAAATTGAATTAAAATCAAAACTATTGGATGATAATTGACTTAATTTCATGTTATTCGTTTAAAAATATAACAATTCTTTTAGTTTTAATTAAGCTGCTGCAGAGTTTCTAGTCTGCCACACCAGAGTGCTACAGAATTTAGATTTGCCTTGCTGGAAAATACCCAGAGCGCTTAGTTGCTATTGCCAAGGTACTGCCCAGTTGAATGTCCACCACCGATTTTTTTTTAAATTAAAAGAAGCCAAAAGGACTAAGGCCTTGGCTACATTTGCGAGTTACAGCGCTGTAAAGACTCCCCCCAGCGCTGTAACTCACTCTCCGTCCACACTGGCAAGGCATTTGCAGCGCTGTATCTCCGTGGTTGCAGCATTGCATGTACTCCACCACTCCGAGAGGAATAGCAAGTATTGCGCTGCTGCTGCAGCACCAGTGTGGCCGCCCAATGCTCTGGGAATGGCCACCAGAATTATTCGGCAGTATCCCACAATGCCTGTTCTGGCCACTCTGGTCATCAGTTCAAAGTCTACTGCCCTGGCCTCAGGTAACTAACCATGTGACACACCCTTTACATTCCCCAGGAATTTTAAAAATCCCCTTCCTGTTTGCTCAGCCCAGCGTGGTGTGGAGTGTTATCAGCGAATCTTTCCAGGTGACCATGCCTCCACGCGCCAAGCAAGCCCCAGCATGGAGTAATGGCGAGTTGCTAGACCTCATCAGTGTTTGGTGGGAAGAAGCTGTACAGTCCCAGCTGCACTCCAGCCGTAGGAATTACGATACCTTCAGGAAGATATCAAAGAACATAATGGAAAGGGGCCATGACCATGCAGGATTAAAGTGAAGGAGCTGCGGAGTGCCTACCGCAAAGCCCGCGACGCAAACGGCCGCTCGGGTGCTCCCCCCGCGACCTGCCGATTCTACAAAGAGCTGGATGCGATACTAGGGGTTAACCCCATCTCCCCTCCGAGCACCACCATGGACACTTCAGAGCCGATGGCGGGGGGAGGGGGAGAGGAGGAAGAGGAGGAGGAAAACGGGAGTGATGGTGGTGGGCCGGATGGAGACACCCCGGAATCCCTGGAGCCATGCAGCCAGGAGCTCTTCTCGAGCCAGGAGGAAGGTAGCCAGTCGCAGCGGCCGGTACCTGGTGGAGGACAAACAGAAGAGCAGGTTCCCAGTAAGCGGGTTTTTTTTTTCCCCGGGAAAGAATTTTTTTGGTGCGGGCTCTTTGGGAGAGGATGGTTAGGCATGCATGCCTAGATGCGGAATAGTGCATTGATGTGGTTTATCACATCGCGGTAATCAGCCTTGGTAATCTCCTCGAATGTTCATCCAGAATGTGTGCAATGTGCTTGCGCAAGTTTATCGGGAGAGCCACCGTGGTCCTTGTCCTTGCCAGGCTAACGTGTCCGCGCCACTGTGCCGCGAGGGGCGGGGGGACCATTGCTGCACACAGGCAAGCTGCATATGGGCCAGGGCAGAAGCCGCATTGCAGTAGAAGACCCTCCCTTGCTTCCCAGGTCACCCTCAGCAGCGAGATATCGTCCAGGACTAACTCCTGTGCAAAATGTTGGGACAGTGTTCAGTGTAGGTGCCCCCTGAAGCTGCTGGCTCTCCCCAAGGCACAGAAACCCAGAGGACAGTGCAGCCCTGAAACAATCAGTCCCCCTTACTCACCATTTTGAGGCTCCCGTGGGATGTGTGCGCTCTGTTTCGGACGGGAAAATTATGCTATTGTGTAGACCCTGTGTGTTTTCTACTCCTTAAGTGTGGGGGGAATCATTACTCTGTCTGGTATAAACAATACTGCCTCTGTTAAACGTTGCATTTTGCCTATACAGCTGCATCAACCTTGAGACCTCAGCCGGCCCTCTTATCGCCTGCTCAGAGACTGCAAAAATTCAGGAAGAGACCGCAAAAAAGCAAAGACGACATGCTGCAAGAAATGATGCGGCAATCTATTAAAGAGAATGAGAAAGCACAGAACTGGAGGGAGAGAGAAAGCAGGATCCACCAGGAAAATGCAGCGCACCGGCGGCAAAGCACCGCGCACCGGAAGCAAAGCACTGATAGGCTCATAAGCATCCTGGAGCGCCAAGCAGACGCTATCCAGGAGCTGGTAGCCATGCAGAAAGAGGAGCAGTACCACAAACGCAAACGCCACCCTCCCCACCACAGCCCTTGTCCCAAAACTCTTTCCGTTGTGCCCCACTGTCACCTCCAACCCACTTCCGTGTTCTTCACGCCACCCGCTGCCTCCAACACCAGTATCTTCACCACCCATTCCTGAAAACCACGACCCTTACCCTCTGCACTCAACCCCCATCACTATGCAGTATAGCTGTCCTGAAGTGCAGCACTCACTGCACAGCCCACCCGACAGGACATACGTGAATCTGTGATTGTACTGTTCCCCACTCCACCCCCTTGTTTCTTTTCAATAAATGGATTCTTTGGCTTTGAAAACATTCTTTATTATTGCATAAAGTAAAAGACTCCTTAGCCCAGGAAATAAACAGGCACTGCAAGTCTGTTTAGCAAACACTGATTCCTAAAGATTGGAACTACTGCACTTCACTCCCGTGCAGGGCACCAGATATCACTGCTGGTTTTCAGCCTCAAATTGCTCCCTCAAGGCATCCCTAATCCTTGCAGCCCCGCGCTGGGCCCCTGTAATAGCCCTGCTCTCTGGCTGTGCAAATTCAGCCTCCAGGTGTTGAACCTCGGCGGTCCATGCCTGAGTGAAGCTTTCACCCTTCCCTTCACAAATATTATGGAGGGCGCAGCACGCGGATATAACCGCAGCGATGCTGTTTTCGGTCAAGTCCAGCTTCCCATACAGAGATCACCAGCAGGCCTTTAAACGGCCAAAGGCACACTCCACAGTCATTCGGCACCAGCTCAGCCTGTAGTTGAACCATTCCTTGCTGCTGTCAAGGCTCCCTGTGTATGGTTTCATGAGCCACGGCATTAACGGGTAAGCGGAATTCCAAGGATCTCAATTGGCATTTCAACTTCCCCTACCGTGATCTTCCGCTCTGGGAAAAAAGTCCCGGCCTGCATCTTCCTGAACAGCCAAGTGTTCCGAAAGATGCGTGCGTCATGCACCTTTCCAGGCCAGCCTATGTTAATGTCAATAAAACGCCCACGGTGATCCACAAGCGCCTGGAGAACCATAGAGAAATACCCCTTCCGATTAATGTACTCGGATCCTAGGTGGGGTGATGCCAGAATAGGAATGTGCGTCCCATCTATCGCCCCTCCATAGTTAGGGAACCCCATTTGTGCAAAGCCATCCACTATTTCCTGCACGTTACCCAGAGTCACGGTTCTTCTGAGTAGGATGCGATTAATGGCCTTGCAAACTTGCATCAACACGATTCCAACGGTCAACTTTCCCACTCCAAACTGGTTTGCGACCGACCGGTAGCTGTCTGGAGTTGCTAGCTTCCAGATTGCAATAGCCACCTGCTTCTCCACTGGCAGGGCAGCTCTCAATCTCGTGTCCTTGCGCCGCAGGATGGGGGCGAGCTCCTCACACAATCCCATGAAAGTGGCTTTTCTCATCCAAAAGTTCTGCAGCCACTGCTAGTCATCCCAGACTTCCATGACGATGTGATCCCACCATTCGGTGCTTGTTTCCCGAGCCCAGAAGCGGCGTTCCACGGTGCTGAGCAAGTCCGTTAATGCCACAAGCAATTTCGTGTCGTACGCGTTATGCGGCTCAATAGCATCGTCAGAGTCCTCACCCTCACTGTCACTTTGGATGTTAAGGAATAGTTTGACAGCCAAACGTGACGTGCTGGCGAGACTCGTCAGCATACGCCTCAGCAGTTCGGACTCCATTTCCCGCAGACAGATCGCGTTGCACAGAAACCGTTGAAATATGGTGCCAAAGGTGGATGGAAACAAAGGGATTTCTGGGATGTGAAGCGATGCATCACGGGGCATTGGGACAGGACCCAGAATCCCCCGCACCCACGCCCCCTTCCCACAACCCACAGCGCCAGAATGGGAAAAGGTGCTCCGTGGGATAGCTGCCCATAATGCACCGCTCCCAATAGCGCTGCAATTGCCGCAAATGTGGCCATGACAGTGAGCTGGGCAGCTGTCAGTGTGGACAGACTGCAGCGCTTTCCCTACTCAGCTGCATGAATTCAGGTTCAGGGCCGGCTCCAGCTTTTTTGCTGCCCCAAGCACGGCGAAGAGAGAGAGGGGGAAAAAAAAAAAAAAGCCGCGATTGGCAGCACTTTGGCAGCTTCATTCTTCGGCGACAATTCGGCGGCCGGTCCTTCCCTCGGAGAGGGACCGAGGGACCTGCTGCCGAAGACCCAGACATGTCGCCCCTTTCCATTGGATGCCCCAAGCACCTGCATGCTGCGCTAGTGCCTGGAGCTGGCCCTGGTCAGGTTTAACTCACAGCGCTGTACATCTGCAAGTGTAGCCAAGGCCTAAGAGTTTTAATGTTGGTGGAGTCAAGAGAATGCATGCAGGGGTGGGAGTAGTAAGTAAAGCACTGCAATGTTTGTCAGTTAGATGGAGGAGAGGCAGCCCAGTAGTTAGTGTGTGGCTGGTAGTTTTGTGTTTATGCTCAATGGGAGGAAGGTATGATGACACAATGCGAGTGTCACGTGTCCCGGCAGGAAATAGCCATTACATCATCTCACCTGGTGAACATCTCTCCTATAGCCAGAGTCATTGTTGCTACCTCCAATCACGTACAGCTTTCCCAGGAGTGCAGCCATCCCATGCCAGGCACGTCTGACTGGACCATCAGCTAAGCTGTCCCAGCGATCAGCCCCTGGATCATAACAGTGTAGTTCCTTCAAATAATCATCTCCTCTCCTCCCACATGTAATATACATCTTTCCATCCAATGCTGCTCCAGCATGTGCGTACACCTACACCATCACAAAAAAAGGCAAAGAGGGGAATAACAGGTTTCATTTTTTGTGTTTCCTCCAGCTTCAAGCACAGTAAGTATGGAATATAAATCTCCTGGCAATACATGACATCAGAGATGGTGTCTTCCTCTGATTACTTAGAAGCCAACATTTGGAAGGATTCTATGTACGCTATTATTCCATAGGTGTGAGGATCAGTCCTTGAACTGAAATTAAGTAGAATTGCTCCTGAATTAGCACCTCTTCAATACCATTGCTTTCCTCCCTTGCCTTTTTTGAAGCCCTGTGTAGAAATTAAGTCTTACAGAAGTTTTAACAATGTTATCAGAAAGGCAGAATAGCCTAGTGGATAGAACTTGAGCAAGTCATAAGCCCTGGGTTCTATTCCCAAACTGATTTGTTATTTGTGACCTCAGGCAAGTCATTTCACCTCTCTGTGCCTCCATTCCCCATCTGTAAAATGGGAATAATACTTACGTGTTTGTAAAGTGACTTGAGGTTTTCAGATAAGAAGCATTGTGAAGTGGTTTTATTTTGTATTGTTAACCTGCTACAGTAGGATTCAGCATAATTTCTTGAAAAGGTTAATTAGAATTTTACTTCTCTTTCCTAGCCAAAATGGTCATCAAGAACTTTTGCATGAAGTTTTTATTTGTGTCCTCCTTGTTTTGTGACAGTCTGTTAGAGACCTAAAAATAGCACTTCTTGGCTGGTTAAATAGAAAACTTAGAAGGATAAATACTATGTAAGTGGCTGTTCAGTGTCTTATCTCAAAAGAGTGCAGTGGTCTCAATTTAGTTCACCGAGAGCTGATGGCCACATCACATAAACCTCCACCATCGGCACCCTTGTTTGAGAGTCACATCACATAAGCCTCCACCACTGGCACCTTTGCGTGCAGTCTCAGAACAGTGGCCAACGACTGAATGGGCCATAGAGACTGACTTACCCTATCACCCTAGAGGTACTCCTTTCAGATCAGGGCTGAGACGGGGGAAGCTTGCACTACTGCTGCCCAAGCTGTATCCATTCTGGGAATAAACAGAGGCCTTCATTCTCCAAGGCTATGAATCAGGCACCTTTCACCAGCATAAAATTAAATGTTACATTTTTTTGTAAACAATAATAAAAGTTAACATTTACAGGGGGAAACTAGTAAGAAAACAGGAAGACAAGCACCTAATTTCAATGGGAGGTCATACGTACATTGTCCCTGGTACTCATACACTTAGGGATTTTTTCCCTCTCTGCCCATACCACTTTTGGGCTTGATCCTGAGACATATAGAGCACCTGCAACTTTGACTAAAAGTGATGGGACTTGCAGGTTGTCAGTACCTCTCTGGATCAGATCCTACATTATTTAGGAACTACTTTTCTTTGTAAAGTATAATACAAACTTCCAACTTCTATGGAGCTGCCACTTCAGAACATACCTCTCAACCATTCTCACAGAAAGGTATACTGGCTTAATATTACACCCAAACTAACCTCTGTCATGCACATAGGACGTTTACCTTGATTGTGTGCAAATGCAAAATTAATGTCTCAATCTGATTTAATTTTTAAGGCCTAGCATTTTATATCAGTTAGAGAGAACATACCCATGACAAAGAAGCAGATCCAGTGATATTTTAAGTATCCTTCTTACTATTTTTTGTGCCATACACAGAAGCGACTGACAGCCACCAGAATTTTTGCAGATTGAGAGGTATGCTTGAGAAAAGTAGCAAAAAGCATTTAGGAAAGATGAAGGCAAATATTAAGGGAGCTTATTAGCGTTTCCTGGCATGTGCATTCCTTACCTCCTTCCTCAGCGGTGCCATGTATTCCCACGTGTTGGTTTTTGGATCATACCTCTCTACCTCCCTTAGGTCTTCATGATAGTCTCGCCCTGCGACAGCATATATATATTTGTCCACAACACAGACACAGAGGTCAGCATGCTCTTGCTGCAGGGACTGGATCTGGAACCATTTGTTGTGTCGTGGGTCGTACCTTGCAAAGGAATATGACCAAACTGGGTTACCAAACACAAATCCACCACAGAGTACTGAGACATGGACACGGTCATTGCTGGATCATGGGTTAGCACCACATAGATCTAGACCAGTGCCTTCTCTTTGGCCCAAATTCAGCTTCTCTGTAAGTAGGTGCAATTCACTAGAGTGAAATTTGGCCATTCATATCAAAATATATTTATCAGCTAAGTTTTTATTCTATTTTGAAGGAGAATGCATTAGCAAATATAATCATGTTTCAGAGTAGCAGCCGTGTTAGTCTGTATCTGCAAAAAGAACAGGAGTACTTGTGGCACCTTAGAGACTAACAAATTTATTAGAGCATAAGCTTTCGTGGACTACAGTTGTACACGTCTACTGTTTCCAGTATCCTTTGCACCACTGCCAGTCTACATACCATCAACCTTGTTAGTTTGCAATGATTCCACAATGTGAAAATTGGCTAATAATAGCACAAAGATTGTACCTGGGAATTCGAGAGGCCAGGAAGGGCATGAACATTTGGAGCTTCTTTGATTTGTTCCGGTATCTGCTGGTAAGAAGGTACTTGGACACTCTGCACCTCATATTCCTCATAGTAGTATGAATATAATGTAATTATGACAATTATGATGCACCTTGTACAGAATGTGTCATGTGAGGTCTCATTGGAAAAGTTATGATTTGCTGAATTCGATTATCCTATTTGGAGTCATGTATCATTTTTGTATCTGGAGTTATGAATATTGACTTTGTATCTGTATTTCAAATGTGGTTACACCTGGGTGACATCCACTGGGCAAGATGCTTCCAGTCTAGACAGCTGATTGTGAAGGGCCTATTCAAGGTAATGGTCCATTAAGGAAAACAATAGGCTTTGGGAGAAGCTTATCCTGCACCTGGTGAGCCTTCCCAAAAATGCTTCAGACAGCCTACGGAGAAGGGCTGCTATGACTCAGCAAGGCATGCAAGGGCATATGACCAGACCACATGATAATGAACTCCATTTTGGTACCTGTATTCTTCCACAAACTGGGCCGGGAACTTAGCTTGGAACAAAGAGTTCCTACCATATGGAAAGGCTATAAAAGATGGGGAGTGACATCACTTCTGGGCCTCACTCCCTACACAAGAGCACACCTGATGAACAAAGATTAAAATGGGAGAAGTACTGGTCCCAGGTTAAAGGGAATTCTAGCTTGTGTATGGCAACTTGTTGGACTACTTGTATATTGCTGATTCAAATCCTATCTAGTATATTGGGCTTAGTTTGTGTTTTTATTTAATTTCCTAGGTAACCAGCTTTAATTTGTTTGTTATCACTTAAAATCTATCTTTCTGTAGTTAATAAACTTGTTTTATGTTTTATCATAACCCGTGGGTTTCTGAGTGAAGTGTTTGGGAAAATCTCAGCTTGGTTAACACAGGGTTGTTGCATATCTTCCCCACAGCAAGGGTGGAGTGAACTCTATTAATGAGCTTGCACTATACAGATCCCAGTTCAGTGCAAGACAGTATAATTCTGGGTTTATACTCCAGTAGGAGTGAAAGGCTGGGGAGCTAAGAAATTGGCTGGTGCTTATATAATTGATCCTTGAGTAGCTTAGGTAAAGCACTCAGGTAACTCAGTTGGGTGTGTGGCAATTGCGTTGGGGGATAACAGTCCCTGGAGAGGCTGGCTGCGTATCAGCAGAGCAATGTGAGAAAGGCCAACCTAGTTGAATTGTTAGGGGGCACAGAGGTTCCAACGGCTTCAAGACTGCACCCCGGGGGGATGACAATCCATCACAGGTACTTCAACCTTTTCAACTTTAGCTTTCACCCCCAAATATCAATTCCAGATAAAATATGGAAATCTTCATTACAGGAGCAGCCTGAATGCAATCGCAGGAACTTAAATTCATCTTGCATATGACAAACATAAGAACAACTGGACTAAAACCTATTAAAAAAAAAATCACTAGTTTGCAGACAAAAGGATGTTGTCAGACACAGGGCTTGTAATACACCTGTTTAACCACATAATGGGCATTAAAATCTAGAAAAAAGCCTGATCTCAATGGAACTTAAAAAAACCTCCAAAACTGTTACCAGGCTCAACTGTAATTTTTTAACTTAAAATTTAAGACTTTTTTTTACATCATTATTTAGTTGTGATTCAATCTTGGGAAGTAGCAGGATGCTCATTAATGGCATTACACACACCAATTCAAAATAATCAACCGATGGTACAATTGTGTTTGAAGTGTTTCATAGCTGTGCTCCTTAAATCACTTGCCTTTTATATCAGATTTGCATACACTACAACTTTGAATTTTTGATTATCCTAATTCACTGCTGCAGATAGGGTGACCAGATGACAGGAAGAAAATATCGGGACACAAGGGGGGGGGGTCACTGGCGGAGCAAAAAAAACCAAAAAACCGAGTGCTGCCGGTGTAAGGACACAAACAGCTCCCTCTCCCAATTCCCTACTGTGACCCAGTGCTGCTGGCAGTCGGGGGCGGGAGCTGAGAACAGCCCAGGGCTGCGGGCAGTCAGAGGAGATTATGCACCCTTCCTTAGGTATGCATACCTTCAGCCTCTGGTTTTTAGGAGGGGGGGGGGAGAGAAACCAACAGAGAACAGCTGAGTGCTGCCGGCAGTCAGAGGAGAAGAAAAAAAAAAGCCGAGAACAGCTGAGTGCTGCCGGCAGCCCGGCAGAGAAAAAAAAAAAAAAAAAGCGGAGTGCAGCGTCCCGACCGAAGATCAATCGGGACGCGGGACAAATGCCTAAATATCGGGACGGTCCCGATTTTATCGGGACGTCTGGTCACCCTAGCTGCAGACCATCATTCTGACATTTCCCCTCTGTCTAAGAAGGGAGGAAGAGTTCTCTCTTCAGAAACAGTTAACGAGCTTCCATTCCTGCCCTATTCAGGCAAACACATAAGACTTCATACTTACATACAGTAGCACATCTGACTTCAAAGTGCTATACAAACATTAACCTAATTAAGCCTCACAACGACCCTACAGGGTGGTAAATATTATTCCCATTTTACAGATGAGAGAAGGTAAGAAAATCAACCGAGGTAACAGAGGGAGTTTGTGTCAGAGTCAAGATCAGCACACAGGAGTTCCTGGCTCCCAGTCCCGTGCTCAGAACTCAAGAATATTTTACAACAACTCAGAGCTGTTGTGTAATGTTGCTACATTTGCTTTCCCCTTTGTGGTTGATTAGCAAATGAAGCATGCACAAACAGAAAGCTTCCTCCTTTAGAATCAGGTTGGTCTTCCTTAGTCCTTGCACTTTCTTTCAATGAGGTCTCAGTACAATTCCCAACTTTTCTGGCCAGCTATCATGTGCACTGCAAAAGTGACTGCCCGACTCAGGGAATAGTAATTGGCTGGTAAAAAATAATGGTGGCAGAAGTAGTCTCCTCTTACCTCCAACACCTGGACTCTGCTCGAAAACCTCGTACGTTGTTATCTCCCCCAATCAAGTATACAAAGTTGTTGAAAACAGCGATTCCTTGGTTGGACATTCTGGGGGCTAATGCAGCAGTAAAGTGCCTCCACTCTCCCAATAGGGGGTTCAAGTACTTGGCTTGGTCGCTGAGGGCTGTGGATGGAGTAGAATGCATCCCTCCAAAGCCCACTACACAGTGGAACTCTGATCTCACCTGTGTCTGTGAGCTTTGAAGCATGGGCTGAAGACATTCATTCTTGTGGTACATTAGTGCATCGGCTACAGTCTCTCTTAATGGACATGGGCTTAATTTGTCATGGAGCCTTTGCAGGATCTGGAGCTCCATCAGGGGGAAGCGGACTGTTTCCAGTAGCTTAGGAGGCTCCATCAGTGAGACCTGATCTGTCTCTACCTGTTCTAGGGTGTAATGGTACAGAAGCGCCCCTTCATAAACCTCATTCTCACAGTTGACCTCCAAGAGGTTGCTGCTCAGTAGGGAGTAGACCTTCTCCAGGGGTAGCTGGCGGTATATCTCGGTCTTTGAGAAAGCTACAAAGTTCTTGAGAATGTAGGAGTCCAGCTGCTCACTCAACTGATTCAAGTCAAAGAGGTCCGCTAATTTGTATACATCCAGGATGTTCTCTTCATCCACCCAGGACATGAGAAAATCACAACAGAACTTAATGACTTCTGGAATCTACAAGAAACAAAGCAGATTTTTTTTTTACTGAAATAAACAAATCTTGTCTTACACTGGAGAGACCAGATTCATAAGAGTATGGAAGACCCAAGTTGAGGAAGTTGTAATAAATTGCAGGGAACACCTGTCACCAAGAAGGCTGACAGTGGTCTCTGGCTGTTATCAGTACTGGCTGGAAATAAAAACTGATAGATTAGTTGAGTACTGTTGACCATGGCTTTCACCAAAGATGACGTGAATATGATCCAATGTGGGTTTGTAGATGAACAGAATATAGTTCTTCTGTTTCCAGACAGATTAACCGGTATGCAAAAGGCACAACAGGATAGTAAACTGAGCTGTATCATTCAAATGCAGAAGAAACCTTTTGCAAGGAAATCTAATGTATTTTACATAGTTTACTGAGTACAGTATGACATTGCTTCTGGACACCAGGAGATAGCAGAAAAGTTCTTTGCTATACATGACGAACTTCTGTTGACTCCACAAAGGTTAATAAGAGTAAATGTCTAGTGAGTATGTAATCTAATACCACAGCATGTATAGTGTGGGAAATAAAAGAAGCAAAAACTGTCTTGATGGCAAAACAAGAGCCACTGTAATTGTAGCAACTGGGATCACAGTTCCATCCATAGTGGGTCTGTGAATCAGCCTTTATACTGCAGATGGGAGCCTGAGAGGCTGCAGCACCAATACAGTTTCAGAAGAAGGAAGTTAGGTCCTTTAATGTAGATCATAATGTAGGAACTCTTAACAGAATCTCCCTTGAGGAGTCTCTAAGCAGGTAAGGGGTTACTGAGCACATCAGGGAAGTCAACCACTATAAAAGAGTCACACACTGGATAAAATGGTGAAAAATTATAAATAAACACACAAAACTACTTATATAAACAACACATCCATCCAAACCCAGTTTATACACATCTCTAGCTATTTACAAAGCCCTGGCCTACACTACAAACTTACGTTGAATGTGGAAAATCCACATGCCTGAGCATCACACCTAACCTCCAGTGTAGACGGTGCTATGTTAACGGGAGGGCGGGTGGAGTAGCGTCTTCACTAAGTGCTGCAGCTGCACCACTGCAAGTGCAGACAAGCCCTTACTCCACAGTTTAGGGCACTCAGAAAAAAGTTTTAGTCAAATCCACATATATAGACAGAAAAGCCCCTGCCCTTTACTCCCCCTCTATTGTGTTTGTTCACCTCTTCAACCTCTCCCATTTATTCCCGAGTGTCCCCATTCCTTATTGGTCCCATTTTTCCCTGTGTCTTCTTGCTCCATCTCCCAATCCCTCACCTGAAGTTGGCAGGCAGCAGTTAGCGTTTCTTGCACATTGTTCAGGCTGAGTTCCAGTTCAGAGGTGTATATGAAGTTCAGGATTTTACACATAGCATTGAAGGAGACTCCATGAATACGAATCTCTTCCTGTTCCATCTCTCTTAGACCACCAGCAAACATTCCTCTGTAGAAAGAAAAAGGTACACGCTACACTGGAGATGTACCAAAGCTATGTACAGTTCAACCCAGCTTAGCCATATTGTTCTGGGGACATCCAAAATACTCAGTCAGATGGCTAACTGGACAGATAGCTTTGCAAAGCCTCCATGCCTTTTCCCAAATCCAGTACTCCAGGAAATATGCTGGGCTATACAGTTTTGGAACTGGAAACCCAGAACACAGCCTTTTCAGAATGCAGTAAAGAGACACCACCTAGCTGGCTCTGAAAATCCAGAAGGCATAGTTAAGCTTTGGTTAACCAGTGCTTATCTGTACACATATTCTCCCTGTGCATCCTTGCATTAGTTTAACCTTATAAATTGCTTCCCCATTAAGCACTGGGAGCCCCGTAAAACATAAAACCCTCATTGAAATAATTAAAATAAATAATTAAATACATTAAGTAAAAGCAAATAAGAAGGCATAAAGACTCCTGCATCCCCCACTGGGATCATTGTCTTTAAAGATTTTAGTGTTCATGTTATAAGCCCTTGTTTTTAAAGAAGTTTAAAATAGCCATTGAAGCGTGCTAGCCTAGCAACAGTGCTTTATTGCTACAAAGGACCCATTGATTCAGATGCTATTGTGTTCTCTTCCAGAAAGGGCTGGGGTGATAGAGAAGTGAATGCACTCAGTTCGAAGGTGAACAAGCCCATTAAATGTCTACATTGCAGGTCTGACAGACTCTGAAACATGTTTAAGCCCAATTCCCCCTACCATCCACACAAAGCCCTCAGGCATGTGTCTATATGAGGGAAGGGACAGCTCAGTGGTTTGAGCATTGGCCTGCTAAACCCAGGGTTGTGAGTTCAATCCTTGAGGGGGCCACTTAGGGATCTGGGGCAAAATCAGTACTTGGTCCTGCTAGTGAAGGCAGGGGACTGGACTCGTGACCTTTCGGGGTCCCTTCCAGTTCTATGAGATAGAACTATGTGTATATATATATATATATATATATATATATATATTCTCAGCACATGCGTTTTATGGCAAATACAGGTATAAGCTCTTGTTTCACTGTATCACACATCTCTGCCCTCCCTCTTTGTGACAAAGAGGCAGCTAAGGGTTCATGTGGGATAGCATTGATGGACTATCTCAATAATTCCTGGGGTGTGTGTGTTCTGGCTTAATTCCCAAGTTCCTACTCACCTCCCATGCACCATAAGCAACCCCAACTTCCAGAAATCAGAACATCAGAAATCTGTCAGTGCGGTGACTGTGTGGACAAGGCATGGGGCATTCATAAGCAAGCTTGAAAAGCACAGCTCCGCAGGCATGAATGGCTGGACACAGGTACACTACGCAGTGTAGACATACCCTTAGCTGCTAGGAAGGGAAAGGAGTGCTTCATGTCATTCAACTGCAACCTACCCCAAAGCAGTGTCGATGGGGTCCTAAGGAAGTCCCATGCAATCCTTGTCTAGAAAGATGATGGCTGTTACATCAGGCTTTGTGGGTTGAAGAAGTAGGAGTTGTTTGAAGTAGACAGAATCTTCAAGTGCACCATCAGGAATGCAAAGAAACCAATTTGCTCTAAACGTGCTCAGAGCTGAAATCTGGGAGTGTGTTTTGGATCAGTGTGATATTACTCCAAATGAGACTGGTTAAAAAGAATGGCTTGTCCCACTTTTGGGTGCCACTCACTAGAACTAATGTGGTTTTGGAACTGAAAAGTTGCGGGACATTAAATCTATGATGCGAGACGTGACTTTTCAGTTTTTAATTTTTAGCAACTAAGGGCTGCTGCAACTCCCCTTAAAATCAATAGAAAGACTCCCATTGACTACATCAGGAGTTGGATTGTCCCTCCCAAGTTACATCAACAGCACTTAGGACCATTACTTCCGACAACATGTTTTATAACTTGCTATGTATTATGAAATTACTGTAATGGGCCAAATCTTGTTGGTGCCAATAGAACTTCAACAGCTCTGTAGAATGCAGTGTCGTACTTCTAACGAATGGGGCACGTATAAAACAGGCACCACTATGTCCTCCAATTACTATGGGTTCTGAGTGAAATGGAGGCACCTGGAAGCAAAACTAAATGTGGAATAATGCGAGATTAGCTTTATTTTTAAAGTCATACAAAAGAAAAATGAACAGAGACAAATTAAATATTTTAAATGCATTCAACTCATCTTAAGGGTCTGATTTTAAATGCACAAGGATAAGGATACTCCAAGATATGGCTGAATTTCTATTTCTTTCATTCCTCCATAGGTAGGCCTCCAGACTGCAATGGGCAGGCATTAAAGTGTTGAGAATAAAGCATGGTATGCCACATAGTACAACTTGGGAAAGGACGGGGAATCCGAGGGGAAGAAAGATGGAAGTCCATCCACAATTCAGAATTTCTTTTCTTTTTCTTTTGCTGGTTTGAGTCATATTGAGAAAGATGTTGGTTACAGATTCACAGTGACACTGGACTCACCTGAAATAGTCACATGATGCAGCTAGAAGTATCCGATGAGCTTCGATAGGTTTCCCTTCCACTACCAGGACTACATCAAAAAGGATGCCACTATCTCGGAGAGCTACCAGGCCACTGAGTAAGGACTGGGAGTGCTCTGCACTGCGGTAAGTGTTGCTGGTGCACTGCTGGAGGGAGGGCTCCAGGGGAGTCTTGCATGGCTGAGTCAGCTCCTGATCCTCTGCCATCACAAGCAGAAATGCTCAGTACCTTACAGCCACCAGTTATAGCAAGATGAATTCTGTGAGACAACAAAAATAGCAAAAGTTTGTGTTTGCTGATTAACAGCATTTTAACTCTTATCACAGTCAGCAAAACACACCAACCCTTAAGTACAATGGAGAGACCTTAAAACGCGGTTTTACCCGAATGAGATTATTTTGGATTTACACCAAGAGCAGAGTTTGGTGCAAAATGTCGCTTTCATTTACCAAATTCCCAGCTGCACAGTGTTCTTAGATACCTTTGCTGTAACAGAAGCTGCAAATTGAGTCTCCATCTTTAGTTTACCAGGGTAAATCAAAGGGCTTGTTTTGTTGTATTTTTTCTTGTCTGCCTTTTTACATCAGCTGAGCACATTTCCACAAATGCCCCTTCTTGGCCCAAGGCTAAGTTCCCTACACGCACGGCTAATCAAGGAAAGGAAGGAACTAAGGCGATTGGAGACTATATACAACTTGGCTATGAATTTTCAGTGCTGTGAGAGCACGCTTTTGCTGTTGAAATTAGTAACCTTCTAGAAAAACAGTGCCAAAGTGGGTATATAAAGACAACTTTCAGGAAGAACTGAACTTCTAAACAATTCCCAGTCTCTAGAATCAGTGGAACATTTAAAAGGGAGAAATCTCCATGATACAATATTGTCTAAACTACATTACTCCCACAGCTCTACATTTTACCTATATAGTATTTACTGCAAAATTATGCTGAGAAACTTTGAAAGCTGCAAATTGGGATGTGCAGGGCTGTGGCAGGCGGAGAAGGAGGTGACTTTCGATGGCCCTCCTTCCCAGCCTCAGCTCTGTGGCTCGGGTGGCAAAGGAGAGAGCCCCCTCCATCCCAGCCCCAGCGGGGAAGAGAGGGCACATCCATCGCATTAGAAAGGTAAGACTACGGATATTCAAATATGAATTGTGTGCTTTTATTTGTAGAACAAAAAAAAATTTAATTATTATTAAGGGTTTTTTTTTTTATATAGCGCTATTATCCAAAGCGCTTTACAATAGGTAGTTAGGTAACGGTACAAACAACATTTGGAAAGATCATTAAGTGAGACCCGCAGCAATTTTCAAGTGGTCTGTGAAAAAAAAAGTTTCAGAACCACTGCTATAGATCATGGGAAAAATCTTGGCTCCACTGAAGTTAATGGCAAAACTCCCACTGAATTTACTAGTGTTTACCATCCCAGTCGCAAGGTACACAGTCCAGATAACGCAGGATAGCATAGTTAACAACCCTATTGCATGACTGCTTTGTCAGGACTTCGTGATGAAACTATAGTGGCCCTTGGGACTACTAGCTACATTAGTTTCGGAGCTAGAAACTCAAAATCAGAACAGCACATGGTCAGCAGTCTGGCTAAAGAATCTTCTTCGCATTTAGAACAATGGAATCCAGTCTCTGCTCTACCAATAGAGAGCACTACAGGCATCCGAAGAAGTGGGTTGTAGCCCACAAAACCTTATGCTCAAATAAACGTGTTAGTCTCTAAGGTGCCACAAGGACTCCTGTTCTGTTTGCGGATACAGACTAACCCAGCTGCTACTCTGAAACAGGTAGGACTGAGATTTGACTTTTCAATGAGATTCCCTTCTATATACTCTACAAAGAAAACAAACCACCACCTGTAGCAGTGGCTATCAAAGCCCCGGTCAACTGACTAGGGTGTGGGGCTTGCACTACATGGCCAAAGACAGCACCGTAGACATTCCCACCTGGGCTGGAGTCTGGGCTCCTAGCAGGTGTCAGAGTCCAGGTTCCAGCCCAAACTGTGGCTTTGCTTTTCATGGCACCTGAAGGACAACGTTGATTGCTCATTCACCTTTAACCTCTATGCCTTTATCCTAATTGTCGTAACGATACTTCTAAAGCTGTGGGAACAGCACTGCAGAAGACTTTATGTTTCCTGTGGTGAATTAAAAGCGTTCTCAGACTCACTAATGTCAATAATAGAAATGGCTTTCAGTGGTCATTTATTTGATCCTTGTTCCCACAGGCAAGACTAGAGCGAACCAGTACTGCTATTGGCTCCCATCAACGCTTTGAGCACGTCTCAACTCTAGAAAAATAAGCAGCTGTGTTACACGCCAGCAGAATGGAGCGGACAAGGAAATATCACAAGGACAGCTGCACACCAGTTATTCAGGTCTCGCTTCCTCACCACAAAACACACCCAGATGTCTCTCCGTGGCAGTCCCTTATCCAGCAAAGGGTGAGGAGGGCTGCAGGGTGAGTGGAGAAGCACCAGAAGACGTGGGGCGAAAATATCGGGGGGGGGGGGGGAGGGAGATTCCGTGTACTGAACAGCAGGCTCGCGAGTCAGTTACTCCGGTGTCGGGGGGCAGCACACCGCGGTGGGGGCCCCGTGCAAGGGCGCTCTCGGGGGGGGGTCTCCCTATCGGTGGGGGCAGGGCAGCAGCTCAGTCAGGGGGTGCTAGTTGTCAGGAGTCCCCCACCCCCCACGGCGGGGGCCTTGGAGCCAGCCCCCCAGAGCAGTCACCCCCCCTCCCCGAATCCCGCCTGGAAACCCGGGGAGGGCAGAGGGCGCCCCCCCTGGACCCAGCCCTGCGGTCACCTACCGGCAGCGGCGCCCCCCGCCTCGCGACAGCCCCGCCGCCTTCTTCCAGGGTCATCTTCGCACAACCATAGAGTCAGGCCGGAGCGCCCTTCCCACGTGACTGAACAAGGGATACGCCCACAAGCCCTTCTTAAAGGGGCCCTCACCAATTGCCTCTCTCTGGCTGGCTGGGTTGTAGATCTGCCGGCTTGTAGATCTATCTGGACATCTCTCGTGTCTTTCGGATAGGCGTCTGGCACATTTGCTCTGGTTAATGCAGTGTCCCAGTTCCATCCAAAAAATGCACTTAATCCTAAAAGTGCTGCCAGTGCTAATAGATCAATGACCAGCAAAAGAGAGAAATGTGGATGACTTCTCCAAAATCAAGCAGTGTAACCGCACCTACATGCACCATAACCCACTTCTTTTCCTCCAGAAGAGATTTATTACCAGTAACTTATTTGTAAAGGGAGGAAAAGGGTACAGTGAGTCACAGAAATCTTCCTAGTACAAAACTATCAGTCCCTTGGCTCTGACAAACATTAACTTGCCAGCTGTATAATGTATTTTATCTTCCTGCTCTATATTTTTCAGAGTATTTTCACTATAAACATATTAGCATGCTGTTGTCCTCCATCCACAGCTTTCATAGCTTCTCCCTGTGTTCTACAAGTGACTAGGTCCACCACATTTTCACAGATGAATGATATGCGTGGCTACTTATTTCAGAAAATCCACCACTGTGCATTGATGTGCAATTATAGGAGAGGATTTATTGAGACTGAGATCATCTACATCGCTAAGGGCTTCTCTATATGGGAGGTTTACTACACACTAATTTTAGTTTGTGCGCATTGATTAAAATGACCTTGGTACACACAATGCAATTCTTAAAGCATACTAACTTGCCAGTTAATACATATCATAGAATTTACTTTGAAAGTTAATTAATTGCTTGTTTGTGTGAACATATTGTTTAATCATGCTAGCCTGGCACAGTGGTTCTCAACCTTTCCAGACTACTGTAACCCTTTTAGGAGTCTGATTTGTCTTGCGTACCCCCACGCTTCACCTCACTTAAAAACTACTTGCTTACAAAATCAGACATAAAAATACAAAAGTGTCACAACACACTATTACTGAAAAATTGCTTACTTTCTCATTTTGTCTGTATGAAATTTTAGTTTGTACTGACTTTGCTAGTGCTTTTTATGTAGGCTGTTGTAAAACAAGGCAAATATCTAGATGAGTTGATGTACCCCCTGGAAGTTCTCTGTATACCCCCAGGGATACACATACCTCTGGTTGAGAACCATTGGCTTGGCAGTCATCCAACTTGTATCCCACTGCCCACACTGCTTTCCATGACACCAGAATCTATCAACTCTGTATAGTCTTAATTATTGTAATCATCTCCTGTCTGACCTCCCATTTCTAGTCTGCTCAAAACGCTACTACTTATGTCCTTTGAACACTTTCATTATCTTCCTTCCTTTTACAGCATCATATCAAGTTAGGCACAACTCCCTTAGTCTCCTGTGAAAACCTCACCCCTTACCTATAATTCTATGATTCTAATTCTTTTTATCCTCATAAAAAGTCTATACTCATCACACTTTTCAGGATCGGTCCCTTAGTCTGAATGTAAGTAATTGCCACATAATTGAGAGATAAAACAGCTTAATAAGAAAGTAACATCAGTAGAACATGAGAGAAACCCCTTACCAAATGAGGGAAATGGTAGCTTGTGTATAGGGGTTTATAGTGCTAAGAAACTGGCACTTAGGAACATATAAGCACACAGCCTTGCTCTGCCCCTTCTCTCCCCCTGAGAAACCACAGCTGCTGCTGGACTAGAGCATCCCACCTACATGCCTGAATTGGGACACTACAGTGCTGCACTCAGCAGAGAGCGGAGTAATACTCACAGTCTCACAAAAGTGTGCTAACCAGTTTCACCTGTGTGGGTTTTTTTGCCTGCCTGATCACTTGTATTAATGTTTATCTCACTGTCTGAAATTTCTCAAGCCCTAGACACTACAGTGACTGGTCCTATCCACATGTGTCTTACTCCTAAATGTGCTGCTGTTGCTAAGTGAACAACCAGCAAAGTGAGAACAATTTGGTTGACATTTCCCTTATCAAATATGCTCCGAGGTGTGCCATGTCCCACTCTACTGCCTCAGAGATTAATTCTACAGTGTCTTATTTGAGCCAGAGAAATCTCACTACCTCGTACCTCTAACTTGCCTGCCCAGGGAATGTATTTTCATTTCCTTTTCCACATTTTTCTGTGTATTATAATTACAAACGTATTAACAAGCGGTTTTCTGCAGCTATAGCTCTGAAAGCTTTGTATGCTTCCCCTTTGTAATATGCAGGTGCCCATACTTGCCACATTACCACAAGTGCAACATGCATGGCTGCTTGTCTCAGAATATTTGCCATTGTACCTTGGTGTCAGAGTACAGTGAGTCTACTGAGACTGGGATGATTGCTCCCCACACTTTAAATTGGCTCTAAATTTCATCCTGATTCTGTTTGAATCAACTGGAACTTGCATAACTAGATTTTTACTATGAAAAGTACGTGGAACCTGAACTATAGAAATACCACTGATTGCTGCTCCATAGGAATGTTTCTTAATTGTTAGGTCATCTTTGGTTCTTTCCTTATGCTTCCATTTTCAGTTTTCCATTTAAATGAATTATAGATGTAAAAGTCATATGAAGAAAATAATTTCAATTACCCTGAAGAATTTCCTTCTCTTTAAATCTTTCTGAGGGGCACCTGGTGTGTCTCCATCTAGCCTTAATTTCTGTAACTGGCTTGTCTGGCTTCCATGTCTTTCACCTCTTCCTCCTGTAGTCGGTTTAAAACAATGAGGCTGCCCAAAGTAAACTTCCCATCCCATCACTCCATCAGTGTTTCTTTAATCTTTTCATTAGCTACCTGTCTCTTACAACATCCTATTAATTTTTTCCCTCGTCTACATAAAGTACGTCATAATCTTACCTCATATAGTAAACCTCTGCTCCATTTTGCCTGCTCCTGATGCCTTTACTAGATTTATTACTTTATTCCTCTGACTTTTCCCATTCTTGATCTATGAAGCAAGGAGGCAAATATGTAGTGCTGTCTAATGCACAAAGTAAACAAACAAAAAAAGAAATGCTCCCCTCTAATCTAGTAGTTATAGGAATCATAAGCTCTGGTTCTGCAAGCACTTATACATATGCTAAATGTATGGAGATGAGTAAGAGGTGATGTTACTTGGAACTAAAGACCTGATCCTGTGCTTAACTTTAAGCCTGTGTGTAGTTCTAGTGAATTTGGTGACACTACTCATGTGCTTAGTTAAGCACAGGGGCCTATAGTAGGTACACAATTGTCAAACAGAATAGTCTCCTATTATTATTTTTGTAAATTAAGGCTTTAATTCTGAAGCCATTTAGGAGGCCAGCAGCAAAGTGGCAGGACATGACAATGCCCTACACAGCTTCACTCTGGCTATTGGGAAAGAAAACAATGAATAGATGGACTTGACTTAATGCATTCGTGCAGGCTGCTCTGTCTGGGCAAACCCTTACATCGGTGTGAAGCCCCGCTGAAGTCAATGGAGCGCTGCATACCTGCAGGAGGGGAGCTTCGTGGAGTCGCTTGTAGGGCTAAGGCCCAAACCTCTCTTGCTCTTGAGGGATTGAAGACAAAATAAAATTCTCCTAGGAAACTGCGCATCGCTCAACTCCCAGGGCCTCGGATGGGGCTGCCTCACTGCGGGACCAAGGCCGCACTGGGGCCATGGGCTCTAAGCAGCCTCCCTTCCGGCCTAGTGCTGCTGAGCAACCGGGACCGTACTGCCCGGAGCCCGGCTACCTCTGAGCCTGGTCCACACACAGAACTACATCTCCCACCACGCATCGGGGGGGGGGGGGGGGCATGTGAATGTGGAAGCAGCGGGACTACGTTTCCCAACATGCATCGGGGGAAGAACGGTTAGCGAGAACGAGGCCAAAGGAGACTTCATTTTCCAGCGCAGTAGCGCGCCCACTGCGCCGGAAGTTGATGTAACTTCCGGGTTAGCCTGTGGCGGATCGTCGTCAGCGGCGGAGGGAAGCGCGGCGGCGGCGGCGGCTGGGGCTCGCGGCGGCGGCGGCGGTAGCAGCAGCGGGGATGGACGTGTCTGGGCAGGAGACCGATTGGCGCAGCGCGAACTTCCGGCAGAAGCTGGTCAGCCAGATGTGAGTACGGGGCCCCGTGGGGACGCGGGGGCGGAAGCGGAGCAGCCTAGGCCGCAAACGCGCCCTACTTCGGCTGCCCGGGCCGGGAGACTGGCTGGGCAGCCGGGACACTCCTCGCCCTGCAGCCGGAGGCGGGGGCCCTCCCCGCAGTCGCCTGTCTCTGGAGCTGGCAGGCCGCCCCGATGTGCCTCTCCTCTGCCGTGTTGCGCCGCCCCCGTCCTGGTCGGCAGCCGCTTCCCGTGGGGGTGGCCCCAGGGGCTGCCTGCCTCCTTGCTGCCCGCTGGCAGCCTCTGGCGTGGCGCGCCCGCGCTGCCCCACCACACTCTCCCCGCCAACCCGACTGTGTGTCTCTGGGGCTGGCTTCCCTGTCCCCGGCTCAGTTATCCGGAGCCAGCCGACCACGCCGCTGCTCCTGCCCCCTTCCAGCGGCCTGTCGGGGGGGCGCTAATTCCCCCCCCTTCCTTTCCCCACTATGAATGTACTCTGGGAGAGGCTGGCCACGCTGCTTTCTCCCCTGAGCTCTCTTACAGCCTCTTCTGTGGGATCTGCTGACCACCCCCTGCGGCTTCCTGACCAACTTGGTAGCCTCTGCGGTTTCAGAACAATGTTAAATAAACCGTTGGTTGTGTGGGCCCTACGCTCTGCTCTGCTGCTTATGGGTAGCAAATAATTCCAAACAGGCTTAACATTTCTATCATGATGTTTAGATGTTTCACAATGTAACCACCTGGCCTCATTCCTGTAACCCTTGTTCCCTATCCTATTTTATTTGTTTTGGTCTTCATGGAGGTTCATGTCTGAATTTAGGTTATAAACTCTTCAGGGTAGAGAGCAGCTTTGCTTGTGCCTCGCATGCTTTTTGGGTGCTCAGAGCTAATATGTTACACTTTTAGTTTGTTCTGTGAAGTCACCTATCTTACACAAATACAATCCGCAGAGGCAAGGAAACTTGGAGCTAATGCAATTAAACTCTTTTTTTTTTTTCCTGTCTGTGCATGTCAATCTATAGCAGTCTTCTGTCAGTGGTATTTAAAATATGGATGCTGATGAATTCCTTCAAGAGAAGCTTAAAATAACAGATTAAGTAAATGTATCAGTCTTAGCAAACAAAATCTTAATTTAAAAATAAAATAGTTGTATAACAAGGAATGCCACTTAAACATTTACAATTCTGGAAATTGGAAAGTAGATAGTATTAAAATACCCTCTCAGTTCATGGGCTGTTTTGCGTTATTTTAAGCACTGACAATTTTCCTCAGGTCCAAAATCTTTTTTGTTCTACAAGTGACAGTGCCTCCACTGAACTACATAACACATCTCAGACATAAGTAGCCCTACATATTATCTTAATTAAAAAAAAAAATGCTGTTGCCGGTATTGGTGATTCATTATTATAGTGCTTTCATAGAGATTGGGTTCATGTGTCACATCTGAAATTACAGTTTGGCAGTTTCATCTTGTTGCAGTTAGAATAAAATAAGACTTGCCACAACCAGAGGTTATAATAGCTCGGTGTGATATATAGTATCAGGGTTGGGAGCTGTTGCCTAGGAATGTTTTTGAGGTCTGATCACGCATTGGTTCCTCTTCCTATGCTTCCGTTTTCACCTTCACTGAGTCATAAGTAACTGACATGTAAAGGAAATAATTAAAATAATTACTATGTAGATTTCCTTTGGAAAATGTTCTGTAACCATAGAAAGTGTTTAACAAGATCTTGCAAAATAGTCCTGAAAACTCACTAGTCCATGCACAGATCTTCTCGTTCACCTTTACAAGATTATGAAAATTACTGTTACTTGCTATTAGCAAATATTCACACTTTTAATTTATTTTAAATTATTCTTAAACTTGTATGAAAATATTCAAGTGACCCATTTTTAGAGAGAGTCTCTTGGATATGGTATATCTGCATAGGTGGTAAATGATGCAGCTTCTGTTACTGCGATTTCAAACATGGATTCCCTCTATCAGTCTTATTTTAGGCATTTGCTGGAGATAGCCATGAGAGGGTGGTATGGGCGCAAGCAAAACAGCCATGCTAGTCTTGTTTCAATTATAAATAGCCTTGGATACCAGTGGCCACTAGGTTTTGTTGACTTTCTTTGTAAAGCTTTTGGGAATGGATGTGAAGATGCTTCAGTACGTTTGCTCTTTTGATAACTCCAAAGGGTAGTAGTAAGAGGAGCTTATTCTTCCCTGCAGGGCGTTGTCTTGTGCAGGGTTCCATCTTATTTATGTGCATGTTTCAACTGGTAGGGGCAGTAGGGTTGTCAATGGTGGATGACTCTTAGACCTTATGATTCTTTTTGATTAAACGTGGATACTACAGTTCCTGTGAAGTCCAACTGTTTGAGAGAACTGAGGAAGTATATGGTAGAGAATGGCTTAGGCTCATCCTGGATATGATGGAAGCTATGCTCCTAGATACAGGAAAATGTTAGAGGAGTGAGTGGGGGCTGAGAATGTCTTCTGTTTGAGGTGTATGTCCCACACTTCTCAGTGTGATTCAGTCTTTGGGTTACTCTTTATCCATTGCTGTTCCTGGCCGTCAGCCGAGAATACCATGATGTGTCATTTTCCATCTAAGGCTGCTCAGGAGGCTGAGACAGTTTCTCTAGTGCGTGTCTTGGTACTTGGATCCATGCCCTTGTAACAAGATTATTGCAATGTGCTGTATTTGGGACAACCCTTGAAACCTTCAAAGCTTCATGTAGGGCAGAATTGAATGAGATGAATGTGAACAGAATATATAAGGGCTCTGCACAGGTGCCCTGTTTCGTTTAATTATACCCACTATTTCTACACTATAAATACCTAGATAGAAAGATGCCTGGTACTCATGGATTGCCTCTTGCTCTATATCTTTTCATAGGAGTTCTAATTCGCAGGGTCCATTCTCACTGTAAATTCCTGTCAGACTTCCTATGGCCAGCAACAGGGTGTTTCCAGTAGAGAACTCACATCACTAAACCCTGCACCCTTCAACAGTTTGCTCCAGTCTCAGGGCACTTTACAAAACTTATTTGCTTGCACTTTGTATTGGCCATTATTAATAATAGGAGCAGGTGATGCTATTGCTAGTAAAGAGTTGTTGAAAATATATCTGTTTTATTGATTTAAGGTGCTTATGTTTAGTATTCTTCATTACTAACATTTAAAAAAAGTGCAGAAATACAAAAATGTAGAGATGACTTTCTTAAATTGTGTACAGAGGGAAGGAAAAGTACTGATCCTTAAACTGTCAATTGCAAAAACAAACTTATCAATGGGAGCCAGGTAATTGGAAAAAGGTAAAATTGTCAGTAAAAAGCAGTAATCTTTGCCTGTTAATTCACTAGGGCTTTAACAGTGAAACTTACAAGGTGCTCATACCGAAAGGTGTCTTTGGGTATATTAAATGTTCTAGTACATCTAAAATCTCTGTTAAAAAACATTAAGGTTGCAAAGTCAAACACACCAAAGTTAAGAAATGCCAGAATTAAGGGTGACTGTACAACTGGCAGCTAGATTCCACTCTCGGCATATTAAGTGTACCCTAATCCAGGCATATGCTCCAACAAACGATACAGATGAAGAGGACAAAGAGAGATTCTATGCAGAATTGAACAATGTAATGAAAGAAATACCAAACCACTATTTTGTCCTGGTTATGGGAGATTTTAATGCCCATATCAGAAATGAAAGACGAGGTTGGGAAACAATCATCGGCCCACATACAGCTGGAACAATGACAGACAATGGCACGAGACTTTTTGAATTTTGTGCCCAAAACAATCTTAGTATCTGCAATTCTTTCTTCCAACATAAAAACATCACAAAAAGAGGTTTTCACCAGATGGCCTTACACAAAATGAGATCGACTATATCTGTGTTAGTAAGAGGTGGAAAACATTAGTGTTAGACACAAGAGTATTCAGAGGAGCAGATATAGGGAGCGATCATTACTTGCTGAAAGCAGACATCAAATTGAACTTTAAAGCACTCAAAAAGAAAGAAGACAGACAGATTAGTCAATACACAGAAACTACAAGGTTGCAGGATACGAAAAGAGTACCAGATAGAGGTCAAGTACAGGTTTGAGGCCTTAAAGATCTTGAGGAAAACAAAGTGGAAAGATCCCAGTATTTTTCCAAAACAGCTACGCTAGAAGCAGCTGAAAAGATAATTGGTAGAAAGAGAGGAAGCAGTAAAGAACAGTGGAAGAAGAAACATGGAAAATTATAGACGAAAGAATGAAACAAAAGGCTCTAATTCCAACAAAATTAATCAACATTATGAAGGTATTCTACGCCAACTCAAAATGCTGCATTAAATGGAAAATGAATTGAGTACGCCATTCAGCATCAAGACATGTGTAAGGCGGGGTGCGTCCTGTCTCCTTTTTTGTTTATGCTAGTCATCAACTATGGATTAAAACAATGTGACAGTGATGCATGTGGCCTAACATGGAACAATTCAAGACTATTTGGTCTAGACTTTGCTGATGACATCGCTCTTATTAATGAAGGTGCCAACGGACTACAAAAATGCAAAAACCAAGTAAAAGAAGTAATGGAGAAGATAGATTTAGGATACAGTGCAAAGAAATGTAAAGTTATGTTAATGGGGCCTACAGGGACAGAAATAAAAATTGAAGAGAAACTGGAGAAGGTGGACAATTTTATGTATCTTGGAAGTGCCATCAGCCAAGATGGTACTAGTTCTGAAGAATTAAGAAGAATCGGGAAGGCAAATGCTGCATTTGGAAGACTCAAAAACATCTCCCTCAAGACACAACTGAATGTGTAGAAAGCAATTGTTATCGCCATCACAACATATAGCAGTGAAACATGGCAACTTACCAAGAAAGATACGCAAAAGCTGGATGCATTTCATCACAAATGTCTGAGAAGAAGATTGGGAATAATAGAGATAGGAAGATGAATGAAGAAGTCAGAAAAAATTACTGGACAAGGCACCCTCTCACAAATCTACAAAAGAAGACATCAGTGGCTGGGACATGTGCTGAGAATGGAAAAAGAACACTTACCAAATATCGCCCTTGAACGAAAGCCGGAAAATGCAAGAAGAAAGAGAGTAAGACCGTGAATAACATGGAAATGAACAATTCTGAACGACATCAAGCATCTCAGTGTGAAATGGAAAGACTTGGAGAGAAGGGCAGTTGACAGGCCAATTGTCGGTAGTCCAATGTGCAGCAAAACATGGAATGGACCAAGGCCTAAGTAAGGTACCACCTTAATCTCACCCCTTTGTGCATTATGATAGTCTTTGCCCCCTGTGTCGTTCAGTGAACTGGTTAGATGATGGTCACTGAACAGGTAGCTATTCAATATTTCTTTTATCCTCATCATTCAGTGTGTGGCCCATGCATGATTTATGCATGCTATCCAAACCCAGCTCTGAATACAGAATTAGTACTGGTTTCAGAGTAACAGCCGTGTTAGTCTGTATCCGCAAAAAGAACAGGAGTACTTGTGGCACCTTAGAGACAAATTTATTTGAGCATAAGCTTTCGTAGGCTACAGCCCACTTCATCGGATGCATGTAGTGCTGTCATTGTAGTATCTTAAATTCACTAGTGTTTGTAAAGAGCTATCTTTACAACACCCACTTGAGGTGACTTCATATCTTCCATTTTAAAATGTCAGCTAATTTTTGGTGTCAACTATGAGAGCCAAGAGCCTGATTTTTCAAAGTAGTACTTTGAGAGCTCGGCTCTGAATATATATTGACCTCAGTTGCAGTTGTGAGTCCTCAGTACTTCTGCAAATCAGATCCCTGGTGTCTCAAGATGAGTACCTAAAAAATGAACACAGTGGCCACTTGTGAAAATCTTGGTTTGTGGCTTGCTCAGTATCATGTATGAACTCTCTGGTAGAGGCAGGGATCAAATCTAATTCTCCAGGGTAGCATTCAGCTGCCTTCCACATGAGATCATCCTTTCTCTAATCCAGTGTCTCATTCACTACACATCTTCCACTTTCTCAGCAAATGAGGCAAGGGTCCTACAAACAAACAACTCATTCTCTACTCAACCTTGATTTAAACCCTGGGTACTGTCCCTCCTGTGCACTGAAGGGAAGCAGGTGTCCTATGGAAAAAATGGTGATTGTGAGAGATGGCAATTTCCTTGACAAATAGTATTAAATTAAGTTAAATCTTACTGAATCAAGTTTAAGTATCTTAAGAGTTCATTGTATTAAAAATGCAATTGTTTATGTATTATTGTGGGCTTGTATGTAATGTCTCTGGAGGAAGACATGACTAAGGAAAACCAGGGAAAGTGTTCGCAGCTTCACAGGACTATTTAACACAATGTGCCAGACAAGAATGAACTTTTAAAGTTAAGTGGGTTTTCCAGTTAATCTCTAGGGAGAGGATATGCAAATGTACCCCGTCCAGTTATGTAAGAATGCAGCCGTTTGAAGCTTTGCCCTGAGGAGGGGACCTTTGTCTGCTGATCATCTGTTATGCGAGGACAAGATCAGAGGCCCAAACTGTATAAAGGAGTGACTCACAGATTCATGGAGGTATTTGTTCTGAGCTAACAGCTGTTGTGAACTTGTAACCACAGGAAAACACAGCTTGGTGGGGTTTGACTCCTGCCAGAACCCTTGTTGGAATTGGGGTGATCTCTGGTAAGCTTATTAGCATGCATGTAGGCCCTTTTAATGTTTTAATATTTCCTCTGTAATGCTTAAGAATAAATGTGCTTATTTAGGAAAAGCTGTGTTGGACCTTAAATTGTGAGCAGTTAATGCAATTATGCCTCTGAGGAGAAAAACAAAGCAGGCCTGCTTGGGCAGACTGACTTACTGGGGAACTGTGTAGCTTGGAAATATCCGGGTCAGAAGGAAGTGAGGTACGTGTCTCTGTCCAAGTGAGGTGATGGCTGGGGAGCCAGAAGCCTAAGAGTGGGTGCTATTGGTGGATTACAGAGGGAATACAGGTGCAGGTGGCAGTGATCATGTAACTAGACTGTGTCATAATGTATGTATACACATGAGGGCTGAATTAGAATGATATGGGTGTGAGAATCAAAGATTAATTAGAGGGAGCTGGTCAGGCTTCTAGTTTTTGTGTGTGTTTAATTTACATTATTTCAATATAGTAAATTTAAGCCTTAATATAGGTTGTCGTCATTTCAAATTTAATTCTAAAATGAAATTTAAAAATTGATTTAAAAAAAAAACAGGTTTATGCACTTTGATCACAGCATGGTTCTCCCTCTCCACAGAGAGGAAAGTACCAGCTTGGGGGACACAGGTTAAGCAGCTGGGTGAGCGGATGCAGGAACAGTGCAGGGATCATAGTAGTGAGGATGTTTCTGAAAGCGAGGGATAGAGTTGAGGCAGTGCAAGAGAGGAAGGATGGTCCACTGGCTAGCATCTGAACCTTGGGAGACCTGGGTTTAATTCCCCGCTCCATGACGGACTTCCTATGTGACCCAGGGCAAGTTACTTTGTCGCTCTGTCTCAGTTCCCCATCTGCAAAAATGGGTGATTATATAGCACCTTCCTGTCTCTCAGGGGTGTTATGAGGATAAATACATTAAAGATCATGAGGTGCACTGATACTAGAGTGATAGGGGCTGTAGACGTATCATTGATGGATGTGGAAGTTTTGGGAGGAGAGACTGAAGTTCCCCAACAACGCCCACTGAATAGCTCCACTCCTCCCTGCACAGTTCCAACACATCTGTCATTGCTGCAGCCTGCATATTCTCCCTTCCACTGTTCAGACTTCTGTATCACTACTCCAACACCACCAACATGTCCCCTGTCATGCCATTGCGTCAGTGCCCCCATGCATTCCTTTGAGCCCCCCCGTACCAGTTCCATTCTCCTCTTTGTGATTCCATGCCCCCAGTAAGCTTGGACAGACCAGGAGGAGGTGGAAATGTGGGGGGGGGGGGGCTGTGAGAAGTGTCCTGTACCAATTGGAGGGAAGAAAAGACAGGAGAGTAGAGATGCTGGGGCATGGTCTACATATAGGTCAACAGCTACAGAGCTCAGGGGTGTGACAAATCCACGCAGAGTCCTGTAGCTATTCTTACCTAACTCCCAGTGTAGATGCAGCTAGGTTGACAAAAGAATGCTTCCATCAACCTAGCTTTTTCATAAGTCCATGATCTGGTTCTCAAACTCTGGGTCAAGACCCCAAAGTGAGTCGGGACCCCATTTTAATGCAGTCGCCAGGGTCAGCATTAGAGTCGCTAGGGTCTGGGACTGAAGATGAAGCCTGAGCCCCACTGCTTGGGGCTGAAGCCAAAGCCCAAGGGCTTAAGCCCAGGGTGGAGGGGATTGGGCTCTGGCCACCGCCACCCAGGGTCATGTAGTAATTTTTCTTGGCAGAAGAGGATCGTAGTGCAATGAAGTTTGATGCCTGCTGTCATACGGCAATAGAAAAACCTCTTTGGTCACTGTAGACTGTATCTATGCTACAGGGCCATGTTTGCATAGCTACAGTCTCTGGAATATAGAAACGGCCAAGATCTGGGCTTAGATTGTGGAGAAGGGGCTCTATGTGCAACATAGGAGGTTCAAAATGGTGTAAACTAGCCCATTCATCTCAATCCTATGTTCTTGTTCAGCTGAGAACACCCCAAGGAGATGAATACAATGTGAAACAATAGTTCTGCGACATGTGGACTTCTCCATTCCTGTCAGTGGGTGCTTACCTCCTCCTCCTTAGTGACAGTGCTTGTGCTGGTGGCATGCCTGTTTTGAGCTCCCAACCCAGAGGCCCCCCAGATACTGGCTCACAAAGGAGTGGGAAAGGGGCGGGGCATGGCCCCCATATCCTGCCTCATGGGAGATAGAGGCTCAGGCCCCCAGAGGAGCAGCCCCCCAACCCAGCTCACATGGGGAATAAGGAGAGGGGCTCAGACACTCCTCACACCAGATCCTGTTTCACATGATGGTGGGGGGCAGGGACAGTGGTGTGGTGCTTCCCAGATTCCAGCACGCACAAAGGAGAGAAGAATGCAGGGTTGATGGGGGAGCCCCCACTCCCTCTGCCACTCATCCCCAGGTCCTCCCTCCCATAGTCCATCCCTTCTCACCCCCCCATCCCCTCCCACCCTAGAACGCCTTTCCCTTTCTACAGCCCCCTAATCCCTCCATCCCCCTTCCTGCACTTTCCCAACCTCCACACCTTCCGTACCACTCTCACACATTCACATTTCCCCTTACTGTTTCAACCAGCCATGTTCCTTATCACTGTATGAAAAAAAATTAGAATCTAAAAATGTTATAAGGCGCTCATGTTAGGGTGTTGTGTATGAGGAACACCCTGACTTTAAGCAAACTGAGGTCCATTGTTCAGGAAACATGATTGCATTATCCTAACCCTTTGATCTTTCTTTGAGTGAATCAAAGCTAATAGATTAATCATTGCTAGTGCTGTGCTATGGTAAATTGAGGCCTTATCTTACTGAAGAGGCATGGAGAGGTTCAGGCCTCAGCATGTTTGGCATTGTGCTCAGATCTAGCCACTTCCACTTGCTGAAAAGATCCCATCCTAAACACCAGAGGTGCAGAACAACCCTTACATATTTAGTAATGGAATAAATGAGAATTCCATACCAAACTGTTGATAGGATCCTCTGAGAAATAGGAGCTGTTTAAAATTATGGAGGAACCTGGCAAGAAACAGATGCTTGCCAGCCTGAGAGAAGTTGGAGAGAAACAAAGTCAGGCCTGGTTTACTCTACAGAGTTAGGCTGACATAAGGCAGCTTACCTTGACCTAACTGCGTAAGCATCTACACTAAAATGTTGCCCGCACCAATCTGTCGCCCACTAAATAGACGTAATAACTCCACTTCCATGAGAGGCGTAGCGCTTAAGATGCATCGTTCGTGTAAACATTGTATTACTTACATCGATTGTTGGCTATTAGCCCCCCGCTCTGGTGCTCACTGCCAGAGCATGAATCCTAGAATATCAGGGTTGGAAGGGACCTCAAGAGGTCATCTAGTCCAACCCCCTGCTCAAAACAGGAGCATGCCACCCCTATCTCTGTGATTATGAATCCAGAGTAAGTGAGGCTTGCACCACTTACCTTTTTTACAAAAAAGCTTAACCACACAACCCATCAATAATATACTGAATTTATAAAGCTTCAAGTATATACTATAATTATATTCTGGTAGTGTTCAAAGTGCGTGCTAAGGATTGGTCCCTATTGACTGGGTGTTGTCTAAACTTCATGTGAAGACATGGTCCCTGCTTCAAAGGGTTAATAATCAAAGGAGGCAGGTGATGTTGGAAAGGTGGAGAGAGGGGAACAATCAATGTCCCAAGTTAGTATCTTTTAAATGGCACTGGGCTAAAAGTAGCATGGAGGCCCCATGGCAACCCCCATAGCATGGAAGGTGTTTATTTTGGCCTTCTGACAGGAGAAGATGGTTCAGATGAGTTGCTGAATCTCATACCATCTCTACCTGATGGGAGGTATTTCCTAGTTTCTTCCTTTCTAGCAAGGAGGTAAATGACTAATTAGAGGAGACTCCTTCTATTGATGTGCTGGCTACCTGGCTATCTGCTATTGATGTTAATCAGATTGTGCATGTAAATCAATGGAATTAGTTTCCTTTATGTTTAATGTATGGATGGATTTGTCAGTGATTCATTGGTGAAAAGTTGCCATCCATGTGTTCCCTAGGTAGGGAAGGAGGTTTCTGCTGCCCTCAGTTAATGTCCTTCGTGAGTTCAGTCTCTTGTTTTGCAGTGAGGAGGCCATGAGGAAGGCTGGTGTAGCCCACAATAAATCCAGCAAAGATATGGAGAATCATGTTTTTATGAAGGCCAAAACTCGGGTAAGGCACTTCCATGTATTTCCAATTCTGTGTGTTGGGAGTAGATAAACCAGGTTCTCAAATGCATCTAGTTTTCTAGCAACATCTGGACAGGACACCTGCATAAACTATGTTAAATTTATACAGGAGCATTTAATGCTGAGTGGGGAACCAAAGTGCTTTGCACACTCCACAAAAAACAGTGTGAAGTGAAATGTTTGGCAAAGACAATATGGTAAATTCCTATTATCGCAAAAGATACAACAATGTCTCCAGTGACCATGCAGAACACAGGAGTGTGGTTTATAAGGTCTCATTGACCCACGTGCCGTTAGCTGCATGGAACTCACTTTATCTACAGCTTAGCATGACTTGTGCTTAATTACATGGCTCAGGACTGTGCATTTTCCACACCCCAAGCAGTGTAGCTGGATTGACTTAAGCCAGATCTACACTCAAAAGTTAAGTAAAGTTAAGTAAAGATTGGTCTATGCTGAAAACTTATATTTGCATAGCTACAGCTCTCGGATGTGAAAGCACTGAGAGACATAGCTATGCCAACCTATCCCCTGGTTTAGACAGCATTACCATTTCTCCAGGAGGTGAATTAATTACAGCAATGGGCATGGGGAGTGTGTCTAATAGGCAGGGGAAGGCTGTGCCTACCCAAACAGCTCCACGTTGCCCTGCACACGCTCCGTCCAGAGGCCCCCTCCTGCTGCTAGTTGGCCCCAGCCCAGGCAGGCTGCTCCTCTTCCGGGAAGGGAAGCCTGCTGGAACTAGGGCGCCTGGGATTTGCGGTAGCTGGGGGGGGCCCGGCACTGGGGCCACACCACCCACGGCTGGAGGGGACGGGGCTGCGCACCGCCTGCCAATGTGGGGCTGGTGGGGAGGGGGGATGAGCCGCTTGGGAATGGAAGGGCTGCCCGCCTGGTGCTCAATTGGCTGGGGGAAGGGGGTCATGCGCAGCCCACCCACCTGGTGCTTTGGGGGGTGGGGGGACTGGCAGCTCCAGGGGGGGGAATCTGGGCTGGGGGGAGGGGCCTCAGGCAGAAGGGGTGGGCCAGGCCGGGGGCTAGCCTCCCCTAGCCGGTGGTCCACCCACTGCCCATGGCAATGGAAGAACCCCTCTCGTTGCTGTATTCAGTGTCTACACTTAAAATGCAACAGTGGCATAGCTGCAGATGTGCCACTGTAGCACTTCAAGTGTAGACATAGCTTTGTCGGTATATAAACATATATACAGTACCACTAGTATGCAGCTGTATTGGTAGTTGTCTACCTCTTCTACCCAGCATTTGCTGTTTCTCCTCCTATCCTGTCTTGCACAGTTAAACACAATGACCTTTTCATTAGAAACGTACCCACCCCTTTCAGTTCCTGAGCAGATCATAGACTGTTATGAAAAGTGTACCAGTCCTGAAGGAGGAGGGACCCTTCTGTTACACTGGGGGAGTGGCAATGTGAGGAAGGGAAACAGTGAGTCATGGAGTGCGTTGCTTCCCCATTCTGTGCTAAGCTGTTTCTTGTTTTCAACTTTAGGAGGAATATCTTTCTCTTGTGGCCAGACTTATTATCCATTTTCGAGACATTCGTAAGTAATCCTTATATTTATCTGTTAATTATAGGAGTGCTAGCTTTCTGGGTGGCTTGAATCTGCTAGTTCTGATTGGCATTCTCCAGAAGTTGCTTCAGTAGTCTCTGTTGCTGGATCTGTGCCCAGGTTCTGAATGTGTAATCTTCACAATGTCTGTCTAAAACTGAAGAATCCACTAGAAAGTTCTTGATATCTCCACTTTTCATTTCAACAAATGTTTTTTCTGAGGTCATCCTGCCTCTCCATTTCCACCACAACCTGAATGCTGTGAAGACAAAGTGGCTGAGCTTCATTTATTTGCTCTACAAATGAATTAAAAAGCATTCATCCATTTGATATTAGAGTAAATTTTATCCACAGCATGGAATCCTGAATTAGGATATCTGCCCTTCCTTTTAGTTTTATTCCTTCTGAAATAAGTTTCTGGAATGGAACAAACGGTCTCAAAGTGCTTATGAGTCTTCCTAGGTGTGGAACTGCTAGAAGAAGCCACCTGTCATACACTGCGCCAGGAAGCTGTGTAGAGGAACTGCCTCAGATGCTTGTCCCATTCTGTAGAAAATTTCACAAAGCAAGCATTAATCTTGACGCCTGAGAGTGAAATCTGATTTGCAGAACTCTTACATTGGCAGAAGCGTGTGGAATATAGGTGGCAATGATTGACATTACAGAGCATGTCTGCAGCAGTACTCCATGGCCAGCTGGGATGCTAAATTCCTGATGAGGAAGTAAACTAGGAGCTCTCTAGCTCTGTGACTTGCTACTAGGGTAGGGAATCTGGGTAAAATGTTTGAAGGCACATTGGCATGGGGGTAACTAATGGGAAGCAATTTTTTGCACTATTAATACATTGGTTGTTGGGAATAACCGTTTAAATTGCCATGTATTTACAGTCACCTGTTCAACATAATGCAGCAAAATTTATAACTTGTGTATGTATTCACTCTTATTTTCTAGACAATAAGAAATCTCAGGCCTCCGTCAGTGGTAAGAACATTTTTTTTAGTCTAAATGAAAAATGGTCAGTATTTTTGGTGGCATATGAAGTGGGAAGGGAGGGAATACTGCATACGTGCAGCAAAGGAGGGCAACTTAAATTCTTAATCATACGGTGGTGAAGAGGAAAGTTCTAGTGAGTCTTCTGGACTCTTCACATATGGATGTTGTGTGGAACACTCATTTGATTCCACCTCTGAACTGTCTGTTGGTGCTAAATGTTATTAAACCTATTCAACAAATGTCAGTGTTGTGAATTGGACTCTCCAGCAGGAAGTAGCTGAGTTCCTCCTTGCTTACCTTCTTGCAGTCCTCACTGGTGTATGAGCTTGATACCTGCTCTGCATTACAAGTCTATGGAGTAGTCCTGTCAGCAGGAACTGTGTCCTGGTGGACTCTGCATGTGACCGAAGGAATCTCCTCTATAACTATATTAATCCCCCTTTGAGAGTATATGGTGAGGCACCAATTATCTGTTGCCACCTCTTCCCAGCCTGGGTTAAAGATGTGCTGCACAGTAGATGTTAATGCCAGGACTCTGGAGTGCTCTAAAGTTATGTCCTCTTTGATGTATACCCTTAAGGAGGAAGGCACATATTACACACTTGGTGAACACCAGTATAACAATGTTCCTGAAACGCTTGTAATGCTCTCTCCTTCAGAAGTCTGTTTGCATTTCCTTTTCCCTAGCCGCAGACCCCAGATTATCACCCTCTCTCTGACTGAGGAGTGCTGAACATGAGTATTTGAGAAGTGTGTGGAGAAGCTTCAGTGTGCAGTGTAGAGGAAGTGTATTGCAAGGTCCTTCAGGCTGAACACCTGGTCTCCTAAGTACTCCCGTTCCTTAACCTGGGGCAGAAGGGGCCTAACTTGGATCCATCACGTCAGTGTGTTCTTATTTCCTGGAGTTACAGGCCATGATTCCCATGTGGTAATACAAAGCTCTGTCTTGCCTGTGTACCTGGATATCTGTTTAGAGTAGAGGTGACTAAAAATTTCCCTTTTGTTAATATATATTTAGTGTTTATTTGGTGCTTTGCATATTTAAAGCATTTCACAAACCCCTAAATAATCCTCAGACCCTGGTGTCCCCAGTTTACAGATGGAAAAATGGAGACCGATTTATGTAAAGCCTCTGAGTCAGTGGCAGAATTGTGAGTGTAGAGCTCAGGTTGGATTTTTAATCCTATGCTGAGTCCTCTAGGCCAAAACTTCCTTGTGGCTCCACAGCCTGGAGAACTATTTCAGCGGACAAGTCTTCATCTTGTTCTCTTAGTAATGATGTTGTATTCGCAGATCCTATGAATGCACTGCAGAATCTAACAGGCGGCCCCCCAGCAGGAGCAGCTGGAATGGGCATGGCTTCACGAGCTCAAGGAGCACCAATGGGTGGGATGAGTGGACTTGGGCCAATGGGCCAGCAGATGAGCCTTTCAGGGCAGCAACCTCCTGGAACCTCTGGGATGGCCCCCCATGGTATGTCTGGTGTCTCTGCAGCTACTCAACAGAGTAAGTATTCACTGTGCTCCCATCCACTGAAATTAAGTCAGTTTAGGGTTCCAGTGCAGAGCCCTTTTCTAGGCTGAAAGGAAGAGAAAGTTACACAATACTCCCTAGATCTGTTTTTATTGCTCCTGGCAGGAGGATTGGGGATTATGGTGCATCTCACTCCTTGTCATTGATATGGGAAAAACAGATTTGAATCAGGGGGAAAGGGAGGGTTTGCCTTCAGATACCTCCACCCCCACCATAAATGCCCTAGCTATACTTGCATGCAGTGTTATAGCTGTGTTGATTGCAGAATATTAGAGACAAGGTGGGTGAGGTGATACCTTTTATTGGACCAACTCTTCTTCAGCTCTTTGAAAGCTTGTCTCTCACCAACCGAAGCTGGTCCAATAAAAGGTATTGCCTCGCCCACCTTGTCTCTATCTATACTTAAAATTTGTGGCTTTCCACTTGCTACTTGGTTCTGGACTCATTTGCAACTGCATTTGAGACTGAGGTGGAGTATTCCGAGTAAGAGTCTGGCTCGGACTAGTAGACTCCTTCCTCTCAAAATACCTTAATTCTTGAACATCCTTAGTGTTTTGTTTCTACCTTCCTTGCTTTATATCACCTCATATTGTGGCCTCCGCTGTTCTGGCAGATAGCTAATGGATGAGGCTCCTTTCAGAGCCCATTCGAACAGCTCCTCCTTTGACCAATGTGTGAGACCTTTGAATGAGCCCACCCTCCTCCTCCTCCCTGCAGTTCTTAAGCTATTTAATTAGATTTCAGAGTCAGCCAAAGTGTTGAGGCTTAGATGTAATAGTGATGAGAAATGCCATGATAATACGAATAACAAATGTTTAAATATATATCTGGAAATGGGAGGCTATAGTGGGTCAATGCACGAGCTTTCATGCAATTGCTCCCATCACAAATGTGTGCTATAAAAGACACCAAGGTGTCTTAAAAAGAACGAGGAGTCCTTGTGGCACCTTAGAGACGAAGACATTTATTTGAGCATAAGCTTTCGTGGGCTAAAAGCCACTTCATCAGATGGATGCAGTGGAATTTTCTGGTAAAAAGAGTTCGGTTGAGACCACCAGGCTTGTCTGTTGGACAGCTGTCTACATGTCAGTCACGTTGTACAAACACCTCCTGATTTTCAGCCCAGCTCCAACTGCAACAGATGGCGCAGCAGCAGCAACAGCAGCAGCAACAATTTCAGCAGCAACAGGCAGCTTTGCAGCAGCAGCAGCAGCAACAGTTCCAGGCGCAGCAGTCGGCCATGCAACAGCAGTTCCAGGTCCAGCAGCAGCAGGCGGCAGCAGCGGCCGCTGCACAACAACAGCAGCAGCAGCAGCAGCTGCAAGCAGCCCAGCAGCAGCAGCAGCAGCACATGCTCAAACTGCAGATGCAGCAGCAGCAGCAGCAGAATCAGCAGCAGGTACTGAGCAGCGAAGTGGTCACACGGGCACGATTGGTCGTGTGCTATCAGCCACTGGTCAACTAGAACCGTTCCAGAGCTCTGGCTTGCATAGCAATATGAAGTGTCAGCTCTCCCCACGAAGGGCTTAACATGCTTCTGCTTCTTGGCAAGGCATCAGCTTGGATTGGTAGAGTTCATTGGCCGCAGTGTGCTCTATCCTAGAGAAGACTGATCTTTCCTAGCAAGAAAGACGCTCAATATTTGGCCCTTCTGGTTTGAGTCCAAGGGCTTGGCTGCACTTGCAAGTTAGAGCGCATTAAAGCAGCCCCGGGCGCCCTGTCTCCTGAGGT
This sequence comes from Chrysemys picta bellii, assembly GCF_011386835.1. Lineage (NCBI taxonomy): Eukaryota > Metazoa > Chordata > Testudines > Emydidae > Chrysemys > Chrysemys picta. The sequence continues at coordinate 13,539,841 of NC_088805.1, read as the reverse complement.
GTCCACACTGGCAAGGCACGTAGAGCGCCTGGACTCTGAAGCTGGAGCGCTCCTGGTAATCCATCTCCACGAGACGCATAAAGCTTGCTGCGCCCCGGCTGAAACGCCCGGGCATCAGTGTGGGCAAGGTGTTGCATTACTGCGCTGTGTTTGGCCTCCGTAAATGTCCCATAATCCCCTGAAATCAAGTGGCCACTCTTCTCCTTTTGAAATTGGCTGCAGGCATGCGGCTATCCCCTTTCAAAGCTCCATTTCTGACAGCTGACATGCTTATCTGCTCCGGGACAAAGCAAACCATTAGTGTGGAATGCTGCTGTTGTGAGTGGGAGGGGGGGAGGAGGGTCTGCTGCTGTCTGAACTTACAGGACAGCATGCTGACACACTCAGCCCCCCAAAACACACCATCTCTCCCCCCACATACACACAACACACTCCCTGTCACACTCCAGGCCCCCACCCCCATTTGAAAAGCACGTTTGCAGCCACTTGCACACTGGGATAGCTACCACAATGCACTGCTCTTTGTGGTGTTGCAAGAGCTGCTAATGTGGCCACGCCAGTGCACTTGCAGCTGACAGTGTAAACACACGGAAGCGTTATCCCTGCTGCGGTCTCCGAAGGCTGGTTTAACTCCCAGCGCTCTACATCTGCAAGTATAGCCATGCCCTAAATGTCAGGATGATGTTGGTCTGCTTCGGAGAAGGTCAGGGATGTAGGAGAGAATTGGAGTTGACGCCCTACTCTCTTCCCTCCCTCCCCCTGAGTTTCCTCTAGAAATAGTAGCTGTTTTGTCTCAGTTGTGTGAATTACTCATTGTCACTTAAAAAAATTTTGCAATACAGAAATATGAGGCATGCCTAAAGATGATGCATGCAAGTAGAAGAGGCTGATGCTGTCCTGTTCTTGTGCAGGTGTAGGTAAATGGTGATGCTGACATTAGCTTGATAACAGTCTGGAGAAGTGTGTTGTGATCTTTTATGCCGGAGAAGCTAGAGGGCTGGGTACCTTCACCTTGAAAATGTCTGTTAGTGGTAGCAGATGACTTTGTGCCCATCTGGAGAGGGAAATTAGAATATAAACTGCATGAAGGTGAGTTGTTCAAAGCCTGAGGCTGGCTCAAAGGGTAGGACTTTTCATCTGGGCTAAATGCTTTAACTTAGTATGATGAGTTAGAATGCTGCCTGCAGGCCATTGGCTTTCATTCGAAAACTAAAGACACCATTGCATTGCTGGAAACTTGAACTTGATCCCGGCTTTTCCTGTTGTAGATGCAGCAACAGCAGCAGCAACTACAGCGAATTGCTCAAATGCAGTTACAGCAGCAGGCAGCTCAGGCTATGCAGGTGCAGCAGCAGCAGCAGCAACAACAACAACAACAAATCCCACCGCAACAGATACAGCAGCAGCCATCTCAGCAAGTCATGCAACAGCAGATGCAACAGCTGCAGCAACAACAACAGCAACAGCAGCAGGTTGCTCAGGCCCAACAGTCTCAGCTTCCACCACAGTCGCAGCCCCAGCCCATGGTCTCTCAGGCACAGGCAATCTCAGGACAGATCCCTAGTCAGGTCATGTCTGTACCTTTTACCCAGCAGCAGTTAAAAGCCATGCAGGTAAGTGTGTTAAAGACCCAAAACATATGGTTCTGTATTCCGTGAGCCTCTAGAGAAATAAAGTCCTCCTTGATAAATAAGCCTTGTTAGTGCTAATAGCAGAGATGTGAAATAGTGTAACATGTTCAGAGGCTAGCTGTTAACCTAGTGCATGCATAACAATGCTAACCACTAACTTGTGTTGCTTTATTGCTTGCCAGCACAGCATAGTTCTTTGCTAAAATCCCAAGGTTTGTTAGCTAGTCTATGAAATTGTTTGGTATGCTGGATAGAGAAGCTAGTTGAAATTCAGTTCCTTTGTTGCTATTGGTGGGACAAGGAGATGGGTGAGATCTTGTTTTATATAGTTATAACATTACATTTCTGGTGAATGCTAGAACATGAGCAAGCTTCATTGAATATCCTAGTACATGTGTGTACATGTCAGCCCTCTCACTACTGCAGCATGAGGCCCCATTGGCATTGCTTCTGCTTGGGGAAGGTGCAACAAAGAGAGCCCAATCTGCCCCTGCTGACTGTCGTGTTCTGGTTGAACTTGTCAAGGATGATTGTCACTCGATGCAACTTCTCTTAAAATCACAGTTCATCGGTTGAAGACAGAGAGATCCTCCATGAAGTACAAAAATCAAAATCACCTAGTATTGCTTCAGTCGGAGTCAGCGAATGCTATTAATGGTGCAGATTTTCTTACTGTTGAGTTACTGTTCAGTGCTATGGAAACCAAGCTAGGGAAGGCTGTGCGTTACTAAGCAGGAGAGCTAAGTTTTAATTGTGAGCTCTACTCTACTTCACTCTTGGCCTTATTGAAGGTGGGGGCTTGGCAGCTAATCTAGGAGTAGTTTATATGTGTCGCACTTATGCAGCAGTTCCAGAGCAATACGCCATTTTAACCAGCTGCCGCAGGCAGGCCTCTAATATTGTGTACTTGAGTGAAATTAGCAAAGCTAATTGTTTGCCATGGCAAAGTCCAAGTGGCAATTGAGCCTGCCTATAGGAATGCCAGTGTAGAGAAGACGCCACAAAGAAAAGTCAGTATCAGGTGTGTAGCAGTGGGGAGGCTTATTCTAAGCTAGCTGCTTGTGTTCATGCAGTGAGTCATACGCTGGCCCAGTGTGAATGCATAGCTGACAGTCTTGTTTGCGTGAAGGCGTTAGTAAGATGGTTGATCTAAATGCTGTGGAAAGGTGACATCCGCCATAACCAGTTCTTCCTGCTTACCCCCGTCTCTCTTTAAATATTCAAGGTAAGAGCTCAACTGGTGCAGCAGCAGCAGCAGGCAGCGGCAGCAGTCCAAGCGGCTCAGGCCCAGGCTGCTCAGATGGGAGCTTCAGGGCAGGTAAGGGCCCATGGAGCCAGTGTCACTAGTGCAGGCCTGTAGCAAGTGCATGCTAAAATTGAGCATGGAGATGGATTTTTGGTAGCTTTCTCAGGAGGGGTCTGACATCAGTTGTCCTTACGAAGGCGGTATGGGTGATTATGCACTGTTTCCCTTTTGCTGTGAGTCAGAGGCAGGATTTCATTGACACCCTTTTTGTGCATGCCTGTCTCTAGTAGGTCAGATACTGCTGCCTGGAGTGACCCAGCAGCACACATTAAGACTATCTACTGTAGTCATGTGATGGGTCTAACTGTTCCTGGAGTGTTTCACTTCTATTTCCATAACACTTTCTTAGGAGACTGCCTTGTCACATGAACTTCTCTCTACTATGAACTGGTGACTGCTGGTCTATACTCAGATGTGATCTCCCTTCCATCTCCCAAACACAAAAGTAATAGTGGAGGTACTGACGTGTTCCCCCCACTTTTCTCTGTTCCATCATTTCCTCCCCCCCTCTCATTCTGAGTAAAATGGACGGTAGATATAAATAGCTCTCATTTTGAATGTGAACTCGCAAGATAAATGGTACGTGTAAGTGAGTCGCATATGAAGTGTTGGATGAAGGCTTGTTGTCCGGTGCACAATTCAATTTCTTTAACTGGCAGTACACTCTAGCGTCAATGGCTGTGCTCCTATGTGTGCCCAGCACCAAGGCTAAATGGGGAAGACTCCTTGGGCTTGAGTTGAACCCATCCTCCCTAAGGGTCTCATATAATGCTTAATGCTTTTCATTCGTAGTCTTTTACTAACACGGGTAAGTATAATTATGGACTTTTTCAGGTGGGGAAACTGAGGTACATAGGTGAAGTGTCTTGTCCAGGATCAGTCAATGGCACAGCTGGGAATAGAATCCAGTTCTCATGACTCCCTGTGCACTGTCTCATGCTGCCTCCAGTGCAAAAGTAATGGCGTAGACATCCTGCACCCCTTCAGTGTTTAAAGTTTGTGTACAGCGTGAATTGTAACATTTGATGGTTCTTCTCACCTGCATCCCTTAGGATCTGTACTAGGAATAGTGGCCTACGATAACCCAAAGCCACTTTTCTTATTGATGCTGAAGTTCTGCTAGGCCATTACATTCTGTTTCTATACTGGGCCTTTTATATTTCTTACATTATGTTCACACCAGATGAAAGATGAGCAATGGTAAGTGCAGTGGCAAGAACCCATTCATTACAGTTTAAACATGTGCTTTTTAAAACTATTCTTTTTGTTTTGTTTTGTGAATAATATCCAGGTGGGAGCTACAGGGAGTTAGGGTGGCTAGCAGGACAGCTGTCATGTCATTAATTTAGTGTTGCTGTCCAGCAAATGGGTTGTGTTTTTATATGGGGGCATCCTACTTCCTGCCCCGTTAAGTGAATTTCCCCATACAGGTTGCTTAATACCACAATGCATCTGGAAAGTTTCAGGTGATGGTGGTTGACAGCTGGTTTTGCATCACAGCTACATTGCCATATGGGATAAACTAAAGTATAACTCAGCGTCTGTCATAAATTAGGGCTGCTGAAAGCTTTCTAAACCCCACTGGCAGGTTTATTCACTAAACTCCATGTAGGTCCATACTGATACAAGGTAAATCAATTAAAATTCAATTAATTCTCTTCTGTCCAATAACTAAACATATTTCGTGTACTTTGTGTAATAATGTTTTATATAGTAAAATGTTTAGTTTTGAGATTATAGAAGGGTAGAATATGTCAATACAGTTCTGGACATCAGAGCATTGATTGGATTTTCTCGGGTTTATAAAGAACAGCTTTTGGAGAGTAAATGTTACCTCCTATTAATTTTATTCCATTAACACCACTTCCTTAAAATTTTCTGTAAAGCTTCCTTGAATTCTAGATTCTATTCTGAGGAAGTTTTATTATAAGCATACCCTATCATAACACTTGCCTCATTATATATTAGTTTTATGTCCTGTGGTTGTCAAATGGTCTGGGAGTCTGGATCAATGCTGCTATTATTATTTGTATTATCATAGCACCTAGGAGCACCAGTATGTTTGTGTCCTTTTCATTTAAGTCTCTGTTCAGCGTCTTTGGGTACAGCTAAAATCATTTCTAAATCCTAACATGGATGAAGTGTGGAAGCAAGAATTTGACTTTTCTCTGAAGTTGTCATAGTGATTTTGTTCACACACGAGCATTCTGCTGCTTATGTTCCAACCCTTTATGAGACTGTAACTGTGCTCATAGACTGAGCAGATGAATGAAGTAAGCAGTGTCCTAATGGCCAGAGCCTACATAAGATCACACTGGAAACCACACAAAGATGAATGATAACCTGAACTTAAGTTTAAAATTTAAGACACTCTGTTCTGCTTTGACTTCTTCCAGATGCTCAGAATGCAGATTTGCTTGTTGCTCTTTGAAAGCCAAGGAGCTGGCCTGGTAATCCCAACATGATGCAAACTTGGATAGTTGGGGAATTCTGAATCCTCAAACCAAGGAATCAGACTTCATCTGGAACAAATCTGGGTTTTTTTTTAAGACTCAAGTTCTTATATCCTGACTGACTGATACTATCAAATCATAGGATTTATATCTTAGACAGGGGAAGAATCCTTTCTTTATTCCCCTCTTCTCTTAGGAAGGATTCTCTCCCTTCTCACAAACTAATTTGTCCTGATTTTCCCAGTGAGGGTATCTCAAACGTAGTTTTGTTTTGCCTCCAGTATAAATTTTTCTCCAGAAGCCCCAGAGCAGTGTCACTGGAGCAGCAATGTCTTCCATTTTTACACAATAAGTCTTGTAAATGTGGTGCTGATGTCCTGTAGTTGCTTGCACAAAGCAACAGTAGTCTCTTGAACTCCTTTCCCTCCCTCACATACCAAATGGGCAGGGGACCCTACTCACTGGAAATATTATAATGAACTTTTTGAACACCTGGAAAGGTGTCAGAAGGTGAATTCCTTATTCGAAGATCATGGAATTGGTATAATTCTAACAGTACATTCCCTTCTTCTCCAGCAGCACATGCTTTAAAAAAACAAACTAAACCAAAGCAAACCACCAACCAGCTGTAAGCCTTTGAATCGGAGTTTGTTCTGTTGCTTCATGGTTAGCCAGACTCCTTAACAGTGAATCTGCATCTAATTTCATTGATTCTGGAGGAGATATCTAATACTCACTTTGGTGGTGTGGCATGAGAAACAGGACCAAGATGGTACATGCGGTTCAGCATGGCATCCATGGGTTTTCACATACATTACTGGACCCTCATGTGTGCACATGTGAGTCCGTGGGATGGGTGGACTAGGCTTTGAGGGATATGTATTCTGCCAGCATTTTCCTTTTTGTTAGGGTTGTGTTGCTCCACCAGCTCTTCTGTTGACACTGTAGCTCTTCACTGCACTCTGTAGCATCCACCTGTGCTTTGTGCCAATGCTCAGTTGTTTGCTTGTGGTGGCTGTTGCATGCTGTATTTGTACATGTGCATGTGTGTGTGGTGTCTGAAGTTCTCTCATTTGTTTACCTTCCGAAATCCTGTCTCTGACATCCCTCACTGCCTGGATGGAAAGAGACCTCATTGCTCTGATGTTGTGAACTAACAGCTGTGCTGAATTTGATGCTGGTTTTTTATCAGTTATTGCTTTCCTTTCTCAGTCTTGCTGTGTTGTAATTTAATTTTATTTATTTTAACAATTGTAAGCACATGCATTCTCTGACTCTCTAGAGACATGTTGCTGGCTGCTTCAACTCATTGACACAGAACACTAAGCAAGAATGCCCACAGTCATTCAAATAAAAGGAGACTTCTTTCACACCTGGATTAGTTAGGTCCTGCTAGCACCAATTAGTAGTATGCAGATCAGAAAAAGGGGACTTGGCGCTCTGTCTGTTATAGACGTGAAAAGGAGCTCTTCCTCATTGATATGCACAAATTGTGCCCAAATTCCCTGAATCCCAGTAGCAGAATGTGCCACAATATGCTAATTTTTTACTTGTTGTATCAGACTTCTGATCCACAGCACATTCTTTGTAATTACAGCATTTAAAGCCATTATAAAAAACTATGGTTTCTAGACCCAGCAGCCTGCAAGGAGATTTGAATGTTCTGGGACCAGGAGTAGCTCACCCCTAAGACTACTTCTAAAAATAAATGCATTCTAGTGCTGACCCTTGAAATCTGTCCTAAGCAGTGTTTATATTCCAACTGATTCTTTTGAGTCCTTATAATTTGGAAACCAAGAAAAGAGATGAACATATCTGTGAGGGAAGCCTACTTTATTGAAGTTAGAGCTTTAGTACTTAATTGAAGTTAGTGGCCTGAAGCCTTAGGGCTATTTATTTAGCAGAGAGGATGGGTGTTCACCCAAAGGGAACTCAAGCTTTAGTTTTGACCATACGTTTCACCTATTCTGGGGATTGCAGGAGGAAGGAGGGAGTATTTTATCTAAACCCTAGAAGTCCTTTCTGTTGGAAGTCTCTTTGGAGTCGTACTGCCATAGGTTGGTTGGTTCTGAAGTCTTGGTCACTAAATCACAGGCTTCATTGGAGGATTCTTATCAGCAGTTACTGTTGAAATGTCTGTCATTCCATTAATGTGGAAAGATGCAGTGTACAAATATTGCTGTGGGTTTCAAATCCTCAGATGAATCCATAATATGGTAGAGGACATCAGAAACCAAGACTTGTGACAATATATAATTGAAGAAGCTTGTATAAAGCATTCTTGATAAGTCTTAGAACCATTAATTCCAATATTAAATTAGAAATTCAAGATGTCAGGCAAAATTTGGGAACCCCCTTCAACCAAATTATGCTTCTATATAATTGGCCTTTTCCCATATACTTGAATCTAGATATTACTCCTCTACAAATGGAGATATAGAGTATATGAAGCAGGGGGTTGGATCCATAAACTAGCTTATTAGGCTTATCTGGAGAAAAGTTCACTTGAGTCCCATTCCGGAGGTTGCATGTGCTTCTCATCCTGCCAGTGCACTGCATTTCTTGTTTTGCGATTACTTTTGTCTGTTGTCCCTCTGTCCTCAAAGATGATCACCGCAACTATGGCCAGAGGTGGGATGCAAATAAGACCACGGTTCCCGCCTACCACCGCTGTATCTGCCACGCCTCCAAGCTCCATTCCTTTGGGCGGACAGCAAATGCCACAGGTATTTACTGAGTTGAAGCGCATTGTGTCAGAGATTGTACAAGGCATTCAGTACTTGGGTTATATTTAGTGCTCATCAAACTAAAAGTTCACTTTTGTCTTCAGCAAAATACTACGTGCAGATAATTGCTCTTAGCCACTCGTAGTGTTGGGTTTGTTTTTTTTAAGCAGGACTGTCCAAAGTGTACCTTTCCCCCTTTAAATGGAAGCTTTTTGAAAGCTTGAAGTATTGAATAAAGCTTTGCAAAAGTGACACCATTCACATTATTTGCATGTTTAAAACTTCCATGTTCATATCTGGTTCAGGTCTCAAATGAATCGAATTTTCTGGTCTCTGCTTAATCTTTGCACGTATCACAAAACCACTGCATGGCTAGTCTTTGCTGAGGAGAGGCCCCAGGACTCATATAGTAAGTGTCATGGGCCAGAGTGCAAGGCATTGGGTGAGTTGTGTTGGGAAGCTTGCCTGACACCTCTTCTTACTATGCATTGCTCTCGCTAGTGTTAGTTCCTCTTTCATGAGCAATACAGTTGGCCAATTTCAGTTTCAATTGATGATTAGGACATAGTGTAGGAAATATGGAATGCCCCTAATTGAAATGTCCCTGAACTGAAGAAAAAAATGTTACTACTTTAAGCTCCTGGTAAAGCTGCAACTTACAATCTTTGAATAAAATAAAACTGCACATGATTATGCACCCAAATTACAGTTCTGGATTTCTGCTGCACTTCCTACCCCTCTTTCACTCAGGAAGTTGTCCATGTTCTGCCAATCCATTCAAAGATATGTAGCTGGAGTAAGCATAGCTGCACCTTTCCTGTGGACCTGCCTCAGTGAAAAGGCTGACCGGGCCCCCATCCAGTTGATTTTGGGAAGTGTTGGATCAGAATATGCCAGAGGTTATGGGTCAATTACAGCAGTGGGTGGGTGAGGTTCTGTGGTCCCTTCTGATCTTAAAGTGTGAGTTTATTATACCTTCCATAACAGAACCGGACCAGCACTAGCTTTGCTTGCATTTGGATTTCACTTGCGCAGCATATGCCATCTCAGGAATGAACAGGGAAAACTAGAAGGACACAGAAAAGGAGTTCGGTGCTCATCTACTTATTACCATTGCCACAGTAACACAGTCCCTCTTCAACTCTATGAATTGGTTATGAAACCATGCACGTCTGTTCTGTAGTGCTCAGCCCTGGGTGAATCTCTTAGTTTAAACTTATCTCATGCAGTGACACTGAAGCGGAGATCAACTCTTCCTGCTGCTCATCCCAACGCTTGATTGGCTTTGCATGTATAAAGACAGACTCCCTGGGCCTCATGAGCTGCACGTCTATGTTCACACTGATACCTGCCCAGCAGCTCCAGTTTCCATATTGCTTTCTCCTATTAACGGGTGACAAGACACTTCTGCCATCCTCCCAGTATTGTGTGTTGAGTTTCCTTTACTAGCAGGCCTTGGAGCTCTGGGAGTGTCTGAGACCCATAAATCCTGAGTCCTTTGTACGGTGTATTTCTTGCTGCTGAAGTGTCACACTTAGTAGGTACACTTCATGTTAAAGTAAGGTGTTGGATAAGGTGGCACATGCTGCAGAAAGATGCAGGCTCTGACATGTTTATTCAATGCCATTTTTTTCTGGTTGGAACTGGAAAATTCTTTTAATCCTGCTAATTGTTCTGTAGTTGGAATTACTTGAGTCAAAGAAGAATGTCAGTAGGTGTTGCTACACTACTAGCCCTGAGTGTCTCATCCAGCCATTAAAGTGAGATCACCAGTGAGAGAGAGATCCTTAGTCTGTTAGCCCAGCTGCCTGTTCTGTATATTGGCCTGTTAGTGCTATTGTGTCAGTGGTTGCTGGGACATCTTAACTCTTGACATCAAATGAATTAGGTGCAGACTGTAAGTGTCGATTTCAGAAAATTATGTCCTGTAGTATTGGACAACTGGGGAAGCCTAGGCCAGTGAAAGAGGGGAACATGTACATGTGGCACCAGTTGGAATGAAAATAGCTCCTGGAAAATGTAGTGGGATGAACAGACTATCAGTTAGCAATAATGGGAAAAATGTTTTAAAAACTAAACTGACTTGGGCAGGTGTTTGGGTAGCTCACGTCCCACAGTGTGAAGTTTTGAGTAAAACCAATCCCCCGAAATTCAATTAAGATTGCAGAAAAATATCTAGTTCTGTTTGTCCCATGGATGCTGTGGTTTTGGTCTGTACCCTAGAGAAATGCTTGACTAATATTGTTTGTTGGATGTGTTGCCATTATCTTGTCTTCAGACATGTTGCTGCTGGGTAGAACAGCAGTAGAAAATAGCTTATGGCTAGGGCTGTCAGTTAATCACAGTTAACTCATGTGATTAACTCAAAAAAATTACTCGCGGTTTAAAAAATTGACTGCGATTAATCGCACTGTTAAACAATAGAATACCAATTGAAATGTATTAAATATTTGTGGATGTTTTTCTACTTTTTCAAATATATTGATATCGATTACAACACAGAATACAAAGTGTACACTGCTCACTTTATAATAATAATAGGGCTCAGATTTTCCTGGATGCGATAGCTGATGGATTCCTTCACCAAGTAGTTGCTGAACCAACAAGAGGGGATGCCATTTTAGATTGGTTTTGGTGAGTAGTGAAGACCTCATAGAAGAAATGGTTGTAGGGGACGACCTTGGTTCGAGCGATCATGAGCTAATTCAGTTCAAACTAAATGGAAGGATAAACAAAAATATATCTGACTAGGGTTTTTGATTTCAAAAGAGCTAACTTTAAAAAATTAAGGAAATTAGTTAGGGAAGTGGATTGGACTGAAGAACTTGGGGATCTAAAGGTGGAGGAGGTCTGGAATTACTTCAAGTCAAAGTTGCAGAAACTATCAGAAGCCTGCATCGCAAGAAAGGGGGAAAAATTCATAGGCAGGAGTTGTAGACCAAGCTGGATGAGCAAGCATCTCAGAGCTGATTAAGAAAAAGCAGAAAGACTACAAGGAGTGGAAGATGGGAGTGATCAGCAAGAAAAGCTACCTTATTGAGGTCAGAACATGTAGGGATAAAGTGAGAAAGGCCAAAGCCATGTAGAGTTGGACCTTGCAAAGGGAATTAAAACCAATAGTAAAAGGTTCTATAACCATATAAATAAGAAGAAAACAAAGAAAGAAGTGGGACCGCTAAACACTGAGGATGGAGTGGAGGTTAAGGATAATCTAGGCATGGCCCAATAGCTAAACAAATACTTTGTCTCAGTCTTTAATGAGGCTAATGAGGAGCTTAGGGATAATGGCAGGATGACAAATGGGAATGAGAATATGGAGGTAGATATTACTGCATCCGAGGTAGAAGCCAAACTCGAACAGCTTAATGAGACTAAATTGGGGGGCCCAGATAATCTTCATCCAAGAATATTAAAGGAACTGGCATATGAAATTGCAAGCCCATTAGCAAGCATTTTTAATGAATCTGTAAACTCAGGGGTTGTACCGTATGACTGGAGAATTGCTAACATAATTCCTATCTTTAAGAAAGGGAAAAAAGGTGATCCGGGCAACTACAGGCCTGTTAGTTTGACATCTGTAGTATGCAAGGTTTTGGAAAAATTTTTGAAGGAGAAAGTAGTTAAGGATATTGAGGTCAACAGTAATTGGGACAAATAACAACATGGTTTTACAAAAGGTAGATCGTGCCAAACCATCCTGATCTCCTTCTTTGAGAAGGTAACAGATGTTTTAGACAAAGGAAACCCAGTGGATCTAATTTACTTCGATTTCAGTAAGGCATTCGATACGGTTCCACATGGGAAATTATTAGCTAAATTGGAAAAGATGGGGATCAATATGAAAATTGAAAGGTGGATAAGGAACTGGTTAAAGGGGAGACTACAACAAGTCGTACTGAAAGGTGAACTGTCAGGCTGGAGGGAGGTTACTAGTGGAGTTCCTCAGGGATCGGTTTTGGGACCAATCTTATTTAATCTTTTTATTACTGACCTTGGCATAAAAAGTGGAAATGTGCTAATAAAGTTTGCGGATAACACAAAGCTGGGAGGTATTGCCAATACAGAGAAGGATCGGGATATCATACAGGAAGATCTGGATGACCTTGTAAACTGGAGTAATAGTAATAGGATGAAATTTAATAGTGAAAAGTGCAAGGTCATGCATTTGGGATTAATAACAAGAATTTTTGTTAAGCTGGGGACTCATAAATTGGAAGTAACAGAGGAGGAGAAGGACCTCGGAGTATTGGTTGATCACAGGATGACTATGAGCCACCAATGTGATATGGCTGTGAAAAAAGCTAATGCGGTCTTGGGATGCATCAGGCAAGGTATTTCCAGTAGAGATAAGAGATACTCCAGTAGAGTACCATTATACAAGGCACTGGTGAGACCTCATCTGGAATACTGTGTGCAGTTCTGGTCTCCCATGTTTAAGAAGGATGAATTCAAACTGGAACAGGTGCAGAGAAGGGCTACTAGGATGATCCAAGGAATGGTAAACCTGGCATATGAAAGGAGACTCAAAGAGCTTGGCTTGTTTAGCCTAATCAAAAGAAATCTGAGGGGGAGATATGACTGCTCTCTACAAATATATCAGAGGAATAAATACCAGGGAGGGAGAGGAATTATTTAAGCTCTGTACCAATGTGGACACAAGAACAAATGCATAGAAACTGGCCATCAGGAAGTTTAGACTTGAAATTAGACTAAGGTTTCTAACCATCAGAGGAGTGAAGTTCTGGAACAGCCTTTTAAGGGGAGCAGTGGGGGCAAAAGACATATCTGGCTTCAAGACTAAGCTTGATAAGCTTATGGAGGGGATGGTATAATAAGATTGGTCTTTGACTGTTAGCGGTAAATATGCCCAATGGCCTGTGATGGGACGTTAGATGGGGTGGGATCTGAGTTACTACAGAGAATTCTTTCCTGGGTGGCTGGCTGGTGAGTCTTGCCCACATGCTCAGGGTTTAGCTGATCACCATATTTGGGGTCAGGAAGGAATTTTCCTCCAGGGCAGATTGGCAGAGGCCCTGGGGATTTTTCGCTTTCCTCTGCAGTGTGGGTCACTTGCTGGAAGATTCTCTGCACCTTGAAGTCTTTAAACCATGATTTGAGGACTTCAATGGCTCAGACACAGGTTTGATACAGGAGTGGGTGATTGACATTCTGTGGCCTGCGTTGTGCAGGAGGTCAGACTAGATGATCATAATGGTCCCTTCTGTCCTTAAAGTCTATGATTCTATATTTTATTACAAATATTTGCACTGTAAAAATAACAAAAGAAATAGTATTTTTCAATTCACCTCATACAAGTACTGTACTGTAGTGCAATCTCTTTATTGTGAAAGTGTAACTTACAGATGTAGATTTTTGTTACATAACTGCACTCAAAAATAAAACAATTTAAAACTTCAGAGCCTACAAGTCCACTCAGTCCTACTTCTTGTTCAGAGAATTGCTAAGACAAACAAGTTTGTTTACATTTATAGGAGATAATGCTGCCTGCTTCTTATTTACAATATCACCTGAAAGTGAGAACAGGTGTTCACATGGCACTTTTGTAGCCAGCGTTACAAGGTATTTACATTCCAGATATGCTTAACATTCGTATGCCCCTTCATGCTTCGGCCACCATCCCAGAGGACATGCTGCTGATGCTCATTTTAAAAAAAAAGTGTTAATTAAATTTGTGACTGAACTCCTTGGGGGAGAATTGTATGTCTTCTGTTCTGTTTTATCCACATTCTGGCATATATTTCATGTTATAGCAATCTCAGATGACCCAGCACATGTTGTTCGTTTTAAGAACACTTTCACAGCAGATTTAGCAAAATGAAAAGAAGGTACCAATGTGAGATTTCTAAAGATAGCTACAGCAGTCGACTCAAAGTTTAGGAAACTGAAGTGCCGTCCAAAATTTGAGAGGACCGAGGTGTGCCGCATGCTTTCAGAAGTCTTAAAAGAGCAACACACAGAAGCGGAAACTACAGAACCCGAATCACAAAAAAAGAAAATCAACCTTCTGCTGGTGGCATCTGACTCAGATGATGAAAATGATCATGCGTCAGTCTGCTCTGCTTTGGATTATTATCAAGCAGAACCCATCATCGATGCATGTCCTCTGGAATGGTGGTTGAAGCATGAAGGGACATATGAATCTTTAGCGCATCTGGCACGTAAATATCTTACGATGCCAGCTACAACAGTGCCATGAGAATGCCTGTTCTCACTTTCAGGTGACATTGTAACAAGAAGCGGGCAGCATTATCTCCTGTAAATTGTAACCAAACTTGTTTGTCTGAGCAATTGGCTGAAATAAGACTGAGTGGACTTGTAGGCTCTAAAGCTTTACATTGTTTTACATTGCAGTTATTTGTTTGTACATAGTTCTATATTTGTAAGTTCAACTTTCATGATAGAGATTGCACTACAGTACTTGTATTAGGCAAATTAAAAAATGCTGTTTGTTTTTTACAGTGCAAATATTTGTAATCAAAAATAAATATCAAGTGACCACTTTTGTATTGTGTTGTAATTGAAATCAATATATTTGAAAATCTAGAAAGCATCCAAAATATTTAATATCGTGTTCTATTATTGTTTAACAGCGCAATTAATCATGATTAATTTTTGTAATCACTTGACAGCCCTACTTCTGGCTGTAGCTGATTATTGGTAGTCTGCATAAGTCTATCTTGATCTCAATAACTGAAAGATTAATTTGGAAATAGTACTAAAGTTAAGAAACTTGGTGTCGTATTTGATAACACTTTTCCAAGAAAGGACCAAATGTGGACTTGTTATAAAAAATATTTGTTGTCCAGACTGTGCTTTTGATTTATCCTACAAGACACAGCATGTGCCCCTGGCACCACAAGACTTGATTGTCTCTTTGCAGAGTAGCTTCTGGATCTTGCTCAGAATGCAGCTGCGCTATTAATCGCTGGTAGGGCTTGGGTACTCAACAATTTCATGGCTATTGAACTTGCCACCAAATTCAGAACTGAGCTCAGTTGTTGTTTTTGTTTTTAAACTTTCATCTAAAAAATGTTAGGCTTCTAGCCCTTGCTACTGAAGTGTCATGAAACACTAATTAAATGTCAGTGGGGTCTTGCTAAGTCTAAAACAATAACCGAGGTGTGAGCTTCCCCGTTTACCTCATTTGGGTCGACTCTGAAGCCTACTGATTGTAATTTAAATGTCAGATTAAATAGTTCTTTTCTATTTTATTAATGTTTAGCCAAGTGTTTCTGATAAGTTAAGAGCCAGTATACTAATCCCAAACTGTCTGCTACATATTCTTTGGTGTCAAAATCCCCAGCTTCCCCTCCTGATCTGCTACACTCTCCAGTAGCCTTGACTGCTACACTGCCCTTATGAAATGTTGGTACAAAAAGCACATTGGAAATCTAGGAATAAAGTAAAACTGAATTTAATATCAAATTAATAGGACAGATACTGATCCAACTGCGAATATGAAAACCTGTTTGTTAAGCTTATTTGACGTTTCTGCAGAATTTTCAGTCTTGCCAGCAAAGCAGGGGGTCCTTGGTGATAAACTTGAATCCAGCTTGCTACAGGGTTTTGTTCACTGGTTTAAGCATTAAAAAATATAAGTATTGTTAGGTAACTGATTGCTAGAGTTTTCCTTTAGGCCAAAAGTGTTTTTACTACTTGGTGAGATTCCCCTAAAGAACATGGCAGCATTATGTGCTACTCTCTAAGCAACGGGGTAGCTTGGATTCACTGTACTCTTGGGGTGCAAACTGTGTCAAAACTAAAGTCCAATTGAGCTGGACTTCACAGAGCTAGTCTGAGTCAGCTGTAAAGATCACATCCTGGAAATGGAGGTTTTGTTTATTGTATAATATAATCCTACTCCCTGGGAATAGTGCAGTGTAGGAGTCAGAAGATTACAAATGCATAAGATGGCCTCTGGTAGGGGAAGATTCCTGAAGCACCAAAGCAGCCTTGGGAAAGTAAGTAGGTCGATAACTAAAGCTTTGGTGGGGATGGACTGAAGAGGTCGGTGCTCAGCACAGGCCTGACCTGCATCTCGTAAAGCACTGTACTCTTAGCAGAGGGATTGCTGCTAGAGAGGAGGCAGGAGCTTTTTATACAGGAGGTCAGACTAGAAGATGGCCTTGGAATATATGAAAATGTCATAACCACACTGAGTGTCAAGCACCAGACTGCAGCTTCCCCACTTGACTCCAGCAGGGGTTGCAGGCTGGTTTTAAAGGAGGGAAAGTGCTCTGTGTGTGCTCATACCTTGTGGGAACGGGTAGAGCTGTGAAAGGAAACAGGATATAAGCATTAATTCAGTTTGCCATTGTGTCGTAGGGGCGCTGTACAGTGCGTATACAATCTTTTAAAGAGAAGGATCCCATACACTGGAGATGAGGGTCTGGTCCTAAGCTCGGAGCACTGCAGAGGCAGTCCTTTGCTCTTCAACAGCTCACACTATTTGATGTGCTCTGAAGGGATACGTGCCAAGAAGAGAGGACCTGTGCATTGGGGCAGACTGGGAGTGAAAGCAGGGGGAACTCTCTGTGAAACGTTTTTCTTCTTCCTTCACTTGAGCTCTCAGGGCACAAAAGTTCCATGAGAGGCAGAATTACGCCATTTAATTCCAAGCATCGTTCTTCAGCTTCTGGGAAGAGAGACTGGCAAATATTCCCCTCCCATGAAAACCAGTGAGCACAGCCTCATTGCTTATTATGGAGAAAAGGGAGGTAACTCCGCTACCTCAAAGCATCTGGAAAGAGAAGTCTTGAAACCCTGTATTAAAGAAGGGCCAGCTCTAGGTTTTTTGCCACCCCAAGCGCAAAAAAAAAAAAAAAAAAAAAACCCTGGGAGCCCAACTGCTGAAGCAAATAAATAAATAAATAAAAGCTCCGAGAGCGCAGCTGCTGAAGCAAAAAACAACTCGGTGTGCCGCCCCTGGAATTCTGCCGCCCCAAGCACGTGCTTGGTTTGCTGGTGCCTAGAGCTGGCCCTGATTAAAGTCATGGGGGAGTGGGTGGGAAAGGAATGGTTCTACTGAAAGTAGAAATGAGACCATAACATGTTGCATTGCCATGAACCTTAAAGCTGTACCTTAGTGGATTATCAACTAGTAGAGTGTCTGTTGGTTCAGAAAGGCCCTGGATTTCCATCTAGCTAGATCATTTGGGCTCATTACTTTTTCTTGTCTAGAATCTCCGTCCCTTCAGTTTTGCACTTGTCTTTTCCCTGCTATTTTGCTGTGCCCTGTGTGCTGAGGGAGGCACTTTACTAAAGTCCAAAGCTCACTGGAACACCACATGTAGGATTATAGTAACCTTCACGTTCTGGGTCATTGTAAGCAGTGTAAGAGGTAGAAGAAAATGTGAGAGGACAGCCAGTTAGGAAAACTTTAACTCTTTCTGTACCCTTAAGGTGTGGTGTTCCAGGCCAAGAATACCTTGTGACCCTTTGGGTGCATATGGTAGATCATGCCATGCTTCCTATGTTTGCTGCATTCAGTGTGGTCTGTGACAATAGTGGGCTTGCTCTGAATTAGTGAGGGAAAGGAGCAAATCTACAGAGCACCTGAAGTGTTTGGAATGGAATTTTTGTGCTCTCTGCTTTCCACATGGTAGAAATTGAGTTGGCTGATTATCAAGATCGCATTAGAAGACTCATGGTAAATTCATGGGATACTGTGATGTCATGATGTTCTGTCTTATAGACTAACTCAACTTACCTTTGTTTATCTGAGTTAACACCACAAGATTATAGGAATAAATTGGTTTATTTCAATCCACATCCTTTAATTTCATCACTTTATGATTACAAGTTGAAGAACAAACTTTATTGTACACAGAATTTCTCCTGCCAAGGGTTGTAGATTTGAAGTCATTGGGGCTTCTTAAAAGACTCTCCTCCGCTTGAGCCTTCTGTCCTTTGGGTTTATGCAACCCGATCCTATCTGTAAAACCAAAATAACCTCCCCTTTGCCCACCCCATCCCAACCACTTGAAAACTTTTCTGGCTCCCCCAGGCTTTCAAATTTAAATATCAAGAGTCTTACGTTTCACTCACCATACATTGTCCTTTCCTTCCCCCTCCTCCTAAAGAAAACTGATTTGGATGCAGTAGCCAAAAAATAAGAAAAGGGTTTGAAGAATATAGATTGAAAGCAAAAATAAGGATGGGTTTTTTATTGTGGTCGTAAATTCTCAAGCCAGTCCTCCATGATCTTGTTATAATAAAGGAAATGATAGTTCAGAAGAAACTCTTGCTATTTTAATCTAAGAAGGAGGAACTCAATATCTGACTCCAAAATAATTCATGTTTTTTGGAGTTTTAACTGTTGGTGTGAAACATTCCCCTGGGTGCCCCAAGAAAGAAATGTGAGGTACTGGCAGTGCTCTCTTTATGGAGGAGTTTAGGAAACTAACACTTTCTGTTTCTTATAGAGTCCAGAGGATGCTCTTTTCACCATAGCCAAAGCCTTTTTAGATAGGTTCCCATTATCCGCTCTCTTCTTTGTTGAATATATTCTTTCCCATTTCAGGTCAGCCAGAGCAGCATTACCATGATGTCGTCGCCGTCACCTGTCCAGCAAGCGCAGACACCCCAGTCAATGCCACCACCTCCTCAGCCACAGCCATCACCTCAACCAGGGCAGCCAACTTCTCAGCCAAACTCGAATGTCAGGTGAGCCAGAATGTGACCACCTGAGGTGCGTGGTAGCTGCAGATGCTCTCACCAGATGGTGATGAACATGACTGGAGGTTAAAACAAAGTTGTCATAGGTGCTTGCCTTGGTGCACTTTCTAGTGGGGAGTCCAACCCTAGTGATGCCCTGAGGTCTTGGGCTGTCATGTCATAGGAACTTGGAGGAGTCATGCTCATATTGCTATCCCCTCCCCATTCACCTTCTCTGAGGCTACTCTGTGTGCAGCCACATACAGATACTCCCCGGATTACTGTGGCTTAATGGAAGGAGGGAGTTAAAGGATTGGATGGGATGTCAGAAGCAGAAGGCAATGGCCCCTAAATCCAAGGCTTCTGGCCCCTAAATCCAAGGCTTCTGCGTGGTCTGCAGAAAAAGGCCCCATCATGCTCCTGGGTTGAGGGGGGAGTTATTCAGAGACCTCTGGAGTTACTAAAGACCTACTAACAAAATTCAGTCTTGCTAGAGTGAGTCTCTCCCACTAAGTCAAAATTCAGTGGTGTTAGTTTTGGAATCTTTACTGAATGCTGTAATCAAACCTTTCTGGCAGGGATTCTGAATCTTTACCTTGCAAGAGTGGTGGTGAAACTGACAAAAAACTGGGTTAGTCTTAGATTGTAAATTTTGGGGGGGAAGAGACCTGTTTTTGCTGCACCTAGCAGCACAGTGGGCCCTGATTCTGATTGGGGCCTATGGGCAGTACAGTGATATAAGGGTGGGATTTTCAAAAGTGTTCAGCTTTAGCCTAGCCTCACTCCCATTGAAATCAATGAGATTTTTACAACAAACTTCACTGGGAGCAGAGCAAGTCAATGCCGAGCACTTTTGTAACTCCCACTCCAGTGCAGCTGGGTGCAGAATGCTGCAGCAGCACTCAGTAAAACGTACCCGCTCAGACTAACCATTTCGTCTGCTAGCTTCTTACAGGCCACTTTGTCTTCGTATTAAGCGTTGAATTGACTTTCATTTCCATTCTTCAGCTCCGGCCCAGCCCCATCTCCCAGCAGCTTCCTCCCCAGTCCATCTCCTCAACCATCCCAGAGCCCAGCAGCTGCACGAACACCACAGAACTTTAGTGTCCCATCTCCAGGTCCTTTAAACACTCCAGGTAACTCATATTGTCATCAATAAGAACTGTACTGTGGAGCATGATCCAGTGATGCATCTTAATAACTAAAACATACACAGAGAAATCGGAGGTTGCACGATTATGCCCTTGGCTCTACGGAGCTCGACCAGCGAGTAGTAGTTCAGTGGTGGACTTGCCATGTGCAGCAAGGAGAATATTCTAGTTTTGGAATTGTCTGATCTCATTTTTTTTGTCATTGAATTACATGAGGGTTTTCATAACTTTCTGACAAAACAGAAATGGTAACCAGAAGGGGATGTAAAGGTCTGTTGGCTCTGGGGTTTCATGCAGCTGGAAATCGCTAGCAACAGTTCATAAGCCAATGTCCTGCTTTTTCTGACCCCTTCTGACATGTGATGTATAATCTTCACCTTTTTGCCTGGTGCAGGAAATCCAAACTCCGTCATGAGTCCAGCAAGCTCCAGCCAGTCAGAAGAGCAGCAGTACCTGGAGAAACTCAAACAGCTGTCAAAGTACATCGAGCCACTTCGGAGGATGATCAATAAGATTGATAAAAATGAAGGTGTGGCCCCTTGTATTTTTACTGGACAGTTCTCCCTGTCAGCCTTTGGTGGAGACAGCTGTGTACTGCTCTTTTAGGGGTTCTGGCGGACTAAGCCTATGTCTGTTGTTTTCCTTGCTCATGGTTGCAAAGACTTAACTCTGAAGCATGGCAACCTTTTCATCTCCAAATCCCTTTCTTTCAGGACCTCAAGAAGCAACAGAGGGTCCAGGACCCTCTGTTGCTTTTTACAGATTCAGACTAACACGGCTACCCCTCTGGTACTTTCAGGACCTCTTTTTCTTTACCATATCTAAACTTTTTTGGATACAGACTCTTCCTTATGAAAAGATGGAGAATCACAGGTCTTTACTACTTTCTCCTTAGATGGGTCATGTTTTCAGTTTTCCCACCCTCCTTTTTCTGTGTTAATGACTGCAGAGCTGGAAGCTCTGCCTGCAATGAGTGCATTGCTCACTAGTCCTTTTCATCTTATTTCAGATAGGAAGAAGGACCTGAGTAAGATGAAGAGCCTCTTGGATATCCTGACTGATCCTTCAAAACGGTAACTTCCTTTTCTGTTTAGCTTGTGCCAGCACCTCCCCCAATGAACTCTCTTCCTCTCAAACCCACTCTCAGGAATATGAGAGACTACGTAGGCTACCATGGAGTCCCAGATGAGTAGTGGTATCCCAGACATCAGTCTACCATCCTGCAGCAACATGTTGTATCTAGACAGTTCTCAACTCTAATCTGAATTTCCTTGTTTTTGCAGACCCTCAGTGTTGTTGTATCACTGACTTTCTTTTATGTTGAGAAATGGTGGGCAAGAGATTTAAATTTCAGAACCCTTTTTTTTTTTTTTTTGCTGATTCATTCTAAATTCTGTGTTGCAACTTCTACCTAGGAAGCTGTGCAAAATCCTGCCAAAAGATTTTACAATGTGATGTCCCCTAAGACCAGGGTGGATTTGATTTAAATCATTAGTCAGGAAGACGCGATTTAATCATGGATTTCTACATAAAAGTGCATTCTTGTTGGTTGTTATAACTTAATACATATTCTTCACCACTCGGAGATGGATATATTTCATTTTTAGAAGATACATTTTTAAACAGTGATTTATTTTGAAAACTTTTCAGATTAGTTTTACAGCTATATCAGAAAATGAATGGTTGGTTGATTATTTCATTTACCAAAGGTAATTGAAGCAGATAGTTCACCTCCCAATGACTTCATAAATATCTCAAATTCAACAGGTTAATCATTAATATTTGGAGGATTTTCTTGCCATGCTGTATTGGGAGGAGAACATCACCAGACAGACATTGAAATTGTTTTATTTAACAACAACGTTACGTATTTTGGATTTTTTTCTTCAACAGCAAACATATAATATTTTAACAAAACAAGCATATGTCCCTCACTTCTCACATTTATCTCCAGACTTCTTCCCCTTGTCTAGATCTATTCTGCCTCCAACAATCTTCTATTCATTGAACTTTTTGAAACTTTGCACTTTTAGAGAGAGGTAAGGGATTGACTCTGTGTACACAAATTTGCAGAGGGACAATAGAGTTGAGGTCTGTTATTTCTCACCTCTCTCTATATATTTATTTATTTAAAAACTTTTTTTTTTAACATTGTTAACAAGCAGGTTATCTTTGGAGATACAAATCCACAGTTTGAGAACTGCAAAACTAAGCATCTCTGATGGTATCTTCTAGACGGAGTCCCATTGGGTAGATAGAAAGATTAACCTAAATAATCTATACAAAAGCCTGTGGAACCCCATAAGATTGGGTCCGTAATCCATGAACTGTTGGAACTCATTTATTAAACTTTTCTTAAACATTACATGAATATATTGTCTCTTACTATAGAATTAGAATTTATAATCTCTAGTCTATGATGAGAGATCTTTGAGCTATAATGTATCTTAATTAAAACTGTCTTTAGATAGGCTTTTTCCTCAAAGCATTTTATCAAAAAATCTGATTTTAAATAAAAAAAAAACAGATTTTTTTTAATCATTAATTTTTATCCACCCTGCCGAAGATGTAGTATTGGATCTTTTGTTCACAGTTTCATAGAAAGCTATTCAGTAAACTGATAAATCAGGTGTGTTTTATTTGCTGTAATAGTCTATTTGAGCTAATTGAAATGATTGGCGAAATTCACCTGGGTTAACTTTTATTTTGCTGAAAACAATCAGCTCTTTTTCACTGAGACATAGGTGTATTCATTCTTTCCTTCTCCATTAAAGTCCCTCCTTAATATATGCCCTTCAGCAAAGCCATTCAAGGATCCAAATAAGTTATTTAAAAATCTAAGTACTTTGTGATTGGACCTTTTATTTGCCAGAATGTTAGGTTTGAACCTTGTGATCTAACTTAGAATTTAAGCTCCCTGAGGCAGAGCTATAGTTCCTGTTTTGAACAGCACCCAAGCTTATCAAAACTGAAATAATGTGGATGGGAGGCTCAGATATGACAAAATCCTCATCTTGGACAGCAGAGCAAATTGTGCTAACTCTTTCCTCTTCCTTTTCAGATGCCCTCTGAAGACTCTACAGAAATGTGAAATTGCTCTGGAGAAGCTCAAGAATGACATGGCTGTGGTAAGCAATGGGTTTACTTTTCATCTTACTGGAGAGTTAGGCTGGCAGTGAATTCCACAGAGGGCACCAGTTTGGCAGAAATTTCCCATCTCTTTGTGTTCACAGTGCTGGACTGAGCAAATAAACAGAAAACTGGTTAAACACTGGGCCATTCAGCAGGCGTGTCCTTGTGCACACCTCTTAAAAATTATTCTGCTTACTGAACTGTCAGGTATTCGTGCCTTGTACTCCACCTAGGTATGATCCTTGTTCTTGTCTTTAGCAGATGTCACCAAGACAGGATTTCTACATGAAAGATACTGACAGTGTCGATTTTGTTTACTATGGGTTTATCTACATGGGGACAGTCAGAAAAATTAATCCCAATTACTTAAAAGTGTGAATGCAAAAATAGATCAGTTAAACTGCATTAAACCCCTGTATGGACACTCTCGTTCAGAATTTCATTTAGCTTAATTCACTTTCAAAGTTTAATTCTGAATGAGTGTACCCATGTAGTGGATTAATGCAATTTAACCAATCTATTTCAGATTCACAGTTTAGTTCATTTGGATTTACTTTACTGCTGGTATACGCAGGGATACTTAGGAAGTGTTTCTAGAGTAGCACAAAACAGAGGTTAGAGGAATGCAAAGGATTCTTAAATGTATTAGAAATACTGTAGTAAAAGTTTGCATAATGAATAATATAACAAGGTGTCTTGCAAGGACTCTTTGTGACTGATAGCACATAAAATAAGATGTGCTTCTTTGTGCTTTAGCCCACGCCTCCACCTCCACCAGTGCCCCCTACCAAACAGCAGTACTTGTGCCAGCCACTTTTGGATGCTGTCTTGGCAAACATTCGTTCACCAGTCTTCAACCATTCCCTCTACCGTACCTTTGTGCCAGCTATGACTGCGATACATGGCCCTCCAATCACGTATGTATCTTTGCCCTGCTGTCTGACTACTTAAGAGAAGTTAATCATTTGGTTGAAATGTTGGAAGGATGGGCTGCGGTGATGGATATATGCATGCTTCCTTTTCATCTGTAAAGTACTTGAGAAATCAACTTAGTTTGAAAAATGTGGACTTGGCATAACATGGTGCCCACTCTGAGTTCTTTTGTGGATGTATTTTACGCAGGGCCCAGATGGCTTCCCCTCGAAAGCGTAAATATGAAGAGGATGAAAGGCAGACCATACCAAATGTATTACAAGGGGAAGTCGCAAGATTAAATCCTAAATTCCTGGTGAATCTGGATCCCTCCCATTGCAGTAATAATGGCACAGTCCACCTCATATGCAAGCTAGGTAAGCTAAGAAGAAATGAAGCCTGTTTTCAAGAGGTGTTGATTTTTTTCCCCCCGGTGAATATGTACAGCTGTAAATCTTGCCAGCCTATAATTTCATCATGGTTTTTCTTTAGCTTGCCAGAGTTGTGGTAATGCAGAATGTGCTATCCTGCAGGGATTGGTTCAGGAGCAGCTGCAGGATGTACCCCAGAACAAGTAGCTAGATATTTAATCCACTTGCAGCTTTTTTAGAAAGTGGGGAAATGATCTTTCTAAAGCTAAATTATTCTATGTTCTTCTGCACCCCCCCATCCCTAGTATCATGATGTTGACACTAAAAGAAGGCAGTATTTTAGGCTAGTCTCTGAATAAAATGCTGTTTTTTTAAACTGAAATATTAGTGGTTTTTGTAGCTCCATGTGTGCATTTAATTGGTTCCCTAAATTGGGATCCAAGCAAACTCTCCAGGTAATCTGAATTCCTGATAGTATGAAGTGGCCTATTTATAAACATATCTACATTTCTCTCTCCTTGTATTTCAAGAAACTTGCTATTTGGGATGTGAGAAATAAATTGGACTTGTAGGTAATTGTTGCCAGTGTGGAAGAATCCCAAGAGTGAAACAGTACAACTGGATCTTGTTAGATTTCCTCTCCACAGATGAAAAATCCTGCCTCTTGCACTGATGGGTGCAGTTTGCTGATAATTCCTCACCCTTGGCTCAAGCTCCACTGGTGTTAGAAAATGGTTTAATGCCTAGTGTAGTCAGGACAAAAGTTTTCAGCACCCTAAAACATGGTATTGGGACATAGAGGAACTGGATCTGTCTAATTGTATTGAAAATGTCTTTCCCAGCTGCACCAGCAGTTGTCACAGCTGGTGGTGTGAGTGGGGAAGTGTGTGTAAGTCTTTGCCCTTCTCTCTCAACCAAGCAAGAATGGAGTATACCTTCATGTGAACTTGTTTTCCCTTTGGACAGAAAAAGGTAAAGTGGGTTCATTTTAGTGTGTACCAGACAAAACATGGGAATGCTCTGGTCCTGGCTTACATGTGTAGTAGGAACAGTGCCTAGACATTTTGTATTTAGGAAACCAAACTCAAATGAAGTACACCTCATGAAAGACTGAGACTGGTGAGATGCGTGGGGTGTGTTGTGGAGCTGGGAGTTCCAGGTTGCGCTTCCAGCAAGCCGAGGCCATTTTTAAAGTGAGCTTTTCAGAAATGAAGACTCATAGCCTTGGTTCCATTCAAGATTAGATCTAGTCCCTCCCTGTCCATTCCAGTATATAATGTATAGACGTAGGGAAAACACCACACAAGACATACTTTGATGCCCTGATGGAAAATATCTTTTGTTAAAGTAAATGTGTTTGAATTCTAGATGACAAGAACCTTCCAAATGTCCCGCCACTACAGCTCAGTGTTCCAGCTGACTATCCAGATCAGAGCCCTCTGTGGATAGACAACTCTCGACAATATGGTATGGGGACAATAGGATGGCATCACTTTAAAAAGTGGGGGGATCAATACGTGATATTCAGTTGTTGTGCAACTGTGTTTATCTGGGCTGTCTCCTTTTTCTTTTCCAGCAGCCAATCCCTTCTTGCAGTCAGTGTATCAGTACATGACATCAAAATTGCTGCAACTTCCAGACAAGCATTCAGTCACAGCACTCTTAAACACCTGGGCACAAAGTATCCGTCAAGCCTGCCTCTCTGCTGCATAACTTCCTTCCCTTGTGAAATCATGAAGCAAAGAAATTGGGTCTCGACAGCTGGCCTCTCCCATGGCCACTGGAAGAATCACAGGCATTTTGGGAGGGAACTTCAGAAGAAAAAGCCTTATACTGTTTTGTTTCTAGGTGCCAGGTTCAATAGGGAACCTGGTGTTAGATTTAGATTTCATGCTTTTATCTTCTGCCTTTGTGGACTTTGCCAGCATTTTCACATATACAGAACATGTATATATGGTTCTTGAGACTGATGTATTAGGAGGGGCTTTTATTGTCTTCTTAGAGAAGAAATTATTTGTAGACTTCCATCAGGGAGTCTGAATGGTATAGAAAGGAGAGGGGAGAATGTCCTAATTTGCTTCAGACTTTGCCTGATGCCAGTATTCCTCACACTCTGTATGTTGTGTGACTTGATATTGCCCCAAGAATAAATTAGCTGCAGCTAGAATGTGCTCACAAACTTCCCTATGGTTGCAGGAGTCTGGTAATTTAATTTGGAGAAAGGGGAGAAATCGGGGCCTTTTTAGGGCATCCCTAATGCGTCAGATTAATCTGAATAATTCTGTTTAGGAGGAAAAACAACCATAGGAAAAATTTTATAGCTTATTTTAAACACTACTTTGTATAAACGGTTTTTGGTTAGCACGGACCATGCATTTCTCACTCTTAGAAAGTTGGATGATCTGAAGGAGGGGTATTCAGTGTGCATGCTGACTGATTTCCCTGTGAACTCCAAGTGTGTGTGCAGGGAAAATCAATTGATTGACTCATAGCAGCACTGTAAATGAATCCAGCAGGCTGCAGCTACTTATCTGCATTTATATTTACCAGGGGAATTGCATCTTACCTGGCATTTCTCTTGGGTGTTGGCTTCCCTGGGGAGTGATGCAACTCATGGGAAGTGTTTGCATATCCCACTCGCATCTCTTTGTTTAAAAAAACTGAACACAGCTCAGGTCTAAGACTGACAATTGACCTTACGTGCCTTGGGCACTGAGGGACACCCAACTGTAAAAGTATTACTGGTCATCTCAGTTAGGATCACAAGACTGATGGCAGCTGCTGTGTTGTGAGGCAATGCGAATAAAGTAACTGGTTCCATACACAGTGTGATTACATTTCAGTTTGCCCTATCTTTGTAGTTCATTCACTCTCAGTTCCTGCGTGTAAGGGAATTTCAAAGTCTCAAGTATTTCCATCACACCCTGCTCCATCCCCCAGTATTGTGCAACAGTCCCTGACAAGTAGCTGGACTCTTACAGTGGTGTCAAGAAATTGCTGTGACCTCTGTAAATCTGTGTGGTGTCATCAGTTTTAGGATGTTTTAAAATGTGGGTACTTAGTAAGCACTGATTGAGGCAGCCGAGTGGTATCAATATTTTGTACATGAACTAATGCATTATCTGTTTGTTTTATCGTAATAAATTTATTATTATTCCTGTGTTTGAAACTAACCTACTATCATTCCAATGTTAGTCCTTGGGCAACAGCTCTGCAGTGACCAAAGGCTGGTGCCTACTTCATATGTCCTATTGGGAGCTGAAATCTCTGCACCCAGAAGTGAGGGAGGAAAAATTGCATCTGGCACTACATTAGTTGTCCCATGCTGCAGAATAGCAGCCAAGTTCACCATCAACTGGAGGAGAGGTTCAAAAGATTGCTAAGGGAAATATTATATAGAGGTGAAAGATTTTTAATTTAGATCTAGCCAAGATCATTACTAACTTAATACCATGAGATGGGTGTCCAGGTGCTTTTGTAAAATGGGTTAGTGGACAGATGTTCATATCATAAAAGCCAACATCTGTTTGTTTCCCTGTTGCACAGTCAGGTGAGAAGACAAGAATGAACACACACACACTCCTTTTTAGATATTTTTAAGGAGCTATCACTGTGATGTTGACAATCGTAGGTCTGCTCCACTGGGGATAAGGTTGTGATGCATATCAGCAGCCTGGTATAGGGAAATCTTGCATACTTACTGTACACACAATATTTGTTTTCAGAGCAGTCAACCCACTATGTTGCCATGAGTTGAATGGAAACTAGCCCATAGCAAAGATGAAACAATGGAATGTTATAGATTCTGAGTAAAAAGTGTGCAGCTAGAGCAGAGTAATATGACTCCCCCCATAGTTTCAACTGCCCCTTTGCTGCTGATCAGTCCTATACCCGCATCAAAAAAAAAAAATTCTGATAAGACTACTGTAAATTCAGCTCAGTTCCCATCTAACATCTCTGCAGAGCTGTGAAATCTTGTCCTGCCAGGTAACATGATGTAGCATGTGGCTTCCAGCCTTTCCACTGATGGATTAGCAGTAATCTAGTGTTATCTGTAAAACTGTGCAGCCCATACCTGCATAAAAATAAATGTATGCTGCTTTAAAATAATCTCTGACAAACTAAACAAGTTTGTGGGATACAGCATTGACATGCTTAAAAGTGATAAGCATCCAATTTCCTAAACCGTAATCTCTTACAGGCTTTCATCATTACGTTAACTCACAAA
The DNA here is from genome assembly GCF_011386835.1 of Chrysemys picta bellii. NCBI lineage: Eukaryota > Metazoa > Chordata > Testudines > Emydidae > Chrysemys > Chrysemys picta. The sequence goes on along the minus strand of NC_088805.1, from coordinate 13,511,254 downwards.
ATAAACATCCTGAAGGAATAAGGGGAGTGGTACCCATGGAAATCATTGAAGGAATGAAGCAAAGCTGCAACAATAGAAGCATAAACTCTTTGTTCTTGAATAGAAGACAGTGATTTCATCATTAATTTTTACTTGAAGTGGGGAGATAATAGCAGCAAACCAACCTATGTTGAAACTACAATGTAAACTCAAACATATACGGGGAGTGCTGTAGCTACTGGAACACTTAAGGAGAAATCTGGAATGCAGTTGCTGAACAACCAGATTAAAGCACAGTGCGACGAAGACGGCTTCTTTGAATAGCTTGGGTTCTCTTCTGTCTCTCAGCAAAACTGTTTCCCAGTGTTTGCTTCAGTGCTGGCAGAACTGCCCTTTCAGCAGCTGGCAGTGGAGTTAAAATCAAACTGGAGATAAGAGTTGGAGAGAGGAATGATCAGTAATGTGGTGATTTTAAATCACTTTCTCTTTACCAAGGTCTACTGGATTAGGGTCACCCTCCACATTAGTCACCCCAGTGATTCTACAGGATGGATGGACTACCCTCCACAATGCTCTGTCCCAGTGATTTTAAATTTCTCTAGTAAGAACTCTCCCTAGCCTTCAGAGTGCTTACATTATTTTTCTAGTAAAGTGAGGAAAAGCGATGGCTTTCAGTACAGTTTCATGGGCTGGGAGGGTGTGTGGGGCCCTTCTGCTAGTGAGTACCCCGTCACCATTAGGAGGCATAGCAGCTTTTTTGATAAGAGTCCTTCCGCTAGACATAGTTCCCCATCTGTAAAATGCAGGTATTGATACTGACTTTTGTAAAATGCTTTGAGATCAACATATGAAAAGCGCTGTGTGAGAGAGAGAGATTATTTTAAGTGTGAATGGCTCATTACCTGCCAAATTTCAAGTTCAGGATTCTGTTTTCCTGTAACACTGAGTGCATGAAGCTGGGTTTCTTCCTTTGCTTTGACTAGCTGAAAGCACATGTTATAGGAGACACTAGTCCTGTCTTCAGGGGTCTAATAAGCAGCTAAAGGAGGGACCTGATTTTTTTTCAGTACCAAAAAACCCCACAACTTCCCTGTTTCATGAAAGAAGTGAGATCCTACAGTTTAACTTGCAGAAAAACCTTAATAAACATTGTTCACTTCAACTTTTAAAGGGACATAGCTGTATCTGTCACCTGTGTTTTTTAAATAGTGTTTGAGTTGTGCTTGCAGCATCTGCATGAAAAGATGTATTAAGGGTGGAGAGTTCAGAATTTTATTCCTCCTATTATCTCATAGGTGGGGAACTTTAATTGGTTCTGTTATCTTGACAGCATCTTGGAATGGAGAAAGCCCATGCACAGGATGAGTCCTGGGCTGAGCTATTGTCTTCATAAAAGGGCTTGTATGACTTATTGTGTACTTGTTTCTGTGTACTTTGAAGATGGCAATAATCATAGTCTAACCCAGTGATTTGTCTTTTCTTGTTCAAATGACTGGGTAAGATCAGAGTATTGCTTTCCTATTTCCCTTTCATGCAATCCTTAAAAAATAGAGTACTGTTTTTAAATCCCACTGCAATCTAAAATTCAAATTGCTGTGTGACTGATTCCTCAGTGACAATAGAAAAGTTACGTGTGTGTAATCTCATTATGGGTAGAACTTGGCCTTCCATTTGGATTTTAGCAAATAATTCTGAGGTGGGAGCCAGAAAAGAATCTTAATTCATTCTTCCTTCAGCACTGCGGAGCCAACACAGCTAATGGGAGTAAAATATTATTAGCATACGACTCTGAAAATACAAAAGGAAGGTCTGAGTGAAGATGACTTGCTATTTTGCACAGTGGAACCACACTTTAATGTCCTATCTCCTTGAGAGAGGTTTTTGTTGCCTCTGACTTCGCATACCTATAGGATTGTTGCTGAGCTCTGTGATCCTTGGAGAAAAGTGTGTGTCCCTTGGGATGTTTGACAAAGAAGCCCCACGAGGCAATACAGTTCCTATTACCTGAGTCCTGGGTGTAGAACTCTGAAAAGGGGGCTGGTAGTATGGACATGCAAAAGCAACCCTCAAAGAATTAGTAATTAAAACCCTTTGTGCAGCATCCCCCGTGGCTATAGGGCACTGAAAATAAGCCAGGTAGCTGCAGTGATCTCTTCTGAAATCTGACTATCTCTTGAGCAGGGCATATGGATTGATCTTTAGGCAATCATGACCTTAAGAAGTGGGGAGAGTCTTGGGGCTGATGATAATGTTGAAGGTGAAAGATTGGCGGGGGTGGGGGGGCGGGAGAGAGAACCAATAATAGGCTTGTTTTTAACTTTATGATGTAATACTTAATTGCTAAAGGCATCACATGCTTGACTCAACAGCTGATTACATTATAGGTGTAACTAGCATGGCTTTTTCATGAACTGTCTTAAGCTTTAAAGAAAGTAGAAGAACTTACCATTTCTTAGATGTACCTTTTAGCATTTTGGGTAATCGTGAAACTTCTTGATTCCTAAATCAAAATATATTTGTAGATATGATTCCTTGGCTACTTCACTCTAGCATAGTAGCAGAGCATTGATGGATTGTGCTGGCCCTGTGTAACTTGCATTTGAAAATAACGTAATAAATCTTGCTGCATGTGAACATTGAGAATAGGAGAAGCTGCATCACAGCATCTGGACAGATCTAGCTCATGTGATAAGCTGGGCCCATTCAATCAAAATGCACCTTAACGCAGCCAAATGCATGGTTATACATCTAGGGACAAAGACTGTAAGCCATACCTATGGAGATTGTATCCTAGAAAGCAATTGCTCTGAAAAGGATTTATGGGTCATGCAATTCAACATGGGGTCCGAGTGCGATCTTTGGATGTATAAACAGGGGAGCAGTAAGTAGGAATGCCTCTGTAAATGGCATTGATGAGACATACTGGCATAGTATGTATAGTTCTGGTGTCCATGAAATTGGAGGGAGTGCAGGAAGGAGCCACAAAAATGATTAGAGAGCTGGAGAAAATGTGAGATTTAAAGAGTTTAGCTGTTTAGCTTCTCAAAAAGACTGAAGTGACTTGATTAGTGTATAAATACCTTCACACACAAAATACCAGCTACTAAAGGGCTCTTTCATTTAGCAGAGAAAGGCAGAACAAGAACCAAGGGCTGGAAGCTGAAGTCAGACACATTTTGTAACAGTGAGGATGATTTAACCATTGGAACCAACTACCAAGGGAAGTGGTGGATTCTCCATGTGTTGATGCCTTTCTGGAAGACATGTTTTAGTCAAACAAGTTATTGGGTTCAATATAGGGGTAACATGGTGAAGTTTAATGGTCTCTGGTATTCAGATCAGGCTAGTTGATCTTTTGGTACCTTCAGAATCTGCACCCCTTGTTAGTTGGCTGCTCCAAATGCTACTCTAACAGACCTACTATCCTTCTAGAGTCTAACTGGAGAACTGTTGTGGGACTAGTACAGGAGGTGGGTAAAAGGTAAGGGAAATCTCTGTAACCCATGATCTTTTTTTGTTGCCCTTGTAATCTCTTGTTCATTGCCTAAACGGCAACAGTTCCTGCCCTGAAGAGCTTACAATGTATTTGTATACCACCTACTGCAATATAGCCATAAACCCAAATGGGGTCTGTAAACAGTACCACCATATAAATAAAATCATTCCTTAAAATAAACATAAGCCTTCAAACCATATAGTCCCTCTGAATCTTTCAGAAATGGGCATACATGGAAGGGTCTGACTTTCAGTTGGATTGAGTAGATTCTGTTAACCATGTGTCTCAACTCCTTCTAGGCTGATAGCTTAAATGAATGTAAGTACTCTGAAAGAACAAACTGACAACCCTGTCTACCTGCACCCTAAGTTTATGGACACATATCTCCAGTTAGGTTAGTGTTGTTAACAGTTGTGTGCAGTAGTCTTGTTATAATATAGGATTTGGCCCCTTGTGTGTAGATGTCTATTAAGTCATATATGTTAAGTCCTCTCAACTCACATTAACAGATTGCATTCTGGAAAGTTTGAGGGGGTAGAGGTGGCTCAAAGATAACTTTCCCTTGTGATTTAAGGAAGGAAGCCATACAAAGTCAAAGCTCGCTAATGGCCTCTATCTAAGCACCTTGCATATGGGCTCTATTCTGCAAATTCACTCCAATACAAAGCAGAAAGGGAACTAGTGAACTCGACTAGAATCTAACAGCTTACCCTTGAGCCATAACTCAGAACAGCTTACCCAATCTGGCTGGCTAGCAGATAGTCTTCAGGAATCCTTTTGTTCTTGTGGATGTCCTCCAGATACGATTTCAAATACATCAGCTGAAGGACAGAGAGGAGAAAATAGATTTTCAGAGGCAAGCAGAAAGGTTATTTCCTATATCACCACAAACTTACTGCATTTTAAAAGCCGTGACTAAAGTAGACTGAGCTGCGGTCAATAGCCTCACCTCTTGTGCCTGCATGTGGTTGATGTTCCATAGCTGGTGAATGACAATCTCACACTCTTCCAATGTAGGTGGTTTCCGGATGTGGGAGGGGAGGACACTCACCAGGAAAGGGTTGGAGGAGGCTGGTGGTACCTGAGCTTGCCCAGATTTAATCTGGCATGGCAGTGAAAGTACTGGAGATGTAATTTTATCAGAGACTTCTCTGTCCTCTCTAGAAAATTGATCACAATTAAGGAATAAAAGAATCACAAGGGAAATGGATTAAATGTCTAAATATTTATTGTATTTACCTCGCCAAAACATTTATCAAACATTTATTAAGACTCTCAAGAGCCGAGGTATTATACTATTTCACAAGTGGGAAATGAAGGAAACATGGCAAGTCCAGGAGTCTTAACTCTACAGGATCACATCCTTCGCTGTAGCTAAACTACTACTTTGTGTCCTCTGTCTCGAATGGTGCATGGCAGTACACTTTATGCCTGAGTTTTTCCTTGGAATTAATTTGCACTTCTGTCTATGCCCACTACAATACACAATGACAACTCAATTGAAGACTTTATCCCCTAAGGGCTTCCTAAGTACCACTGCTAGAATCAGTTGCTCACTAATTTATTCCTAACCCTCCTCAATTTGTATTTGACATTACTTCTATTTCTAAGACATGCAAGGTGCATGTGCACTATCATGGGCTCCACATGGTCAAAGACTCAAAAAAGAACATACACTTACAACCCAGAAACCTCAAATGAGCTGCCTACAATTGCTGTGTGCTGATAGCTTGCTCATACCTAGAAAGAACCTCCTCTTGTGGCTTCTCCACCTTTGGAGGGGGAGGCTCTGGTTCCCCTTGTACCACTTTGACCACCTGTTCTTCTGTATTCAGTTTTTGCTTTTTGGGCTGGTCCATCTGCTGCCTGTTTGTCAGTGAATACCTAGAGCCTGCAGCAGCTGTTAGACAAAATATGAAGGGGAGAGGGAAGAAGGGAGGGGGCATGTGTGTGCACATATCACAGGCCAGAGACTTAACAGCTTGCAGATACAAGCTTTAAGTACCCGCATCTCCACAGCAGTTCAGGGTATTCCATGCTCTTTTATGGTTTTATTTTGTGAGCAATTGAAGAGCTTCATTGTAGTTTAGCTTATTTTAATCCTTTAACACTTAGTGTCAAGAAATCCTATTTTACTATGTTAGCACTAACAACTGTAAATTAGAAGCAACCCAAACTTAGGCTTTGCTCTCCCAATTTCTTAGCAACTCAGTCATAATGTAAAAGGGATTATAAATGTGTGTGTAAGCACACATGATCCAAATAAGAGAAAAACAGGTATACTAGGACTCCTGATCATCATCAAGAGCCTTAAGAAGAGAGATTTAAAACAAATCTTAGAGGGATTCAGACTTTTACATTGTTTCCCGTTTCTATATCTAGGCCTAGATATTTTCATTTAATAATTTATCTTCCCCCCCTTCTCTACTATATCCAGTTACTAGTCCTGCTACCCCCTAAAGTTAAATCTTGCAGTTTTAAGCTATCTTACCTGCTGAACCTTGCCTTGAAAGGAACTTGTCAGACAAGGTGGGAGTTAAATTATCACCTGCAAAGAAGAATAAGTGATGAATTGGGCATTATGATCATAGTACTGACCAGCGAAGAGGCTATATTATCCTCAGTTTAGAATAGGAAACACAGGTAAACTATTTATTTAAAGTCTGCAGAGCCAAGGCGCTCTACATGCAGGACTGCTGAGAGCAACCTGCAATGTAACTGTTTCCCATAGCACCAGAACAGCTGCTTGGTTTAACCAGTGGGAGTGTTTTCTGCACTCAACATGGAACACAATATGAGCACAAAGATCTGGATAAAATCACTGAAGATTGATCTGTAAAAGGGAGGGATGCTCAGGGGCAAGGTTAAGCAACTAGGAACATTGAAGACTGACTGCTGCTTATTGGTGGAGTTTGTCCATCCTTGGTCACAGTAGTTGGCGACTTTAATGGTCATCTCAGCAAGTGGGGTTATGCAATTGCAGACCCAAATGGTGAACTACTGTTGGGAGTGGGCAACAAATAATGATCTCGCACCGGTCCATGATCCTAAGTAGTATGGTATCTTCCATTCAATATGCTGGAATAGGGACTACTGCCCAGACCTGTGCTGGGTCACATCATTTGCCACTCACTCATTAGCCAGTGGCGTGTACTGTACTTAATGATTTTCCACATAGCCAACGCTGTCCTCCGTTGATTCAGATGGGAATGCGTCTTCCATCTGCCAACTATAAGGAGTGTACCAAAGCCTAGATGGAACTTCCAGAAGGCACACTGGGGCTCCTTTACAGAGTACTTAGAATGGAGCGTCATAACCATCCCATTTACCATCTCCAAGGAGATGAAACCATTGTTTCTGTTGTGTCCTTTTTAAAGCTGCAAGTGCAACAATTCCACATGGCTTCCAACCAATGCACATTCCATGTTTGAATGAGGATTGTGCAGACTTGCTGATGCAGTTTGAGCAGTCAGGTGATCCGGAAATTGCAGACCATCTTACAGAATCATTGGATGCCGCTCGCTGGACTCAAAGAGAGGAAGCGACAGCGGTGCTTGACTTTACGTGGTCAAGTCGGAAGAGCTGGAGTTTAATTCGTTGACTAGGTGCGGCTCAAATGCCCACGTACAAAAAGTAGGCCAGCAGTTACTCCAAACCAGATTGCCAGTCATCTGTCGAAGGTTGCCAAAGCTCCTGTTGACAGAGTTGTCAAACGCCAGGTACGTGACAAATGGAAATTTCCTGATCACTCTCCTTATAGTGTGTATGGTAACACACATTGTTTCATGTTCTCTGTATGAGTGTGTGTGTGTGTGTGTGTGTATATATATATATATATATATATATATATATATATAAAATCTTCCTACTGTATTTTCCACTACATGCATCCGATGAAGTGGGCTGTAGCCCATGAAAGCTTATGCTCAAATAAATGTTAGTCTCTAAGGTGCCACAAGTACTCCTGTTCTATTTCCTAAGAAGTAATCCTGCCGATAGTAGGATGGAGCCATTCACTAGTCTGGAATTAAATAAAGTGCTGAATGATTTAAAAACCGGTTCAGCTCCTGCATATGATAGATTGCACCTGAATTCATGAAAACATCTGGGTCCTCACGCTCAGGAATGGCTTGTTCAGTTTTTCAACAGACTTCTGCGGGAATCCAGACTGCCTAGAATCTAGCGCCAAGTGAACATCATTGCCTTGCTGTAATCTGGGAAAGATCCACACTTGCCTTCAAGCTACAGACCAATTTCACTTCTGAGCATCTGTTTTAAGGTGCTTGAGTGTCTGATTTCACAAAGAAGGCATATGTGGAAGGCATGCTGGGACCAGAGCAAGCTGTTTTTTGCTGTGGTAATGGTACATGTGATCAAGTGCTGGCACTTACAACATTAATAAAAAATGGCTTCCAACATCAGCTGAAGACTGTTCAGTTTTTCTTGAACTGACTGCGGCATATGATACGCTTTGCACATTGGCCTTTTGGTGAAATTGCCCAGAACTAAGCCAAGTTGGTTTGTACGTGCAATGGCTCTGTTTTTGAGAAATCACCATTTCCATGTGCATATTGGTGATAGAATAAGTACTTGGAGGCACCAGAAGAATGGCCTCCCGCAAGGAACAGTATTATCTCCAACACTATTTAACTTATATTCGAATGACCTACCGTATACCGGATTTCGCAAGTTTGTTTATGCAGACGACATATGCCTCGGCACTCAGTCACACTCCTTTGACATACTTGAAAATGTTTTGAATGCAAATATGGTGGCTATGGCCGATTATTGTCATCGGTGGCACCTGATACCAAGTGGAAGTAAGACTGTGTTAAGTTTCTTCCACTTACATCATGCATAAGCGGGCAGACAGCTGAATATAGTTCTCAATGGCCAGCAAATAAAGCATGATTCACACCCGATTCATCTAGGTGTCATGTTGGATAGCACTCTCATATATCAAGATCATCTTACAAAGACAGCAACTAAGGTCAAAATGCGCATTAACCTGCTCGGAAAATTGGCTGGAACAATAGGAGGTGCCCAGGCCCAAACATTACGCACGTCAGCCTTGGCACTCTGTTACTTAGCGATGGAGTACTTCACTCCAGTACGGGCTCACTTGTCTCACACAAAGATGATCAACGTACAACTTAATTCTACTATGCGTATTATTTCAGGCACACTTAAATCTTCTCCTCTACCATGGTTACCGGTTCTCTGCAATATTACTCCATCCAGTTTTCACAGAGAGGAAAGTATAGTAAAGTTCATGATGAAATTATGTGATATACCATATCTACCATTAACTAAAGACTTGTTTAATCCACCACATGGTCATCTGCCCTCATCGCGCCCGCTGTGGATACGTTTACTGGGTGAAGGATTTACAGTAGAGGATGTGTGGTAAGTTTCATAATCCACAGAGAAAGTGACAAATAATTATCTTGTCTCATACCCCAATTAGCATCAAGTCCGGGTTTGATGTACCACAAAGGCAATGGAGCCTTCTCAACCGGTTTGGTACCAGACATGGAATTTGTGCTGCAGCAGAATTTCAATGGCATTTTAGAGACAGTCCACTATGTCACCGTGGGCAGCCACAAACCATGATACACATTGTTGAGGACTGCAAAATGACTGCAAAATGGAGGTCTTTGTGCCTTGAACATTGTTGATAAGAATGCTGTGGCTTGACTTGACCAGATTGCATACACCAAATAAATAATAATCTATAACGTGCAACATGTGTTGGGACCCAGCTATTTCCACAAGTGCTGCTTTCCCTACAAACCATCACAGTAACTGAGGTAAGCTAAGGTACTTTCGTTGACATCCTAGATATGCAGTGTTGAGGACATGTGGCAGGGTAGTTTTATGGGCAGGGTTCCTAACTGTAGAACTTGCTTCCTCTAGCAATCTGCCAGAGTGAGTATTGACCTTCAGAGCATAGCACAAGTGCATTTTAGGTTGAACATTTGATTATGCATCATCTCTGGTGAGGCTTTTCTTATGATCGATTGTGGAGGTACAGATCCCTTCGGTCATCTGGCATGATGGATGCATAAAAGTAATAAATATTCTCCACCAGGATCTGAACTTATTATTACCAAGTTAATGGACTGCATATAGATTTGCCTCATGGGTGAAAGATTCAGTATTGCCAACCCCCAAACATTCTAAAGTTGTAAGTCAAGCCCTAACACATCATGAGATTTTGCAAAATAATAAATTGGGGCTTCTTTTTATTTCCCTTCTGGTTTTTGAGCCTGTAGGGATCATGTTTACAAGCTGTTCTCTAGAGCTATGAAAGTTAGAAAAATTTTTAATGAAACCAACATTATCATGTAATTACCATTCCAGAAGCCAAAGTTTTAAGGGAAAAAAACTATTATGAGATGCATTCAATGAATGTTTGTACTTGTGAAAGCTTTGCCAATTTAGCAATATTGTCCAAACTCTCCTGGTAGAGATGCAACTTATATCAGCCATACAGTGCTTTAGCTAGTATATCTTATAAATGTTTGGCGAGCAAAATAAATTATACTGCCAAAAAATGTGTTTGCCAGTATCACTGCATCTACAGCAGGGCTTTTGTTGTATAAAAGTGTTGCCACCTCCTAACCCTCTTCTCTCCCCCACCCCCTCGCAAAAAAATCACATTTAACTGCTCTTGCTATACTGGCAAAAGTTTCTAGTACAGAGGGGTCCTTAGGGTCTTAACTGTAGAATAATGTGACTGGAAGAGCATTATAGTGCAGGCAAGTACTGTCTCTAAGGTTCTCACAGCTCACTAATATGCTTCCTAGTTGACCTAACCCACTCAGATTGTAACCTGTCAATCATGCCAACCTATGTGTTGGCTTAGGGCAGACAACTCACATCTCAATCAGAATAATGAAACTCAGGCCACACTTAGCTATTCCATTTTCCCCTACAAATCCATGAAAACTGAATTCTGACATGAAAGCAGCAATATTGCGTTCACTGTACGCAGTCTTCAGTCACCAGAGAGCTAGAACATTTCTGCATTGCAGAGGGGAGGTGACACTTCCAAGATTGTCTCTCAGGACTGGGAAATGGACAAAGCACCAAGGCAAAATGTCTATTACTAATAAAATTAATGAGGGGAGACCAAGGGACTTCCAGGGGATAAGACACTTACTAGATCATCCTACTTCTAGAACAGTAAAAAGCGGAGCCTACCTTTTACCTGCAGCGACTGATTCATTATGAGTTTATAATGAAGCTCTGTAATCAAATAAGAACATAATTTAGTTTGAACTCTCTCTATACCCCCTTAATTTCCCTTTTCCCATTATAGAGTAAAGCTAAGCTTGTCCCTAGAGAATGTCACTCACGTCAGCTTTCAACATTTCTGACACACTGAAAATTTTTTCACTAAAAATGTAAAATAAACGTATTGGCTCAGAAAGGGTGAGGGAGTAACCATAATGTGAAACCTAATATTGGGAAGGGGGCAGAGCTTGGAAGTAGAGTTAAAGAAATTATTTCAGTTGTTTTAAGACAAGTATGCACACAAGTATAGCATAACTCAGGTCACACTGAATGAAACTAGTTTGTGTATTCTGCACTATGAACAAGGATTTATTACTAGCCCAAACATCTAGCTCAGGGGTTGGCAAACTTTTTGGCTCGAGGGCCACATTGAGTATAGAAATTGTACGGCGGGCTATGAATGCTCATGAGATTGGGGTGCGGGCTCTGGGGTGGGGCCAGAAATGAGTTCAGGGTGCGGGAGGGGGCTCTGGGCTGGGGCAGGGAGGGATGCAGGGGGGTGAGGGCTCTTCCTGGTCTAAGTGTTAGGAAATATTTTCTAACAATTTCAAAACAAAACTCTTGTGAAAAGCACAAGGAACGGTAGGCCTAAGCAAATGGCATCAGGGACCTCTTCAAAGAGACGACATGGAAGAAGAAATGTGGGGGTATAAAAGCAAAGTTTTGCAGAAGCAAAACCTACATTCATTGTAATTAATTCACAACTTAGCATGTTTGAGGAAAAAGAGATCAAAGATTACTTGACTTGCAGTGACAACTCTCCAATCTCTCATCTAGTGCTTTCAGAATCTATACAAGGTTGTACATGGAAAGTCACCTCACCTTTGTTTTCCCTTTTGAGATACTCAATTTCCTCATGAAGCTTCATTAGGGTCTCAGCATGCTGCTGCTGCAGGAACTTCAGGCTTCTCTCCAAATCCATGACTAGTTTATGTGGGTCTTTTTTCCAGACTTCAACAGATTGGGACTGAGAGTGAGGCTGAGGTCCCTGGTCATTCTCGACGCCAAGTTGAAGATGGCTTGATTTATCCAGTCGTCCTACTCTTGACCACTGTGGTAGGTTCCCCAGCGAAGGCAAACTGGTATTATTCATCCTCAAAGGTCCTGATACAAAAGTCGTTTTCAGGCTAGGATTACATGGGCAGCCTACAGCTTCTCAGTAAAGTAGCTGAGGAAATGCCACTGAAGTTGAACAAGGGTCAGTGACCATGTTTAATGTGCTTCAGTCTCTATGAGGTCAGGCGCTGTATGTGCCTTGTACCCTTAGCATGCAAATGTGCCTTCACTATGGCATCATGGGTTTGGGGGGGGGGTCTCCTCAGGACTTGACTCTGACACCGGGGCTTGTGTTCACGGTCTCTGACAGCGGGGGTGGACTATGGCTCTGTGTGCCTTTGCCTGGACTATGCTCTACTAACTTGCCCTCACAGGGGAATGGGGATGGGGCAGATATCGCTGCCCAAAGCCTCCTCGCGGTCACCAGCCATTTCTGCACATGGCCCTCAAATTTACAACTGCCAACCTAGAATGGGGGGGAGGGGGAGGAGAGAACAAGAATGTGAGCTTAGTCAGCAGGCTGGAACTGGGATCCCCCTTTGCACCACACACAGCCCCATCTCAGCCACCTCCTTCCCTCTCCCATCTCAGCCCACCCCCCACACCCCCTGGGCCCAGCCACCCCGCCCCCCGCCAACCTTGGGCCCAGCCACCCTGCCCCCCGCCAACCTTAGGCTTAGCCCCCCACACACACACACCCTTGGGCTCAGCCACCCCCCCACACACCCTGGGCCCAGCCACTCCCCCCCCCACACACACACACAGGGCTCAGCCCCCCCCGCACCTCTCCACCCCACACACACCCTGGTCTCAGCCGCCCCCCTCCAGACATACACGCCCTGGGCCCAGCCCCCCCCCCCCGTTCTCTCCCCCCACGCCAAGGCTCAGACACCCCCCGCACCCCTAGCCCAGGTTCCAACCCACCAGCTCCTCCCCCAAGCCCGCTGGTGGACGTAGCCTCCCCCCACCCTCTCCTCGCCGCCCGGCTGCTCTTTCCGCTCCGCTCTCCTCAGGCCCGGCGCCTGCTGTCAACGTTCCCATGGAGACCGGCGCACTCCACAGCGCCGGCCGGGCGTCGCCCCTCTCAGAATGGTCTCGTCCGGGGGTGGTATCACCCCTCCGGGGCCAGGCAGGCACTGGGCTCCTCCTGCCTCACCCGGCTCGGCCCGTTGGGGTGAGGGGGGAGCGGTGGGAGCTGGCGCTGCCCCCCCGCCCCCCATGCAAAGCAAGTGCGTGGAGCCGGGGAGCCCGGGCGCCCGCTCCAGCGGCTCTGCACGGAGAGCTGCCCGCTCCCCTGCTGGAGCAGGGCCCCCATGGAAGGCAGCTGGGCTGGGGCCCGTTCCTAGCTGTTGAGACAGACTGAGTCTCTTAACTGGCACTCGGGGCCTGGGGCTGGAGGAGAAGGAGGCGAGGGGCTGCGAGCAGGAGCCCGGCTTTAGCAGAGGAAGGGAGAACCGGCCTCAGCACCTGGCACTGGGGCAGGAGAGGGCCTAGCAGCACTTGGGAACTAATGCGCCATAGTACATACAACATCCTGTAGGCATAGACTCGACGGCCACAAGGGACCAGCAAGATCATCGAGTCTGACCTGCACATTGCAAGCCACAGAACCTCACCCATCCATTCCTGTAGCAGCCCCATAACCTCTGGCTGAGTTACTGAAGTCCTCAAATCTTGATTTAATGACTTCAAGTACAGAGACTCTAGTTCAAACCAGCATGTGACCCACGCTCCACCCTGCAAAGGAAGGTTTTAAAAAAAGCCAGGCTGTCTGCCACTCTGACTTGGGGAAAAATTCCTTCCCATCCCCAAGTACGATGATCAGTTAGAATCTGATGATATGGGCGAGAGCCACCAGCCAGACACCTGGGAAATAATTCTCTCTAGTAAATCAGAACCCTCCCCCCATCTATGGCCATAGGAGATATTTGCTAATAGCAGTTGCAGATGGCCTTATGCCATTACAGGCAATCTTCTCGTACCATCTCCTTCATAAACTTATCAAGCTCAGTCTTAAAATAAGTTAGTTCTGGGACTCCCTTCCAAGGGAGGAGGGAGGAACAGGACACACTTCTCTGATGGTTAGAAACCAGTCTTCACTATTGTCTGCCCATTGCATCACTGCTAGCTGCCCTGCCCTGCCCTCCCCGGCTAAGAATGGCAGTATTTGAGAGCATTGACAGGGAAAAAGACCAAACCTCTCAAAGGTTTTTCCAGGTCACCTTATGGTGCAAGAAAGTCTACATTTCTTATTCTGCTTTTACCCTCCACCTTCGCCTCGTCCGTACCACTTTTAAAGATATGTTGGCGAATTTCATGCTCAGCAGTAAAAGCGCAGTGCTTACACAAAGCTATCTGCACCAGTACTGTGTTAGTCCAAGTCACCTGGTGCAGATGCCAGCAATCATGTGACAATGTGATTTGGATGTGACAATGGACAAGTGTTATTTATTCAGGCTCGTAAGTGGGCAAGATGCTTTACAAATAAAATGAAGTGACAAATTTCTGCCCAAAGGATATTATGTGGTACCTTACATCTCACTACTGGCAAGGTGTATTTAATCCTTTACACCACAAGTGCTACAACTGCACCTGACAGTAGTGTATCTCAGGGGAGAGCAGGTTAAACTAACTGATTCCTTAAACATGTTTTCTGTTTAAACAAAGAAGCTCAATTTACTTTGGTTTAGTTGGTGACCCTTTTCTTTCTAGGAAGGTAGCACATTTATTAAAGAATGAAACTTGAGAGATTTTGAACCCAGGGCTACAAATCAGAGGCCTAAACATCCTTCTTTTATGCCATCTACCAGAACAAATTGCAGTACTAGAAAGAAACTGACAAAATCGTACTAAAAATAAATGCCTAGTACAGTACTCACTATTTCACTTGCACACACTGCAACACAGTCCTGCTCAAAAAGAAGGTTTAACACAAACACACACCAGGAGACTTTGCTTTAAAAATAAATCAAGCAAGCACTTTAATTTACACACGCGGTTTCAAAAGAAGAAACTTGTACCACAAAGAGAAATTTGATTGAACAAGATGACGGAAGGGTTCCCTGGATTTGGGAAACAGAAGTTGGAAATGCAGTTATCAGGAAACATGGAAAAATAGTTTGGGTGCTGCCAAAAAATTATAAATTCTAATGTATTAGAAAGCTCCCAATCTAGAGCCAAATGTTAGCTGTTTTCCAGACACAGATCTATTAAATGCATACATATAGGTAAGAGAAAACTGAACACACCTATTCCACTTAATGCAAATTATCTGGTCCTTACATCTCACTACTGCAAGGTGTATTTAATCCTTTACACAAGTGCCACAACTGCACCTGACAGCAGTGTATTTCAGAGGAGAGCAGGTTAAACTAACTGATTCCTTAAACATGTTGTTTGTTTAAACAAAGAAGCTCAATTTACTTTGGTTTAGTTGGTGACTCTTTTCTAAAGTACACCTCTACCCTGATATAACGTGACCCGATAGAACACGAATTCAGCTATAACGCGGTAAAGCAGCGCTCCGGAGGGGTAGGGCTGCACACTCCGGCGGATCAAAGCACGTTCGATCTAGGTGAAACCGCGTTATAACGCAGTAAGATTTTTTGGCTCCCGAGGACAGCGTTATATCGGGGTAGAGGTGTAGTTTGTTGCTGGGAAGGTAGACCACTTGCTAAAGAAGTAGTGCGGGCAGAGAAGGAACCCATTTTATGGTGGGTAGACAAAAATCTGGTCAGAGCTCAAGTTCTGGAGAAAATGTTAAAAGATATAATTTCCTTTCTACAACTGAGTGAGTGTCAGTACAATGGAAGGTTACAGTTTCTTTGATAGTTTTATACTGCAGTGTGTGGAGTGACTGATTTATTCACACTAGGTGCTAATGGCAGTCACAGTAGGAATGTTGGACCAATGGCATCAGGGGATACCCAGAAAAATAGAACTTTAGTTTAAATGAATGCTAAATTCTCCCTTTTAGCACATGACTCATGGTTTGTTGTTGTCAAGTTAAATGCTAAAAGAATCAACTCCCAGAGTTCCTCATTTTGAAAAGACAGGGACCAGTGAAGACGACAAGTATGTATTGGTTCAGAAAAGGGAATGCAGAGTTAGCCCCCTGTGCTAGGCTATGGGATTCCTGCCACCAGCTTCTCCTCCTTTCCTGGTACTTTGAAATATTTAAATTGCAATTTTTTGCAAATCAAAGCAATCATATGTAGCTTGCAACAAGATGCAACTCCCCTCTCCTGTTTCGAAGCCAAACTATTATTACTTATTTCCCCCAGATTTCTTTTGAGTAATTTAAGCCAAAAACTTGTTTATGCTAATCATGTCATTTTTGTCCTACTGATTTTTTGGGATTCAGCTTTGTGTACAGAACTCATGATTTGTGGCTACTATTGCCTTTGTCACACTGAAAACCCCCTCCCCAACAACATGATATAAAACCTGCAGAAAGCAGTTCAAATGGCCAATTCCCACATGAAGTGGTAAAAGTAAAAAGCCGCACTATGGATAGATTGCCAAATCTAGAGCTGTTTCTATGTGTAGTTTCCCATAGCTACTTCAGGCTATTCATTTCAGCTCCATAATCATTGGCGGTTATTCCCCAAACCACAAACAGTGTCTCTCATCCCGCACATTCAGTAAACTGTGGAGAAAAGACAGTTTATCAAAACAGAATTTACATAGATTACAGTGGCTTCTACAACCACAAACCCATCCCTCTGGCTCAACTTTAATACAAAAAAACACACTTAAAAGTTTTGAAGTGATCCTTTGCCGAAGCCTTTTAATCACGAAGCACTGTACTTTTATCCTTAAAAAGTTTGTTTTACAGTGTACACTGAAGGGAAAAATTAGTGTTGATGAGGTTTCCACCTTTCAGTGAAGAAAGTCATTACTATTGCATAAAGAAGATACCCAAGGAGAATAATGAATGTGCAGGCCAGTGGTCCAATGCAGAACCAAGATGCAATGAAGTATATCATGAACAAAGAAAGAAGAGTCCTGTAGCTAGCTAGAAATCTCAGACTGATCCTTGGTCGCCGAGAACGTCCTGACCTTTGTTTCAGTGCTGGGCTGTGCCTGCCCTTCTCTGCAAGGAATGGGTTGGTAAGATGATAGCGACACAGCCTGCCAATAAAGTCTTCCCTGGAGCAGAGAATCTCCATTTGATCAGCAAACTAAGGTAAGAAAAACAAAGTCAGTAACCGAACAAGAAAAATGTAAACAAAAATTAAAATGTGGATTTTAGGTTAACACTGAAAAATTGTTGCTTTTATGTTTTGGTTTGTATTAAGAGGACAAGACAGAGGATTATAGCAATTATAACTCAAAACTCATATGTCTTTCAAAAGTTAGAATTGTTCCAACACTAATTTACATTTGTACTGTAGTAATTCTGCTAATTTACTATTAGCGGTACAAAGCACTAAACCAACAGAAGGAAATCTGGAACAACAGTGGTGTGTACATATTATGTCAGGATACAGTGGAGAGAGGACTATCAAGTTGCAAGCCAGATCTTAAAGGAGTGAGAGGCAGGAGGAGGAAGAAATAAAAGGGTTTGGTTGGATTAACCCTTTTCCTGCTTATTTTGACACCTTGGGAAACAGAGTGTTCTTTCATTATGCTTGTATGTGCTAATATAATCCTGTGAAGGATATTCCTTCTACCTCATCTACAATGAACAATACATTTCAGTGTACTGTTTCTGATTTGGAGAGAATGTTGTGACATTTACAACTCTTGAGCAATAGGGGAAAAAAGGTGATTCCAGGCTGGAAGAAGAGCCCTATGGAATATTTGCAAACTCATGCAGAAGTCACATTAATGGTGAGAGTACAAAGCAAGTGTGTAAGTTGTACATTGACACAGGTCAGAGGGAGAATAGGAATATGCAACTGAAAAAGAGAAAGAAGACTTCTCATTACATTTACCCTTTGATTAATTGCTGAGGATAACTGGAACAACAGTCGCACTAGAGTGGCATTTTCATAACTTCTAATGGGCTGAAGATCAGTATCTCCTTGGTACTCTATCTCAAACCGTCGTAAGCCATTTATGATCTAGGAACAGGAAAGGAAATCACGTACTTTATAGATCAAATTTGAATTGCATATAAACTGGTATCTCTCCTCCCATCCCTGACAAGCTATTTATTTTGATGTAGAGGCATACACTCTGCTTTCTTAAACAGAAGCTCTAGAAGTATTGGGCTGAAAGCTTTTCCCTCTTACCTGATACCTGCCAAGAGGCGTAAGAATTAGTCCATCCTCACTCTCAATGCAGTCTGGAAGTTGCTTCTTTCCATTCTCATCCTGAGCTGCTCCACAATTCATAATCATCTGGGTCAGCTGGGCTTCATTCAACTAGTCAAAAAGAACAATTTCTTCATAATTATTCGGTTTTACAACCTTTTTCTGTTCCACCTATTTCCCCATTCACCAGCTCCTGTGCAGCCCTTGAGAACCACATAGCCAATGACCGACAACAGAACAGGTACTGAAAAAAACCCCACTTACCAGTCTACAATAATAAAAAAAAGCGACTAAATTCTTAATTGTTTTCATCAGGTGGCAAAGCCCTTGCAGACAGAAGTATTATTCACTCAGTACATCCTAGTCTTCCCATAGCTGTTGCTTAGTTCTATCTTCTCCCAGCCATGTGCAAGCGAACTTGTGTAAAATCTCTTTGCTTCCTTTCAGCTTAATGAGAGAAGCAGCCATCTTCTATTAGCTTTATCATTTTTGCATTTCTACAGCATCTTTCATTAGAAAATCTCAAAGTGCTTTAAAAACAGTAAGTCATAAAATGCCCTTTGGTAAGTAGGAAAAATATGGGATTTTTCTAAGTGGCTACTTATTGTGGGTGCCTAGTTTAACATGGCTTGGGATCAGTGTTCACTCTAATTTTTTATCTCCATGTGCGGAATGAATTTTGTTATGTGCACCAATATGGAGGTGATGTGTGACGCATCACCTTCATATTGGTGCACATAACAAAATTCATGTGGTGGAGGTGGGGCCGAAGGGTTCAGAGTGTGGGAGGGGGCTCCAGGCTGAGGGTTGGGTGCGGGGGGAGTGAGGGCTCTGGGGCTGGAGGGTTTGGGGTCTGGGACGGGGCTCAGGGCTGGGACAGAGGGTTGGGTCGCAGCAGCTCAGGGCCGGTGGAGAAGCACCTCTCCGCAGCCACAGCAGCTCCGGTGGGGCTACACTGGGCCGATGGAGGGTCTCCTTTCCCCGGCAGCTGCGGTGGGCCTGGGCCAGGCAAGTCCTGAGCCCCTGCACGGGGCTTAATACCCAGCTGCATGGCCACGCGGCTTAGAGGGAACTTAGCTTGGGATTGATATTTTCAAGTGCACAGCACCCACAACTTTAGTAACAGTCAAGAGGTTTACAGGCACTCAGCACCCCTGGAAAAAAAATGAATCCTAAAGTGTCTCAAGATGGGCACCAAAAATTGAGGTATCCAAAATGAGTGTCCACTTTTGAAAACGTTGGCCTACATGACTTGCCAATGATCACACTGCAAGTAAGTGAGAAAGCTGGAGGTAGACTGCAGGAATCCTGACTCCCATTCATGCTACTTCCCAGTGACAGCACTTGGAAGGAAGTTACATACCCGAAAGATCTGGCATAGGTACTCCTGTGCCTTCTCCAAATATTCATCTGTTTTCTTGATGCTGTCTTGCCCAATTTCATCTAGGTCATTTCCTGTATAGGAACCATTCATGTCAGAAGGGCTGAACCTAAACCAGGATAGGAAGGACTGACTAGCCATGGTCTCTGCAGAGTGGTCTGATATGGATTTTGCTGTTTGCTGGGCCTGGCCTATTAACTGGGCCAATCTTAATACCTGAAAAATAAAAGACAGGCGGATGACTAAATAAAGCAATAGAAGAAAGGATACAAGTCAGTAGTAAGCACCAGCGTGTGAATACAAGTCTGCCTGGTGACCTGACAGTCAGAACAGAATCAGCACATTCACTCCCTTGGCTGACATGGACTTGTGCTGGTAGTAGTCATATGCTCTAACTCCAATAGAATAAAGGAAATCACTGCAGCTGGGGTATTCAGAGGAATGCGAGTGCCCCTCTGTTTCCTTTGAGATGCATCTTCCTTCAGTTCACTAGCCTGCTGCTTAGGGAGAGACCCTCTCCCTCTGCTACACCATTTTTAACTGGCTTGCTGCTGGGTATTGATTATTAACACTATGAATCAGAAATACACACATTGTTGAGAGATGAAACAAGTACATGCCCATAGCAGATTGCTCCAAAGCTGCAAGCCCAGTCCACCCCACCCTTCAAGACTGGAAAGCAGTCTCTACATTTCTATTTTCACACTTGTTACGGACCTTCCAAACAGATTCTACAACCACCACCAACTCCTGATTCATCTCCTACTTTTAAAGAGCTAAAATTTCTCCCCCCTCTTACGTGATGGAGCAGATATTCAGGGGCTTACACACAGCAAGTAAGCAAGGTCATTGCTTACCAAATTCCTGACTTCTGGACCAAACATCTGCTTGTACTGGAACTCCTGTCCTTCCAGGCAGTAAACATGACTCTTCACCTTAAATGAGGCATCTGTGATTGCTGGAGGCCATGATGACAAGAAGCTCCCACCAAGAGTGGGGGTCATGAAAATTCGGTGTTGACGGTGTGGGATAACAAGTTCTGGCTCCAGGAATAACTGCTCTCCTAGAATTTGGGATAAGATGATGTGGGGTGGAGAAAACCAGGTTACACCTTCCTCTGATTTGGGGATCTAGCAATACAATTTTTTAACCACTCATTGTAACAAGGTTATTTGGGGGGAGGAGAAGGAGGGCGGGGCCCTAGTTATTAGTTCAAGTTTTCCACTGAATCTTCACTCATACAGCAGAAAGAGCTTTCACTATTACAATGGTGCATCTAAGTCTATATAGACATAGTACTTCTAGGCCATGATTGGTTGTTGGAAAGGATATTATGGTCCCTATGCCTGCCCAGCTGAGCATGTTCCAGCATCTGAAATTTTTGTTGCTTGCCTAAACCCTCTTGTTCCCCCCACCCCCACTGTACCCCAGTACGCTCAACATGCAGCTTTCAGGACATTTTGAACTGATATCTAGAACTTGGAGTGCAAGTTCTTGCTGACTTGCCATCTTGCTGAAGTCTGAGTAAATATAAATTTCTGTAGGGCATTACAAAGTTTTACTTCTGAGTTAATTAATAACTAAACTTCACAAACAATAAAGAGGTTGTAAAACACAAGGAGTTTCTGTTTACTAAAAATACTCAGCATTGTGGTTTTTTTTGTTAGTTAGAACAAATAGGAATCAGTGAGACTGATGAATGGAAATTAGAAAAAAAAAAAGAAGAAAAACTTGTATATATGTATGAAACCAATACTGTAAATAGAAGCAAAGACATCAGGTCTCTGAACTTCAATGTCACATGAGGCAGACATCGAATCCTCCAATTTGCATTTCTCCATGCTTCTGAGGCAAAAGAGTTGCCATGGGACAGACCAGGGCAGAACACTGCAAGGAGGCAACATGGTATTCAGTTACCTTTCTGGATCATTTCAGCTAGGTTGGGCTGAGCAAAGACCTTGGCTACTCGGAATACCATCAGGGCATTTTTAGCGCTGACCAAATCGGTGCGGAGAGCTCGGTTCAGAAAGCCTACAAATAGCTTGGTGTACATCAGTAGGTTCTCTTGAATGAAGGGAGCCCTGTCAAAATAACAATGGGTTTGTGAATACAGCCATTAAAATAAGGAGTAAGTATATTCAGTCTGTCAAATAAATAATCCCATAGAATATATTTTAGACCATCAACTGGAATGATCTCATCCTTTCCATTTCACACACAGACAAAAAAAATGTCCCTCCTTACTCAAGTGTTTTTAGGTACCAGTAACAATCTCTGACTTTGTGCTGGCAGATATCTAGTTGCATAAACATGCAATGGGAGGACTTCAGAAGCAAGCTGAAGCCTGAAGTGTGGTTTCTATCACTGTCTCCTGCACAATTATCCAGGAACCAGAGAAACTGGTGCTGCCTCTCCATGAAACCCACCCTCACCGCTGAATGGATTGTGCCACTATAGGTCTTAGGGAAGGAGGAGGTGCCTCAGAACAGTTGGTAAAGTCGACACCCAGTCAACTTGTGGAACTCGTTGACAGGGGATGTTGTAAAGGCCAAAACTATAACAGGGTTAAAAAAAGAAGAACTACATAAATTCATGGAGGATAGTCTATAAGCCAAGATGGTCAGGGATGCAAAACCATGCTCTGGATGTCCCTAGCCACTGATTGCCAGAGGCTGGGAGTGGACGACAGGGGATGGATCACTCGATGACCGCCTGTTCTGTTCATTCCCTCTGAAGCACCTGGGATTAGCCACTGTCAGAAGACATGATACTGGGCTAGATGGACCTTTGGTCTGACCCAGCATGGCTGTTCTTATGACCCAGGATTTTGGACACAGCACAATGCAATGAGCAGTGTAGTTTGTAATGTTGGAGCCACCCGGGAGGACTTTGTTGAACATGGGAAAGATGGTGAAGTAAAGGGAAAGACACCAAGGAGTCCACACAGAGGAAACAATGAACAGAGCTTATGTTTATCAATATAGCTTTAAGCCAAATAAATACTTTTACCCATGTCAGGGTGACGGATATGCCATCTTTGTTCTTCCTCAGCAGGAAGGCCAGTCTGGCACCTGCTGTATGAAGCAAGCTACTTAGAGTAACATGTCAGGAGGAACTGAATGGGGTAAACTAGGAAAGCAGATCTCAACCTTTTCCATTCTGTGACCCCACCTCGCGATAAAGAAAGAGGGTGCTTGGTCACAATTCCACAGTTCAGTATCCATGAACTAGATGCTTACAAGGAACAACATTTAAAACTCTGTCTTAGAATTTTGCATATGAAAATCTCGAACAGTTAACAGATGCCATCTGCTGAAGTCAGGATTAGAGTGAGCTGCAGATTCTGCTCAGGAATAATCCTCTGTTTACCATTTCTCTGATACACTGCGAGGCTGAGGCTCTGCACTCTGAAGTGGTTTCTCAGGCGCATATCTCCAGGGCTGCACGTAGCTTAACCACATCTCCAGGACCTGAAGCAAAACCACAACAACATAAAAAGCAAGTCAATTGAAGAAGGAAGCTTTTGCTTGTTTGTTTTGCTAAGTCCCTTGGGCAATGACACCCACTTTCTTAATACCAACAAAAGGCTTAAGGAATGAAAATATCTTGCAAAAGTCTCAGCCCTGAAGAGTCAGTCTTTAGTGATCATGTGCCCTTGCATCAGAGCTGAAGAGAACTAAATGCTTAGTAAAAAATCCATTAACAAAACATTTTAGGAAATGCCTGGTTGTATTGAACAAGCAGCTCACCCTCTACAATAACTGTCAAATGAAAGAGTGCTCAAGTGGCTGCCATAGAAAGGAAGATGCATCCACCAATCAAGCTGATGTACTAGTATTGGTATATGCAGTGTTGGACCCAGGATATTAGAGACAAGGCGGGTGAGATAATATCTTTTATTGACCAAACTCTGTTGGTGAGAGAGACAAGCTTTCAAGCTTACACAGTGCTCTTCTTCAGATCTAGGACACGGACTTAGGCCAGGTCCACACTACAGAGTTAGGTCAACATAAGGCAACTTACGTCGACCTCACTCTGTAAGCGTCTGCAAATTTACAATCATTGCTCCCGCCAATGTAAGTCCCCCACTATACCGACCAGTGGCAGAGTCTGGTGCTGCTTTGAGTTGGTGTGTCCTGGTCTGTTGGAAGCTTGCTTCTGATGCTGAGCTTGGAGAGGTTGGGAGGGTTGTTTGAAGGCCAGAAGAGGGGGTTCAGGAAAGATTTCTTTCAGAATGGGGTCCTCATCAAGCGTGGGTTTTAGTTGTCTGATGATACTCTGTATGGGTTCCAGTGTGGGGTGGTATGAAACAACTAGGGGTGTGTGGTTGGAGGGGGGTTTATTTCTGTATTGAAACAAGTTCTCTCGAGGTATTTGGGTGGCCTGTTCCATGATGGGATCTACTTCTCTGGTGAAGTGTGGTTATTTAGTAAGGCAGTTTTGAGCGTGTTAAGGTGTATATCCTGGACTTTCTCCTCAGAGTATATTTTGTGGTATCTGAGTGCCTAGCTGTAGATAACAGATTTCTTGGTGTGTTTGGGATGGTTACTGCCTCTATGAAGGTAGGTATGGTGATCCGTGGGAAGTTGTGGTGGAAATCTATGAGAGAGTGTGTCTGTCCAGAGGATGAAAATATCATCAATGTATCTCAGATACATTATTGGTTTCATGGTGCATTTGTCCAGAAATTCTCAAGGTGGCCCATGAAGAGGCTGGCATATTGGGGAGCCATCCTAGTACCCCTGGCTGTTCTGGAAGTGTAAAATTGTTATGGGCGAGGATGAAATCGATGAGTTCAGCAATATGTTTAGGTTGGATATCTGCAGGATGTCCGTTGTTTTGTAAATATTTGAAGCAGGCAGCTATGCTGTCATTGTGAGGAATGTTGATGTACAGTGAAGTGACATCCCTGTTGGCAAGGATGGTGTTCTGAGGGAGGTTGTTAATGTTGCAGAGTTTGTGGAAGAGGTTGGTTGTGTCTTGGAGGAAGCTGGCCCTTTGCTTGGTGAGTGGTTTGAGGATGGTTTCTATAAGCCCTAATATCCTTCCGTGAGAGTGCCATGGCCAGATATGGTGGGTCTGCCTGGGTTCCCTTGTTTGTGTACCTTGGGAAGCACGTAGAAGGTCCCCGGGGAGGGTTCTTGGGGGATGAGTTCGTAGAGTTTCTCTTGGAGTTGTTTGGGGAAGGATTTGATGATATCCTTAAATTCCTGGGTAAATTGTGGTGAGGGATCTTCTCTGAGTTCTTTATAACAGGTGGTGTCGGAGAGTTGTTGGTTGGCCACGTTAATGTAGTCATCACGGTTGAGGACTGTGCTATTATTCTGACATTTAATATCATTCACTGAAGCACCATATAGTCTAGTGAGACACATGGAGGATGGGCTGAATAGCGTTTTGTATTAATGCTTTTTCAGTCCTCCTTCTCCAACACAGCAGTGGGCACTCACACAAGAAACTACTAGGCAACAGGGGGTGAAATCTTGGCCCCACTGAAGTCCATGACAACTTTGACTTCAGTTGAATTAAGATTTCACCCCAAGAGGCTTCCCAGTGGTCTATTCTGTCCTATCTGCCAAACATGGCAACATAACTGACCCAGCCATGTCACTTCCCCCAAGGAGGAGGAATGTATATTTAAAACATCTTGATATAAAAAATTAAAGCTATATTTCTTCTCCTGGTCTGGTTAGTTACAACAAGATTAGATAGGACAAATTTATCCATAAACATACAGGTTCTCTACAAGAATAGCTTGTTCTCAGCCATAAAGGGAAAGAGAAATGAACCACCACCACATAGTTTCACCAGTATCTAAGAATTCCCCTTCCCATACCTTTCTAACTCTAGTCCTAATAAATGTTTTTTTCCCCTCTTCCTGAGGAAACAAATCATGAACAGGGAACAGTTCTACAAAAACAGTAGTTTTATCACTGGAGCTGGCCCAGTGTTTTATTAACTAACTCTGATTTTGTACGGACTCAGCAGAAATAAAAGCTGGTACATACAGCTCTGAAAGAGGCATCCAGAGGCCAGTGGCCAAAGCAATGCTGCAGGAAGATATAGAGCTTCTGCTGGACAAACCGAGGAATCACAACTCTGCAATGAGATTCAGACACAAAGACACATGTATAAACAAATAATAGATGATAAAGTAATATCTCAAACATTTAATACAGAAGTAACGAGTTTTGATAGGTTCTTTCTCAGCTGAAGAAGGAGCCGATGATTTGAATATGTCTGAAAAGTTCTAATAGTGATGCACACAACCTGCTATTCCAGGGCCAAATGCAACCCAAGTGCCTCTAAGAAGGCTGCCCAGTGTTCTCTGGTTTCTCGCTGGTGCAGTTTCAGTAACACAACTTTTCCTCCACCCAATACTGATCTGCACGTGTCCTTTGCAGAGATATGTACAGAAATTATTTCTGCACCAGTCTGACTGCTCTTCTAAACTGGCTTCAACTTTCCTCTGTTCTCAGAACAAACACTAGCACCTCTAAAGCAGTTTGATCCCCTCCCCCTTTTCTAAAAAAGCTGAAGCATTTTCCATTGTGGATACATTGTGGATTGGGAGCAACTACTTCCTTCTTTCCTATTCTGATCTGGACTCCAGCCCAAAGTGCATGAGGAGTGTAAAAGTGGGCTCTCTCATCCTCCTAATAATGCAATTTCAAGCTCTCAACAAAAGCAAAACTGACAAAGTATGTATTAATTAGTGCTTTGCATGCTCGAAAGGCAGTTTGACAGTATACCTACCTCTTGAATTCCTCCAGTGGGCTGGCTGTATGGGAATGGGCTGAGGGCGAGAGTGGCTCTGGTTTCAGGCTGTTGGCAAAAGCGTGCAGATGCTTCACGAGCAGTCTTATCACTAACACATGCTCTTCTGTGGGTTTAAATGATTCCTGGATTTAAAGCAATAGGCAGAAAGATAAGTTTTGCTTGTTAATCCTCTATGAGGGAGCTCAGCACAAAGATATTTTCACATCAGACATTTAAACAGAACAGGAGTGTCCCTACCTGTTTAGTTCTGTGTCACCCGATTTGAACAAATTATCTCCCCAAGAGAACAAGTTGCATCACAGCTCTGCCTTCAATAGCTCACTAACAGAACATCACTAAGTTTTACTTTAACTTACCCCCTCTCAGGAAAAAATAAGAATATCCATTCTTTTATTTATTATTATTAATTATTAAGTGTCTGCTGTCAGTAACACAACAGAACCATTATTATGCTCTCAGCTCACACTCTACTAAGCCTTCCTTCTTATGTGGGTGTTCTTCTGCCTCCTAAAAAAGAAAAATTCTAAAAAAGTTATGACAAGAGTAATATTTGCTTCTGTTGCTCATGCCCTGAATGATCCTGTTGCACTTAACATCAGTATAAGTTTTTTGGGGGGTGGGGGTGTCATTCAATCTTTTTACTGGAAGTGTGGGAGATGGGGAGATCAAGGATAGCCAAACACAAGTACCACAGCAACAAAAACAAGAGTGATGGAGGGTCGCACTGGGCTGCATGTGTTAGCAGCAGCTGTGAACGGAGATTTTCGGATGCTATAATGAAGCTGCATTCAGGTGAAACTTCGGAGCTGCATAGCTTGGCTACTTGGGACAGGTTGTTTTGGTTTTTTAGGATACTACTTCTTATCTTTTAAATGTGTTTAATTGTGTGTGAGCAATTCAGAACAATTCTTGGTGCTATGATGACACTTTAAAGCCCTTCCTGCTTGCAATGGATGTGGGGAAGCAGCTAACAGTTTTCATATGCTTAAACAGTTCTGAAAATTTTCTTAATACTTTTACATAGCTAGTTTCCCTCTGGGAAAAGGCTCAACTCCTGACTGATGGCAGGCGATGAAGGGCCTCTGACTGCAGCAGTGCAGTTGGATGGATCTATGCCTTCTCTAAGGGGGGCGGGGGAGGCCCTATTATTTAGGATTAATGAAAACTCCATTTGTATTCCTGCCAGTGTCCATCACCAGTGGAAGTGAGGCTACAAAAGGGGTCACACCAGTTGATAGGTGGCTGCGAGTCAGTTAGTCTGAAGGAGAAAATACCTAACAAAGACATCTTAGGTAGGGTCTTTCTGGTGCTATGAACTTAGGCCAAGATTTTCAAAAGTGGCTAGTGATTTTGAGTGCCCATCTTGAGACCCTTATCGGGTCTGATTTTCACAAATTGCTGAGCACCCACCTTCTGAAAATTCAGGCCCCTTTAAGGAACCTCAAACTGGGCACCCAAAATCACTAGTCACTTTTGAAAATCTTGGCCATTGACTACCTCCAAGAAAGCATTCTCTCTTGTTTTATATGAGTCTTCAACTGTTTGTATGGTTGCATTTAACTCCAGTGTTCATTTTCACACTAACAAATCCTCTGTCACTTAAAAGCTATTTGACAGGCTAATTTCCTCATAACCTGGATCACCAGCATCACCACAAGCATTGTTCTTTAAAGCTAAAAGGCAACTTCTATTCTCCCCACTCTTTCCAAAAGCTCTTGACCTCCAGCCCTAATTTGCAGGAATGTTCGCCCAATCATTCCTCCCCTCACCCAGGAAGGTGGAGAAAATACATATTTCACATAAGTTTAAGAACAACACTATGGACTGGCATGATGATTTAAGGCTATAAAACAATGCACTGGGTAGTCGATTCTTATTTTCCTTCTTAAGCAGTATGTTGATTAATAGTAAAAGTGTTCATGCTGCCTAGGCAAAAGCAGAGGACTAAGTGGTTAAGGCAGGGAGAATTCATACCAACGTTAACTTGCCTTTATGGACTGTGTGCCCCACCAAATGAGGAACCAGTGAGTAAAGGGCTGAAATAGGGAGGATGAACCCAGGAATCTGTTCCAACAGGAATGGCTTTGCAGGCACGTCCTGAATAATCCGCAAACGTGCAACCCACATATCCCTTTGTGAAGTTAGCCAATCAAGCTCAGGCTGCCAATATTAATTTAACACTGTCCAGCTGTGTTTCACTGGAAGTGTAGAATGTTTGTTTACGTTACCTACCTCTCTCATTAGGGGTACAGCCATGCAATCTCTGATCTCCTCTTCCCTGCAAGATTCATTTAAAGGAGCAGTACATGACAGACAAAATTCTGCCATTAGCAAAGCAAGTTGTTGGGCCAAGGAGATATTAGCACAGTGTCAAATGTTTCTGTTTAAATCCATTAAAAGAGATGCATCTTTTAAAACGGGGATCCCAATTGGTCCTTCTAATATGTGCTATACATCTAACATCCTTTTCCAAGGTGTTCATCAGCATCTCTCAGTATCTGCTGCACCGATCTTTACCAAATATTGTTTCAGTGGAACTAATCTCTGAATCATCTTGCAAACCTGCTGTACAGCTGCCTTTTCTGCTAGTGCCAATTAATACACTTTGCAGATAACATGATGAAACAAGATTTTTGAAAAAGAAACAAAATGAAAAGATGGCAATACTTGGTATGCGTGGAGGGCCTGGTAGCCGGATTGGGCAGGACTACTGTGGTGTGTACTGGAGATACTGAGTCGGTAGTGGAGAACCTCCAGCTGAGAGACAACAGAAACAAAAAGGAAGGAAAGAGGGAGAGAAAAGAGCAAGAGAAAAAAAAAAAAAAAACAAGAAACAGTGTGAATGATCCAGAGAAAGGGTTGTGGGGGGAAAAAATGGAAGTCACAAATACAGTCAATGACAACATATCACAACAGCTGCAGCCACAGTATCCTCTTCTCCTTCTGTATTCAGTTGCTTGATTCCACAGGTACCTTGACCCTCATCAAATTGGGAAAGCAATTGACAGGACATTGTTGTTGGGTTCACAATTAACATTAGTGGGTTGGGGGGAAGCTCGGATTGAGTCGGCTCGGTCTCTGCCTCTACCACAAAAGCAGCAGGCTTGTATCAGTGACTTAACAAGCCGTGCATAGAGACACACAGCTTCTGCCAAACATGTTGAGGAAATCTTAGGCTCATGAAACTAAGTCCAACCTCTCCACTTGAAAACAGCTAACCTGCAGGACAGAATAGCTGAATATAGGGATTAACATGTGGAATGCTTTGATGTGGGGCACAAGCAATCATTTTTCTGGAAACACTTACTTCCAAACTAGTATTATGAAAGCTATTGTAAAGCTATCCCTTAGCCTGCAGTGCACTGGCAGACCAAGGTTTGGGATTCTTGCTTGTGTGCCAGTGAGAATCAGAGGAGCCAATACAGGGACATATCTTTCCCCAGGGACATGGAGGGTGAAAAGGTAAAGAGTTGATTGCACCGCTGTGAACCTCTCCAATTAATTGCAGTATTGACAATCACCAGATAGGAGCCTCCATGCTTTGTTTTTCTAGTTAAAGGCGAAATACTATTGATGGAAATTCAAATCTGTGGAAAGTGAATAGGTCTCAAAGAGAGAATGGCCTCTACTATTAGGGGGGGGGGAAAAAACCACTAGAAAAAAAACGCCCAACCAAACAAAAAGACAAGCTTGTTATAGAGATGGCTTGCTGAAATAGAAACACGGCCATTAAGGTTCTAGGCGAGTGCCAAGATCTTCCCAAGTCTCAACCACACTCCTCCTTGGACAGGAAACATTTTCTAAAACTAATCAATATAGTGGTGAAGAGGATACTGTAGCCACATTGACATGTATGGAATAAATAAAAAAAATCAAAACAAAATCCACACCTAAACAGAGACCCAAATCAACAATATCAGGCATCTAAACTAACTCTCCGTCTCACACCTCCTCTAAGTTTATCTGTTCCTTTCTCCTCTATTTTCAATTCAGTTTTTCAGATTTATTCTGCTTTGCTTCGACACTGCTAAGAGAGCGGTAGCAATGCCACTGCAAGCTCCCCAACAGCAGAGCCCATCTTCTGCTATGGTAATTAACTCCCCTCCCATTTGCTGCAGCAAGATCTAGGCACCTGCAGAGTGCCACACATGCAATTGTTACTGAGATCTGCGATCCCTGGCAATGTAAACACAACAGGCTTTACACAGAACCCTGTTAGATACTGACCCTTTAAAATAAATCAAATCATGACAAAGCAGAAGCTAAAAGGAAAACAGATACTGCACACCTGGCCCACACTGAGCAGCTGCAAAACAGACAGAGGAAAGGAGAGTACAATAGAAAGGGGGAAATATGAAATTGAATCAAGTTGAATTAATGGGGGATCATCAAACCCAGCATAACAGTGTCAACCTCAGGCTCACTCCACATCTGGGAGCAATTTCAAGCAGAGTAATCACAAAGGAAAGTAATTATTCTTGAAGCAAACTCTCTACTGGCTCCTCGCCATACCTCACCCCCACCCTTTTATTACTGACATAAAAGAGATTCTTAATGACATGAATCATTCTTAGGATCTGCCTGTTTCTTCATACGGGGCAATGGGAAATGACAGAGCTGGGATCCTGCATGGCCCTCCCAGACACCCCATGTTTTTCTGCTGAGGGAAGGTGCATCAAGTTCTGTGGAACGCCATCCCAGCCCCGCTCTTTACAGGAGAGTTTGTAGCTAGAGACTTAAAATAGCACATTTAAAATCATGAATGGGCCCAGGTTCTGAGATCTTCTGTGGCACTGACCATCCCTCTGCTCCACACATGCAGAAAGGTAAACGGAAACAGGGGAAGACACGTGGTCATTATTCACTTTACTTTTTTAAAGTTTATGAATTCTTTAGATTGGCAGTCAAAAGCCTCAATTAAAAAAAACCCTCTGAATACCAGAGAAATGTAAATTTTGCAAGTTCTAGTTTCTCACTCAAGTCTGAATGACTGATAAGCTTCACTAGTTTTTTTCAACTAATCGAGATAAAACTCTGGTCAGTTAAGTACTCACTGCTTGAGAGATAGTGCTGTCTCCACACCTTTCAAAGTCTTACATCTCAGAGTTCTGGAGGAGGGTTCCTTTTTGGATGGGGATGCCACTTCCCTGCCCTTGTTTTCTATCCTGCAACCCACCCAAAAGCAGGAGGATTTCATTCGTCTACATGCCCATAACTAGTGATTCTTGGGAAATAATCAGGGACAGAAGTAGAAAGCCATCAGGCAGCCACAGCCTCAATCTTCGCCTGATCAGTGCATCTGGGTGGGAGCCTATGGTGGCAAAACTCCTTTAGGCACTACCCATACATTTCCACAGCATAAGTCACACTGTTTTATGAGCACTAAGAAATCATCGTCGTCGTCATCTGCCTGGATGCTGCTATAACATTAGAAGACAGTGTCTCAGCAACAGAGGGTGAACAGAGGAGAGAAGTTTAAAGCGATGCATTTTTTTTACCTAAACATAAAGCTGCATGCATAAAGACTATGCAGACAGAGAACAAAGGTACTTAAAAGCAAAGCCTTTCCATCATCGGTGCATAGCCATGCTGCTGGGGTTCCTGAGTGGAGACCTACCATCTTTATTAAGAGTTTGCAATTTGAGCTCAAATCTTTTTTTTTTTTTTTTTTAAATAAAAACAGACAAACTCACCACACTTAGATCTTCAACATTCTTCCCTAACAAAATATTTGTTTTATAACCTGATGAAGTGAAGGCTCAGAATTTCCCAGTCAAGTAACTCTCATCTTACTCCTTCACACATGAACAAGCCTTTAGTAACTTTTGCATTTCTTCCCCACTGGGAATCCTGAGAATCATCAGTCCCCCGGCATTTTTCCAAATTCCCTCAAATCTCAGCACTCCCAACTCTTCTGATACCAGGTTCCCCTTTAAGCACATCAGTTTTATTCTTGAACAGCTAGAACAAATGGCTTGTAATCAATGTAAAATCTTATTTAATTAAGACCTTATAAGAGATCCCAAAGTTACATATACACAGAAAGCACCTCAGCCACCATTGAAATGCAGCACACATTTAACAATGCCGGTTTCTGGCGTAGGAAATATAGAATACGCTTTACCCAATTATAACTATAAAGACAGTTTATGAAAACCCATTGAAATTGGATTTAGGCTAAAATCTTTGCTCTTGAAAAACATGCCACTGGATCTTCAAATGACTCATTAACTCCTCAGTAACACCATCAGCTGCAGAAACCAAATTTAGGTCTCTTGTAATGCCATGTTGACATTTTTGTGGGGGATTTTAACAGGGCATTTTATACTGAAGTCTTACCAGTAGTTACTGCTCCAACTACTATGAGCAGTAGCATTGATTGTTATGACTGTTCCACAAAGTCAACTTTATATATATTTAGCTATTGCAACAAAGGCAAATTTGGATGACACAAGCACTTGTTCACAACATCTTTTCATCACTGCAGTTTAGAAGCTCTGATGTATGCTTTTAAGAACACTCCTTTGTAACCATCCACTTAAAAGTCCTCCATAAGATGGGAAGTGACAAAGGTTCACCCCAAGATAAGAAGCCAACAAGCAAGAGACACCAACGAATGAAGCACAGGCTATTACCTTCACATGAGGGGACTGCATTTTCTGATACATTTCCAGTGAGTAATGGTGAAGCCACATTTCAACAAAAACCTGCAAAACAACAAATGTTTTCTCAGCTAGAGGAAAAGAGGGGAAACCCAGGAATAGCCAGTCACAATCTGCCTTTGATTAGCCAAATTGAAGTCTGTTGTACATCACTCAACAAAAGACTATGTTATACTTGTAAAATAGTGTGAGCATGTACTTAGAGATGTTTCCGTTTTTACGGACTTGGTTCTTTCCAAGTTCACCTTTACTAAATTATTACATTTAGTGAGATAAGTCTGAACCACACAGTATAATACTATCCCTAAGTATTATTTCACAATATCTGCAATCACACATCTGTATAGTTACACTGCATGTTGCAGTTATGAGGCCAAAACTTCTCCCAGTTACACACATGCAAACCCATCTACTGTATTTCACTGTTGTTACACAGGTGCAAGAGCACTTTGCACCCCACGAAGGTGTATGTTTTCTTTTCTCAATATTTTTAAGGCCCATTATGTTTCTGCCATTACTTGTATTATCACTGAACGCACTCTCTCTCTATTTGTTCTTAGGAGACTATTATACAATACAAGTCAAAACACCTCGTATAAATACAAGAAAAGTAATAGGACAAGCTACAGCTACCATATAGATCATAAAGTCTGAGGAATTGTAAACACAGTTCTGAAAAGTTGAAAGAAGAGTTCCTCCTTTAGCTCACACAGCAGAACACTCATCTGGGAATACCAGTGATCCAAGTTTAGTAGCTTTCATTTATTAACAGGCATGTCTGTTTAATAAGAATGTGTGTGTCTGTCTCTCTCTCTCAAGGGAGATGGGAAAAGGCTGCAAGTGAACTACATAACGAGCACATCACACATTTCCTATAGGTATTACTTATCCATCCCTGAATTCAAATACCTTAGCAGAATAACCTATCCCTTTTGACTCTTCCGTGTGTTTTCATTTCCCTTCCAACTTGCTTTAAGAATAAAAGCCCCAATGATCAGTTTAATCCCGGAGTAGGCAACCTATGGCACGCGTGCCAAAGGCGACACGCGAGCTGATTTTCAGTGGCACTCACACTGCCCGGGTCCTGGCCACCGTCCAGGGGGCTCTGCATTTTAATTTAATTTTAAAAACCTTATTTACTTTACATACAACAATATATAGTTTAGTTATATATTACAGACGTATAGAAAGAGACCTTCTAATAGTGTTAAAATGTATTACTGGCACGTGAAACCTTAAATCAGAGTGAATAAATGAAGACTCGGCACACCACTTCTGAAAGGTTGCCGACTCCTGGTTCAATCCTTTAGAGTCTAAGAGCCTTGAAGCAAAACCGAACATAAGATTAGGTTTCTTTAGGCCAAGATACGTCAATTCCAGTGAAATATTCAATTATTTGTTAATCGAGAGAGAGTGGTGAGCAAAGCACGTGGGGGAGATGCAGGCACAGACTTCAGTGGATGACTCCCTGACACTGCTGCTTTATTAGTTAGATTGTGATAGCACCCAAAATGTGTTAGGCAATTTCCTCATATAGAGAAAGACGTCGTCCCTGATTGGAAGAACTTACAGTCTACACAAAGACCTGGGTGTGGCAATGGGAGGAATCATTTTAATTTTTTTCCCCCACTACCTGTCTGGTGACTGGAGTGAGGGGGAGGAAATGAACAAGAACCACATCACTTACACTCACCCATAATATAGAGCAGCTTTATTTGAAAGAGAGACATTATCATTATCACCATACCACAAAATAAAGCTACATTGACAGCTTTTTTTTTTTTTTTGAGGAGAGATGAGATCCTTATCTTCTGAATTCTAGGAATTATTTTTAAAAATTGATTCTTGCTTGCTTGCTTGCTTGTCTAAACTTAGGTCTAATTTAGCAAGCAATTCTCCCATAATGTTGTTAATACTTTGGATAGAAGTCATCACAGAAATGCAAATAACTCAAAACATTAGTGAATTAATTCTCATAGCCACCTGTAAGATAGGTATTACCCCCCCAAACTGAGGCGCAGAGATTAAGTGTCTTGCCCAGAGTCACACAGGAAGTTTGTGGCAGAGCCAGGAATAAACCTACAAACTCCCAACTCCCAGTCCTGTGTTTTAGCCACAAGATCATTGCGCATACACTATGGTAGCTTACACTGTACAATCAATATTTCAGTTTGGCATTGGGGCATTATATCAGGTTTTGAATAAATTCCTAGATCCTGATATTTCTCTCCCTAAATAAAGAGCGACTTAATCTGGTGTAAGTTGGATGAGACTCAGGCCCCTAAAATCCAAAGAGTGGCAACAGTTGCTTAACAACTTAGCAGTGCCTTTTTATCTTATGTTTCTTTATATTATGTTAATAGAAAACAACAGCTGCACTGCTAAGTTCCATTAACAGACTGCAAGCTAGAGAGGAATGGAAAAGCAAGCTGATCTTTACTTAGGAAAAAAGAGATTTACCCGCAAATTAGCTTTTTCAGTCATTCTAACTTTAAAAATATAAGAAAATTAATCGGACTCACTTTAAGCACTGTTTCTGATCTCCAGATCTCTTGGGAAGCAGGATCAGCATTCACTGAAGGCTGATGGGCAATGTGCCGTTTCAGCAGACTAGTGTGATGTATGCCATAAGAAGTGAAAGGCACTGCTGGGGATCTTTAAAGAGAAGTTTATATAAATACTGAAGTCAATGGGCCTCTGTACAGGGACAGAGGTCATAAATTGTAACCACAAGGACATAAACTGGATAAGAGTTTGTGCTAAATAAATCTGCGTAATTAGAATTTAAAAAATTAAGCAAGAGGTTGCAATTACTAGCCACAGCATAAGTGTCCAGTGCCTATTTTCATTTATTATTTTACGCAAACCACACACTACATTCTGCAGTACACTATTTTATTTAGCCAGTCTCCTATTCAATTTTACTGTGAGGTTAGACTTTCATTAGGCAGCTAAATCTTTAGCAGACTTCATTTAATCTAGTTTAAGGTTGAAGAAAGCCTGAGGGAGAGCTTTTGGGAGTCACTCAAAATGCGATAGTTAAAAAAAGCCACAATAATATATATTTGAGTAAATAAACATTTTGATGATAAATACAAGACATAAAAATACCAAATTCAAAATTAGTCTTACAAAATTGTACATTCCCACTCATCCCAGATGAGTAAGATATCAGTTTTATCATTATTAATCATTGTAAAGGGCAGACAAGTAGATTTTGTACATGTGCCAGTAAATTTTCATGTCAATTTTGCAAGGCTAATTGAAGAGCATAAGTTAAAACTACAAACAAGCTCAAAAACTTTTAGTAAGAGATTGAAACTCTTTCCTTCTCAGTGTGTGGCTCAATAAATCAACATATAAAGTTATGCATAGTCTGTCACCTAAACTTTGATAACCCTGTTATACGCTGGATAGTAAAATAAAAATTCCACCCAGGCTTTGTATACCAGATGAAGTAAGAAACCCGCAACAACTGGTAGCTTGCAAGGAAACACTGACACATTCTTAACTAGAACATGTAAGATTATAGCAGTAGAGAAGACTGAAGCTGGCAACATCAAAAAGTTAAAACAGAAGTTACTGTTTGCCAAAATTGTCTGGAGTCAGCAGCAAAATTGTTAGAATGTGAGAGGTTCCTTC
This sequence comes from Chrysemys picta bellii, assembly GCF_011386835.1. Classification (NCBI taxonomy): domain Eukaryota; kingdom Metazoa; phylum Chordata; order Testudines; family Emydidae; genus Chrysemys; species Chrysemys picta. The sequence continues at coordinate 13,474,699 of NC_088805.1, read as the reverse complement.
AGCTACAGCCAAGACCAATTCAATTGCTCCCTGACTGCCCGCATATGCATTAAGTGGTACAAGCCACTCCTGGGTGGATGGTGAGTGTGTCCCACACTAGTCAGAGCATATAGCAGGAGCCATAATTAGTGGTGTTGAATGAAAAAAATCCAACAGCTACAAACCATATTTAGAACTCATCTCTGGCTCTACTACTGCAGGCCAGCAAACTTTCAGGATAAAAGTTTCTCAGCTTTCAGTGACCCCCATATTATATCCTCCATTATAAGACTACTATACAGGTACAATCATATTTATTTTATGTATGGATACACACAATATAAAAATGGTGGCATTTTCTTACATTATCAGTGGCAAGAATTCATCATTGAAGCAAGCCAGTTTTTGTGAGCATTGCCCATGCAGTCTAGCACTGATAACGCAAGTTTACCAAGTCATTACCTAGGAGCAGGTGAAGGGATGCCCCCCCCAGGATTGGAAGAAGGTGGAGGAAGAACACTTCCTTCTGTGGGAAGAAACCATTTCAGGTATGTGTCCACCAGACTGAAGTAAGCGCTGTTTGAAGGGCTGACATGATGGGTGGTGGGAGAGTTCTGGAATATATATACACAGCATATAGCTACAATAAGACAATACACATGCTGTCACAATAAATCACTGGGAACAGGGATTTCGGGACCTGATGAATTTCATTCTGGGTCTGATGCAGGAATTACTGGATGAAATTCTATGGCCTGTGTTATGCAAGAAATCAAACTGGATGTTCATAGTGTTTTATTCTAGCCTTAAAGATCTGCATTTTCATGAGCTCTTCGGGAATGATTCAGTGTACTGAATCACACTTCACATCTGACAGCAACATTAGATACTGCTAAAAACAAGGAAAGTTTAGTGTGCAATATAAGACTGCCATGTCTATTGTTTGTACAACAAAGGACGAATGATGATCAACATGCTCAGCAGGTATAAAGTAAGAGTGCACAGAACTGAAATTTCTATACCTCATTCATCCTCAGCCAGCAACAATGGAATGCAGCACTGAGAAGAGGAAGATGTTTACAATTATCTACATGTGTATCATCACTGCCTATGTTTTCATCATATCAAATGGTATTTATAAGGCAACAGGTGCAAGTTTCAGTTTAACTGGGTTCTTGCATTTAGAGAAGAGATGGAAGCTTTCAAAGTGCAGTGAAGAAATAGTTTGTCAGAATGATGCTACTTTAAAGGGAAAAAAGCATTAAATTTACTTACCCTCTGTGTGATAAGGCTTATTGCAAAGTAAAACATGTAATATTCAAATGGATCTGGAGAGACAGAGTCAAGGATACAATAAGTACAGCTTATTGGAAACATGATATGAATTATTGGCCGTTTAAATCTTCAGTATCTCAGTGCTAGTTTTAGAAGACTTTCTAGAGCTCAACGGCAAGTTCAGATTTGATCTTTTGCTCTCTTCCCAAGGTGTTTATTACACACTGTCTGGTAGTTTAGGTTTTTTTCTCCCTACCAAACAATCTAGAAATATTTATGAAACATAAGGGGTGATATCCTGGGCCCACTGAAGTCAAAGGGAGTTTTGCCATCAACTTCGATGAGGCCAGAATAGAAGTTTTCAAACATTCGAGATTTCAATGGACGACAAGTTTAAGTCTAAACATTCCCCTACTGTGTTTGCAATCTGAACACAGCAGCACTGGACTAAGGCACATCACTGTACGCAAACATCAGAAATGGATCTTGCTTTCTCAGTTTTAGTCACTTAAAATATTAAAAGGAATTAAAAAATATAAACCCTTCAATTGTCAAAAGGATACTGAGGGCCAAGTTGGAACCTACGCCTCCAGATGGAGGGAACTGGACTTTGTTGTGGTATAGTGAGCATTCTGGTAGGACTCGCTCTTGCATGGAAGCCTTCACGGGGCCCTGAAAAGAGAGGGAGTAATGAGATACCTACACCAGTCTACTAAGAATATGTGAATGAGTTTTTGAGGATGTATTCTTGTATTGGACTGTAAAAAGATGTCTGGTTCTTTGTTCTAGATTGTGACTATCTGGTTGCAATGGAAAAGTTATTTCACGAAGCTTCCATGGACAGCTGTTTTCCTACAACCATAAAGTGCTATGTTCCATAACCAGGAGGACAGTTAATCTTCACTAAACTTACAGGAATGAAGTGTCTGAGAGATGTGAGATGTTGTTAGAGGTGGGGATGCTTTCCAACAAGTTTGGAAGAGAAGTTTTAAACTCCATCTATTGGTAATCAAGACAAAAATAGTCTAGTGCCTATTTTGGTGAACAAATAATAAAAAAGAGAAGTGAAATTTCTCAGTTGAACAGCACAAAAGTTTGCTGATAGTAACACAAGCTAACAGCACAACTTCTATTAAAATCCATCATGACAATGAATGCTCTGCCTCTAACAGCTCTCTGAAACAATCAATAATCTAGAAATCCCATCTCCAGAGCCTGCTATGCTATGAAACAGTAATTAAAATACTACGGTGGCAGGTCCTATCCTGAACTCAGAGTATCTGAGTAAGTAACATTCCAACAGGTGCAACACCAAAATAATTTTCTCGTACATAACTTTTAACAGTTACTTACCGGAAGATAGGAGACTGGGAATTCATATCTGTACTCCTCAGCTTGGAGTTTGTAAACCAGCTTCATCATCGGGCCACTGTAAGCAAGGATGAGGAAAAACACAGTGAGCATCTTTTTTCTTTTTTGGCCCCTTTGTAGCTGAATGTTTACATATGAGGAAACATATCAAATACTGGTTTATTAATTCACCGTGAATTTTTCACTGCTCCGAAGTTAGCACATTTACCTGGGATCCAGGAAATCCAGGGCAATAGCATACTCTGTAGGATTCGCTCTTCCGTGCAAACAGCGAAGATTCCAACCTATGATTATGCCATCCAGACTACCAAAAATATTCTCCACTAGCCATGGGAAGATGGCATGCAGTTCCTACAGGAAAACAACCAGAAAAAGGAGTGGAGTCATAATAGATAAATAAAATTTTAAAAAAGAAAGATTACTGTTCATGTGTAGATTCTTTGTCTGAAGAGCCTTAATTTCAGACATCTGAATGCAAGAAATTTCCACCAACTACAGTCAATATATGCATAATTTTTGTTATTTCCAGGACACACTTCTATGTGCAGAACATTCAGTGGAAATAATTTAAAGAAATTTAAACGCAAACATATATCCCCCCTTGATGTGAAGTTGGACTCTGCCTGTTTTCTAAATCCTTTCTTCCCATAATTTTACAGACTGGACATAAGAACGGCCATAATGGGCAGACCAAAGGTCCATCTAGCCCAGTATCCTGTCTTCCAACAGTGGCCAATGTCAGATGCTTCAGAGGGAATGAACAGAACAAGTAATCCCATGTTACCTATTCCCAGCTTCTGGCAAACAGAGGCTAGGGACACTTCAGAGCATGGTTTTGCATCCTTGCCCATCCTGGCTAATAGCCACTGATGGACCTATCTTCCATGAACTTCTCTAGTTCTTTAATGAACCCTGTTATAGTCTTGGCCTTTACAACATCTTCTGGCAAAGAATTCCACACACTGTGCATTGTGTGAAGAAATACTTCCTTTTGTTTGTTTTAAACCTGCTACCTATTAATTTCATTTGGTGACCCCTAGATAACACTTTCTTATTTACTTTCTTCATACCAATCATGATTTTATAGACCTCTATCATATCCCCCATTAGTCGTCTCTTTTCCAAGCTGAAAAGTCCCAGTCTCATTAATCTCTCCTCATATGGAAGCTGTTCCATACTCTTAATCATTTTTGTTGCCCTTTTCTGTACCTTTTCCAATTCCAGTATATCTTTTTTGAG